>NC_090322.1:127688494-128906137 GCF_040869045.1 Eurosta solidaginis
AGCAAATGCTTACTTTGTAGGTAGTATATTTACAATACATAAGTACATTTAATTACATATTTTTCTCACACATAGCGTTTATAACGATTATCAAAAAAAAAAGGGAAGACATAAATAATTGTATAATTTGAAATATTACGAGCAAAAATAAGAGAAAAGAAAAGAACCCCCAACAGAACAAGCTTAGCCAGACTTTAGTATTCATGTTAGATTTCGTTTCGATTTCGGCCCAATAAAGGGTGGACTGTTGGATCATTTTTTTTTCTCTCACTTTATACACTACACACTCTTACCTATATTTTCATAGTGTAAATAGCTATCGTAGTTGAACAATGCTGTAGCCCTGGTTAAGAAACCTGCACTATCTTATTTTTTTGTTTTTGCGTACATACGTTAATAGAAATGAATTATAAATAAATAAGTATTTAAAATGGGAATGCTGGCGTCGCCATTTATTTAGAAGGCACGTGGGGTCTACAGGTAAGGGGCCACCGAAATATAGGTGCGTCGCTGGCCATGGTTTTTGAGGGTGGGTATATGCACCGGGCGTCGCAACAACACCCGCGGCGCCCCCAAGTTATATTCGGCCCTTTTTGTTTTTCTTATTTTAATTTTCAGCGTTTTTTTTTGCATTTCAGCGTTAGTAACCGGCCATGTCCGGTTCGGTAAATTTTTTTTTGCGGTTATTTCTTTTTGGATTTTAAATTTTGAATGTTAACGGTCTGTCCGTGACATCCGGTTCGGCCGGATGTTGTTTTAGTTTGAATTTATAAGCGTTTTGAGTCGGTTTCTGCGCTTCTGTCGGTTTTTTTGAATTTGACAGCTGAGTTTTGAATAGGCATGATAGGAACTTTTTTCTGATTATGGCGCAGTAACAGTAAGGTTGGCAAGGACCCGCCCCAGCCGACAATGACTAGCCACTGTGCACCACCACATCATGCCGACCGCCTTCCTTACTGCTTCCACGGAAAATGCGTATCCATAACAACTACTTGTTTATTTTCGAAATGGTACCGTCGCAATATACCAGTAAATGCTTCTTTCTTTTCAATTGCTCTTAAACAAACATAACAATTCATATTCAATATTTATAAGCTGGCGGTAAGCTCATGAATTCTTGAATACTAAACTTACTTACTTACTTACTTACTTACTTAATTGGCGCTTAACCGTCTAAACGGTTATGGCCGTCCAACAAGGCGCGCCAGTCGCTCCTTCGCTCCGCCAACCGGCGCCAATTGGTCACACCAAGGGAGTTTAAATCGTTTTCCACCTGGTCCTTCCAATGGAGTGGGGGCCGCCCTCTACCTCTGCTTCCATAGGCGGGTTCCGATAGAAACACTTTCCTGGCCGGAGCATCATCTTTCATTCGCATAACATGGCCTAGCCAGCGCAGCCGCTGCGTTTTAATTCGCTGGACTATGTTGATGTCTGCGTATAGCTCGTACAGCTCATCATTAAATCTTCTTCGGTACTCGCCATCGCCAACGCGTAGAGGTCCATAAATCTTTCGAAGAACTTTTCTCTCGAACACTCCCAAAGCCGCTTCATCTGCTGTTGTCATGGTCCATGCTTCTGCCCCATATAGCAGGACGGGTACGATAAGTGACTTGTAGAGTATGATTTTCGTTCGCCGAGAGAGGACTTTACTTTTCAATTGCCTACCTAGTCCAAAGTAGCATTTATTGGCAAGATTGATTCTTCGCTGGATTTCAGTGCTGATGTTGTTGCTAATGTTGATGCTGGTTCCCAAATAAACGAAGTCTTTTACTATTTCGAAATTATGGCTGCCAACAGTAGCGTGGTTGCCAAGGCGCATATGCGCTGACTCTTTGCTCGATGACAGCAGGTACTTCGTTTTGTCCTCATTCACCATCAAACCCATCTTTACCGCTTCTTTTTCCAGCTTGGAGTAAGCAGAACTAACAGCGCGGGTGTTTAGGCCGATGATATCAATGTCATCAGCATATGCCAGTAATTGCACGCTTTTATAGTATATTGTTCCAGTGCGGTTAAGTTCTGCAGCTAGTATAATTTTCTCCAGCATCAAATTAAAGAAATCGCACGATAGGGGGTCACCCTGTCTGAAACCTCGTTTAGTTTCGAACGGCTCGGAGAGGTCCTTCCCAATTTTGACTGAGCTGATGGTGTTGCTCAACGTCATTTTGCACAGCCGTATAAGTTTTGCGGGGAAACCAAATTCAGACATAGCGGCATATAGGCAGCTCCTTTTCGTGCTGTCGAAGGCGGCTTTAAAATCGACGAAGAGGTGATGTGTGTCGATTCTCTTTTCACGGGTTTTTTCCAAGATTTGGCGCATTGTGAAAATCTGGTCGATGGTAGATTTACCAGGTCTGAAGCCGCACTGATAAGGTCCAATCAGCCGGTTCACGGTGGGCTTCAATCTTTCGCACAATACACTTGAAAGGACCTTATATGCGATATTAAGAAGGCTGATTCCACGATAGTTGGTGCATTTTGCAGTATCCCCCTTCTTGTGGACTGGGCAAAGAACACTTAGATTCCAACCGTCGGGCATGCTTTCGTCCGCCCATATTTTGCTAAGAAGCTGCTGCATGCGCCTTACCAACTCCTCGCCGCCGAACTTGAATAGCTCCGCAGGCAATCCATCAGCGCCCACGGCCTTGTTGTTTTTCAATGTGGTTATTGCTATTCTAACTTCGTCATAATCGGGCGGGGGGACATATATTCCATCATCATCGATTGCGGGATCGGGTTCTTCATCTCTGCGCGGTGAATTGCTGCCTCCATTTAGGAGAGCAGAGAAGTGTTCCCTCCATAATCTAAGCACTCTCTGGACATCAGTTACAAGGTCGCCGTTTTCATTCCTACAGGAGTTTGCCCCGGTCTTAAAACCTTCCGTCTGTCGCCGTATTTTTTGGTAGAATTTTCGGGCGTTATTCCTGGTGGCTAGCAGCTCAAGCTCCTCGCACTCACGCCTTTCTGCTTCTGCTTTTTTCTTCCTGAAAAGGCGTCTCGCTTCCCTTTTCAACTCACGATAGCGTTCACACACTCCTCTTGTCGCGCTCGCTTTTAACGTAGCCCTGTAGGCAGCGTCTTTTCTTTCGGTTGCAACGCGGCATTCTTCATCATACCAGTTGTTTTTTCGTGGCCGCCGGTAACCAATTTTTTCCTCGGCGGCAGTATGAAGTGCTTTGGAGATATGCTCCCACTGCTCCTGTATTCCTTCAGGATGAGTTGTGCCCTCAGAGAGCAGGTGTGAGAGTCGAGTTGCGAAATCATTGGCAGTCTGTTGTGATTGAAGCTTTTCGACGTCTAGCTTTCCTTGTGTTTTTTGTTCCTTGTTTTTAGCCGCGTTGAGGCGGGTGCGTATTTTGGCTGCAACGAGATAATGGTCCGAATCGATGTTAGGTCCTCGGATCGTTCGCACATCTAAAACACTGGAGGCATGCCGTCCGTCTATCACAACGTGATCGATCTGATTGCGAGTATTTCGATCAGGAGACAGCCATGTAGCTTGATGTATCTTTTTATGCATGAACCTCGTGCTTGATATGACCATGTTTCGAGCACCGGCAAAGTCAATCAGCCTCAGTCCGTTAGGAGAAGTTTCATTGTGTAGGCTGAACTTTCCGACTGTAGGGCCAAAAACACCTTCTTTGCCCACCCTGGCGTTAAAGTCGCCAAGCACGACTTTTATATCATGACGGGGGCAGCGCTCGTATGTGCGTTCTAATCGTTCATAAAAAGTGTCTTTCACCTCACCGTCTTTCTCCTCTGTCGGCGCATGGGCGCAGATGAATGATATATTAAAAAATTTTGCTTTTATTCGAATAGCGGCGAGACGCTCGTCCACAGGCGTGAACGCCAGCACTTGGCGACAAAGTCTCTCTCCCACCACGAATCCGACGCCGAAACTGCGCTTATTCGCATGGCCACTCCAATATATGTCACAATTTTTGATCTTCTTTCTTCCTTGCTTCGTCCAACGCATTTCTTGGATGGCGGTGATGTCAGATTTTGCTTTGACGAGGACATCAACCAGCCGGGCATCTGCACCAATCCCATTCAGGGAGCGGACGTTCCAGGTGCATGCCCTCAATTCATTGTCCTTCAAACGTTTGCCATGGTCGTCATCAATAGAGAGTGTATTTATCCGAGGCTTGTTGTTATATTTCATTGGAGTATGGTTTTACGTGACGGGTCCCAAGCCCAGCGCACAACCCGCTCAGCGGGGGTGAAAATATTAATTGGCACGTTTATATAGCGAGCCGCTTGCTCCAAGACAGACGCCCGCTTGCAGCCGCACCTAGAGGTGTACAGACGCTGCCGATGAAATCTCCCCCGGCTAGCCCTTAAACCGATTATGTCAGAGTGGCCTAGCCAGGTTGTCGCCTTCTCACATTAGCTCACCGCTAAACGGGTGTTTAGCGGCTACCCAGAGGATACTTGGCCGCAAGCGACCGGCAGTAGTGAGCTGCTTGAACCGCATGCAAAAGAATCGCTCTGGCCATTCCCAGGTGAATGGCGGTCAGAAGCTTTCCCCACTTTCGTGGACTTCTACACACGGCCCCACCCTCCTGAATACTAAACTACTTGAATAATTATAAGGGGATATTTTTGCTATTGACCAATTTTACATCTTTTTTGCACTCAACTCCTAAATTTATTTAACATATCTGATGGCAATGAAAGTATACAAAAAATAACCTTGGGGAAAAAGTATTTAGTACTGAATGGAAAAAAAGTGTGCATTCATTTCAAGTTTACATTCATTAAAGATTGGGAATGGTTCTTACATTCACACTCAATATTGAATTATATTTTACCATTTAATAACACACACACTTTTGCTTTGAGTTAAAGTGTTTTAAGCCATTCAGGAATGGAGATTTATAATATGCAACCAAAAAATCATAAATTTTTAAAAGAATGCTGAGAGAATGCTCACTCAATTGATACAATCTTCTTACAGCTTTGCCTACCGCGGGTATATTCTGACCCCCTAACCCGCTGGGGGACATATTTTATGTCGTATTCGATTGACATATTTTGTGTCGTATTCGATTGGGGTTGGATTTTATATAAGGTGCCACGATTTTCAAACTTTTGCTGATTTGTAGGGGTAGAGGGGGTCCTAAAAATCACAAAATTATCATCCGCAACTCTAGGAAACTCTTAGTTTATGAAATATAAACTTTTTAATTTCCAAATTTAGTAAAATTTCAACTTAAGTCCTGCACTTAAAATTCGGGTCGCACATGTTGATAGCGGTATCAAAAGACGCGTATTTGCGTCAAGATTCAGAATACGAAAGCAGAAACTGCATTTTTTTTATCTCGTTTAAAAGTTATTCGCGGAAAACCCGTCGGTACTATTGTCGCTTTTTTCGTTGTTGTAATTAAACAAATGACGGTGGTGAATAGTGTTGCCAGCTCCGCAACAATATCTTTTTATCTTGGTAGAACATTATAAGGTGGTGGCACGTGGACATAAATGCAAACAAACATACACTATTGATGTATTTTGTTTTTGTAAAACACTTTTAACAATTGTAGTCTAATATTATTGGTGGTGATGCGCAGAAGGGTGTACTACGCAGAAGGTTATACCACACACCCGGACTTGGCATGACGTAGCCCAGGGTTATTTTTTATAAGCGCGGCCGAAGGCCGCCTAGGCAGAAAGGTGTTCTACGCAGAATTGCCGTTGGAATCAGCATAAAAATCTCTGTAAAGTACAGTTTTTTATTTTTTTTTTTGACAAATGTATGTATTCTGCACTTGTTCCAATTAAATACATTAATTTCAAATTATTCAGAGAATTACAAAACAAACTACATTGATAGTGTATGTTTGTTTGCATTTATGTCGACGTGTCACCACCTTATAATCTTCTACCAAGTTAAAAAGATATTGTTGCGGAGCTAGCAACAATATTCACCACCTTCATTTGTTTTCGTTTGTTTAATTGCAACAACGAAAAAAGCGACAATAGTACCGACGGGTTTTCCGCGAATAACTTTTAAACGATATAAAAAATGTAGTTTCTGCTTTCGGATTCTGAATCTTGGCGCAAATATGCGTCTTTTGATATCGCTATCGACATGTGCGACACGAATTTTAAGTGCAGGACTTAAGTTGAAATTTGACTAAATTTGGAAATTAAAAGGCTTATATTTCATAAACTAAGAGTTTCCTAGAGTTGCGGATGATAATTTTGTGATTTTTAGGACCCCGTCACCTTCGAAAAAAAGAAAAGTTGGAAAATCGTTATTCTAAATATTCCCCATAATTTCACTTGCAGGTGCCAACACCATTAGCTAAAGCAAATGTCAAATTCTTCTTCTTATGGTTTGCTTGGAACAAAATTTGGGAGATGGCTACTTTTCAATATCAGATGGCGCCAGTGTCGCTCATTCTACCGTTCTCCATAAAAATACGTGCAATCTACTCATAATGAATAAGCTTGTGTTATAGCGTTTTCTTTTCAGAAATAAATTGTTGCCAAAATAAATGGTAAAGCCTTAATAGTGTTACTCCTACCCCAGAAAATTGTCAACATTTATAGTGCATACCAAGAACATTTCATCTCACCATATTCACTCATATCACAAATCACACAGGAAGATTGCGCATTCCGCATGTAAACATTAGATTATCTCTTTTTTAAGGGCAATTCTTACGTCATTTTCCTTTAGCTATTGTTTTTTTCCAGGGATGCACCTTAACGTTAAGCCAATCGCTTATCAAAAAATTTCCACCGTTTCCGTTAAAACACTTCCAAATATTATCGATAAAGGAATTATCAAGATAAACTGTATCTCGTTTTTAACCGAAACGAAAAGCTTTCGTTAACGTTAAAAACGTTAACAAAAACGTGATAGTTTATGTTTGAATTGTGCTGGCAATGCCATAGCCATGGGGAAGCCGTAAGTTGGTAGCAGCGAGCGGACATAAATACAAACTCCATGTGGGATTCAAGGGGTTGTGTAGCGCAATATATAGCTTCTCCAACCCAATTGTCAACCTCACCTTCGAGCGGCGAATCCCGTTTCACTAACAGACGAGGCTCTGGCGACCCCAAGCTCCTCATGGAACTTGGGGGTGGGGAGAGAGGTTTGGCCTGAAGGTTTAATGTGGCCATATAAATCGTTCCCGAGATGGTCGGGCCGGCACCTTAATGGTGCTGTGTTACCGGAGCGTATCGGATCTGTATCCGACAAAGAACCATCAAATCGATAACACTCCCCAAAGCCTTCGGGGAGTAACCTAATCGCTAAAACAACAACAACAACAACAACAAACTCCATGAAATTTGTTTGTGTAATTCGTTGGTGGCAATGTCAAAAATACTCTGAGAAATGTTCGTACTGTCAAAATTCATCAGAAAAGCAATCAGCTTGGCTAATGCTTTCACCTTTAATGACTCCGCCATCAATCAGCATTGCCAGCATAGTTTGAAATTACTAATCAACATAAACGATTTGATTTCGTTTTGATATAGCAACGAATCAAAATCATTTCGTTAATTTGACGTTCTTAACGTTAATAAACGAAACGAAATGACTTTATTTCGTTTATTAACGTTAATTATCGTAACGAAATGATATCGGTTCGTTGGTTAAGCATACCTGTTTTTTCCCTCTTTCTTTCATTCGCTCAAAAAGTCAACTGTGACGTAGATGCGCAGAACGAGGCAATTTTGAACTCGTGAATGCGCAATCTGGTTGATGATCTGTGCACCCATATTAGCAGAGTATATGTGGAACTCAAGAGCGAATTTTCACAGAGTTGCACTGCCACACCGCCATTTTATACAGGGAAAAGTGTAACGCTTTTGCGTTGCGAGCAGGCAACAATTTTCACAAAAGAACGAAATACCCATTAAAGGCGTTGCCTGTTTTTTAGAATAGAACAAAAACCCTTGGGCGGCGACAAAAAGCGTAACACTATAGTCAGAAAAGAAAACGCTCATCCTATATGAAAAAGTGCTTATGTGTCGCGGCTGTTATGATTTGCTTGGAACAAAATTGGGGAGTTTTCAATATCAGATGGCGCCAATGTCGCTCATTTTACCATTCTTCATAAAAGCCCCGACACAAGCACTTTTTCATATAGATGAATTTAACACAAGCTTATGCATTAGTAGATTGCACGCATATTTATGGAGAACGGTAGAATGAGCGACACTGGCGCCATCTGGTATTGAAAAGTAGCCATCTCCCAAATTTTGTTACAAGCAAAGCATAAGAAGAAGAATGTGACATTTGTTTTGGTTAAGGGTGTTGACACGCTTTGCAAGTGAAATTATTTTTCCCAATGGTTGGTAAATTTTCTAACATTTTTCGCAAGTAAAACTGTAATATAACAAATGAATACGACACAAAATATATTAGCAAGTATCTTTGTTGTAAGGGGATAATATTTATACCAGTGCTTCGCGAAATGTTGTATGTGAATGTGCAAGGCGTAATAAACTTCAATTGCGACGTCTGAAGTCCCTTCATATTTACAAACGCAACATCTTGGTTGATTGGACGATGTTACTGGAATGCACAAGCTTGTGTTAAACGCACCCATATGAAAAATGTCATTGTGGCACCGCCTTGAAAATACGTGCAACGTGCAAACTACTCATAATACATAGGCTTGTATTAAACTCATCTATATGAAAAACTGCTTATGTGTCGGAGTTATACGAATACATGCAAAGAATACTTTGTCGCTACATGTCGCGTCGTATAATGTGTATGAACCTTAAGAGTGTATTGGTAAACCAAAAAGTAACCCAGCAGCAAAAGGTAATCACTAGGAAAGGAGTTGGTAATAGCAAAAGTGAGGGCAATATCGCTGAATTCTATGCTGAAATTTAACACAGCGATGTCCTACGAAATTCATATCTTACCAAATCGCATACCTAAAAATATGAGTTTTTCAATGGTGCACATAACCGATTCGGATATTCAAAGGTGATGGCGGGTCAGGCTCGCGCCTTACCTTAACATATACCCAAGAATATGAACTTATTGTCTGACCTTTATACTTGCTCGCATACCCTTTCCTAGTAGTGATCATTTGCACGTATTACGTGCTCATATACTCATGACTATGGGTTGATCAATTTTACGCAATACCATCGCATATACCAAGAAATATGAAGAATCAATTATCCTTAAGAATGGCTATTATATCCACTATTTGATGTGATCAGTTGTGCGCGTTGCGAGCTTATGTACCAGAAGATATGAAGCGGTCAGTTATATGTATTATTCGTCTGTACACCCAGTTATAAAGGATAGTAAATGCATGTTTATCTATTTCTTTTAATTTAAGTATAATATATTTAATTTTAATATACTTAAACATTAATAAAATTACAGTCAAAAAAGAAGAAACTAACTTCAATTCATTTTAAATCGTTAAATAAAGTAACATAATAAAATATAATAACATATTTGCGTATTAAATAAAGTTTATCAAAATTATTTTGTTGCTTTTGCAGTTTGCCTTATGGTATCGATTTTTCGCCATTTTGAATGATCTTCTAATCTCCCGTTCATAATCCCGTCTGGTGTACCCTTCAGTTTGTATTGCTTTTGAAAAAGAAAACAAAATAAATAATAAAACATATGTATCAAAAATTTCGAATGGGTAAATTTTACCGTATAGGGCATCATGGAGGTTCTCATATTTTTTAAACGGGGTTTTTTTTTGCAATCCATCATAATTAATCTGGGCCATGGTTTTGTCGCTGAGGATTTTTTGAAGCCGTTTACAATGCCAACTTGCCCAATAATTTTCCTAATATTGGAAACCTGGTTAAAATTATGCACAATAAATTAATAAAAAAAAAATTAAAAACCCTATTAGCGCAATTTCATACCCACATATACATCTTTGTGTTTCGCAACATAGTTTTCATCGAACTGGAAATTTTACTTTCTTCTCCACTTTCTCCAGAACCCTTTGCATAAGCAAATTATTTTTTGTCTGGATGTTAATTAAGGCTGCAATTCACAAAAATGGTTTAAAATTATACAAATTAAAAATATGATTTATTTTTATAATAACCATTTAACTTTTCCGTTGCTGCACTTATTTGCTTTTTTATATTGTTCAACTCCATTTGTATATTGTCCGGGCCTGGAGAAATGTTTTCGCCATTTAGTGTGGCATTGCATATAAAAACTGGTGTAAATATGCCGTCCGACATCTTTGAGATTTGTGCTTCTGATTCTTAAACTGTATGCAAAATGGGAATAAATAAATATTCCTTATCATTAGTTGGAAAGTAAAAAAAATTTATAATCGACCTCTTTTACGTTGATCATTTCTTGATTTTCAATAGGTGTAAAATGCTTTGCAGTTAGTAAATCTTTTACCTATAACTAAAACTTCGTTTCTTCCCTTGAAAAGCGAATAATTTTAAGTGGACTACCACCAGCAAAATAAATATTGTCATCCTGTTTTGTTTTTAAAGTGTAATAGGTCCAAATGTACGTTTTAACGTACCCAAATTTATAAATTTTGCGACCAATAAATTTTTCTTCTCTAATAGTTTCACAGTGTTGGTCTTTGTTATTTATTTGCTCGAGAATTTAAGTAGGTTTTCTTATACATTTTTTCAATTTTTGTAAATAGTTTTCAAAACTATATTCCGTGAAAGAGTTTACAAATCCTATTTCTTGTACACATTCTGTCAAATGAAGGACAGAATGTGTAAAAGAAAACTGCTCTTCGAGATAAATAACGGGAAAGAGATTAACAAAGTATTGCAGAATATCTTGAGCAACACCGATATTTGCCCGATATTTTGTTTCTGTTAAAAGGAGCCTATATATGCAGCGTGTAGCAGGAGAAAATGATTATAAACATTTGCGTCAACAGAATCTTTTAGGACAAAAATGCCCGTATAGAGTATAAATTGTCGGAACTCTACAGCCTTCCATCGCTTTATTTCTTCAAAACATCTTGGTTTGCGAGCAAATTCACTGCGAACGAAATACTTTAAAGAAAGCATTTTACTTGACAAATTCTCCTTTTCTCTTTTATTAAGTTTCGGAAAGTTTGTTTTCCCATTCCTTATGCAAAGAATTACTTTCTTGACAACACCCAAGTCAACCATGTGCATCACGTCTAGGGGAAACGATGTCACCATTTTTATACTTAAATCTTCTAGTACAGAGCTTTCACCAGTCAAAGGTTTTTGATAGTTATCGTACGTTCTTAATAAAAAACCTTCGTCAGTCCGTGGTGATGATTTTAATGTGCTATAAACTGTTCTTGTTAGAAATATTATTGATTCAACTCAACTATAATAATACTTTGATCTTGTCGAAACGATCATAGATCTTCATTGAGGTATTGAAAATTTCTACTTCAGAAATTTTCTATTTTACATCATTCAAATAAAAAACTTCATATTGTTCAAACTTAAATATTATCTTTCCTGAATATCTATATTGGAACTTAATTCCTAATAAAGGTTATGGGCTTTTTCATATAGGATCAAGGACAATAGATTGGCGAATAGATAAATCAAAATTATTATATGGAAATTTAATCAACGTTAAGAATGTCGGCTATCGCAAATATTGACAAATTATGTGGGGACAATTTTTATAGTTGGTCAGTTCAAATGAAAGGACTGTTAATTACGCAGGACTTATGGGACGTAGTCGAATTATCATGCAGTGCTGAAGCAACGGTTGCTGAAAAGGAGCAATGGCATAAACTGGATCGAAAGGCTCTAGCTACCATTACTTTATGCGTAAGGTCTTCTGAATTAATTTATATAAGAAATTGTAAGAGCGCAAAGGAGGCGTGGCAGAATTTAGAAAAGACTTACAAGGATAAAGGTCCTGGAAGGAAGGTAAATTTGTTTAAACAATTGGTGAAATTTCAATTCACAGGGGATAAGAAATATGCGACGCTATTGAACGAATTTTGTTCGATTGTGGATAATTTAAAGGAAATTGATATTGAAGTCCCCGATGATATTTTAAGTATCCTGTTGTTATGCAGTTTACCGGAGGATATGGAAGGATTTGTTATAGCAATTGAAACGAGAGACGAGCTTCCCAAACTAGATCATCTAAAAATTAAAATTTTAGAAGAAGAGCAAAGACGTGGAGGTAAAAAAAATTTTGGAGATGGTGAACAAGTATTAGTTGCTAATGGTAATAATAAAAGAACAAAATTTAAAAGCAAACAGGATAGGAAATGCTTTTCATGTGGCATGGTGGGCCATATTCGTGCCAATTGTCGTAACAGAAATAATAAAAATTTTGTTTTGAGTGCACATGGTTACAAAGATGAAGAACCAGGATGGATTCTCGATAGTGGTGCGTCATCACATATGTCTAATAATAGACAAATATTTGATTATTTCCAAGAATGCGAACAAAGAATAATTTTGGCATCTGGTGAAAGTATCATGGCAAAAGGTATTGGTAAGGTAAAGATTAAATTAGCAGACAAAGACATCTGCTTATCAAACGTAATTTTTGTACCTGAATTAAAATCGAATTTCTTATCAGTTAGTAAGATAATATAGCGTGGTCATAGCGTAAATTTCTTTGAGAACTATGCAATAGTTGCAGATAAAAATAAGAATAAGATATTTGATGCTAACTTATCAAATGGAATTTTTGTTGCTAATTTTAGAAAAGAAAACGTTGCTATGTTTAGTAAGGAGAATTCAGATTTTGTGATTTGGCACAAATGTTTAGGGCATTTGAATGCAAATGATATGAAGGAAATGTCTGGAAAGCAATTGGTCAGAGGACTAAAATCAACATACCAAAGGATTTCAAGTGTACGACTTGTGCGTTATGCAAGATAAGTTGTAAGCCATTTCAAGTATACAATAATGTAGTTAGCAAGGGAATTTTGGATATTGTGCATAGCGATTTATGTGGACCAATGCGTATTGCATCTCACGGTCAGTCATTATACTTAGTTACATACATTGATGATTTTTCTAGATATATATCGATATATTTTGTGAAACGTAAGTCGGAAGTTCTGGATACATTTAAAGATTTCAAGCGAAAAGCAGAATTGGAAACGGGACAAAGAATTAAAACACTGCGTAGTGACAATGGAAAAGAATATTTCAATAAAGAATTTGACAATTTTCTACGTGAAAATGGTATAAAGCATCAATCAACTACCTGTTATACACCACAACAAAATGGTATAGCAGAAAGAGCAAACAGAACTTTAATGGAAATGGCTAGGTGCATGTTGGAGGAATCGAAATTGCATTATTCATTTTGGGCAGAAGCGGTAAATTCAGCAACATATATACGAAACAGGTCACCATCGAAAGTACTTATGGGAAAAACACCATATGAATGCTGGAATGGATATAAACCAGCGGTATCACATTTCAGAACATTTGGATGCGATGTTGTTGTTTTGGATAAACGTAAAAATAAAAATAAGTTAAAACCTAAAGGTGAGAAAATGATTTTTGTTGGGTATTCAAGTAGAAGTAAAGGATACAGATTGTACAATGAGGAAACAAAACAAATTGTAACTTCTAGAGATGTAATATTTTTCGAAAACTCATTTCAAAGCAAGGCAACTATAAATAAGGAGGATGGTTGTGAAGATAGTATATCTAAATGTAAAGATTGCGATATATTTACTTTTGAATTAGCAAAGAGAGATCCGACTAATTCAAGTAATGATGGTCATAACCCGTTAAATGATAATGTTTCTGTTGCAGATGAACAAGTAGCAGATAGTTGCGATAACGACAATAATGTTTCCGTAGAAGTCAATGAAGGTTTAAAAAGAAAGCGAGGGAGACCACAACTGGAAAGAAATGGTTTACCTGGAAGACCAAGAAAGATTTACAAAACCGAGGAATTGCCTCAAGTGAATGAGATAACAGCCATGGAAAGAGATCCATTGACAGTGAAAGAGGCAATGAATAAAAGGAATGCAGAAGAGTGGAAGAAGGCGATGCAAAAAGAATATGATGCATTATGTAAGAATAAGACTTGGGAGCTTGTGGATAAGCCGAAAGGTAAAAATGTTATTGGAAGTAAATGGGTGTTTGTTACTAAGCGTAGAGCTGATGGTAGTATAGAGAAACTTAAAGCTCGTTTGGTAGCAAAAGGGTGTAGCCAAAAGTATAATATTGATTTTTTTGATACATATGCACCCGTAATTCGTCATTCTACTATAAGAATGTTACTATCGTTAGCGGTGCAATATAGTTTATTGATATATCACGTTGATATAACGTCAGCATATTTGAATGGACAATTAAATGAAGAAGTTTATATGAAACAACCAGAGATGTTTAAAGATGCGCAATTTCCAAATAAAGTATGTAAATTAAAGAAATCACTTTATGGTTTAAAGCAAGCAGGAAGAGAATGGAATAGAAGACTTAATGAAATACTAGAAAAGATAGGATTTATGAGGTGTAAATCGGATAATTGTTTATATATTATGAAAAAAGGAAATGAAATGAATATAATTGCTGTTTATGTGGATGACATATTGATTGCGTGCTCTTTAGAAGAATCAATTAAATGGATTTTTAACAAGTTGAATAAAGAATTGGATGTGGTAAATCGTGGGACAGTATCATATTTTCTAGGAATGGAAATAGATCGAGAAGAACGTGGAGATATTTTATTACATCAAAAGAAATATATACAAGACTTGCTAAAAACGTGGAGCATGGCAGATTGCAAAACAGCATCAACACCTTTTGCAAGCGGAGTAGTTTTAGACAAGTGTTGCAAAGAGAATTGTTCTGATATGATTGATGTAAAGAGATATCAGTCATTAATAGGAGGGTTAATGTATTTAGCCGTTATATCACGACCTGATATAACACACACATTATCCAAGTTATCTCAATTCAATGCACATCCTCATAAAGATCATTTTTATTGCAGCAAAACATGTTCTACGATATCTTAAAGCAACACAAGATTTTACAATTAAATACAAAAAATCCGAAAATGCATTTTTATGTTTTACAGATGCAGATTGGGGTTCAAATCCAATTGATAGGAGGTCATATAGCGGATACGTAATATTTATGGCAAATGGTCCTGTGGCATGGGAGGCAAAAAGACAAAATTCGATTTCTTTAAGTTCAATGGAAGCTGAATACATTGCAATGTGCCAGGGTACAAGAGAGGTTATATTTATGAGAAATGTGTTGCGCGAAATCGGTTTGCAGAATTTATGTAACAAACCTACATTAATCAAATGTGATAATCAAGGTGCAGAATTTTTAGTCAAGAATCCAACAACTCATAAGCGAAGCAAACACATCGATATCAAATATCACTATATACGGGAAAAATTCGAGGCCAATGAGATTTCGATTGAATATGTACAAACAGCTGAAAATGTTGCAGATTTGTTTACAAAATGTTTGACTAAAGAGAAACATAAGAAATGTTGTAATATGTTAAATTTAAATGTATAAGCATATTTATACATATATTTGAGTTGAGTGGAAGTTTGTTAGAAATATTATTGATTCAACTCAACTATAATAATACTTTGATCTTGTCGAAACGATCATAGATCTTCATTGAGGTATTGAAAATTTCTACTTCAGAAATTTTCTATTTTACATCATTCAAATAAAAAACTTCATATTGTTCAAACTTAAATATTATCTTTCCTGAATATCTATATTGGAACTTAATTCCTAATAGTTCTATTATTTTTTCGTTTCACTACTTGACAACACCGGGTGCATCCTTCCAAGGCATTGTGCCCCAAGGTTTGACACAAAACTGCTTTTGCAGGAGAATCACAAATAAAAGCTCTCATTTTTCCATTTATATTCAACCCGTTTTTTAGTAAATTTGATAATTCAGACGCAAAATCTTTTAAATAATTATTTACGCTGGATGGTTTATTGGTGCCTAAATACAAGTAACATAACCTCAGTATTTAAGTCAGGGAAAATCTTTCCTAAAATGGGCCACAGCGATTGTCCTGAGGTTTTGTACAAGGGAACGCCGTAAATACCAATGTCCAACACTACTGTCTCTTTGTTTTTAATAACATCACTGATTCTACGCAATTTATTTTCTATCCCTAGGTGTAAATATGTACCGGGTAAAACATTTCCGATAAGGGTGGCCTGCCTGGTAATCAGTGACTCGGAGCAAGTTGGAACATCCAAATGCCACTTATTCAAAACCCTCAATAAACCATTAAAAGCTGCACGTGTTATATTGTTACAGCCCATTGTTGTAGATCTACTGTCAAGCTGCCTTCACGTTCGTTAGAATTTTCTGAACTACAGTTCTCGACATTCAACTCATTTGGTTCGTCATTATTTTGATTTAAATTATCATTTCTAATAATTTTCTTTTTTTCTGCGTTTATAAAACGCCTTTCATGACGTTTACTATACATACCTGATTTTTATTCACTCAACACTTCACAATTAATAAATTAAGTAACTTTTTTAATTCACCTTTTAATAATATTCCAGTTAACTGTCAACTTTTATTTGCTTCCACTTCTAATGCACTCTGAAATCGTACTAAAGAAGAAAACAAAAAATTTAAGCACGCCAACGTTCGGCTCCGCAGTTACACGAGTAACGGGCACTAGAAACAAAAACAAACACGTGTTACCGCCTGAAAGTTCTTAGAAAGCTAACAACTGAATAACTCGCGTAACTGGGGAAATGATTCAATCAGTCGATCCCCCAAGAAGATGTACAACTGTGCAACTCGCTTACCGAGAGTTATGGGTAATTCAGTCGAACGTATTTCTGGGAATATTTTAAATGGAATATGGGTCATTCAGTTGGGAACTGTGCTGTTTCCTTTGAATCGAGCATTAAAATTTCTATAGAAGAACAAGAACAAAAATATTTGCCGTTTAATTCGAATTTACCTCGTGCCCTGCCCCACAACATATTACAGACTCGCTGATATTTTTCAGTAATGAAACTTTTTGCTGGTGGGAAAGAAATAAATTTGTGTATCAATCAAAAAATTGGAGCACCCGGTAGTAGTGCAGTTTACGGTACCCACCCTAAATTTGGGCCAAGATTTTCGAGTGAGGTATCAAAAGACGCGTATTAATCTCCGAAGGCGGAAGAGGAAAATTTTATCTTTGTCGGGAGATATTTGAAGTTAAAGTTGGCGATTTTAATGCGGTTGTTGTTGTGTTGTACCCACAAAAAAAATTGTCCATCACTGTGGCGGTAGCCATATCTTTTGTACGGGTAAAAAAAGTTAACTTCCGCTTTCGGATTCTTGATCTAGACGTGAATACGCGTCCTATGATACTTCACTCGAAAATTTTGGCCCAAATTTCGGTGGGTACCGTAAACTGCACTCTTACCGTGTACCCAGCTATTGTAGCCTTTTGACATAAATTTCTCTGTGCTATCTGTCAAAAAAGCTGCAACTAAATTTAAAACCTATTTTATTTTGACTGTGACTATGACGGCCCATACATGACACAAAAGCCATGCGCAAATATAAAACGACGAAATTTGTGAAAATGAAAATTTTGACATACACGGCCCAAAAACACTGCACAATATTCATTTTTAAAGTAGCGCAACAAATGAAACATGTGTTTTAATTGTATAAATAAAATTAAAGAAAAAAAAACTTTTTTAAAAATAAGCTTTTATTATTTTTGTTAATAAAATTAACTAAAAAGTAAACAATAAATTGACTCTAAAGAAATATAACACTTTATAAGTTCATTGTAAGCTTAAACGATAATTAAGCTTTTTCGTCTGCGACAAAAAAATTCTATATTGTACATAATTATATATTTTTAACATTAAAACGTTACACCTAAATTATTAAATCTTACAGTTTATATCACAGTCCTAATTGTTCTAATTGGTATAAGTAAAAAACTCGCACCAGAAGGGTTTATTTTCCATTGTATTTATAACATATATATTGTAACGAATTTACTTGCAAATCCTCTTATTTGCAATCCTCTGCTGAGTTCGTATCACTAAACTGTTGAATAAATAACTCCAATATTGAATAATGGAAAAATGACCTTTATTAAATTACTTCACAATAACACTTATACTTTGCTACTCGCTGGCTTAATAACCAAACTGATCGATAACTCAAATGAAACTCTACTATTGGCCGCCAGATCGCGTGCTTAATCAATAACTGATTGATTGCTCAACTCAAACTGAATTACATCGGCTCTACATCTGTTGCCTTTTATACTCTTTGGTTTCCTCGGCCGCATTTTTCTAGAATCTACTAGCAATGTCCATGAGCTCTCAGCTATAACTAAAATTGCACAATTTTATACATCTTTTAGGCGCTTCCAGAATCTACTAGTCCAGTAGCTCTCAAACTTCTCAGATATATGCATGTGTTAGTGCATTGACTCTCCGCTGCTCGTATTCGTACATGGTACATATGTGTAGGCGCAATTATTTATTCGTTTATTTAGATACATAATGATTGAATTATCGGTGTGAATGTTTGTAGTTTACAGTGTCTCGCGCACACATAGGCGTATAAGTAGATGCATCTGTGTGTGACATCTCTCGGCTGCCTTATATATGTGTAAACATGATTTGATTATTGACGTAAATATCGCTTAGCATGCCTTAGCATCGCTTTAGTGATGGTATAGCTTAGTGATGCTAATATCCGTGACAATATTTTAATTGTAGGACCAGCTCAACTCATTGCAGCACTGCGCAATATTCATTTTTCAACAAATGAAACATGTATTCTAATTGTATAAAAAACTATTATGTATTATTGAATTTGTGTGAATTCATGTTACAAGCTAGAGATGGTCCTTACGCCTTCGATATTAACATCTTTAAGTAATAAGTAATAATTATTGATGTTATATTATCAGAAACCACAGGTAAACTCCGTAGCACTACCTCCGCGCTAAATGTCATTAGCACCCAGATAAATTGCGGTTTGAATCAATACTCCCACCATAGAACAGTACTCGTAGCGCTAGACCTATCAAAAGCCTTTGATACGGTCAACCATGGCTCATTACTGCAAGACCTGGAAGGGTCTACCCTTCCCCCATGTCTTAAAAGGTGGACCGCAAATTATCTGGGTGGTCGGCAGGCATCGGTGCAATTCAGAAACGAAACATCAAAACCAAGGAGAATTAAACAAGGGGTGCCACAGGGTGGTGTCCTATCCCCACTTTTGTTTAATTTCTACATATCTAAGCTACCTTCACCACCGGAAGGAGTCACAATCGTTTCCTACGCCGATGACTGCACAATAATGGCCACAGGCCCAGGCCCAGAGATCGATGAGCTATGCAATAAAATAAACGGCTATCTCCCTGATCTCTCCAGTTTTTTCGCCTCGCGAAACCTGGCATTGTCACCGACTAAATCTTCCGCGACCCTATTTACAACATGGACGCCCCAAATGTCGATCATATTGAACATCCACGTCGATGGCACTACGCTACCGACTGTCCTACACCCCAAAATCTTGGGTGTGACGTTTGATCAGGATATACATTTTGGTGCGCACGCAACCGCAATTGTTCCGAGAATTCAGAGCCGTAATAAAATCCTCAAATCCCTTGCTGGCAGTACCTGGGGAAAAGATAAAGAAACGCTCATGACCACATACAAAGCAATTAGCCAGCCGATTACGTGCTACGCGTCACCCATATGGTCGCCAAGCCTAAAAACTACCCACTGGACGAAACTACAGGCCTGCCAAAATACTGCTCTCAGAATCGCCACGGGCTGTCTTCTTATGTCCCCAGAACACCATCTGCATAATGAGGCGAGAATACTCCCCATCAGGGAGAGAAATGAGATGCTGACCAAACAGTTTCTGTTGAATACCCAGAAACCTGGGCATCCCAACAGACATCTGATTGACGAACTAGCACCCCTAGGGGCCTAAGGAGTCATCTCCGTAAGCATTTTGAGGAAATACTGCACCTGAGAACCCAGCCGTATGAAGCGAAAAAACACAAGCAGATCCTTGGTGAACTCCATAGACAGGCGTCGGACCTTTATGTCGGGAATTGCCCGGTGAATCCAGTACTTGAAGAAAAATATCCAGAACTCGCGGAAGAGGAAAGCATACTCCCCAGGGAAACGCGTGTCACTCTTGCTCAACTTCGTTCTGGATACTGTAACAGGTTAAACTCTTACCTATCCAGAATCAACCCCGACATACAAAATGTATGCCCCGCTTGCAATGTGTCCCCACATGACACCAACCATCTCTTTAATTGTAATGTGGAACCAACGCCTCTAACACCCCTTTCCTTATGGTCCACCCCTGTTGAAACGGCAAGTTTCCTTGGACTCCCGTTAGAGGATATTGATGACAATTTGTGATCGGTCGCAGCTATTAGGTGGGGCGAGCATTGCTACAACAACAACAACAACAAAAACAACAACAACAGGTAAACTGTGTTACCATTCACCACACACGAAGAAAAAAGCCTGTGCAATATTTGCAGACATGCGTAAATATCAAAATCGTTTTGATTTTGGCGCAGTTCTCTGCGCAAATAGCGCAAACACTGCACACACCGAGCAAATCCTTGTGCAAATTGGTAATTGGCACAAGGATACTTGTGCCGTGTAATTGGCGTATATGCGCTTTGGTCTATATCTTTGAGATTTGGTCCTTTTTTCGATTAATTTTGGTCCGAACTGAAAGAATGGTCTGGCAACCGTGGACCTCATATTGGCCAGCTGCGACATTGGCCAAAACAGAAACACGTGAACACATTTTGAAAAACAACTTTTAATTTTAGCTAGGAAACTTAATAAATAAATTAATGTCTGAAGATAAAACTCAGTTATACACCGAAGAGGTAACAGAAACTACAGCGACTGCTACAGAAAATAATGTAGCTGTAGAAACAGCAGCAGTCACAACCAAAACGAAAACAAGGAATGCTTCAAAGGTAGTGCAGAAGAAGAAAACCACTGAAAACCAGCCGATGCGCGGATTACCAAAATCTGGGCGACCATGGAAAACACCAAAAAAGAAGTAAGTTTGACCGAACATTCAGTGTACGTTATTAATAAAATTAGTAGCGTTGGTTGTGCGCCGTCTAAGCGTTACATACATAAAATGGTGAATGTTATGACTTATGTAGGTATGATTTTGGTAAATGTTAACTTGATTGACCTACTCCCTATAACCGCCCAATATCCTATTTGACGCTCCCCATTCAACCGCATGCAATTTACTCATCTGTCAACGCACAATTCTGTATCGAAAATTTTATGTCTTGTTTGTTGCCAGAGCGACAGTCTACGAGCGGCATGAATTAGCTTATTTCTATGTATGGTTCCGCCACGGCTTATATCAATTGATACCTGTTTTTAATAATTTCGCGTTGCTCAGGAAAAGCATACCTTGCCGAATAAACATTAAAAGTCCTTAATTTGTTTGTAGCCGTTATACTTCAACAAGTGGGGAAAAATAATAATCGTGTGCAAATCTCTCGATTAAACTTCAAATTAAAAAACACTAAAAAAATGTCTTCCCTTTTAATAGATTCTCTACAATCAAAAAGTCAACACCCCGGCTAAGTTTTGAAAAGAAAATGGAACTGCGTAACGAACTGCGACACATTAAAGAAGTTTCACGCGAAATTAGGGAGAAATATAAGGAAGCAGCTGAGCTAAAGAAACAAAGACGTATTAAAAATGCTGAACGACGCTTGGCCAATGAACGACGAGCTGAAGTGGTGCAGGTCATTAAGAATCCTGTGAAACTGAAACGTATGAAGAAAAAGCAAATGCGCATGATTGAAAAACGCGACATTAGTCAGGTGAAAGTGGTGTAACTCTAAACCCTTGAGCTCGACTGCTAAAATGATGTCTAGTGTACAGTTTAGAGCATAAGTTTTGTAATTGTAACCATTTTTTTTTTTATCAAAAAGCATATATGTAATATTACATATATGATATCAATGATAAATAGGCTGAATAATAAAATGGTTTGCATTGTGCGTGGTGTTAAAAGGAAACTTATAATATTGTATGTATCTCAGTAATTGAGTATTATAAATTCTCACGAGTTACTCCAGCTCCACTTCAATCTGGCTACTGTAACACGTTTAACTCTTAGTATCCAGAATCAATGCCGACATACATAATGTATGTCCTGCTTGCCACGTGTACCCACATGACACCAACCATCTTTTCGCTTCCCAAGGCAGTCGGTCCTATGTACCGGAGCGACTCGCGATTTTTCCCGACCAAGGAGCGTCATTTCAGTGTAAACCCATTTAATTTGTTGTGTCCCTCCCACAAAATGGCATCCTCCCAGCAGCTCCTTGCAGCGGGACTGCGCCATTCTCCTGATCCGGGAATGTATCGAACTCAATCCGGGTCCGTCTCCTGACCCCGGTACAGAGAAATGGTTTTGCTGGGTTTGACGGAAGAGAATCTTTTTTAGGACGGTCATATTCTTGTCGTTGTATCACGTGCAAGGCATGGTTACATCGGACAGGTTGTTCTGGACTAGATCCCAAAACCCGATGTCCTCGTAACTTTTATAAATATTTTGTGGATCCTTGCTGTTCACTCCCAAGGTCGTCCCGTAGTCTACGCCCTTCGGCGCCACCAGCTCATACGGCCGCTCCCACTCATAACTACAATCTCCGTAGTAGAGTCGGTAGCAATGCCGATCATCAGCCCCCGTCATCTTCCCCCTCCTTGGACGGTGCCACTTTCCTAGATGTTCTGGTCCCCGCGACGGGAACGCCTCGACGGGCTTCATTGCGCCATGTTGCCAGGCCGCAAACCCAAATACACCGGGTACCCCAATGCTTACCCAGGGACGTCCAGTCCCAGGGCCCCAACAGCAATTGCGTCCTAGCCTTCCACAACTCAGGCGTAGTCACCCTCACATACTCCTAGAGTGACGACGTCTCCCCTGCTGCACTTCAGAATTCTGCAGTTAAACTGTAATGGATTAACTGTGAAGATCACGGAGATAGTCGATTTCGTGCAGCGGCACAAAATCCGCATTGCTGTGTGCTGCGATTGATGAGACTAAGCTCGCAGCAAGATCTGCTCTGCAGACCTGTTCTGGGTATAATGTCCACAGAAAAGATCGCGAGAGCGGAAATGGGGGCGGTCTCGCGTTTATCATACACACTCAGTGCAATATCATATATTTGATCCCGACATCGGCCACAGGGACAGTGTCTTAAAACGTCACGGCTTATCTGTCCGGTCAGGCGATGTAAACCTAGAAATCATCAACATCCCTCCTGATACCTGTTGCCCCAGTGGATACCTCCCTAATATCAGCGCCTTACTCACTGGCGATAGTTTAGGTTGGGTTGCAAGGGCTGAGCTGGACACTATGGTAACAGCTCACTACTTAGGCCACCAAAGGGCCCATTGTAATACCCTATACGGTCTCAAAGAGGACCCCTACCCTGCCTAAAGCAGGTCAAACCACTTCGTGGAAATTGCTAAAGCCTTGACTTCATAGCTAGAGACCTCAGCAAGGTCATGTAGAAAAGGTTTACCAAGGATGGCCAACCTACACCTACTAAGCGCTGGACAATGACAGAGAAGGTGCTGGACACTCTTCCTCTTCTGTACATTTGCAGCTGCGACAATAGTCGAAGGTCGTTGCCTCCATTCTAGCACCATGCGTGCCTATTAAACAATGCCCTGTTAGAACCCTTATCAGGGACGATAGAACTGATTTGTTTAAAATCAGAAGCGCTCCTGTGCGCCCGTTGTCATATGAGGGCCAGTTTAGCCTGGATGCTTCGCACGATGACATGGCTGACCATAGTCCATTTGTAATTCTTAAAGTGCTTGTGTTCACACGAAGCCTGAAAGTAGCCATGGGTATATCTACCGAATCATTTCCCGGAAGGATATGGTCGGTGGTGCCTCTTCTGGCCAGCTCGTCTGCTCTGAAGTTGCCTTAAATATCCCTGTGCCCAGGTACCCATATAAGGCTGATACTGAAGTGCTGAGCCATCTCGTTAAGAGATCTGCGGCATTCAGTGACCTACTTTGCGTTGTCGACGAATGAGTCCAGGGCCTTTAATGCGGCATGGCTGTCTGAGAAAATAAACACCCGTTTACCATCCTTAGGCATAGACCCGAGATGATTCACAGCCCTGTGTATTGCCAGCATTTCCGCTTGGTAAACACTACAGTGATCTGGTAGGCGAAAAGAGACCTCTAGACCCAGATCCGGTGAAAAGAGGCCTGCTCCCACCTTCCCGTCAAGCTTAGAACCATGCGTGAATATGTTGATGGCACCCGGTACCGTATGTTGTCTGGTATTCCAGTCTTGTCGCGATGGTATATATCTTAATATATAAAAATATGTATGTTTGGCCGCGGTGGACTCCTAAACTACTGAACCGATTTTGAATTTGTTTTGCACCCCGTATGTAGTTTGATCTAACTTGAAATATAGGATAGGTTATATCTCAATTTATAGTCGCAATATTATTTTATTGCAAATTTTTTAATTTGTTTATACGTAATAATAAAATGTTACGTATACGCACCGGCACTCACATTTTCAGGGGTCCGGATATACTTCTGTGTAATTGGTTTGTGTTTAATTAAACAACGTGGTTATCAAAAAAAATATAGCGAATGATTATTATTATTATTTATTTATTATTTCGGCGTTTTAAGCCTAAAACTTAGATTATTACAAATTATAAATATGTACATTTTAATAATAATAGGATTTCTAGAATTTGGGGTGTCGGAATGCATGAGATTCCGATCAGCACGGGAACTGGTGGTCCCAACGGGCGATTCTTGGAGTCATCTCATTGGGAGGTTGGAAGGACGTGTTCTAAATCCTGCCCTACTCCAAGACGTATGATTACACAGTTTTATTATTTATGCTGTCGGAATGCATTTGATTCCGGTCAACCCAAAAGCTAGCAGCTCAGCAGAATGAGCCACTCTTATCGGACGGTTGGAAAGGACGTGTTTCCAGTCCTCCCTGTACCAGCTTTTATGTAAACATAATTAATTATAATTTATTATTTTTGTAGGAATATACGTGTTTCACATGAACACTCCAACTGTTTGTCTGGGACGATATTTTCAGGAACTCTTTCCCAATTTGATTGCGCGCGATATATGGGCAAATCCCCAAAACTTTTACTTTTTTGGATACTCTGGTTTTACACACGGACAAAAAACTTAAGGCCAGAAAAAAGTACAAGGACATTAAGTTTGACATTTTGACTATCCGATCTGACGATTTTAAAAATCAAGAAAGTTGATAGTAAGTTTTTGCAGTACTTCGAAACGTAAAAAACGTGGATTTTTACACTTTTTCAAGCGATACCCTTGATTTTTTTTCTTTGAATTTTTTCGATAAAATTTTGAGGCATCGCTGAAACGCTATGGAATTTAAACTGAACGTTGGATCGGATCAATCAATTGCAAAGAAGTTTACAGAATCGGAAAGACGATAAAATTTGCTATAAATGCATCATACATTGTTTTTTGCTCAACCAGATAGTTTTCGAGATATTAGCTTATCATTTCAGATTTTTGTTTTTTTTTTTATGAAAAAATATGAAAAAAATTTCTCTTTGCGAGGGCAGCATTCCAAAACCACAACTTTTTTTCCAGATATTTTTTCTTTACGTAAAGCTCTGTTTAATTAGAAAAACGATAAGCTATCATCGAAGAAAATCGATACAAAACTACGTAAGTTATAAGCGATCAAATAAAAATACCCAGGTTGCGCAATTTCAACGTATACCTCAAAACGTATGTATGGTATAAAGAAGAGTAAAATATCTAGATATGCTCTGTTTCTATTTAGTTAAAAGTTCAATTTATGAATGAAATTACCAATATTTTTAATTTTTTTTTAAATTTATTTATGTTTATACTATATTCAAACAATTTTTATAATAATTTGATTTTACTATGTAGTCGATATAACTATGTGTTCTACTTTGACGCTTATTCAGTTTAGGATCGGTTTCTCTTATGAGAAACCAGCAGTAATCACCCATAATTGCGACGTCCCAGAATCCTTGATATCGGTTCTCAATTAATTTCATTTGCTGATGAAACCTTTCGCCATGTTCGTCACTTTCGTCGCCAAGATTTGCCGGAAAAAAGCTCAAATGTGAGTGCAGAAAGTGAATTTTGAAAGACATATTCACGCCTGGAAAGAAAATATTAGTTAGGTAAACCAGTTATAGAATTTTGGGAAATTAATTTTAATAAGCCTTTAATATTTACCCATTTTCGCATAATTATTGATTAAGTCGTTCACTATCTGCTCGTAGTTAGGGCTTTTGTGTCTACCGAGAAAAGAAGCAACGACCTTTTCAAAGCATTCCCACGCTGCTGCCTCAACTGATGAGAGTATGTTTAGTTTTAGCCTAGCTGACCTGAACTTAACTCAAAAAATCGGTTTTGATTTCGAACAAGAGAAAGTAATATGAAAGAAAGTATAAAAAAAATGACATCATAGAACAATAATCATTCCTGCGTGTGCCCGGAATAGTATCTTGCAACTGAAAATGAATATACATATGTATGTAAAAATGTGTGCTCGCATATCATTACACATATGCAAAAATAAAAAAAATGTATTTTACACTAAGATTGTATGTTTGAAGAAAAGGAAACTTCACTTTGTATATTAATATCTATTTATGTACATATGTACATGCATATGTATGTACAGGCATTTGAGTGGATATATATGTATGTATGATCAAAACTACAATATTAACAAATTGGTAAATTCTCATAGGTATATGGGGCATTAGTCAATAACAAATAGATTCATATATATATATATATATATATAGATAGCTTTTCTTCCTAGCGTCGAAGGCCTTCTTGCTTGGAGAGTGGTGTTTTTATTCCTTAAATAAGAACTAAAATATTTCCTAAGCCAATTACAAAATATGATTGTTTAAATTATCAAAAGAAAAATTTAACCGCAACGTGTAAATGTTAACAATTGGTTGCATCGAAAAATGTCATACAAAATTTGTTAATATTGCACCATACCGCTCTCTCAAACATGTCCACTTCACTCACATGTATTTGATCGTAGAAATGCTTGAGAGTCTGCTGTGCAGCAAAAACAACAAAAAAATATTATATGTGGCCTTTGGCTAACTCAGGCATGCTTAACGAACGAAACGATATCATTTCGTTACGATAATCAACGCTAATAAACGGAACGAAGTCACTTCGTTTCGTTTATTAACGTTAAGATCGTCAAATTAACGTTAATTTGACGTTCTTAACGTTAATAAACGAAACGAAGTGACTTCGTTTCGTTTATTAGCGTTGATTATCGTAACGAAATGATATCGTTTCGTTCGTTAAGCATGCCTGGGCTAACTACACTTTGGTAAGTAATGCATTGGGACCAACTTTTCGAAATTGGCTAACTTAAGTTACAGTGGCTCGTAAAAATAAAGGGGCCGAAATCTATGCAGGATTTTCTTTAAGTCTGGCTGCCAGTCTAACAATATTATTTAATTCATCAACTTTCATAAAATTAATTCCAGTTTCTCTGCAACATTTTATGTATCTCAATTTTTGTTTCTAAAGCTGGAGTCATTGGTGCCGTATGTCGTATCGCTGTATCCGTATCCCTAACGTAATCAGCTGTTTATCGTTACGACGGTAAACCAAAAACCAATTGTTGGCTACGATACGGTTACGACCTTAGCGGCACCAATAATCGATTGCATTGATTCTCATAAGGTTGGTCGAATCAGCTGTTATAAGGTTACCGATACGGTTACCGATAAAGCACCAATGTCTCCAGCTTAAACCTTAACTAACGAGGGAGAGGAACCCGTTTCTTCGAGTTTGAGTTGGAACTCTTAAACAACTTTACTTTTAGATATGTATATGTATTATGTGTATGTAGATTAAAAATCAAATTTTAACTTTAGTTTTATAATTCATATTTCCTTATATGAACGAAGATGAACGTATGTATGTTAAGACGAGATTTTATGTACGGCCTAGATGAAGATCATGGGCATGTAGATTTTCAGGAACTGGTGATGACTTGAAGCTTATCACCGTGGAAGCGGAGTGCGGGTGAAGTAAAAGGGAGGGTTGCTTGCGATTCGCACAAGCAACACACATGCATATAATGCGAAATATGTTGGCAAATGAGTTTTCAGAGAAATGTGGTGCTCGTTTTCTTGAGAAGAAAATCTGCGGAAGAAACCGATACCGCTCTGTTAGAATTGTTACTTTAACTTTTGACACCACACAATTTAATGTTAGACAGGGGGGTAAAAGGGTTTAATTCTTTAAATAAAACATTAAGACTTACATAGATATCATGTACGTATTTCTGCTCAAGGTGGACTGGACTGCTCTTTTTAACAAGTGGCGACAGTTGTTGAAATTAGGAGTTTTATTTGATCGCGCGAGCTTGGTGAATTAATCCATTATTTTTGTTTGAATCAAACACAAAATATTCAAATTTTATATGGAATCAGACTTAGTTGATTTTATTATATGTCACACTACTTTAATGTTTTAAATATTTAAAATTTTGGAGGTCTAAAAGTTCACTCCACTTTTCTATATGTTTGAAAAAAAAAAAACAAGGAAACTTGACCACGACCACGGTGTTTACTGCTCCGAAACTCCATAGGAAAAGATCGAGAGCTTATGACGGAAATAGCTCTTGACCTACCTTGCTCAGATGAGTCGATAAATGAGTTCAATATCACCTGTTTTTGACAGATGCTTTGTGAAGCAATTTTCGGTAACTAGAAACAGTGGTGCTTAGCTAAACGGGATACGAAAAAAAAGTAAATGCAGCAGGGAATAGAACTAAGAAAATAAAAAAAGGAGGCTTGCTGCCTTGTACTACGGTAAAAGTAGTCCTTTGAATTGATTATTGTTGATCAACTTTTTTATTTGTGGTCCAACAAAAATACCTTCCTTTATCTTGGCCTGACAAATATCTGGAAAAATTGTTTTCAAATAGTCGAATGCTTCGCCTTCTTTGTCCAAAGCCTTAACAAAGTTTTTAATGAGACCGAGCTTGATGTGTAAGGGTGGAAGTATGATTTTCTCTTTCTTGACAAAAGGGGTGTATTTGTTGTTATCCACACCAACGGCAAACTCGACCCTTTCCGACCAATCCTTTCTGACGTAGTAGTCCTTATGAGCTCGCCTATCCCACTTGCAAAGGGAGCAGCAGTGCTTGGTGTAACCACTTTGTCTACCGCATAGCATTGCACCGACTTTGAGATCAGAACATATTTTCCAATCATGCTCTTCATATTTGATAAATTTGAGTAGTTTTTGCATTTCCTCGTAGGTTTCCTTTGTATTTACTGCATGTGCGATCGGGATAGAATGCTTTTTGTTACCAATATGCAATAATACAGCCTTCAAACTCAGTTTATTGCTGTCTATGAACAATCGCCACTCTTTTGAATCATATGTTTGACCAAACTCTTTGAATAAACCAGAAACGTCGTTGCAGTAGCATATACTGTCTTTCTTGGTATAGTGTTTGGAAAATGGTTCGTGACGAGTTCTACAATATATCACCTTAATATCGGATGACACAAGTTTAAATTGTTGCATACGAGAAGTATGGATCTCGGCCTTTTCCTTGGATAGTTCCAAAGCTCTTATCCAATCATTAAGTTGTGCTTGTGACAGAACGTTGCTCTCGTCTCCCATGCGAAATTCAGTACAACTTGATTCCCCGCACTCAGATATTACTGTTGACAATGGAACTGGATCCGCAACTGCCGTTGAATGTAGTACTGGTAATGTCACTGTAGGTACGCTGGCATAGGTTACTCTTCTTGATCTTCCAACGCCAAGTACTTTTGTTTGACAAATATAACACTCTATTGAATGGCAAGTAGGTTCTCTCCATATCATTGGTGTATCAAATTTTATTTGTTGTCCTGATTCCGACTGAATCAATTCTACTCGACACGACGTACACAGTGTTCGGTGTCCATGGGTTTTCAGCATTTTTAGGCTCAATGCCAAAATACTTGGAGTATAAAGTTTTGATATGATCTGAGAACACTCGTCGTCGCCTTATGATAGTATATTGACCACACATGAAACAGAACATATCTGGATCGTTATTACACTCAAATTCTCGCGTCCTTTTGCTCATTTTTTTTTTTAATAAATCACGGTTTTGAAATTTGACTTATGAACTGAACTATCTCCGGCGAGCCTTGCAGATGTTATGAAGTTTCAAGGCGCATTAACTCATATTTATACTCGGAACAAGAATAAAATAGAAAAAATCAAATCTTACCTAGACAGAAAGGTTCGTTTTTATACGAAGCCGGGAAAAAAATACTACCTGCTTTAGATGTAGACTTTAATTGCCTCATCTTGGAATATTCACGCAAGCAAAGTTATTGATGTTTGTACATGGGGCAAATATACGAAATTTTCGCCAAAAATTGGCAATCGTCAATAAATGTAGAAAATTTTTTTTTTTTTTAAACCAGGTTTTATTTAAAAGTAAATGAAAAGAAACACAAATTTGGTACAAAAATTTAAAAAAGAAAAAATGAATTTGTCTACACTTTTTGACGATTGCTAATTTTTGGCGAAAATTTCGTATATTTGCCCCATGTACAAACATCAATAACTTTCCTTGCGTGAATATTCCAAGATGAGGCAATTGATAATATTCTACTGTGGTGTAGAGAAAAAATTAACAAACGGGTATGAAATATTTGACGGTTACCCGGTTTCAAAGTCAAATAACCTGGGCTATAGGGTCGTTCAAGCCCTATAAGTCTCCGGGCCCGGATGGAATCATTCCTTGCACAACTTCAAAGTCTTTGGGGACTTCCTGCCGCTAGTTGGCCATCATCTACACTAACTGCCTCAGGCTTAACTATATCCCGAAGTCTTGGCACACGGTTAGAGTTATTTTCATTCCGAAGGCCGGCAGAAGCTCTCATGTATCACCTAAGGATTTCAGGCCAATCAGTCTCTCGTCGTTTTTTCTTAAGACGTTTGAGCAGTTGATTGACCTGTACCTACGGGAAAGGATACCTCGGGGGTTACTTTCGGCTTCACAGCATGCGTACTGCAAGGGCAGATCGACGGAAACGGCTCTCCATTCGATTGTAAAGCAAATAGAGGGGTCCCTAGAACACAAAGAGTATGCTCTGGGTGCCTTTCTAGACATCGAGGGGCTGTTAATAATGTCTTACCGGGGGCAATCGAAAGAGCTCTGCTGGGTTTAGGAGTCGAGGCGGCTCTGGTTGAATTTATTAACAAACTTCTATGCGGCAGAATTGTCGCAGCGGAGTGGGGAGGGGCCATAATTAAGAGGAATGTGTGCAGGGGCACGCCACAGGGGGTTGTCCTATCTCCTCTGCTCTGGGTTGTGGTAGTCAACGAGCTTCTTGTGGAGCTGGAGACCAATGGTTGTCGGGTGGTTGCCTATGCAGATGACCTCGCTATCCTAGTCTGAGGCAAATTTCTGGGCACCCTGCGCGATGTTCTGCAGGGCTACTTGGATACTGTGGCTAGGTGGGCTGAATCATGTGAATTGGCGGTCAACTCGGGAAAAACGGAATTGGTTCTTTTTACAAAGAGATATAAGATGCCCGATTTCAGATCTCCCTCGATTTGGGAGGGGGGGGGGGGGGGGGTAACGTTGGTACTTTCTGATAGGGTTAAATATTTGGGGATTGTTTTGGACAAAAAACTGTCCTGGAGACCCAATGTGGAAGATCGGACCAGGAAGGCCGCCGTTGCCTTGTACTGCTGCAGAGGGGCTATCGGAAAGAGATGGGGACTCTCGCCAAGAGTAGTACTGGCTTTATGAGATGGTGGTCAAACCGATTCTGCTATATGGGGTGCTGGTCTGGTGGAAAGCACTGGCCACGGCGAGCACCTCAAAAATGTTAGTGTCAGTGCAACGGACGGCGCTGATTGGTGTCAGTGGCGCTCTGAGAACAACACCTACCTTGGCACTGAATATCATTCTGAACATACATCCAGTAGATATTGCGTGAAAGGCAGCCGCGGCCCGGTCGTTGGTAAAGCTTCGTGATATGGGTTATGGGCTTTCTGACTTCGGACACTCTACCCTTCTTACTAATTTCGACTTTATCCCGAACAGGACGGACTATTGTATGCCGATGACCGCTCCCTATGCAACCTGCACCCCAGTCGTTCCCCCGAGGGAGGAATGGGGAAGAGGAATTATCTGGGGCATGGGACCGGTTAATTTGTTCACGGATGGGTCGAAGTTGGACGGAAAGGTTGGCGGGGGGTCTTTTGTCAAGAGCTAAATGTAAGCCGCAAGTTTAAGTTGGCTGATCACTGCAGTGTATTCCAAGCGGAAGTTGCTGCGACTAAGGATGCGGTGGATGGAATGCTATCCAGTGCAACTACGGTTAGGGAATTTAACATCTACTCTGATAGTCAAGCGGCTATCAAGGCCTTGAGCTCAACTACAGTGCGATCGACGGTGGTCTGGGAGTGCCTGACCTCGCTTGCGATTGCATCGAATTATTTTACAATAAAGATTATCTGGGTACCGGGCCATAGTGATATCCCGGGTAACTGTCAAGCGGATCTCTTAGCCCGCTTAGGTACAACTGAACCGGATGAAAATGGCTGTAGGGATTTCGGGATTCCGCTGGCCACCTGTGAATTGCTCCTCCATAGCTGGGCCTCGAGTCAGCTCAGCAAACGTTGGGTGGACACCACGTCTTGCAGGGTAGCAAAATCTTTCTGGCCGAAAGTGGATGGCAGGAGGTCTGCTGAAATAATTGGGTTCACTAAGGCTCACCTATCAATGGTCATTGGGGTTTTGACAGGGCACTGTCCGATAGGTATCCATGCGGTACGTCTCAATATACTGGAAACTCCATCCTGCTGCAGCTGTATGGAGGACGATGAGGTGGAATCACCAAATAACTTTATGCTTGATTGCCCAGCTTTTGCCAGAACTAGGCGAAGGTACTTCGGTCCGACTCACTTGGATCTCCCGAGGATTTATCCAAAGTTGATATCGGTGTCATTCGAAGCTTTATCGTTGCTACTCAACGATTCTCTAAGTAGCTAGATCTAAGTCATCGTTATTTTTGGTGTATGTGGTATCACAACGGACCTTCATGTTGTCCAAGTGAGCTATGCTTATCAGGGCAGCTACCACCTAACCTAACCTAACCTACCCGGTTTCATATTTTTGCCGATATCTCTAAAACCGGGTTTCGGGTATCAACAAAATTTTACCTAAATATACCCCACATAGGTATGTACATCCTGATAAAATTTCAATCGGTTAAAAAGTGTTTAAATAAGTAAAAAAATTAAGGTTTTCCGGGTTTATATTTTTATCAATATCTCCAAAACCGGATCTCGGGTATTAAAATTTTTTTACCTAAACATACTTCGTTCACATATCTATATGTTTTTAAAGTTTCAAAAGAATCGGTAGAAAGGTTTTAAAATAAATGTGTTGCAAACTTTGCATTAAAAAATATTTGGCGGTTATTCGGTTTTATATTTTTACCGATATCTACAAAACCGGGTCTCGTGTATCAAAAAAATTTTACATAGCTAACAGCTGCATATATCTCCATATTTTGGTAAAATCTCGATATAATCGGTGCAGATGTGTTGAAATAAATGTATATTTAACTTTGCGACCTCGGTTTATATATATTTTGCTCGATATTTTGACTAAATCTTTTTGAGGCATTATGTAAGACGAGTAACGGCGATGCATTATAGCTCCAATTTACCCCTCAATGTTCCTAACAAAAAGATATTTGCGTGATAGCATGTTTCAAAAAAAAAATTTTTTCTCCAAAAAAACCAAAGTTTGGCGGATTTCCCCATATGTATTTGACCTGATGCATAAAGTTCCTCTGTGTCTATTTGGATTGCCATGTACGCTCAAGGATCAGTAACATGAAATACAGATACAAAATATTTTATCTTATTGGAAGGGATTTGCAATATTCTAATAAACTTTTTTTGAAGGTGTTTAGGTTTTTACAATTTTTAACATGATTAGGTAGTTCATTAAAACATTTCAGGCCTTTGTAAAATATATTTTGCTTGTCCATTTTTGTTTTGAAAAGAGGTAATCTAAAATTATTATTTTCCCTGATTATGTACGAGTGGGTTTCATTCACATAAACAAGTTTTTCACTTAGGTAGGTAGGCTGGTAATTTACCATGCTTGATATAAAATACAAATTTCATACTATGGTAAAATATCAACTGTTTCACACTCAACCAGTTTAGTGCATCAATGCCCATTTTGGCAGCAATATAATCAATATGATCCGTAAATCTCAGTTCATTGTCAATCAGGATCCCTAAGTACTTAAATATTTTGACATCCTCAATGCCCGTATTCATTATTTTTAGATCTAAATTAAGTGATTCTTTATTGGTCGTCCTAGTTAAAACCATGAACTTAGCTTTGTTAACGTTAAGCATGAGTTTATTAATGCAAATCCATCTATACAATGAGTCCAAATCTTCTTACATTTTGCTCCTTGCTATTGAGATTTTTTCGTTTCATTTACTTCAAGTAGTGCATCATCTGCAAACAACCTGATTTTACTATATTTCAGTGCTGATGATATATCGTTTATGTAAATGTTGAACAGAATTGGTGCTAATACCGACCCTTGTGGTAAACCTATGTCCACTTGTGCCTCGGATGAGACTACTGACCCGATGGTTGTTCTTTGTTTCCGGTCTGATAAGAAGCTTCCAAACCACTGCAATTCATTTTCCCTAACACCAATTTTTTGTAGTTTATCGAGCATTATATTCCTATCAATTGTTTCGAACGCTCTTTTCAGGTCAATGGAAACTGCTACTATATGTTTTTTTAGGCTCAGCTCTTCCTTCCAGCTAGATATGACGTAATTTAACGCCGTCTCTCAAGAGTGCCTTTCTCGGAAACCGGATTGTTCCTTTATAAGGATTTTATTATTTTCTAAGAAATTAAGCAGTTGATTTTTATTACAATTTCCAGAATTTTTTCTATGTTCGGTAATGTATTTATCGGCCTTAGTTCTTCTGCCATTATTGAATCTTTTACTTTCCTAATTGGTAGGTACTATTGTCGAAATTTTCCACATGTCTGGCACTATTCCAGTAGTCATGGATTTGTTTATAGCGGTTGCAAAGAAGAAACCCATGTACGATACCGAATCTTTAATTAGGCCTTCTGAAAGTAAAGTTTCCCCCCAGTTTTATTTTTGAACCTTTTTGCTATAAGTATAACATCCTCAAACGTACTTTCTTCGAATGTTAAACATGACCTAGCTGTAAATTGGAAGTCGTTCTGACTCTGAACAATTTCAATTTCCCTGTTTATATCAACAATGCTATTTATAAAGAAGGAGTTCAATGCTTCAGCAATATCGCGCGGTGTATCATATGTCACACTTTTTACGATCACCGTCAAGATCTTTTCTTGTGGCCCCGTTAAGTTTATAGCATGCTTAAGATGCTTCCACATTAGCTTGCTATCTGAACTATTGATATCAATATTATTCTCCATGTATTTAATCTTTTTAAATTTGATTAGTTTTTTGTAGTACTTCGCGACCATGTTATACCGAATGGTATAGTCACCCGTTGCTCTAGCTTGTGAGTGCAACCGGTATTTTAGTTTATTGTTGTTGTTGTTGTTGTAGCGATTAGGTTACTCCCCGAAGGCTTTGGGGAGTGTTATCGATGTGATGGTCCTTTGTCGGATACAGATCCGATACGCTCCGGTAACAGCACCATTAAGGTGCTCCCTGAGGAGCTTGGGGTCGCCAGAGCCTCGTCTGTTAGTGAAACGGGATTCGCCGCTCGAAGGTGAGGTTGACAATTGGGTTGGAGAAGCTATATATTGCGCTACACAACCCCTTGAATCTCATTTTAGTTTATTCAATTCTGTTAATTATTGGTCATACCATTTATTTCTCAACTTTACCGTACTGTTTTTTTCAAACTTTAGTACTCCCATACAATCTAGTAAACAAGTATTTATATAGTTGACCATGTCGTTGACATTCATGCTTCTTATTAAACTGAGATCGCAATTCCTCAGTAGAGTGGTCAAGTTATCGGCAGAATAATTATTCCAGGATGTTGATGAAATGACTCTTCGCAACGGATTTGAATTACTTACTTTAATAGCAAATGAAATAGTTTCGTGATCGGATATTCTGTGGTCTTCAAGATTTACACAAGACAGTATATCAGCGTTTGCATATAATAATCCTATTTTTGTTTGAGAAGTTTCCGCGACTCTTGTATTGAAATTTATTTTTTGTTTCATTGCGCTACGTGCACAAATTTCATTCAGTTTGTAGCTACTCGAAGAGTTAATATTTAAGTTTATATTGAAATCTCCAACTAGAAGGGAATTCGTACCTGATTCTAATACTTCTGATAAAATGCTCTCTACGTGATTTAAAAATTCACTGTCGCTAGAACTTGGGGAATGGTACAACACACCTATTTGCCACTTAATGTCCACTTGCTTTAATTTTAGTATAGCATACCATACATTTCTATCAATTGATCGATTAAACCTGACTTTGTACTTTTTCCTTTTTCAGTAATAAAACTACCCATCCCGTATGTCTACTATGAGAGTCGCAGCGAATTAATGTATACGGTGCAATATTAATTTCAGAATCAAGAATATCTGAAGTTATACGTGTTTCTGAGCATAAAACAATGTCCGGATCCACTTCTTCTATAATTTTTTTCGAGATCTGCTTTATTTGCTAACAAACTACAAATATTCAAGTAGATACATTTCTGAGGGGGCCCGCGATTTAGAGGTACTATGATATTTTTTTTATTCAGGAGAGTCTTTAGTTGTTCCATGTGGAATTTTTAAGCCGAATTTCAAAAGCAACGAAAATGTGCATTTCGTTTTAATATTATAGTGAAGTGTGAAAAATAAAAATCTATATATCGTCAGCTTATATTCAATGACCTCCATCAGCAATTTTAACAAAAATGAGTTTTTGATGATAACATGAACTCTGACTTACCTGTCATCTATGACAATTATTACTGCTTAAAATCTAGCTTTATTGGTACTGTATTTTCATTTTGAAAATTCCTCTATCAGCAAAAAAATTTTTTTTCGAAGGGCCAAAAGCTCTATCAGCATTTAAATTTTCTTATATAAATTTTCTTTGCAAACGGAATAATCAGGGTAAGTTGCGTGCATCTGTGTTCATGTATGTTTGCCAAATTATTAGATCTACGTATGTATGTATATACATATTTAGATTAACGTCTAGAACTATCTATTTAAATAGACTACGATGTCTGCATTACAACTACTTGCAATTTACTATGCATCATCAGCAGAAGAAAACACTGGAATTAATAGTATCACAGGTAGCAAATATAATAAATTAGTATTACTGGTTAATGGAATTTAAATTGAATATATTCGGAAGGTGAGGAAGTAAACCCACCGGTAAGAAGAAGGAAGCTAGCCCACAACCCGTATTCTAATAAAAGAAAGGCTAACTAACTCATGGAAAAGAAAGAAGGTGAGAAGTATTTGAGCTTTTTAACAAAAAGTGGAAACTTTAAACAATTATGGCCAAAACCAGCTAGGTCAATTGGGCCCAAGTGCACTTCACCAGCATGCCTGAAAAGCAAGGTCAGGTACTGTGGGCAGTTCAGCGATGAATGCAGATTAAACATCTAAATCGTTCTGGAATATGTCGTGGGAAGCGAAATTAGTTTTTATAGAGAGGTATGTGTCACAGAAAGAAAAGAAAATAATCTATGTGGAAGATTCAGTAAGACGCAACAGCTTTATCTTTCGACTGCCGCACGACAATCAAGCACTGCAAGTATGCAGATCAATGTTTCTTTCAACTTTAGCTTTAAAAGTTGGTATGGTAAAAGGTTTTTTGAAAAAATGCAATAACGCTGTTTTGCCATCTTGCACTAAAAGAGCTTCAAAGATCTGTACATCGAAAGGGTACCTAAACGAATATTTAAAAAAATTGGACAAAATGGAAAGTCATTTTTGTCGTAGTAATACAAACAAAAAATATAACGCAGCAACATTTAGAACCAAAGCCGATGTTTATAAAAATTATCGTGAGAAGTATTCAGAACATGCAATGAGACCCGTGTCTATATTTACGATCTCAACGTTCTTACTATCTATAATATAACCAACCTTGAATGTACAAATTACTGGTGGAACGAAACTAATGGAGATTTATCGGCTTCGTCTTTTATTTCGTGCCTACTACATCATTTAGAAATCAATTTTTTATCCGATGCATTACCGATGATCATCTATTTTGATGGTTGCGGTTATCAGAATCGGAACAATTACTTATCTAATGCGTTGTCGATTTTTGCAATAGAACATAATAAAGTCATAGAACAAAAGTATTTAGAACAAGTAAGGAAGGTTAAGTTCGGGTGTAACCGAACATTACATACTCGGTTGAGAGCTATGGTGACAACATAAGGGAAAATAACCATGTAGGAAAATGAACCGAGGGTAACCCTGTAATGTGTTCGTATGACATGTGTATCAAATGAAAAGTATTAAAGAGTATTTTATCAGGGAGTGGGCCATAGTTCTATAGGTGGACGCCATTTAGGGATATCGCCATAAAGGTGGACCAAGGCTGACTCTAGAATTTGTTTTTACGATATGGGTATCAAATGAAAGATATTAATGAGAATTTTAAAAGGCGTGGGCTTAGTTCCATAGGTGGACGCCTTTTCGAGATATCGCACATAAGGTGGATTAGGGTTCACTCTAGAATTTGTTTGTTCGATATGGGTATCAAATGAAAGGTGTTAATGAGTATTTTAAAAGGGAATGATCCTTAGTTCCATAGGTGGACGCCGTGTCAAGATATCGCCATAAAGGTGGATCGGGGGTGACCCTAGAATTTGTTTGTACGATATGGGTATCAAATGAAAGGGGTTAATGAGTATTTTAAAAGGGAGTGGGCATTAGTTCTATAGGTGGTCGCCTTTTTCGAGATATCGCCATAAAGGTAGACCAGGGGTGAATCTAGAATGTGTTTGTACGATATGGGTATCCAATTAAAGGTATTAATGAGGGTTTTAAAAGGGAGTGGACCAGGGGTGATTCTAGAATGCGTTTGTACAATATGGGTATCAAACGAAAGGTGTTAATGAGTATTTTAAAAGCGAGTAGGCCTTAGTTCTATAGGTGGACGCCTTTTCGAGATATCGTCATAAAGGTGGACCAGAGGTGACTCTAGACTTTGTTTGTACGATATGGGTATCAAATTAAAGGTATTAATGAGGGGTTTAAAAGGGAGTGGTGGTAGTTGTATATGTGAAGGCGTTTTCCAGGTATCGAACAAAATGTGGACCAGGGTGACCCAGAACATCATCTGTTGGATACCGCTAATTTGTTTATATATGTAATACCACGAACAGTATTCCTGCCAAGATTTCAAGGGTTTTTTATTTCGCCCTGCAGAACTTTAACATTTTCTTCTACTTAATATGGTAGGTGTCACACCCATTTTACAAAGACTTTTTCTAAAGTTATATTTTGCGTCAATAAACCAATCCAATTACCATGTTTCATCCCTTTTTTCGTATTTGGTATAGAATTATGGCATTTTTTTATTTTTCGTAATTTTCGATATCTAAAAATGGGCGTGGTCATAGTCGGATTTCGGCAATTTTTTATACCAATACAAAGTGAGTTCAGATACGTACGAGAACTGAGTTTAGTAAAGATATATCGATTTTTGCTCAAGTTATCGTGTTAACGGCCGAGCGGAAGGACAGACGGTCCACTGTGTATATAAACTAGGCGTTGCTTCAACCGATTTCGCCCTTTTTCACAGAAATAAGTTATCGTCCTAGAACCTAAGCCCCTACCAAATTTCACAAGGATTGATAAATTTTTGTTCGACTTATGGCATTAAAAGTATCCTAGACAAATTAAACGAAAAAGAGCGGAGCCACGCCCATTTTGAAATTTTCTTTTATTTTTGTATTTTGTTGCACCATATCATTACTGGAGTTGAATGTTGACATAATTTACTTATATACTGTAAAGATATTAAATTTTTTGTTAAAATTTGACTTAAAAAAAAATTTTTTTTTAAAAGTGGGCGTGGTCGTTCTCCGATTTTGCTAATTTTTATTAAGCATACATATAGTAATAGGAGTAACGTTTCTGCCAAATTTCATCATGATATCTTCAACGACTGCCAAATTACAGCTTGCAAAATTTTAAATTACCTTCTTTTAAAAGTGGGCGGTGCCACGCCCATTGTCCAAAATTTTACTAATTTTCTATTCTGCGTCATAAGATCAACTCACCTACCAAGTTTCATCGCTTTATCCGTCTTTGGTAATGAATTATCGCACTTTTTCGGTTTTTCGAAATTTTCGATATTGAAAAAGTGGGCGTGGTTGTAGTCCGATTTCGTTCATTTTAAATAGCGATCTGAGATAAGTGCTCAGGAACCTACATACCAAATTTCATCAAGATACCTCAAAATTTACTCAAGTTATCGTGTTAACGGACGGACGGACGGACATGGCTCAATCCAATTTTTTTTCGATCCTGATGATTTTGATATATGGAAGTCTATATCTGTCTAGATTCCTTTATACCTGTACAACCAACCGTTATCTAATCAAAGTTAATATACTCTGTGAGCTCTGCTCAACTGAGTATAAAAAGGTCATACGCTAATGGAATGTGTTAGTGCACATGCAAAAATCGATAAAAAAAATGAAAAACCAATCAATATATCTACCAAACGACTATATTAACATAACAAAAGAGGCTCCAAAAACTGTAAAAATTAATAATCGTACTATTAATAAGCCATTCGAAGTTGTATACTTAAACTACGACTTTTTTAAAAACTACAGCGATAGTGAACTTCTCCGTTTTTCGAGTATACGACCCGGAGTAACCAGAAAAGATCATACGTTATCAGAACTTAAAGCTCTTAATTATTTACCCACTGGGGACGTCCAATACAAGTTGTACTTCGATAATATTTACAAGAATTTGCCTGCAAGAATCAAGGAGTATTCAGGTCAGAACCCACCAAAGCAGCTACATAATAATACAATACCAATCACTCTTAATAAATGGAGACATTTACAGCAGCTAAAAGCAGTAATTCCAACTGAATATCATTCTTTTTATGATAATTTAAAAAAATGCGATTAAAAAATTTCAATTCCAGCATGATCCATAATGTTAATGTTTAATACCTATAATAAAAATAATAATAATAAATAATTGGCATGAACTTAACTCCGATGGTTTATTAATAAATTTTTTTTTTGCAAACTGATCGAACGCATCTGCCAAGAAAGGAATTTTTGCTTCAAATTTTCCCATGGGAGCAATACTATGCTTACCATGCTTCTGGCGCTTTTGCATTTTTGATAGCGCCTATCACGGGAATTGCCCCCAGGTCCTTGTGTATGGAAAGCAAGCACTCTTCACACTATACTGCTACGGCAGGTTCAAAATCTGGGCCAGCATACACCATACAAACCGAAAAATCTATGTTTTCTTTATACTGCAAAATCCTCTATCAACAATATTGTCACGGATATTACCATCACTAAGTTATACCATCACTAAGGCGATGCCAAGGCCACGATAAGCAGTATTTACGTCAATAATCAAATCATGTATACACGTATATAAGGCAGCCGAAAGATGTCACACACAGATGCATTTACTTATACGCCTATGTATGTGCGAGAGACTGTAAACTACAAACATTCACATCAATAATCCAATCATTATGTATCTACATAAACGAATAAATAATTGCGTCTACACATATGTACGTATACGAGCAGCGGAGCGGCAATGCACAAACACATGCATATATCTTATCTGAGTTGTCACAAGAGAGAGCAATAATTTGTGCACGTAGTTGTGGCTGGCGATTTTGTAGCCGAAACAACTAGTAAGTTCTGGAAATCGAAGAGCCTAGAAGTATGCAGCGTAAACTATAAAAGCGGGGCAAGCGAGTAAGAAGTAATTCAGTTTGATTTGAGATTTGGATTAAGCGCTATCTAGCGAGCTATAGCAGTATTATTTTGAATAGTAGAGTTTCATTTGAGCTGTCAATCAGTTTGGTTATTAAGTAAGCTATTCGTTGCAAAGTACAAGTTTTATTGTGAAGTACTTGAATAAAGGCCATTTTGCATTATTACATATTGGAGTTATTTATTCAACAGTTTAGTGATTCGAACTTAGCAGAGGGTTGCAAATAAGAGGATTTGCAAGTAAATTCGTTACAATATTTTATACAAAAATAGTTTTCATTGGAGTTGCAATAACCTCTATCTGCCTCCTAAGCTAAATTAAAGTAAAATTTAAACAAAAAACTAGCTCAGTTAGCTAGAGTAGTATTTTATTACCCAATGGGGTACTTCGTATTATTCGCACTTTGCAAAATAGTTGATTAAACAGTTTTTTTGCTCTCCTGAAAAATTGAGTTTTTGCTGATGGAGGTTATTGAATATAAGCTGACGATATATAAAAAGAAAGGCTAAAATATGTGTTAGTTGGTCGCCGGCGTTTGAAGAGATGCGTCCGTCGATTTTGTTCAAACTTTCACACAAGTTGCGTAAACCTCACGCGGTGGTTGCTACATAGGTTTGGTTGCGATCGACGTACAGGGTCTCGAGATATACATAGACCGAGACGTGGACCCGAGTACCCCTAGAATGTGTTTATAGAATATGGATAACAAATTAAAGCTGTTGATAAGTGCTTTAGTAGAGAGTAATTTTCATACCCCTGGGTGACTAGGGTCTCGAGATATAGGCCAAAACGTGGACCAGTGAATGCCTAGCCAGTGTTTTTACAATATGGATATCAAATGAAAGCTGTTGATGAGTGCTTTAGTACAGAGTAATATATTATCCAGAGACGGACTGTGACTGGGATTACGACTAGGACTGGAACTGAGACTCGGAGTGGGACTGGGACTGGGACTGGAATAAAATACATACCACCCAGAGGCAATAAGGGATGCAGAAGAATGAGAAAAAATTGAGAGAAGAGAAAAGAGAGAAGGAGATTGAGAAAGAGATATAATGAGACGAAGGTGGAGATAGATGGAGCGAAAAAGACGGAGGGAGGAGTGAATAAAACGATTAGGAAAAAGTGAAGAGGGGGGGAGGGCAGAGACAGAGGGAAAAAGCTTATTAGAATGTATGCAGATAGGTCAAATTTAGGGCAGGACAACGTCTGCCGGGTCTTCTAGTATACTATAGTTTTTAACGAAGACGTTCTTTGGCGTGCAGTAGTCAGTGCGCACCGGTATTGGGACTGGGGTGTTCGTGTCCAGGATTGTTGCATGTCCACTGGATCCATTTGACCATAGACCTGTTTCCCTTATGCGTAGAGCGGCGATGACCGCTATTTCCTTCGCCACCAGGTCAAGAGGTGGAAGGTATAGCATTGTGTTGAGAGCTGCAGACGCAGTGGAGCCCATAGCCCCGGTAATGCAGAGCTCCGGACTTCGTTGCACCTTTTGAAGCATTTTAAGATAGGTAGTTTCAGCTAGTGTAGACCACCAGACCAAGGCACCATAAAGAAGAATCGGGCGCAAAATGGCTGTGTAAATCCAGTAGGCCACCTTAGGGGAGAATCCCCAGGAGGTGCCTATTGCCCTCTTGCAGGTTAACAGCGCTGCTGGTGCCTTCTTGGATCGCTCCATAATAGCTTCCTATCCAGAATGATTCCCAAATACTTGAATTGATCGCTAAACGCTAAAAACGTACTCCCAATTCTTGGCGGTGTTAGATTTGGTACTTTGTACCTCCTCGTGAAGAGGACAAGCTCGGTTTTATCCGGGTTGACTTCCAAACCTATGGCTGTGGCCCAGCGCGAAATTTTGGATAGTGCCCCTTCCATTAGGTTGCAGAGAGTTTGCGGAAATTTCCCCCGCATGGTGACGCAGATGTCATATGCATACGCGATCACTTGGTGACCTTCTGATTCCATGAGGCGTAGTAGTTGGTTGACGGTTACCACCCAAAGAGGCGGAGAGAGAACGCCTCCCTGCGGAGTGCCTCTGCCGACCGGTCTGCGGATCACGCATCCACCTAGCTCAGTTTTAATCGACACGCGTCGACACCCAGATCGGTCAGCGCCGAGGTGATGGCCTCCGGGAGAACGTTGTTGAAGGCACCCGCTATATCTAGAAATGCCACCAGTGTGTATTCCTTGAGGTCTAGTGACCTTTCGACAACGGATACCAGTGAGTGCAAGGCCGTGTCAGTTGACCTGCCCTTAGTATAGGCATGTTGAGTTTGCGAAAGAAGCGATGGCTCAATCCTCCTCCTGATGTAGTCCTCTAGGAGTCTTTCGAGTGCTTGAAGCAGAAAGGAAGATAAGCCTATAGGCATATAATCATTTGGTTTAGAGTGGGAGGCTTTCCCTGCCTTGGGGATAAAAACCACGTTGACTTCCCTCCACGATACTGGTACCTAATTGAGCCTAAGAAAACCTATAAACATCCTTTTGTCCAGGGCCTTATAAGTTCGGCAGTATACTGTAGCTGAGCCGGAAAAATTCCATCTGGCCCCGGCGATTTATAGGGCTTGAAGGTCTGTAAAACCCAATCTATCCTTTTATCATCCGTGATTTCGCTTATTAGCTGTTCATTAGGTGACCCTCCGCTGGCAATATTTGAAGACACGCCCGCGTGGTTTCAGCGCTGGAGTCCGCCCAGTGCCCATCCGGCTTTTGGACGTAACTTAGCTGAGTTGGAGATTTCGATAGCACCTTCCTTAACCGGAAGGCCGAGGATGTGGATTCAATCCTGCCGCAGAAATCCCTCCAGGAGGATCGCTTTTCATTTCGGATTGCTTTTTTATATATATTTATTTTCGTTTTATAAGCAGCCCACGAGGATTCATGTCCATCATGCTTTGCTTTATTAAAGGCCGCCTTACACGACTTCCTAAGCTTATCAAGATCGGACGACCACCATGGTGGTTCGTGAGTTTCCATAACCTTTTTAGTCGGACAAGCCCTATCCAAAGCATTCCTACATTTTTGACTGAAATTATTTACAAGCACGTCCAGCTCCTCCTCGCTTTCTTGGGCTCGCACCTCTTCAGATAGCTTCTTACCTATTATCTTCTTATAGTAGCCCCAGTTCGTTCTTCTAATATTTTGTATGTACTTAGCACTTGTGTGCGCCTGTGATATAGAAAAGCTTATATATCCATGGTCAGAAAAGGAGTGCTCCTTTAGAACTCTCCATGAAACGATCAGGTTACTGAAGGAGTCTGTGACCAGGGTTATGTCACGGACCTATTCGCGGTTCCTCGTAATGAAAGTGGGGTTGTTGTTGTTGTTGTAGCACGGGTCATTTCCCTTATTACATATACTTAGATTAGTGCCTAAAAGATAGTTAAATAAAGACTCACCTCGGTCATTTGTATCACTGCTGCCCCACTGGGCGTGGTGAGCATTGGCATCGCCTTCGAGTAGGATGAAATCATTTCGTGGATTTGCTGCTGTCACGACCTCCCAGAAATTATCCGGTAGTAATGAGCCTTGGTGATCGTGCGCTAGGTAGAAGGAAGCAAATTTAAAGCTCCTCCCTAGTACCTCGACGTCAGCCGCTGTCAGATCCCCGTCGCTAAAATTGGGTAGAAGAAAAACATTAAGAGTAGACTTAGCCAATATACATGTGCGAGGCTTACCCTTTTCCTGAGCGATATAAAGCTTATACGCTGGTGTCCGCAGGCCACAGATTCTATTGCCAGTTATCCACGGCTGCTGGACTAGTACGATGTCTACCGCACCTGATGACAGGTGCAGTAGGAGTGCAGTTGATGCTGCTTTGCAGTGATGCAGGTTTATTTGGAGGACCCGAATGACTGTTTGTTTGCGCTCTCCTCCGTGAGCGCCGGGTCCGAATCGCCATCCTCCAGAAGCTGACCTTCAGAGTACAACCCCCTGAGAGCCAAGCTTCCGCTCGAGCCTGACGAAGCGTAGCCACCAGCTTCTTCGCCCTCGTCTACCTTCATCTCGTCTTCACTGAGGGGTACGAGACTGAAGGTTTACCAAGGCTTCAACGTGAGCCTTATAAACCTTAAAGATTATATTCTTAAAGCCGAAGCTTACCCGGACATCCTGCCTTTTCAGCGCTTCGACGCTTGCGCTGTTGAGCAGCAGGACTATCTGCATGGTGGCCCGTTCAGTCTTCTCCACGTTAACCACCTATCAGTTCTTGGTCGGTAGACCCGGGTTGTACTCCTGGAGCAGCTCCAGGATGTCAGCTGGGTCCGTCCACTGGAACCCAGGCTCTCGCCCTTGGAGGTGAGGGGATATCACGCGCCTCCACTACCTTGAGGCGGGCGCCCGGATACACCTCACCTACCAGCGAGACGGCGGCTTTATAAAGCTTCGCCGACCTGGCGTCGTTACAGGCAATTAGTTTCATATTGCCCTGGAGCCACCCCGTATCGGTATAAGAAGGCGGTGGACCAGGGTTGTGTTTTTTGACCTTAACGGCCACAGTAGCGAGCGCTGCCTCAATCCACTTCCACTGTTGTTTCGGGATCCTGCCATCTTCGCTGCTCTCGTCTATAACGCCAATGATCTGCCGATCCTTGGCTATTGCGGCGAAAGACCGCGTTCAGCCTCCCTGCGTCTTGGCCCTTTTCGGTGCCGTAGGGTTGGATTCATTCATAGACCGCTGGCGCTTCGAGGCTTCATCGCTCTCGACCCAGTCCAGCCTGAATTCCGGCAACATTTGTCTCGCCCAAGCAAGGTTACGCTGCGCCTTCGCCCAGTCCTCCGCAGAAACTTCCCCCTCCCTTATCGGCGAGGAGGAATTCCTGCGCAGGATCCGGGCAGCCCAGAGCTTGTCTTGATGACTGAGCTTTTTTATTCCCTTAACCCTAGAGCCGGCCACCCCCACATTCCTGGCGCCCCCAACAGCGAAACCGCCAGACGCTTGACGCTGAGTGGCAGCCATGTTGGTGGCTACGGGATGGGCGGCAGCCGCCCCAAAGGCCTTCCGGTCGGTGGCCCCTCTCCGAGAGGTACCGGCCTTCGGAATACCCGGGCTGGATTTTCTCTCAGCCCTACCCTGACTACATTGGCCCTTGACCCTATAGCCCACCCCACCCACCTCCCTGAAGCCCCAAGAAGTCGACCCAACGGACGCTTATCGCTGGGTGGAGGGCCTGCTGTTGGGGCCAAGGGAGGGGCGGTAGTAGCACTGATGGCCTCCCGGTCAGTCTGTCTGCCGCTGCAGCAGCGATCGTCTGAGGAGATCTCTCAGCTAACTTGAGGCCCGGCTGAGCCGTGACCTTTGCGGAGCAAGCTCCTGTCGACTTCTTACTAGGAGAGCCGCCCTCCTTATTATTTTTAAAAATTTCTTTCTCCATACTAAAACATCCCACCAGTAGCGGAGAAGGGGAAAGGTCCACCCGGACAGAGACTCGCGATGTCCGGGTAGGGCTTAATAGCATCGAAAGTCGCCCGGTATTCGATGCTCTCCGTTAGCGAATGGGCTATTTATGGTCCCCCATCCAGGCTGATCATCGGCACGGGTCGTATAACACCTTGATCCAGCCCATTTAGGAGGAAGGGAGAGAAAAAGGAAGAGAAAAAATAAAGGAAGATAGTGGTGAAAGACCGGTCGCCGCTCGAATTAGCCCCCGAAGCGTTACCAGGTGCCACCACGAGGAGGCTTCGCCCCTACATGGGGGAGGGAGGGTGTAAAAACACCTACGAGTCGACGATTTGGGGTGACGCCGGTGAATGCAAGGCGCAACACCCCCATGAAAGGCACCCTCTCACTGGCGATTATCTTAGGCGATTTCAATGCCGATCTATGGCATTCAAACTTGCAGGCGGACAGTAGGGGTGAGATGTTGGCGGATCAAATAGAAGAATCGACGTTCTGCACAATAAACGGAGACGCTCCCACTCGTATGGTAGGAAGCTGACAGTTCGCCAGATATATCAATCGTTAGCGCAGGACTCGTAAACTGCGTCAACTAGCAGCCGATGGTAACATTGGCATCCAACCACCTGCCAATACTTATTTCGCTCGAGCCGCCGAATCAGCTCGCTTTATTCCCGCCGGAAGAATTCCCAAAATTCGGCCTCATTTTCCGGCGGAGACCGCTAATTTTGCAAGAGAACGTGACCTTATAACACAGCTTGATCCCGGCGACCCCCAAATAAGGGATATAAACCAACGCATCAGCTTGCTTGTGGATGAACACAAGCGGGCGAAATGGGAGGAGCATCTAAGTAGTTGTAACCTCTCCGCCGGTGTGGGTAAGCTTTGGTCCACCGAAAAGTCCCTATCGAATCCGTCTAAGCACAACGACAAAATTTCCATCGCCTTTGGCGATAAAGTGCTGTCGGATACAAAAAAATTCGCGAGCGCTTTTTGCCGCCAATATATAATGCATTCTACGGTTGACAAAGTTAGACTGAGGGCCAACAGACGCGCACATAAACATAAGTTCAGCGCGTCTCCAATTACAATCACCGCCAAAGAGGTTGCGGATGCCATCGGTCATGCTAAACCATCTAAAGCAGTGGGCCCAGACGGCATAGCCATGCTGATGCTTAAAAGCCTAGGAAAAGAGGATTTCAAATATTTAGCACATGTCTTCAACCTGCCCCTTTCCACCTTGGTCATTCCCGAAAAATGGAAAATGGCCAAGGTGGTCCCGCTAATAAAGCCTGGGAAACCAGCTAACATAGGAGACTCACATCGCCCGATATCTCTCCTGTCGCCAGTAGCCACGAAGCTTGAAGCCATTTTGCTCCCCTATTTCAAAGCAAATTTGCAACTAGCCTATCATCAGCATGGCTTTAGAAAACTTCTAGCACAACCACCGCGCTAAATGCTATTAGCATCCAGAAAAATTGCGATTTAAATCAAAACCCCCACCATAGAACAGTACTCGTTGCGCTAGACCTATCAAAAGCTTTTGATACGGTCAATCATGGCACGTTACTGCAAGGCTTGGAAGGGTCTACCCTTCCCCCTAGTCTTAAAAGGTCGACCGCAAATTATCTGGGTGGCCGGCAAGCATCGGTGCAATTTAGAAACGCAACATCAAAACCAAGCAGAATTAAATAAATGGGTACTACAGGTTGGTGTCCTATACCCGCTATTGTTTAACTTCTACATATCACTGTCGTTTCCTACGCTGATGACTGCACAATAATGGCCACAGGCCCAGGCCCACAGATTGATGAGCTTTGCAACGAAATAAAAGGCTACCTCCCTGATCTCTCCAGTTTTTCACCTTGCGAAACCTGAAATTATCCCCGACTATATCATCGGCGACCTTTTTTACAACATGGAGGTCCAAAATGTCGACCATCTTGACCATCCACGTCAATGGCACTACGCTACCGACTGTCTTACACCCCAAAATCTTGGGTGTGACGTTTGATCAGGATCTACATTTTGGAGAGCATGCAACCGCAATTGTTCCTAAATTCCAGAGTCGTAATAAAATCCTCGAATCTCTTGCCGGCAGCACTTGGGGTAAAGACAAAAAACGCTCATTACCACTTACAAAGCAATCGGCCTATATGGGCGCCAAGCCTAAAAACCACTCACTGGAAGAAGCTAGAGGCCTGCCAAAATACTGCTCTCAGAACCGCCACGGGCTGTCTTCTTATGTCCCCAGAACACCATCTACATAATGAGGCGAGAATACTCCCCATTAGGGAGAGAAATGAGATGCTAACCAAACAATTCCTGTTGAATACCCAGAAACCTGGGCATCCCAACAGACATCTGATTGATGAGCCAACACCGCCTAGGGGCTTAAGGAGTCATTTTCGTAAGCATTATGAGGAAATACGGCGCCTGAGAACTCAGCCGTATGAAGCAAAAAAACACAAGCAGGTCCTCAGTGAACTCCACAAACAGGCGTCGGACCTTTATGCTAGGAATTGCCCAGTGAATCCAGTACTCAAAGAACAGTACCCAAAACTTGCGGAAGAGGAACGCATACTCCCCAGGGAAACACGAGTCACTCTAGCTCAACTTCGATCTGGATACTGTAACAGGCTAAACTCTTACCTATCCAGAATCAACCCCGACATACAAAATGTATGCCCCGCTTGCAATGTGTCCCCACATGACACCGACCATCTCTTCAATTGTAATGTGGAAACAACGTCTCTAACACCCCTCTCATTATGGTCCACCCCCGTTGAAACTGCAAGTCTCCTTGGACTCCCGATAGAGGATATTGATGACAATTTGTGATCGGTCGCAACTATTAGGTGGGGCGAAGCACTGCTACAACAACAACAACAGGGGGGGGGGAGAAGACGGGGGCATGGGCTGATGCTCGGTATTGCTACTGACTCTACTACGGAGATTGTATATTGAAACTGCAACAGACGCGCACATAAACATAAATTCAGCGCGCTCCCAATTACAATCACCGCCAAAGAGGTTGAGGATGCCATCGGTCATGCTAAACCATCTAAAGCAGTGGGCCCAGACGGCATAGCCATGCCCATGCTTAAAATCCTATAGAAAGAGGGTTTCAAATACAGTCAGGAACTGCTTCGCATCTTCGTTAATCTTCTTCTCAGTGAAAAACGGAGTATCTGCGTTAGCTCCCTTCAGTATCGCCGAGTAAGCTGGAGTCTGATCGTTTCCTCCCTTAGGCTTATTCGCATTTTCGTCTATATTTCCTATTTCCTCTTCTTGTATTACAGCTTTTGAGGTACATGGCTTTGCAGTATTCCCTTCTCCTCCCCGATTTTGAGGTCTGGTTCCTGTCATTCCGGCTAGTTCGCCTCCTGGTTCTGGAACTGGGGCGTTTGCCCTCCCCCTTCTGCCCCTTAAAAGCAGTCTTGTCTCGGGCATTCTTCCTCTTCGATGCGGTTGCAAAATTGTGGAGTGGTAGTAGCAAAGTTTTTATCTGTGTTCTAACGTTAGCCCTTTGTCCCGAGTTGGTAGAGCGCTCCTTTAGTGAGCTCACTGACTGCATACTATCATCGCTGTCTACGTCGGAATCCTCACTGCCATTTCTTCTTCCCGGCTTGCGAAGCCATCGCCTTTTCCTTCTCATCCTTACTTTCTTTAGAAGTTTTTGAGTTCATCTTGGTCGTACGATCACCTGCCCGATAAGGCGGGCTCAGCGGTCTAATGTTAAAAATGGCTATAAAAACTTTCCGCCACAACAGCTCCCCTTATTGTGGTAAGTTCCTCATTACTTCCCGAGGCGGTCGGTATCGGGAAGGCTGCGTTCAAATACAGCCGATAATACCTCCTGGCTGCAATTCTTCCAATAGGCACGGTCCGCATGAACCCTGGATTAGGAAACAAAAAGAATTAACGAAATAAATCTCTGTGTTTGTTGCTGTTGTAGCAGCCGAGCAGCGTTCGTATGTGTAGAGACCTATACATACATATGTGGGTATGGGTGAGCGATAGTTGATGAATGAACGATAGTAGTGCTCCTATTACGGTATACAACTCAACTTAGTTGGGTTGTAATTAAAACAACTCAACTTTCAGACAACTCAACTCCTGTTTGGTATTACGAATTACAACTTATTTCAGTTGTTGCCAACTTAAGAAAGTGTTGATTTGACAGATAAATGAACAGCTGATCAATTTGTGGCGGAAATTTAAGCATTTGCAAAAGTGATTTTGGTATTACAAGATGGTATATGATATGAAATCTATTTTATAATGGCGAAAATGTTGATGACTGACATGTCGCGAATACGGAAAACATTCGCGTGATCATTCTAATCCCTTGGAACTACCTAGAACCAAGTAAGAAAATGTTTAATTGACAAATGATGAGCTTCAAATGAAGTTATTTTGCAGATTTGAAAGGAATCATTTTGCTCATTACAAGAAAATTAAGGACCATTTCCGCAGACGCTTTCGAGGGAAGGCTCTACGCCTATTTTAAAATTATGCGCCACACTCAGATTCCTTGCTGATGGCAACTATCAAAAATGCTGTGGAAATGATTTTGGTGTTGGACTGGGTTTAGATATTATTGAGGAGCATATTTGTACGAATTTGATTAAAACCCAGGTAATTCTACACGACAGCATGACACTGCTAATACGCGTCCAAAAATATCGAGAGAGGTGTCAAACTACGCGTCTTGTCATCAGTATTAATAATCCGCAACCGGAAAAGAAAAAATTTAAGTCGTTCAAAAGATATTAACGAAAACCGCAAAATGACCAGCGGGTCCCTCCGAAACCGGGGGTGGGATCCACAGTATTTTTTCGCAGAACACCTTTCTGCATTGGCGGCCTTCGGCCGCGCTTATAAAAAATTACCCAGGGTGGTTCCAACACTGGTTTGGAGATCAAAACTATATCCGCGCAAAGCACTTATGTTCACAGTTTTTTTTGTGGGTACGCAAACATTACAACAACCACATGAAAATCGCCAACTTCAACTGCAAATATCTCCGGACAGAGATAAAATTTTTGGACGCGTATTAGCAGTGTCATGCTGTCGTATAGAATTACCAAAACCCAAACACCAAAAATTGTATTTTACTCTAAAACAGCATTCCCAGGAGTAGTGATTAGTAACAATGGGACTCACGTTCGCATAATTTCGCCTATTTTGGCTGCATCGGAACTGCGGCTAGCCTCGTCCAACTTCGGAATGTCGCTCCATAAAGTCAAAAAGTTATTCAATGTAATCCTTCGTTTAAACGTTGTTTTTTCTATAAATGTGTACAAAATTGCTGATTATTGTTTGATTAAAAAAGGTTTAACTACCGGCTTTAAATTTTTGGTTTTTTTTTTTTTGGTAACGTTTTATGAACACGTGCACCATCTAACTCTTATCAACGGTGGTATGAAAAGACGCGTTTCGATCTCCGTTTTTAGGACTCGAAAGCGGAAATTAAAAATTTTATTTCTGTCAAAAAATATTTACAAAAACCCACAAAATGGCCCGAGAGGGTCCGAAATATGAGGCCCGATCCAGAGTTTTTTTCTTTCTGCGTTGGCGGCCTTTGGCCGCGATTTGTAAAAATAACCCTGGGTGGGTCCAACGCCTTTCTGCATTAGTGTGTACAAAAAATCAGGCAAAATGCAACAACCACATGAAAATTTGAACCGAAATGATATGACAGAAATTAAATTTTTAATTTTTGTTTTCGGATTCTTAAATCGGAGGTCGAAACGTGTCTTTTAATACCAACTTTGAAAATTTTTGTTGAAAATTAGGTGGTGAACCGTCTTGTAAAACGTTACATGTTTTCAAAACAACTGCAAAATTGTATGAGACAACTGCTAGTAATCAGTTGCAAGATTTTGACGTCTTTGACAACTAGATTAACACAAGGTTGTTTTTAGACTAGAGACAACTCAACCGACATTTTTTGACAGGTTGAGTTGTAATCTGTAATACCAAATTGCGAAATTTCAACCCAACCAGAGTTGAGTTGTAAACGGTAATACGGGCATAGAGATAGTTAGTTGATATACAGAAGTTGACGAGTGCGGTTGTGTGCATACAATAGTAACATGAATATACCTGTGAATAGGAAAGCGTTTAAATACATATTATAAATCATAGCACATTTGTTTGGCATAGCAGGTGAGTTATTACAGTGGCGACGAGGATGGGATACAGAGGCCCGAAATTAAAAGAAAAATTTGCAGAAAATTTAGCAATTGGAAGTAACGGCAGTTGTGGCCATTTTCTTTTGGCGTGGGTAAAGCGCCAAATACACGACACGAACATTTCCGCGAACATTCCCGTTATGTCATGTTTCTGCGACCTTTTCTGTCGTGTATGGTGGTGGTTGCCAGTTCGCGGAAATGTTCGCCAAAAATCAAAATATTTTAATTTTTGGCGAACATTTGCGCGAACTGTTCGTGCGTGTATGGCGAAATAGCTCATAATCGTAGTAATTTCTGAACGGAACAGACGTGCGCGGAAAAGTAAAATGGACAATAAAAAATTTCTGAGTGAATTTATTGAAATGTATAAATCTTTGCCAACATTGTGGCAAGTAAAAAGCAAAGATTATTGGAATAGAATTAAAAAGAATAATGAGTATGCGACTTTAGCGACCGTATTCATCGCTGTCTGAAAGAGAACTAATGTTCGGCCAAAAGTTCGTATGGTGTATGGCCAAAGCTGCGAACAAGATTGCGGAATGTTCGCGGAAATGTTCGTGTCGTGTATTTGGCGCTTTACTCCCGAACGAGAACAGACTCGCCGAATTTATGCTATTAACAAACAGACGAATAAAACACTCGTTGTATTTGATACCATTTTGGTAGTGAATAGTGAATAACGAATAAATGTTCCATTGCACATTTGTGAGACATTGAATTGTATTAACGAAACGTCATACAATAGGAAACCGAGTGACTGCAACGGAGAGAAAATTTGAAGTGCCTGATTAATTTTCGAGTTTTAATCGCAGCCGGACGAATCGGTACGAACGAATTAAATAAAATAACCAAAGCCATTTTGATTATTGAAGTGAATAAGAGGGTCGAATTAAATTTCGCCTGAAAACAAAGTGGAGGTGGCGAATTAAATTTTGTCAGCGGCACAAGCAAAAAAGATACTCAATATACGAGTGGGGGAAAAAAATCATAAGTACAATAAAGTTCCGAATTTAATTTGGCATATGAAAGAAAATAATTATTTGATTTCAGATTTAGCTTCCGCAGAATATAATAAATAAACAAAATGACCGAAATTCGTCCCTTTCAGTGTGACAGTATTGACAAAGCGTTGATACGCTCAGAATGGGAGAAATGGTATAGGTCCGTCTCTTTATATCTTCCAGCGGAAGATATAAACGACGAGTGAAGAAGAAGAATAAGTTGTTACATCGGGGGGGTCTGCAGCTGCAAAAAGTGGCTTTTAATATTCCGGGGGTTTTGGTTGAATCCAATGGGGAAGTAAATGTATTTAAAGTTCTAGTAGGCAAACTGAACAATTATTTTTCACCAAAGCGCAACTCTACTTTTGAGAGGTACCTATTCCGGAGTTTGTCCCCTACCGAAGGTGAAAATTTTAGCAAATACTTGTTGCGCCTAAGACATCAAATATCTAAGTGCGAGTTTGGCACAACTGCGGCAGAAATTGTTGAGATCTGCCTAAAAGATAAAATAATTGACTCTTGGGCTCCTGTTGAGTTAAAACGGAAGCTGCTAGAGAAGGAACAAAGCCTTGGTGAAATAGTTGAACCCTGTCAAATCTTTGAATATATTGGTAAGCAGTCGGGGTCCATGTGCTTAAAAGCAAACGAAGAAAAGATTAACAGGATCACAGCCAAAATATTCGGTAAAAACGAAAAGGATGAGTGCAGTAGGTGCGGACAAAAAGGCATGGGGCCAAGGACTCAAAGTGTCCAGCAAGAAATCTAAAGTGCAACAAATGTGGCATAGTGGGACATTTTGCAAGACAAAAAAGCGAAAATTTTGTGGAGGTGTACCCAGTTCTCCGAAAAAGCTGCGATCAGAATCGGTTAAGTTTCGGAATATTGAGGAAGAGGACGAACAGGAAGAGGAGGTTCGAGAACTGAATTGTTTTAAAGTTGTGGATGATATGAGAAATGATGAGAATTTGAAATGTGGTATTGGGGGGTGTGCCATATTAATGGTCATCGACTCGGGTACACGACTGAACTTGTTGAGTGAAAACGATTGGAAAGCGTTAAGAAATAACGCTGCAGTGGTATGAAATGGACGAAAGGACTCTTCCACGAAGTTTAAAGCCTATGCATCAAGCCAAACCTTGAATGTTCTGCGGGTGTTCGAAGCACCAATAGAAATAAACAATATGGAAAGAATTGCTACTTTTTATGTGATCGAAAGGGGATGCCAATCACTATTGGTGCGCGACACGGCCATGCAACTGGGGGTCTTGAAGCTAGGCGTGAATGTTAATCGGCTAGACGAAATAAAAACCTTCCCGAAAATGGTTGGGGTAAAAATCAAACTTTCAATAAATCCAGCGATTAGGCGGGTACAACAAGCAATGCGTCGAATTCCTCTAGCTTTAGAGGAACAAGTCGAAGAGAAAATAACCCAGATGCTGGCTCAAGACATTATAGAACCAGTTCAGGGACCCACATCGTGGATATCACCACTAATGATCGTATTTAAAGAAGGAGGAGAAATGCGTCTATGCGTACACATGCGTAGAGCAAACCGAGCCATATTACGCGAGAATTACCCACTTCCCACTTTTCACACGTTCATGACCAAGTTGAGGGGAGCCAAACTATTTTCAAGAATTGATCTCAAGTGGGCTTACCACCAGCTGGAGCTAGACGAGTCCAGCCGCCACATCACCACATTCATTTCACACAAGGGCATATTTCAATACAAAAGACTGATGTTTGTAATAAACTCAGCTCCGGAAATTTTTCAACGAATAATAGAAAAACTATTATGCTCCTGCAAGAATGCGCTAAACTATATAGACGATATAATCATATTCGGAAAGACAGAGCAGGAACACGACGAGGCAGTCAACAAAGTATGTGACGTATGCAGAGATAACAATTTGTTGCTGAATGAAGCTAAAAGTGTGTGGAAGGTACGACAACTCAAATTCCTCGGCCATGTACTATCTTATGAAGGCATCGCACCAGATCTGAAAAAAGTCGAAACGATAAAAGAGTTTCGAGCCCCACAATCGAAAGAAGAAGTTAGAAGCTTTTCAGGACTGGTAACATACATAGGAAAATGTATTCCCGACCTAGCCAGCACCACCGAACCATTAAGATGTTTGCTGAAACTAAATTGTAAATTCGTTTGGAATGTCAGTTAACAGGAAGCATTCGATAAACTAAAACAAACTCTTTAGGAGCTACCGAAACTTGCATATTTTAACCCACACGCATCATAGCAGACGCCAGTCCTATAGCTTTAGGTGCTGTACTACTGCAAACCGACAAAATGGGCGAGACGCAAATCATATCATTCGCTAGCAAGAGTTTGTCGGACACGGAGAAACGATACTCCCAAACGGAGGAGGAAAGCCTTGCACTGGTATGGGCAGTGGAGATATGTATATTATTATTATCTGATGGGTTTGCAATTCGAACTAGTCACTGACCACAAACCGCTTGAAACAATCTTCAAAACAACCTCGAAACCCCCGTTTACAGCCGTTCAAGTTCTAGGTAATATATTGCGTGGCTAAGGAGAATATTGCGGATTCCGTGTCCAGGCTTTGCAGAATCGAGAAAGCAAATGCGTTTGACAACGATCATAACCATAACATCATTCATATAATCGAGAGCGCGGTACCATCAGACATGGGGATATACGAGATCGCGACGGAAAGTGCAAAGGATCGTATGTTAAAAATGACTTGTGGTCTGTGAACAAAAACAACATCTATTACCCATTCCGATAAGAATTATCAGTGTTGGTCAACATCTTCCTTCGAGGTGCTCGCATTGTCATTCTAAAAACTCTACGGGAGAAAACACTACAGCTTGCTCATGAAGGACATCCGGGAGAATCGGCCATGAAACGGAGATTACGATCCAAAGTGTGGTGGCCGCTAATAGATAGAGATGCGGAATCATTCGTAAAGAAATGCGTAGATTGTTTAATTGTTTCTCAACCGAACAGACCAGCCCCAATTCACAGGCACCCATTCCCGAATGGACCGTGGCAATGTGTTGCTACCGATCTCCTCGTTCCGCTTCCAAATGATGAATATGTGTTAGTACTGATTGATTATTACTCCCGATATCAAGAGGTCAAGTTCACTAAAAGAATAATTTCAGAAGTAATCATTTCTATTTTGCAAGAAATATTTAGCCAGCTGGGTATACCAAATTCATTGAGAGCAGACAACGGCAGGCAGTTTGTAAGTTCCGAGTTTAAGAGTTTCAGCCAAACCAACAACATAACATTAATCACATCACATCCATATTGGCCACAAGCCAACGGAGAAGTCGAGAACATGAACCGGTCATTGGTAAAACGATTAATAATAGCGCATAACAACAAAAGAGACTACAAAAAGGAAATTCAGAACTTCACGCTAATGTACAACGTAACGCCTCATGGTACGACCGGGTCATCGCCATCCGAAATGATGTTAAATCGCGTGATCAGAGATAAGATTCCGGGAATACAAGACCTAACAGAAGATATGCTAGACTCAGCGGCTAGAGATCTAGACACGGCGAAAGGGAAAGAGAAGGCAGATATGAAGCGAGGAGCAACAGAACCCGACATCGAAGTGGGTGACAAATTCCTCTTGCGGAATGTTGTATTCCCACACAAGCTTACACCAACGTTTGACCAAACAGAGTATGAAGTACAAGAAGTAAATGGGAACGAGGTAACAGTAACTGCAAACGGAAATACTGTGAGGAAAAATATCACATCAAAAGACTGCCGGTTGGCGGAAACAAAAATCCTTCAATCTCAAGAGAGCATACCGAGGGACCATCCACCACCACCGCTACCATAACAACACCATCCACACAGATCGCAGACGGCATGTCTTCCCAAAATGGGTCGTCATCGACGTCGTTTACAGCATAGAGCCGAAACAGGATCATCAACAATCCTCACTACATTTGATCGCGGAGTTGGAAGGAAGACTCAAAAATAAGGGAGAGATGTAGAGACCTATACATACATATGTGGGTATGGGTGAGCGATAGTTGATGTATGAACGAGAGTAGATATAGTTAGTTGATATACTACATTTGTTTGGCATAGCATAAATAACAGGTGAGTTATTACATTATGTATTTGTGCTTGCATGCCATACAAGACGTTGCTAGTGAAGGCAATGGTGTGAGAGAGTTTCCAAGGCTGTTGTTGTAGCAGTGCGACTGACCACAAATTGTCATCAATGTCCTCTAACGGGAGTCCAAGGAAACTTTCAGTTTCAACAGGGGAGGACCATAGTGAGAGAGGTGTTAGAGGCGTTGGTTCCACATTACCAATTGAAGAGATAGTTGGTATCATGTGGGAACACATTGCAAGCAGGACATACATTTTGTATGTCAGGGTTGAGTCTGAATAGGTAAGAGTTTAATATGTTACAGTACCCAGGCCGAAGTTGAGCTGGAGAGACGCGTGTTTCCCTAGGGAGAGTAGTTTCCTCTTCTGCGAGTCCTGGATATTTTCTTTTAAGAACTGGATTCGCCGTGTAAATAAAGCTTACGGAGATGACCCCTTAAGCCCCTGGGAGGTGTAACTGCATCATTCAGTTGTTTATTGGGATGCCCAGGTTTCTGGGCATTCAACAGAAACTGTTTATTCAGCATTTCGTTTCTCTCCCTAATGGGGAGTACTCTCGCCTCATTGTGTAGGTGGTGTTATGGGGAAATAAGAAGACAGCCCGTAGCGGTTCTGAGGGCAGTGTTTTGGAGGCATTTTTTTCTTCCAGTGCGTAACTTTTAAGCTTGGCGACCATATCGGGGACGCGCAGCATGCCGGCCGATTGCGTTGTAAGTGGTAATGAGCGTTTTTGTCTTTACCCCAAGTGCTGTCGGCAAGAGATTTGAGGATTTTATTACGACTATGGAATTTAGCAACAATTGTGGTTGCATGCTCTCCAAAATGTAGATCCTGATCAAACGTCACACCCAAGGTTTTGGGGTATAAGACAGTCGGTAGCGTAGTGCCATTGACGTGGATGTTCAAGATGGTCGACATTTGGGACGTCCATGTTGTAAATAAGGTCGCGGCTGATTTAGTCGGTGATAATGTCAGATTTCGCAAGGTGAAAAAACTGGAGAGATCAGGGAGGTAGCCATTTATTTTGTTGCAAAGCTCATCGATCTGTGGGCCTGGGCGTGTGGCCATTATTGTGCAGTCATCAGCGTAGGAAACGATAGTGATTCCTTCTGGTGGTAAAGGTAGCTTCGATATGTAGAAGTTAAACAAAAGCGGGTATAGGACACCAACCTGTAGTACCCATTTATTTAATTCTTCTTGATGTTGCGTTTCTAAATTGCACCGATGCCTGCCGGCCACCCAGATAATTTGCGGTCCACCTTTTAGGACTTGGGGGAAGGGTAGAGCCTTCCAGGTGTTGCAGTAACCTGCCATGGTTGACCGTTCTAGGGTGGGAGTTTTGATTTAAACCGCAATTTATCTGGATGCTAATGGCATTTAGCGCGGTGGTTGTGCTATGCGGTTTTCTAAAGCCATGCTGATGATAGGCTAGTTGCAAATTTGCTTTGAAATAGGGGAGCAAAATGGCTTCAAGCTTCTTGGCTACTTGCGATAGGAGAGATATCGGGAGATATGAGTCTCCTATGTTAGATGGTTTCCCAAGCTTTAGTAGCGGACCACCTTGGCCATTTTCCATTTTTCGGGAATGACAAAGGTGGAAAGGGACAGGTTGAAGACATGTGCTAAATATTTGAAATCCGCTTTTCCTAGGCGTTTAAGCATCGGCATGGCTATGCCGTCTGGGCCCACTACTTTAGATGGTTTAGCATGACCGATGGCATCCTCAACCTCTTTGGCGGTGATTGTAATTGGGGACGCGCTGAATTTATGTTTATGTGCGCGTTTGTTGGCCCTCGGTCTAACTTTGTCAACCGTAGAATGCATTATATATTGTCGGCAGAAAGCGCTCGCGCATTTTTTCGCATCCGACAGCACTTTATCGCCAAAGGCGATGGAAACTTTGTCATTGTGCCTAGACGGATTCGATAGGGACTTTACGGTGGCACAAAGTTTACCTACACCGGCAGAGAGGTTACAATCGCTTAGGTGCTCCTCCCATTTCGCCCGCTTGTGTTCATCCACAAGCAATATGATGCGTTGGTTTATATCCCTTATTTGGGGGTCGCCGGGATCGAGCTGTCTTATAAGGTGACGTTCTCTCGCTAAATTTGCGGCCTCCGCCGGAAAGTAGGGCCGAATTTCGGGAACTCTACCGGCGGGAATGAAGCGAGCCGAGGCGGATTCAATGACCTTGCGGAAAGCACACTCCCCTTGACGGACATCAGTCGGGATAGGGAGGGCAGCAAAGCGGTTGTCTGTAAAGAATTTGTATTTATCCCAATTTCCTTTTTTAAAGTTTATTGAAGTGCATTTTTTTGTGACGATGAAGTCAATGAGTATAGGCAGGTGGTCGGATGCCAATGTTACCATCGGCTGCCAGTTGACGCAGTCTACGAGTTCTGCGCTCACGATTGATATATCCGGCGAACTGTGACAGCTTCCTACCATACGTGTGGGGGCGTCTCCGTTTATTGTGCAGAACGTCGTTTCTTCTATTTGATCCACCAACATCTCACTCCTACTCTCCGCCCGCAAGTTTGAATGCCATAGATCTTGATGGGCATTGGAATCGCCTAAGACAATGCGATTGTTGCCAGTGAGTAAGGCGCTGATACTAGGGCTGTATCCACTGGGGCAACAGGTGGCAGGAGGGATGTAGATGTTGATGATTTCTAGGTTTGCATCCCCTGACCGGACAGATAAGCCTTGACGTTCTAAGACACTGTCCCTGCGGCAAATGTCGGGATCAAATATATGATGTTGCACAGAGTGGTGTATGATAAACGCGAGGCCGCCTCCATTTCCGCTCTTGCGATCTTTTCTGTGGACATTATACCCAGAACAGGTTAGCAGAGCAGATCTTGCTGTGAGTTTAGTCTCTTGAATCACAGCAATGCGGATGTTGTGCCGCTTCATGAAATCGACTATCTCCGTGATCTTGCCAGTTAATCCATTACAGTTTAACTGCAGAATTCTGAAGTGCATAGGGGGAGACGTCGTCACTGTGGGAGTAAGTGACGGGTGACTACGCCTGGGTTGTGGAAGGCTAGGACGGAACTGCTGTTGTGACCCTGGGACTGGACGTCCTTGGGTAAGCATTGGGGTACCCGGTGTATTTGGGTATGCGGCCTGGCAACATGGCGCAATGAAACCCGTCGGGGGTTGCCGTCGCGGAGACCAGAACATCTAGGAAAGTGGCACCGTCCATGACAGGAGCTGCATTGGGCGGATGTCGCAAACATATATATTCTGTGTTGGCAAACGGTGCAAAGGGAGGTAGGGACTAAGAGTCTGTTTCCCTGAATTACACAATTGCTGCCGGAAAAGAAGGGGGGAGGGGGGAGACTGGGGCAGGGGCTGATGATCGGCATTGCTCCCAACTCTTCTACGGAGATTGTAGGTATGAGTGGGAGCAGCCTTATGAGTTGGTGGCGCCGTGGGGCGCGAGTACCAGCGGGTACTTGTTGTGGCTTGCTGGGCAGCAGGAAGGTAGTGGGGGGGGGGGGGGGCGCTAAGGCCTACACTACGGGACGCCCTAGGGCGTGACCAGCAAGGAGCCACAAAAGATTTATAGAAGTTACGTGGACGTCTGGTTTTAGGATCTAGCCCAGAACAACCATCCGACACTAACAAGAGTATGACCGTCCTAAAAAGATTCTTTTCCGGCAGATGCAGCAAAATCATTTCCCAGGACCGGGGTCAGGAGACGGACCCGGATTGGGTTCGATACCTTCCCGGAGCAAGATAATATGGAGCAGTCCCGCTGCAAGGAGCTGGTGGCAGGATGACAATTTGTGGGAGCGACGCAACAAATTAAATGGGGTTACACTGAAATGACAGTTCTTGGTCGGGAAGAATCCCGAGTCGCTCCGGTACATAGAACCGACTGCCTTGGGAAGCGTACATGTCTTCAACCTGTCTCTTTCCAACTTTGTTATTCCCAAAAAATGGAAAATGGCCAAGGTGGTCCCGCTACTAAAGCTGAGATAGGAGAGTCATATTGCCCGATATCTCTCCTATCGCCAGTAACCAAGACGCTTGAAGCCAATTTGCTCCCCTACTTCAAGCATGGCTTTAGAAAACTTCATAGCACAACCACCGCGCTAAATGCCATTAGCATCCAGATAAATTGCGGTTTAAATCAAAACCCCCACCATAGAACAGTACTCGTTGCGCTAGACCTATCAAAAGCTTTTGATACGGTCAACCATGGCACGCTACTGCAAGACCTGGAAGGGTCTACCCTTCCCCCATGTCTTAAAAGGTGGACCGCAAATTATCTGGGTGGTCGGCAGGCATCGGTGCAATTGAGAAACGAAACATCAAAACCAAGAAGAATTAAACAAGGGGTGCCACAGGGTGGTGTCCTATCCCCACTTTTGTTTAATTTCTACATATCTAAGCTACCTTCGTCACCAGAAGGAGTTACTACCGTTTCCTACGCCGATGACTGCACAATAATGGCCACAGGCCCAGGCCCACAGATCGATGAGCTTTGCAACGGAATAAATGGCTACCTCCCTAATCTCTCCAGTTTTTTCGCCTCGTGAAACTGGCATTATCACCGATTAATCCTCCGCGACCTCATTTACAACATGGACGTCCCAAAATGTCGACCATTTTCAAAATCCACGTCGATGGCACTACGCTACCGGATGTCCTACACCCCAAAATCAGGATCTACATTTTGGTCAGAATGCAGCCGCAACTGTACCGAAAATCCAGAGCCGTAATAAAATCCTCAAATCCCTTGCTGGCAGTACTTGGGGAAAAGACAAAGAAACGCTCATTACCACATACAAAGCAATTGGTCAGCCGATTGCATGCTAGGCGTCCCCTATATGGTCGCCAAACCTAAAAACTACTCACTGGAAGAAGCTGCAGGCCTGCAAAAATACTGCTCTCAGAACCGCCACGGGCGGTCCCAACAGACGTCTGATTGATGAGCCAACACCGCCTAGGGGCTTAAGGAGTCATCTTCGTAAGCATTATGAGGAAATACGGCACCTGAGAACTCAGCCGTATTAATCAAAAAACACAAGCAGGTCCTCAGTGAACTCCACAAACAGGCGTCGGACCTTTATGCCAGGAATTTCCCAGTGAATCCAGTACTCAAAGAACAGTACCCAAAACTTGCGGAAGAGGAACGCATACTCACTCCCCAGGGAAACGCGAGTTACTCTAGCTCAACTTTGTTCTGGATACTGTAACAGGTTAAACTCTTACCTATCCAGAATCAACCCCGACATACAAAATGTATGCCCCGCTTGCAATGTGTCCCCACATGACACCAACCATCCCTTCAATTGTAATGTGGAACCAACGTCTCTAACACCCCTTTCATTATGGTCCACCCCTATTGAAACTGCAAGTTTCCTTGGACTCCTTGGATATTGATGACAATTTGTGATCGGTAGCAGCTATTAGGTAGGGCGAAGCACTGCTACAACAACAACAACAACAGTTCCTGACTGTGGGAGTGCTACATTGCAGCGGCCCCAATGGGCAGATGTCAACCGAAACGTGGAGGCCCGTAGAAAGGGAGCTGATTAGTATCATGATCAAAATGATGCATAATGAACCAAGTAAAATACTGCCATCCTTCGAAACAGCTGCATGACATAATGGGGTTAAACTCATGACCTGCACCAATAACGCGGCTTCAAAATGGCTGCAAAGCGTAAGGTTGAAGGTGGTGGATAGAGAACTGATCTCCACGATATCAGAGTCCAATGTTTGGATACCCTAAATGGTGAGACGGAGGACACGCTTAACATACTGCAACGTCAAAACCCGAAAATACTAACAAGGGATTGGAAGATTCTTCATGTATCTTGACCCTTGGAGAGGCCAGTACTACATGCTCCAAATTAATACGGAATCAGAGGATGTTTTCCACTCACAGCTTGGGAAAATGTTCTGGGCGGAGGATTATTTATACGCTAAAAGCAGGGAGGTGGAAAAGGACCTGGAAAGAGGAAAGGAGCATCAAATGAGGGAGGCATAAGCACAGTGGCCGGGATGCATAAGCAGATCAATGGCGCTGAGAATTTTAAAATCGGGAAAGGTAAAAAAGGAAATCCAGGACTTGGAAGTAACAGGAAAAGACAAACGTATAGGCGTAGAAGTGGTGGTATTTGAAATGGGCAAACAGCTCATTGATGCTGCGAGTCTAACAAAGACGCTTCGAGCAGGGCTGAAGTCATAGTTAGAAAACACCTATACTCGTTTATGCTATCTAACTCTAACACCGAAGACCTAGCAGGGGTCGCAATAGGGTTGAAAAAAGAATCGTCCGTTATCCTGGCATAGTGCTACATGGCTCATAACGTGGATGCCTCACGAGAAGAGTTAGAAAGCTGGTGGAACAGGATGGGTGAAGAAGACGGCTTGTCATAGGCGCGGATGCGAAAGCGCACCACAGCGTATGGGGACGGAACGATATTAACGATGTTATATGCTACAGAATAGTGGCTTACATGGGTAGTTTTCCTACATATTTTAACGAATTTAGTGAAACTCCGCTTAGCTAAACGGCACATTTTTAATATGGAATTGTTCTTTATTTTCAAATTGAGAGTTTTTGGATTCTCAACTTTTTCTCAAACGAGAATAAAGCGGTACGAAATGGAATCCACTGTTGTGCCACTTTCGGTAAGAAAATTTATTATTTGCCTTACTTCACTTTTAACTCGTTTAGATTTATGCATAATGTAGTATCTACAATATCACTTAATATTATTAAAATGTATAAATACTAAATAATGATAAAATATAAATAATGTTGAATATCAAACTGAGAACAACAATAACCATTTCAAAGAACTATTGCCACCAGTGGAGGCAGCTACGTGGGATTCTTTTGAAAATGTCGTTACTTCTTTTTTAGGCAAACACAAAAGTCCTAACTACGAGATGATAGTAAAGGACTTAATCAAAAACTATGCGGAAATGGGTAAATAAAAAAACATATTTAAGACCGTTTTCTCAGTTAACTTTAAAACCTATCTGCCCGATACACAAAAAATTTGTATGAAAATTTTTAAATTTACTTGATAATATATAGCAAAGAGCATAAATCAACAAGAGACATCACTTAACATGTTTGCTTCGAACTCAAACTACTCGCGTATTTAGATTGTGGTTATGCGGCAGTTACTCACGAACGTACGTACCAAAAACGTGTCAGCTGACACGACCTATCTTATGAGTGTGCAATGTAAACGAAAACTCACCGACGTGCAACGCCCGTACATACGTAGCCCGGAACGTAGAAATCAAAACAATTTTGATTTTTTCCGTAAGAACGTGTCAGCTGATCTCACTAGACAGATTTGCCTAGTAAACTTTTGTGCGCTAGTTTTTGACCGTTTGCAGTTTTATGCAAAAACACCTAATTAAAGTTTGAAAAATTGTGAAAATAATTCGAAATAATTATGTAAAAGTGCAGATTATAAATATGTAATCTATTTATATTTATTTAATATTAATTCCAGCCTTTTACAACATCAAAAATTAAATTGGAAAAAGTTGATGTTTGCATAAGCATGCATGCAAAATGGTTAATGGCAACAGTGCTTATCTGTAAACAATACACACAAATATGTTATGTACATGTACACAGACGCACACATTGATTCCTACGGCCTTGAGGGTTCGGTCAAACGTGTTTCGTACGACAAACGTCCGTACGTTCGGCACACGTCGGTGGGTAATTGCCGCTTTACTGTCATTTTTTTTAATGCTGTCCGCAAAAGCACGGTTGCTACTTCGGACTGTGTTTGGTGCGCTGGTACCTATTTGTCAATTTTGGTGCTTTTTAAGCAAGTAGCCACGATTTTGATATTTTTGTCTTTTTCACTACTGCACAGATTCAAAAATCGTTCAATAGTTTAATTGTACCAGAATAAAGGCTATTCCGGCACATAAAAGAGTAATGTCGGATTTCCCAAAAAAAAAATGTTTGTAGATAGGTGATGAAGCAACGGACTTATCAGAACGAGAGGTCTAGTTTTGGTGGTTAGATATTTCGATCGATTAAAAATTTATTTCAAAATCACGTGTGCCTCTTGGGAATTTATTAAAGCTTGCCATTGATGGAGCCAATAAGATGGCCAGCGAAAAAATTTATTGAAAACATTATTTTACATTTAGTGCATTCAAGCGAATCGAATTGAACTAGGTAATCTGTCACTCTTCAAAATGGCTGAGTTTGTACCCCTTTTCTTTTTCTGTAAGAAATATTGCCACGATTTTGTTATGCCATAATTGGTATGCTGCCACGACTTTGTTATTAGAAATTATCTCATTAATTCTCATACATCAGATGATGAATAGCACTGTGATATTGAAATATTTTGGGTCTTATTTATGTATATGGGCAAGTTGCCTCTAACTTTTAGCTTTTATTCTTAGTGGCGGCCACCATGGTGTGGTGGTAGCGTGCTCCGCCTATCACACCGAAGATCCTGGGCTCACACCCGGACAAAGCAATATTAAAAGTTTAGAAATAAGTTTTTTCAATTAGAAGACAATTTTTCTAAGCGGGGTCGCCCCTCGGCAGTATTAGGCAAGCACTCCGAGTGTATATCTGCCATGAAAAGCTCTCAGTGAAAACTCATCTGCCTTGCAGTTGCCGTTAGGAGTCGGCATAAAACAAGTAGGTCCAGTCCCGCCAATTTGTAGAAAAATTAAAAAGGAGCACGACGCAAATTGGAAGAGAAGCTCGGACTAAAATCTCTCGCAGGTTATCACGCCTTACATTTATTTATATTTAGCTTTAAAAAATTTATTTCGCTTCTTTTAGTCTTTAATTTTTGTCCATATAGCCTTTTTTCTGCAAAAAAAGTTCTGGCAACACTACTCTAGTGTTTTGACATGCGGCGAAAATTAAAACGAAAAGTGGGAAGCAACTGTCAGTAACCCCAATCTTTTGAAGCGAGTGTTTGATATCAAACATACGAACTGACGTCTCTTGTTATGTATGCTCTTTGTATATAGCCCTAAATCTGAATTCATAATTCAGTTCCGAACAAACAAGAACTAAAAAAATGTAAAACAAAAATGTGTTCTGAATTGAAAGATAAATCCAGCCTAAGAAAATTATATACTAATGTGTCACTTATGTATATATCTAACATACTTTTATATTTTCTTTCAGGAGTAAATATGTGATGTATATTGGAATGATTTTCCGTCATCCCTTGTCTGAGAGAGCGAAAATTGACACTGATGATGGTACAATGCCGAAACCGGTTTGCCTCAAAACCAAATTTGACAAGGGATGACGGAAAATCGTTCCAATATACACCATTTATCCACCCTGTCGGAAAATCAACAAAACAAGATAAGTCAGTAAATATGTCTTTAGAAATTAATTTTTTACACTCCCATTTAAATTTTTTTCCCGCAAAATCTTGGCGACGAAAGTGACGAGCATGGCGAAAGGTTTCACCAGCAAATGAAAATGATTGAAAGTCGGTATCGATTCTGGGATGTCGCTATGATGGGTGACTACTGTTGGTTTCTCATAAGAGAAACCGATCCTTATTTAAATATGCGTCAAAACAAGACACATAACTTTTTCAATTATAAAATAAGATAATAGAGTTAAGACAGAATCATATGTACATATGCTGTTATTTGTAGGGTACTTAAGTTTTAATATATGGATATATTTATTTGAATGCTTACAACTTTTGTATTAGTTCATCGATTTTGTTGAATGAAAGCTTATTTTTTTTGTAATAAAACAGAGCTTAGGGAGAAAAAAAAATCTGTAAAAAAATAAAAAGTTTTCGAGATCCTTCCTCGCAAATTACAATTTTTTTTATATATTTACAAAAAAAAAAAAAAATTGAAAAAATTCGTAATGATTGTTCGTTATCTTTGTATCTGCAGGGCCTAGCAAAAACTGTTGTACGCACAGTTTATAGCAAATTTTATTACCTTTTAAAAGCTTCAAACAGTTTTGGAATTGCTCAATTCGTTCTTGAGATATATATGATTAAGTGGACCCATTTTTTTTTTTCGAAAAAACGGTTATTCGTAAATATCTCAAAAACGTTACCATAGAATTAAAAATAACCCTGATTTTCGCAATCAGGGGGTGATTTTACATAGGAATTTCATAATAGCGTCTCTGGTGCATTTTGGCTGTAAACCAGTGTAACCAAGCATGAAGTTCGCGAAATTGCTAGACCTTGGGAGAAATGGGTGAACGAGGAAGCCGAGAGTATAAAAGCAGCGCAAGCTGAGGCATGACTAAGCCGTTTGATTTAAACACGCAATTAGTTGTGAAGTAAGAGTTATTGTGAAGTACTCTCAAAGTAGTCTAATAAAGACCATTTTGCATTACTGAATATTGGAGTTATTTATCCGACAATTTAGCGATTCGAACGTTTGCAGAAGGTGAACAATAACCAGGATTTGCCAAAATTCGTTACAATTGGTGTCAGAAGAGGAATTGTTGAATAAATTCCGAAGATTTTGTATACAACTTGGACATGGCAAAGTTGAGTGAATTAAACTTCCAGCAACTGAAAAAGGAGTTGGAGAACCGTGGATTGAATACAACCGGCAATAAGATCGAACTTGAAGCACGGCTACGTGAGGTAATGGAGTCGCAAGGAATTAATGTGGACGAGTGTGTCTTTCACCCTGATGGGGACGACACATTAACAAAATTGGAACAGAAGAACGGAAGTTCGAGTCCAGTCGCCAGCGGCGAGACTAATGCGATATTAGCTTTGTTATCACAGATATCGACAAAGATGGAAACCCAGGAAACACGTATAACTGAAATCATGTCATCTCAACTGGAAGAACAGAAGATATATATGGCATCTAAGATGGAATCACAGGAGACACATATTGCAGAAATGTCGTCAGAAAGAACATCGAAGATTACATCCAAGATGGAAACACAACTAGAAGAACAGGAGACATATATGGCCGAGCAGTTGAAAGCACAAGAGAGTCGCATATCCTCGCAGCTGTCAGAATATGAAGCAAGGGTATCGTCAAAACTGGAAGCGCAGGATGCAAAAATCGCTCAATTTCAAGCAGAAGTCGATGATTTAAAAGGGCGAGTGCAGGAGTTGCAGCTAAATCGCCTAGCACTTTCAGCGAGTAATCCAAAGGTAGCAAGTAAGGACGGGACTGTCTTCGGCTGTGCCGAAGACTTCATACCTTTCATGAATGGGGCTGAACAATCATCCTATCCCGTTCGTAATCTCCAAAGAATCGGATGTATAATATAAGAAATATATAGTGAACAGATGTACATACCTAAACGATTTTTAAGATAAATCTATATATATAAAAAGAAGTGTACATTTTGATTGTCACTCCATAACTCGAGAACGGCTCGACAGATTGCCATGAAATTTTTAGGAAAGATACAGGAAGGAGAGATGATGGTTAGTTGATTTTGAAATCCCAAATCGGTTTAGTCATATATATATATAAAAATCAAATTCTGTGTGTGTGTGTGTGCTCGCTATGGAAACGTATTTCCCACACATCAATCATCACCAAATTTTGGTTATGGGTCCCTTCGATCAACGGGAAGGTTTTAGGCTAAAAATAATTTCGTTATATAAAAGGGGCGTGGCACCTCCCATACAAATGGAATCTTTGGTACTGCATACCTTTGAAGGTATACATGCCAGAATATTGAAATTCAGTAAGGAGTTATATGAGGTCAATCCCTAACACCACCAAGAAAATGCGGAATTTGGAGAAAGGGGGCGTGGCACCTCCCATACAAATGGAATCTTTAGTAATGCATAACTTTGAAGGTAGACATGCCAGAACATTGAAATTCAGTAAGGAGTTATATGAGGTCAATCCCTATCACCACCAAGAAAATGCGGAATTGGGAAAAAGGGGGCGTGGAACCTCCCATTCAAATGGAATCTTTGGTACTGCATAACTTTGAAGGTATACATGCCAGAACATTGAAATTCAGTAAGGAGTTATATGAGGTCAATCCCTAACACCACCAAGAAAATGCGGAATTGGGAAAAAGGGGGCGTGGAACCTCCCATTCAAATGGAATCTTTGGCACTGCATAACTTTGAAGGTATACATGCCAGAACATTGAAATTCAGTAAGGAGTTATATGCGGTCAATCCCTAACACCACCAAGAAAATGCGGAATTTGGAGAAGGGGGGCGTGGCACCTCCCATACAAATGGAATCTTTAGTAACGCATAACTTTGAAGGTATACATGCCAGAACATTGAAATTCAGTAAGGAAATATATGAGGTCAATCCCTAACACCACCAAGAAAATGCGGAATTGGGAAAAAGGGGGCGTGGAACCTCCCATTCAAATGGAATCTTTGGTACTGCATACCTGTGAAGGTATACATGCCAGAACATTGAAATTCAATGAGGAGTTATATGAGGTCAATCCCTAACACCACCAAGAAAATGCGGAATTTGGAGAAAGGGGCGTGGCACCTCCCATACAAATGGAATCTTTAGTAATGCATAACTTTGAAGGTATACATGCCAGAACATTGAAATTCAGTAAGGAGTTATATGAGGTTAATCCCTAACACCACCAAGAAAATGCGGAATTGGGAAAAAGGGGGCGTGGAACCTCCCATTCAAATGGAATTTTTGGTACTGCATAACTTTGAAGGTATACATGCCAGAATATTGAAACTCAGTAAGGAGTTATTTGAGGTCAATCTTTAACACCACCAAGAAAATATGGAATTAGGAAAAAGGGGGCGTGGCACCTCCCATACAAATGGAATATATTATACTGCATATATCTGGATGTCGTAATGGTAGGATAATTAAAATTGGTAAGGAGCTATGTGACGTTAAGTCCTAAAACCTTCAGTAAAATGTGGAAAAACTATGGCTGCCGTACAAACTTAAGTTATTTTAACACCTAAAGTTTGACTGCATTGTTGAGTTTAGCTGTTATGCCTTTTGGACGTTTAGTAATCTGCTGCTGTTAAAAAAATTGTTTAGCTTCAGTGTATCTACATCTTCTATAAAAATCAAATTCTGTGTGTGTGTTCCCTATGAAAACGTGTTTGCTATACTTCGACCATCACCAAATTTTGGCTCGAGATTCCTTCGATCAAAACGAAAGTTTTTCATATTTCAGAATTAAGAATTTTAAATTTAAATGTTTTTGTTTTTTGGCTATGCGAAAGAACTATCTTAGCTCCCAAAAAAGATCATGTTAACAAAATCAATGATCGCTTTCAAAATCAATTTCCTGGTGACGTGACGAAATATAAATCGATCGACACAGTTCCAGATGAAAATAAAATTGTGAATTATCCAAAGGAATTTCTATACACCTTTGAACCAAAAGGAATGCCTGCGCATATATCAACTTTGAAAATTGGCTCATCAGTCATGCTTCTTCGGAATGTAATCAAAGCAACAATCATCAGCGGTAAAAGCAATAATATAAAATAAGATACAATAAGATACAAGAATAAAATGTTTTAACAGAAAATTTCACCAAATATACGTACAAAATTCAATTCAATTTACAGAACAATAAATTAAATTACCCACAAACAAAACAGAAAAAATAACGCAACATCCATTCGATCTCGGGCGTTACAACGTGCGCCTGGTAAAGCTAGTATAAAATAAAAAATAGGTAGGTACTTTGTGCGAGGATGCAAAGTTTCAGGTTTTTTGTGGTCTGCGTGTAAAAACTATGACTACTAATCACGTATTTCAACAATATATGACGTAAACGTAACTATTTGATGAATTTTGAAGCTTCTAGCCGTAAAAAGGGACAAATGACAGTTTATAGGGAGTATATAATATATATACCACCGATCTCTATGATTTTTTCAGACAACAGTATATGCTATATACGTAAGCATTTGGTGAAATTTGAAGCTTCTAGCTGTTAAAATGGGGCAGAAATTGCGCAAAGTTTCTTATCTGAACAATCGGTTGTATGAGATATATACTATGTATACCACCGATCTCAATGATTTTTTCAGACATCAATATATGTTATATACGTAAGCATTTGGTGAAATTTGAAGCTTCTAGCTGTTAAAATAGGGCAGAAATTGCGCAAAGTTTCTTATCTGAACAATCGGTTGTATGAGATATATACTATGTATACCACCGATCTCAATGATTTTTTCAGACATCAATATATGTTATATACGTAAGCATTTGGTGAAATTTGCAGCTTCTAGCTGTTAAAATGGGGCAGAAATTGCGCAAAGTTTCTTATCTGAACAATCGGTTGTATGAGATATATACTATGCATACCACCGATCTCAATGATTTTCTCAGACATCAATACGTACTATACACGTAAGCATTTGGTGAAATTTGCAGGTTCTAGCTGTTAAAATGGGGCTGAAATTGTAAAAATATATATATATATTGTAACGAATTTACTTGCAAATCCTCTTATTTGCAATCCTCTGCTAAGTTCGAATCACTAAACTGTTGAATAAATAACTCCAATATTGAATGATGGAAAAATGGCCTTTATTAAAGTACTTCACAATAACACTTATACTTTGCTACTCGCTGGCTTAATAACCAAACTGATTGATAACTCAAATTAAACTCTACTATTGGCCGCCAGATCGCTTGCTTAATCGAAATCTCAAATCAAACTGAATTCCTTCTTACTCGCCTGCCCCGCTTTTATAGTTTACGCTGCATACTTCTAGGCTCTTCGATTTCCAGAACTTACTAGTTATTTTCGCTACAAAATCGCCAGCCACAACTACGTGCACAAATTATTGCTCTCTCTTGTGCCAACTCAGATAAGATATATGCATGTGTCTGTGCATTGCCGCTCCGCTGCTCGTATACGTACATATGTGTAGACGCAATTATTTATTCGTTTATGTAGATACATAATGATTGAATTATTGATGTGAATCTTTGTAGTTTACAGACTCTCGCGCATACATAGGCGCATAAGTAAATGCATCTGTGTGTGACATTTCTTTCGGCTGCCTTATATATGTGTATACATGATTTGATTATTGACGTAAATACTGCTTGGCATGGCCTTAGCATCGCCTTAGTGATGGTACAGCTCAGCGATGCCAATATCCGTGACACTGCCCTCCACCTAAGTCTGATCGTCCCGATCAGACAAATTTCTCGATCTAAACGCTGCTAATCTCTCCAAATGAACCACTTTCATTTTGGTTCGTGGTTTGGTAGTGGTTTGTATGCGGTACACTACATCGTTGATCCGTTTTACAACTTTGTATGGGCCTTCCCAGTTACACTGCAATTTCGGGGACAAACCTTCCTTTCCTTGCAACCCATTCGTTTTTAACCACTTCTGCTACTGTTTCTGCTTCTTGGTTTGGGATTGGGTATACCTCTGGCCATTTACTGAAATATTCCATAACCACCAGTACGTATTTGTTTCCGCGGTTGCTAGTAGGAAATGGACCTGCGACATCCATGGCGATCCTTTCAAATGGTGCACCTGAAATATACTGCTTCATCTGGCCATGACTTCGGGTTTTGGGCCCTTTCGCTCTGTTGCATACCTCGCAATTCGCAATCCACTCAGTGACCGACTGACGGCAACCAACCCAATAAAATCTCTGTTTAATCTTCTCGAGCGTCTTCGTGATTCCAAGATGACCTCCGCTTGGACCATAATGCAGCTCGCTGAGCACGTCAGGAATCCTCTTTCTGGGAACAACTATCAGTTTATTCTTGTATTTACCATCCTCACTCTCCCATACTCGATGAAGGCAACCGGATATCAATTCTAAACTGTTCCACTGTGCCCAATATGACTTCGCAATGGGACTCTCTGCTGACATCTCTTCTCTGTTTGGTCTTTCATTTCGTTCGAGCCCTTGCATAACACGTGACAGATCTGCATCTTCTAGCTGGCACTTTCTTAGCTGTTCCTTGTCCCATTCATCTGTACATGTTATAGTCATTAGCCGGACATCTATAATGTCTTCTTTAGCCTCGGCTTTTGAACAGTGCTTGCATTCCAAACTACATGGTCTTCGTGACATTGCATCGGCATTTCTATGGGTACTACCTTTTCGATGCTTAATGGAAAAGTCATAGCTTTGTAGTCGCTCGATCCACCGTGCCAATTGTCCTTCCGGATTACGGAACTGCAGTAGCCATTTTAAAGCTGCGTGATCTGTCCTGACACGGAATCGCTGGCCGTAGAGGTATTTGTGAAAATGTTTAACGCACTCTACCAATGCCAACAGCTCTCTCCGCGTAACACAGTATTTCCTCTCTGGTTTTCCAATCGAACGGCTGTAATATGCAACTACCTTCTCCTGTCCATCGACCAGTTGTGATAAAACGCCTCCTATATCATATCCACTCGCATCTGTATCTAGAATAAATGTTGCTCCTGGAATCGGATATGTTAACATTGGGGCAGTGCACAAACGCTCCTTCAATGTTTGGAAAGCCACTTCTTGCTCCTTCTTCCATTCAAAAGCTTTATTTTTTCTTGTAAGCTCATGGAGGCTATAGGCTACGCTGGAAAAATTTTGTACAAATCGGCGGTAATATGTGCACAGCCCAAGGAAACTCCTTAATTCATGTAGGTTCTGTGGTCTTGGCCAATCTTTTACAGCCTCTATCTTTTCGTTTGCAGTGCAGATGCCCTCTGCCGTTACCTTGTGACCCAAATAATTTACTTCCTTTTTAAACAGCGCACACTTTTTGGGACTTAACTTCAGACCAGCGCCAGCTATTCTTTGGAAAACTTCCTCCAAGTTCTTAAGATGTTCATCGAATTTCTTGCCCAATACGATGATGTCGTCCAGGTACACCAAGCATGTTTTCCAATGTAGTCCTTTCAATACCTGATCCATGAGTCTCTCGAAAGTAGCTGGTGCATTACATAGTCCAAAGGGCATTACTGTAAATTGCCAAAGACCATCTCCGACGCTGAAGGCTGTTTTCTCTTTGTCTTCCTCCTTTACCTCCACTTGCCAGTAGCCGCTTTTCAAGTCCAGTGTGGAAAACCATTTCGTACCAGAGAGCGAGTCCAGAGTGTCGTCAATTCTTGGCAATGGGTAGCTATCCTTTTTCGTAACGTCATTCAACTTCCGGTAGTCCACGCAAAACCTCATTTTTCCATCCTTCTTCTTTACAAGTACTACCGGTGAGCTCCAGGGACTAGCTGATGGTTCGATGACGCCGCTGTCGCTCATTTCTTGTATAATTTGACTCACAACTTCCCGCTTCGCCAGTGGAACACTACGTGGAGCTTGACGGATCGGCCTCGCATCTCCAGTGTCAATTTGATGTTTCACAACGTTGGTGCGGCCTGGTTTAGAACCATCCTGGTCAAATATGTTCGCGTACTTTAGGAGCAGTTGTTTTGCCTTACTCTGATATGCTTCCTCTAGCCCCTGCGTCCATGCCGTGATGTCATTTGAAATATTAGTATTACTAGCTGAAACGTGTTCCTGGAGCTGTTCACAGTTAATAACTACTTCAGCCTCTTGGCATCTTCCCAAAATAGCTCCTTTAGTCAGTTTGAGTGGTGAATTGAACTCATTGAGTACTCTTACCGGAATACGTCCATCTTGTTTTGTCATAGCCAGGGTTTTCCCTACAAGTATGTTCAGTGCTGATTTGTTTGCTGCTTCGACAACCCACAATTTGTTTGTCCCACAATCTCCATCAACCTTTGCCCAGATGACTGCTTCGGATTTTGGTGGTATTCGCTGACTCTCTTCCACCAGCACTCGTTTACTGCTGTAGCCTCTCTCGTAGCCGAAATTAAGTGGTACATCCATGTTCTTATATCGCATCGTCTTGCTTTGCATGTCGATCTTGATGCCCTGGTCGATTAAGAAGTCCACTCCAATTATGATTTCATCAACAATCTCTGCCACTATAAAATTGTGTACTACCGTGACGTTCCCAATTGCGACTTCACATGATACTTCTCCTAGAACCGTGCTGTCTTCTCCAGTGGCTGTACGCAATCTTGCTCCATGCAATGGTGTTATCTTCTTGTTGACTAAATCCGCTCGAATGATGGAATGAGATGCACCCGTATCTACAGTCAGTAAACGTTCCTTTCCATCCACATGTCCTCCGACAGTAAGATTGTTTGACCTTCTTCCAATTTGTGAGATAGAGATTATGGGGCATTCAATTGAGGGAGCCAGCTGTCGCCCCTTGCGGCTGACTCGCTTTAGTTTAACGATTGAGTGGACTTGGAGATTTGCTCATCTCCTTCAGCTCTGCGTTTACGGCCACCCACATTGTTGGAGCTATTGGGACCGGGGCTGCAATGTCGTGCAATATGACCTGGGTTGCCGCACTTGAAACATTTAATAACTCCGGCATTACTGCTATACAACTGTCACCGGCGGAAATGGGTTCAATCAAAATTTTGGTTCAGTTGGGAATGCTTGTACAAAGTTGTGAAAAGGATCAGTCATGCCATCTGCAGCGTACAAACAATTTGGAAACCACGAAATTGAAGGGTGGTTCATTTGGAGAGGATAGCAGTGGTTAGATCGAGGGATTTATCTGATCGCGGCGATCAGACTTAGGTGGAGGGCAGTGTGACGAATATTAGCATCACTAAGCTAATACTGGCATCCCTAAGCTGATACTAAGCAGCCACTCGTATATACGTAAACAAATCAATCATTATTCACACATACATACAAGGCAACGGAGAGATACTCACCATCAGCCGAAGTAGTACTCACATATACACACGCATATGGCTACAAACTACAAATATACATATATATGGCTGATAACCAAGCATGAAGTTCGCGAAATTGCTAGACCTTAGGAGAAATGGGTGAACGAAGAAACCGAGAGTATAAAAGCAGCGCAAGCTGAGGCATGACTAAGCAGTTTGATTTAAACACGCAATTAGTTGTGAAGTAAGAGCTATTGTGAAGTATTCTCAAAGTGGTCTAATAAAGACCATTTTGCTTTACTGAATATTGGTGTTATTTATTCGAAAATTTAGCGATTCGAACGTTTGCAGAAGGTGAACAATAACCAGGATTTGCCAAAATTCGTTAGAATATGTTGGGTCAACGTCAAGCGATGTGCTTGATATCATATTCAGCTCTGAGTATGATATATCGTGGTGTGAAGGAGGGTCGTTGACAGGCCATCCTTCTCAGACCATACATAATCTGCTTCAGCATTCCCCCAAAGAGGGTAGAGAAGGGGAAAATCTTTAGAAACCCTGGGGCAACGGATTGGTACACATTTCAGAAATGTGTAATGGACAGACTAAAGAGGTTACCACCGTAGAGGAGTTGGAGGAATGCAACAACTTATTATCAAAGGCACTGACAACTGCGTACAACAAAGTTTGTCCTCTGAGAAGAATCAAGGGGAAATCAAATCCACTATGGTAGACTAAAGAGTTGAGTCTTTTCAGAGAGCAGGTAAAAATAGTGTTTAAGTTGGCAAAGTTGCGGAAAATGACGAGTTCTGAGACGAATATAGAGAGAGGTCGGAGAGGGTTTCATGAAAAAATTTCTGCGTGGACATAAATGCGAAACGGTGAGGCTGAGGAAAGTGCTATCCAAGGGAGATGCGGTCCAGGAACTAATTATAAAGGAAGACGAGGAATGGTCACACAGTAGTGAAGAGTCCCTTGAGGTACTACCATCAGCATATTATGTGGGAGTTATGTAAAAACGTCTACAATTCTAATACGGAGCGCGAGATACCAGGATTGGCGACAAATACAAATATTGAATGGGCAATAAAAACTTTTGCCAAGTTCACATCGTCGGGTCCAGATGGGAAATTCCCTGCAATGCAGCAGATGGAAGGTGGAACGATTACAGAATGGCTAAGAATAATCTTTGAGGGTTGCATAAGACTGAACCTCGTCCCGCAATCTTGGAGAACGGCTCGAGTAGCCTTCTACCGAAAGCGGTATACACTCGGAAGACTATACGTCTATTAAATAAAAAATATAAATAAATTTAAGGTGCCATAACTTTCGCAGAGGTTTTAGACCGTGCTTCTCTTCCAATTTGCGCCTGCTCCTTTTTAGTTTTTGCTACAAATTGACGGGACGGGAACTGGCTCCGAACAGCGTCTGCAAGGCATATTACTTTTCACTGAGAGGCTTTTCTTAGCAGAAATACCCTCGGAGGGGCGACCCCGATTAGGAAAACTCTTTTCTAATTAAACAAATTACTTTATAAAATTTTGATGTTGCTTTGTCCGGTGAAGCACGCTACTACCACACCACGACAGCCGCCATAGCCGTGTTAGTTTGACATCTTTTCTGCCCAAAAACCCAGAGATCTATTAGTGCATATAAAATCAGATATGAATGAGGAATTATTTTCTTCAGCACAACATGCTTACACCAAAGGCAAGTCAGTCGATATTGCATTGTATAGGGTGGTCATGAATATAGAAAAAGCTCCGGAGCACCCGAAATATGCGCTAGGTGTTTTTCTGGACATTGTCGGAATTTTCAACCATGTCTCGAAACGATCAATCATGGACAGGCTCAACTCTATTGAAGTTCACCCGGCCCAAACAAATTGGATCGGCTCCATGTTAAGCTGCAGAATGATCACGTTGCAACAGGGCCTATGCGAGACAACAAAATCTATAAACCAAAGGAATGCCGCAGGGTGGGGTTTTATCACCAATGCTGTGGACGCTGGTTATTAACCAATTGCTTAGGCGATTAGACAGAGGACCAAACTTATGGCATATGCAGATGACGGGTCTGTCATTATAAGCGGCAGATGCCTAATAACAATCAGCTCTCTGATGGATCAGGCACTTCGGGATGTACATGCGTGGGCATCTGGAGTTGGGTTAACCGCCAAAGCGGAAAACACGATCTAGTATTATTTACTAGGAAATATAAGGTCCCTAATTGGACTTAGCCCAAGCTTGAAGAAGTAACCGTACAAGAAGTATAAAAATATCTATGAGCCATCCTAAGTAAACTTCATGTGGAAGAGAGAGCGAAGAAAGCCCCCGCGGCACTGTATGCATGTGAGAGGATGGTAGGATGCACGTGGGGCATATCACCCAAACTCTATCATTGGGTATTTACGCCAATTTTCAAACCCATACTTTACTATGGGGTTCGATTCGAGCTCAAGGCTAGAACAATAATTTTTTCTAATGATAATTATTGTTATTTTTTAATTTTTCTAAATTTGAAAAATTGTATTTTGTTTTTGGAATAGTAAGTAGAAAATTTTTCAGACAACCTGCCATAGCTGCGCAGATAGATTCATTTCGAAGGGTGCTAAGCCTTCATCATCAGTACGCTTTAGGCATGCTGCGCTAACCATTTAGCTATACAGCGGTGGTTTGTTTGACTGGAAAATTTGCTACTTCTATTCCTTTTTACCAACTATATTTATTCAGTGTTGCGCCCGATACCGGGCCACCTCGGGAAGTATTAATGGCCTCAGTAAGGGGCGCTGCTGTGGCGGACGATTCTTTCCCCGTATATAATACTGGACCGCTGAGCCTGCCTTGTCGGGCAGGTGGTCGTACGACCAAGATGAACGACTCATTACCTGATTGTAATAAGGACGATGTAAAGAGGAGGACTGAGTCGCAATCCAAGGACGACAAATACGAATTAAGCGATGCGTCGGACTCGGGGAGCGAGAGTAGTGCTGATTCAAGAAACTCCATGTTGGAGAAGCACACAAATGAAAACGGAGTAGAATAGTGGAGAAGGGTACGGAGCAGAGGAAGTAAAATAGTTCTCTCGCAGTACCGTGCAGCACTAAGAACTGTACAACGCTTGGGAGCAGTGGTCAACCCAACAGAAGGGAAGATCGAGCGCTTGAAATGGGCCCATGAAGCGGTAGAAGCAGGTCGAAGACAGTTCAAAGGGTTTGCTGCGAGAAACCCTCGGTTCTGCAACCGGTATGAGGAGGAAGAAGCGTCGAATGGCAGAATGAAGAGGCAACGTTCGGCGGAAGGCGACAAGCCTGCTTTCAAGAGGCAGAAAGGACTCAGTACTAGAGCCGCGGGGCAGGGTAGTCGCATAGACAAGACAAGTAGGCCCAAAGCTGTAAGGCAGATGGGCTCCAATAGCGAGGTAGCAACTACCTCGAAAGCTGCGAGTCAGAGGGAGTTCCAATTACGGAAGTAGGAGATAAGCCAAAGGGAGATAACGCTAAGACTCCGGCTTTCTCGGAGGCGCTAAAGGGAGTTAACGCTAAGACTCCGGCTTTCTCGGAGGTGCCAAAGGGAGATAACACTAAGACTCCTGCTTTTCCCCAGAAGATGAGTGATGTGGCAAAGCAGTCACTGACTGTGGCGCTGGTTGATCGTAGCAGTCCTTTCGGACAAATGACTACTGAAAGGTGGAGATCTGTGGAAAGGGAGCTTATTAGCTTAATGCCTAAGATGATGCGGGAACAACCAAGTAAGCCCCTTCCAACCTTTGATTCGGGGGGATGGTATAATGGTGTGAAGATGATAGCGTGCGACAACATCGCGAGCTTGAGGTGGCTGGAGGAAGTGGTTCCAAACCTCCAAAGGCAAGGCACGAACGCGCGGTTTGAGGTGGTGGATAAAGCGCAAATCCCCACGGTACCAAAGTTAAGGTATGGATGCCATGCGTGATGAAGTCGGAGGATACACTGCGACTTCTGAAGAATCAGAATCCGAACATACCGACACAGGATTGGAAGGTACTTACTGTATCTCGGCCCACCAAGGATGGTCAGTTCTACATCTTCCAAATAAACAAGCAGGCGGAGGATATTTTGTACACGCAGCTTGGCAAAATGTCCTTTGGCACTGGGAAAATTTACATGCGACTCAGGAAAAGAAGTCCCGAGGATAAAAACCCTAACACGCTAGAGGTGGCCGAAGTCGAAAAGGACCTCAAAAGCATAAGGGAAAAAAGACAGGTGGAGGTCCCCGACGTCACCACGAACGTGCTAGAAGAGGACCAACCGCTAAATGGTGCTGTGACTCGCACAGAGGAACACCCGGCACAACAGTCACGAGAGGCTGAAGGGGGCCTCGAATACTCTAAACCAAAAGGGCAAGGGGAGGACGACGACGTCAAGACGAAGGTGCTGGAGGGGGACAAACAGCCCCTACAGATAAACCTCCAACACAGTAAAGTGGCGTCGAGCGAACTCCTCCTAACCCTTGAGGAGGGTTCGTTTGACGTGGCGCTGATCCAGGAGCCGTGGCTCTCATCGGGAGGAAAGGTTTCTACGCGCAAACGGAAGGACGGGTGCGAGCTGTAGTAATGGTAAGGAAACAGCTGCATTCATATATGCTGCCTAATTGCACCACTGAGGATCTCGTAGCGGCGGCCGTTGAGCAAAAGAATAAGCAGGCATTTATCCTGGCGTCCTGCTACATGGACCATGCTGCGGAGGTTCCACCGATGGAGTGCAAAAGGCTAGTACAGGAGGAAGGGCGCAAATGGCGGTTGGTCATAGGCGCAGATGCAAATGTGCACCACAATGCGTGGGGAGGAGCAGATACGAACGAGAGAGGCGAATCTCTGTTTTGTTACATCCTGCAAACCAATTTGCAGATAGCCAACAGGGGAAATGTTCCTACATACATTGGTCCAACATCCAGCAATGTTCTGGATATTACATTGAGCTCCGAGCGTGATCCTTCTCCGACCATGCGTATATCAGCTTCAGCATCCCCCTAAAGAGGGTAGAGAAGGAAGGAACCTTTAGAAACCCTAGGTCAACGAACTGGACTAAATTCCAGAAACATATAGAAACAAAACTGGGACAACCCAAAGATGTTGCTAATGTAGAGGAACTGGAGGAGTCGAATGAATTCCTAACAAGGACGCTTATGACTGCGTATAACAAAGCTTGCCCTCTAAGAAGATTCAGAGGAAAAGCAAAGCCGCCATTGTGGAGCAATGAAATGAGTCTTCTAAGAAGACAGGTAAAATAAATGTTTAAGCTCGCAAATACCGCGGAAAGCGAAGTGTGTCGGGACGAGTACAGGGATCTACAAGCGTGAAATTACCAGGGCGAAGAGAAACTCATGGAAAAGTTTGTGTACGGACATAGAGTGCTCCAGCGAAACAGCACGGTTGAAAAAAGTCCTAGCAAAGGGAAACATAGTCCAGGGAATAATAAAGAAAGAGAACGGGGAATGGTAACGTAATAGTGAGGAATCCCTTGAGGTGCTTCTCGATACACATTTCCCACTGGGAGACGGTTTAGAAGAGCCAGCAGACATCACTCACACTTCGATCACGGAGCTAGTAGTGCCGGGCTTGGTGACCGATACCAAGATCGAATGGGCAGTGAAAACGTTTTCTAAGTTTAAATCGCCGGACCCAGATGGTATATTCCCGGCTCAGGCAATCCGATGAGGGACCCGTAAAACTTACGGCTTACGCAGATGACGTTGCAATTGTCATAAGTGGAAAGTGCCTTCTTAGTTCTTTGATGGATCGGGCGCTTCGGGATATTCATACCTGGGCATCTAATGTCGGGTTGAAAGTCAATGCGGAGAAGACGGATATGGTCTTGTTTACAAAGAGGTACAAGGTCCCAAATTGGACCAGGCCTAAGTTAGGAGGGGTGACCTTACAGGAGAAACCTTGCACAAAATATCTAGGAATCATCCTAGACAGTAAGCTTTCATTGAAGCTCAAAGTGGAGGAGAGGGTCAAGAAGGCCTCAACGGCACTCTATGCATGTAAAAGAATGCTGGGGTGTACGTGGGGCCTATCGCCCTCTCTTTCTCATTGGGTTTTTACAGCGATTGTAAGCCCTATTCTATACTATGGAGTTCTTGTTTGGTGGAAAGCCACACAAAAAACAACATACCTCAAAAAATTAGAGGGGGGTATGCAGACTATCGATGCTTAGCATTACGGGAGCCCTGAAAACAACCCCGATGGCTGCACTGTATGCCATTCTGCACATCCCACCTGTAAACCTGGGGCCCTATTCGCTAACTGTGAGTTTTAAAGCGTACACAAGAAATTGTGTAAACTTTGAAATTCTGATTCTGTAAAGCAAAACTGTGAACAAAAAAACTCAGTGATAAAAACTTCGTGAGTTTTCTTGGCAGCCAGTGTACACTATTCTGACATTCAAAACTCATACGCACTGTTGCAGAATGACTTTTTTGTTTTCATGGCGCTTGATGAATATTTTCTCACTGACATATGGCTTTTACATTCAGCGCTCATTCAGCAAAACAATGTACACAATAATTTACAGAATCGCATGAAAATTTAAAGTGTAAATTGTGTGTGCAAATGAGTTTTCAATGAGTGTACATTTTTCTTTTTTTCACAGTTACGCAATTGACCCCCTGGTAGCAAAGAACAAAGCGTTAACGACCGCAACCAGGCTCGGTGCTTCGGGGCAGCTTGAGCGCCGACCATATGGCCATAGTAGTATAGCGTCATCAATCACAAGACGAACTGACTACATGATTCCCTATCTGCGCTTCGAGGGAGATCTTAAGGCCACAATAGAGGTGGATGGTTGGCGCAAGGGTGCGCAAATCGCGGACGAGGCGATACATGTGTACACCGATGGTTCCAAAGTAGTGGAAGGAGTAGGGTCTGCGGTATACTGCGCTGATCCGGAAATAAGCAGATCCTACAGGCTGCCGGATTACTGTAGCGTTTTCCAAGCGGAAATATTAGCCGTAACCAAAGCAGTAGAAACCTTGGAAGAGAAAAGCTTAAGCTGCAACCGTGTTAACTTTAATATTGACAGTCAAGCAGCAATTAAGGCAATAATCTCGCATAGCACAGCATCTAAATGCGTGTTAGAGTGTAAGCAGTCTCTGGAGAGAATCGGGACAGGGAGAAGCAGGGTCCCAGGGTATATGTGAATAGATGGGAATGAAAAAGCGGACGAACTAGCTAAAAAGGGCGCACCCCTTGAAGCTTGCGCCGTAGATGTCCCAATTAGATTGGGCGAGATTAAGCGAATGCGAGAGGTGCACATGATCGACCAAGCGGGAAAGGCGTGGGTCCAAGCGCGGGGCTGTAAAGTGTCGAAGATTATGTGTAGGTCTTACAACCTTAGACTAACACAGTTGCTTCTATCATTAAAAAGAGAGGACTGTAGACTCATGACGGGTATTCTGACTGGACACTGCCTTCTGGCGTCACATGCCTTTAAATTAGGCTTGGTTAGTGATAGCAGATGTAGGAAGTGCGGGTGGGAGAAGGAAACGATCGAGCACGTTCTGTGCTCGTGCCCTGCACTTGCCAGGCTAAGACTCCAGCTATTAGGAGTGATACAGCTGTCAAATCTAGAAGCAGCAAGTGGCTTAAGTCCTAGGAAGCTTCTAGTATTTGCCAAGAGGACGGAGTTATTTTATAACATAGGTCTTGGTTTTTGATAGGGTTTTTTAGTGTGGTCGTTAAAACAAACTTCTGGTAACACTACGGACTCAATCAGTCTATGTGAGGTCCTCATGGATCGGCCAGTTCAACCTACCTTACTATGGGGTCCTTGTTTGGTGTACAGCCACGTATATAAAAAAACTAGAGGGAGTATGTAGATTATCAATGATTGCCAACGGGAGCTCTAAAGACTACCCCGACAGCAGCATTACCTGCCGTTCTACACATCGCGCCTACAGCCCTTATGGCCAAAAATAGGGAGATAGCCACTGCAACAAGGCTTAAAGCGGAGTCATTGGTGCCGTTTGTCGTATCGCTGTAGTCGAATCCCTAACGTAACCCTATACGATACATTGTGATCGATTAATGGTGCGTTAACCAAAGTTATTAAATTCACCAACTCAAATATTTTTAGGTTATGGATATGGCCAAAAACCAATTGGTTGGCTACGATACGGTTACGACCTTAGCGTTACGATATGGCACCAATAATCGATTACATGTATTCCGATAAGGTTGGTCGAATCAGCTGTTATAAGGTTACCGATACGGTTACCGATAACGCACCAATGTCTGCAGCTTTAGGGCCTCGGGCAGCTCGAGTGAAGGCCGTATGACTACAGCAGTAAAGCGCCATCTAAACTCGGGCAAACGGAATATATGATACCGTTCCTAAGCTTCGAAAGAGATATGGGGGCCACAATTGAGCCGGAGGGTTGGCGCCAGGGTGCAGAAATGGCGGAACCGTTTGTTCCAAATTAACGGAAGGGGTCGGGTCTGCTGCTTACTGTGTCTATCCAGAAATAAGTAGATCTTACAAGCTGCCAGATTACTGCAGCGTCTTTCAGGCGGATATTATAGCTGAGAAGAAAGCAGCTGAAATTGTCCTGGAATGCAAAGAAGCATTGGAAAAACTTCGCTCGGGCCGGACCGTACATCTGTACTGGCTTCCCGGTCATAAAGAGATAGAGGGTAACAAAAAGGCCGATGAGTTGGCAAAGAAGGGTGCAGCACTCGCGGAGTCGACGGTAAACGGCGCAATCCGTTTGGGGGAAATGAAATGGAGACAGGAGTTGCATATGATCCATCAAGCAGAAAAGGCGTGGACAGAAATCTGAGGCTGCAAAACTTCTAATATCATGTGCAAATCCTACCAGTCTCGAGATAGCTTTTAAGCTAGGTCCTATAAAACTAATAGTGTTTGCCAAGAGGGCCGAGTTATTTTCTAACATAAATCCTGGCACCTGATTGGGGTTCTTACGTTTGGTCGTGAAACAAATGCTGGTAACACTAGAGAAATATTCGGTCTACGTGAGGTCTTTATTGACCGGGCAGTTCAACCTAACCTAACCTTTTGTTTTCAACTTTAACGAAAATAAATGATTTTGTTGAGTTATTTTTGCGCTTTAACGAAACGAAATAAATTTGAATATATTTTTAAGCATCTCTGGATGGGAGTACAAGGCCAAGGCATGGGAACCCCAACGAATAAATTCTGTTGAAGCTGTTGAGATAAGATGGAGATAGAAAGTGTTGAACATTTCGTATGCAGATGTCCGGCTCTAGCCAGAGCACGCATTTAATGTCTGAAGAAGCACTTAATCGGCTGTTTAGCGGACCTTGGTTCAGTTGAAATTGAAGGCATCCTGCGCTACGTTAGACGTGCAAATTGATTAAACTTTTTGCGTATATAAAAGGTCATTAGCTCTTTCAGTGGTATCACAATGGGCCATCTGGCCTAAGTGTGCACAGCGGCCTTGCTGGGGAGCAGCAATCATTGATTGTATGCCCGTCATTTGCAATCAATTCAGATGCGCAATCAAATACGATGATTCCAAACATCAAAACAGTAATAAGATGGTTCCAATCAAGGAGGTAGCGCAAACGTGATTGCAATCACTGACATCCTAATGATTGTAGATTGGAATTTTTTACAATAGCCATAAATACGATCAAATCTTATTTAAAACTAATATGATTGTAATACTTATTGTATTTTGTGATTACGATAAAATTTGATTGCAATCATTCACAGCTCTGACAACTAAACAAACGAAATTTAAATTGGTAGTAAAAATAAAATAAAACAAAAATTATTTTGGTTTTCATGTGTAGTTTAATAGCAATTTAAATACAAAAAAAGTTTTGGTTTTTCGCTTCATTAATTTTTCCATTTCATCGGCTGATGAAACATAAGAGGTACATACATATATATATATATATATATAAGTTTACATACATACATACCATGTACTGTATGAGTTCTTTATTATCATGTTCTTTCTTTTTTCTGTGAGAATTCTATCATACATTGTAGTACAGAAGAAAAGCATATTTAAAACAACGTAAAAATGAGGGGGAAAATTATAATTTCTGAGAAAAATTAATTTACATATAGTTAAAAGATTTTTTAATAGTTAAAAATTAATTAAGTCCGAATGATATTTGCAGCCAAACTCAAAAATATTTATAGCTCTGCTGTTTTTAAGATATCATTCGGGCTTCATAAACAACTGCGTTTCAGCCGCTTTCACTCCTTCTTTTGTTCTTTGTTGTTGTTGTTAAAAAATTGTTGTTCTTGATTGCTTGTTTGCGGCAGTTGTTGCAAAAAATTTCGTTGTTTTTGTTTTTTCTTTATTAATTTACTTATGTGCAATGGGAATCATGGTTTCGCCAGCTGTAATTGCGGGCAGTGGTGCTTCAACAGTTAAAACGCCATCCTTGCTGAGCGATGAGCGGATTGATTCCGGATTGACGCCCTTCGGCAAGAGGAACTCACGGTTATATTCCCTGTAAACGCTCTTGGTGTCAGATTTCTCTTCATGCTTAGCGTGCACCTGTGTAATGAAGAGAAAAAAGGGAAAATAAATGATAAGTGAAAGTTCGAACAATTGTGGAGCATTAGACATTGGAACAATTTTAGCAATGCAGTCAGTTAGTTGTTAAAAATTGGTTTGTAATTCTTGTTTTTATAAGTCTGTTTATCAGCAAGTTTGTAATGTTTCCTCCATCAAGATTCTTGAAGACGTTGTACTGATATTTTTGAGCCGATCACTTTATTGGCGGCAGCGGCGTAGGATCCACAGTATACCGGCGGCGCGCCGGCGTACTTACTCTAAATAACTTCATTTTCTTACTTGAAAAAGTAATATTTACGAATGGTTTTGTTGTTACATATGAATTTAGGGAAATCGACGTTTCGGCCATTTCGCGCCTCCCACGGAAATCGGTTCTACTGCAGTGATCCGGGGTTTTTACCAGGACTAACGGCTGATACTTCAATGTAACGCGTCTCAACTTCTCGCGGATCGTTCAAAAAATTGCATCAAAGGAGTAGCTCCTTGCGGAATGATTGTCTTTTTTCACTTACTCCAAGGAGCCTTTGTACCTAACCCCGGTTCTAGAGACTGGTACTGCTGCGTCTGCCGAAAAAATACATGATCTTTGATTTAATTGTCTATTCACTTATTTTAATCGTAAGTTTAATGTGTTTGAGTTCGAATCTCACTCGGGGTGAATATATTTTCTAATTAAAAAAAGAAGATATTTGAAGAGATTTTTAGCAGGGTCGAAATAGTTATAATATCAGCCAGTCTGTTTAATTCTTTTCAGTTTTTCCATTATTATAAAAATACAATGATTTAAGAAGAGAAATGTATCAAATTCATTAAATCAACGAATGAAAAAAATACAAATACTTAAAACGGTCACACTTTTGTCTGTATGTCTCGTGAAAGGCATAATTTCACCGAAGGAGATGTTTTAGGCTAACTCTGAAGACTTTGTAGACGCAATTTCTTTAAATCATTTGTGGCTCTTGCTGTTTACGCCCAAAGGCCAATTACCGCCGCTACTAATGGTGTCTTAATAGTCATGATTCTCATGGCACCAACTATTAGCATTATTGCTGGCCTATTGTTGATGGCGCCAAAGGGCGTCAACAGTTTTTTTTGACTCTTTTTAAGAGCTACGATTTCCGAAGTTCGAATTGTTGCGACTCCGACCACCAGTCGCTACCGCATCTCCTGGCCTTCATCCCCTATGCCAGATTAGTTCCTATAGGACTGCAACATCGAATTCATTTCGTCGACGTCACTTTTCTAGAAGCTCTAGGTGAAGCTACGAAGGCTTTCTGGCTGATGTTTTTTTTTTCGCTCCATGCTGCCGAGCTACATAGCCCCCAATAGACTATTCGTATCACCAGAGAAACATCTTGAAACTTTAAGAAGTATTTATTCGGCCAAGGATGCCGCCCTCGAAATCATAAGTCTACGTGTAGATATATAATTGCGTAACTCATGGGTAAAAATCGTATAAACCTCGGCACTCTACATAATTTCAATTGTACAAGTCGGCACTGTACTTCTTTATGCTAAAACTATATGCGACCAGACGTTTGTACTCGAAACATTGATTTCAATAGTCTCCGTTAAACGAAAACGATATTTTAAAGTGAAAGACGACCAATTTTAAGTTGAAAGATGTTAAATATATGTGACTACATATTCACATTTGTAATAGGAGCCGTAACGTGTAGGTGATATTTAAACATGGTTTGGATAGGCTATAACCATGACGATATCCAAGGGACTAGTTGGGGATAAGGCCGCCAACTTTACGAAATGCCAAACCGGGAGACTTGGGTTTTGGTAATGATCAAGTGTGAAAATCGAAACTAACATTTCAGTCGCTATTTTATAGTTTCGCAAATAAACAACAGAGGCTTGAATATAAGTAAGTCCAAGTTATTTTTCAAACCCTTCTCATACGTATATCTTTAACTTACATAAGTATGTAAGAATCATTTCAAATGCAAAATGCTTCCAAATGCGTATTTAATAATAAAAAAACAATTAATCTTTCCATGTCAACTGAACCTTCTAAGGGATTTTACATCACCGATTTCGCTTATTCTTTTAGCCAATCGGGATATAGAATTTTTGAGAAAATCGGCACCTTTTCTGGATAACTTGTTTTTTAATAGGGCAAAATTAAAACATGTTCGACTTAGGTCGTTTTTTTCTTCAATTCATTGCTCTTTATTATTTTTATGTGAGTAAAATTAGTATTAAATTAAATATATAACTTTTCTTCAAATGCTTTGCTTTAATAACTAGTTGAAATCGATGCAAAATACGATGGTATGTTGAGCTGCTAGAAAAAGGATTCTTATAACTGACAGTGATGCTCGTCCGTTTTTACCTTTTTCGACCATATCGGACCAATTTCTGACATGAACAAACGACCTAGACAGTATAAAGTATAGTAACGTATGTATATCTCTAGTGGGAATCAGCCACGATTGTGCTAAAGATTTTTTTTTTATGAGGTATGAATTTAGTTTCCTTAGTAAAATTTAATATTTGTATTTAAAAGCCTTTAAAATTGCTATGTAGAAGTGGGAAATAAGAATAATTTCTTTGGATTTTTTCCAAAAAATACAAAAGTAAAATGTGTTTCGAGGATAACTAATAAGCTAATAGTAACATTATCATTTGATTAAAAGATTTCAGGCAGGAAGTAGGAAAGCATGGAGAAAAGAAAACAAGGAGCACCAAAGATCTACGAACGTTTGATGGCAGACAATTTTTAGTGAATTAGAGAGGATAATTAGAGGTACATAAAAATCGACGAAACAATTTTATCCATTTTCAATTCGACGAAATTAAAATCGTGGCCCTGCAGTCGGCATACGGCGCCAAATGAACACGTGAATAATGTCGAACTTGGCCCAAAATGTTCCCAAAGAGTGACTTTTTCTGTTCTGCCGGGAAGCCACACAAGTAAGTTGATGGAAGATGGATTCATCAGCTACCGAAAAGTTGACATAACAGAAACTCTCGACCGAAGCAATGTTCCAATATCTTATAAACAAATTTAAATTAATATACCCGATGATGGGATATCTACGAAATTACAGATGTAAAATGAATGTAATCTTTGAAATACATAATAATATTAAAAATACATATACGTACATATACAAACATGGCGGAGTGCCAAAAAATACAAAAGTACTAATACTTTTAAAGTCATATTTGTTTCGAGTAATTGCCAAACAAATTTAACAGTCAAAACCTCTGCCGTCATACGAATACGAAATATAAAGAATTAGATCGAAGAATACAGAATTCCTAGCAAACGTATGGTTTGATGCTGTAGATTTGTTGGTATATTTTTGATTAAAAGATTATGTGTATGTATTTTGTCTTCGACACAACGGCGCCGACCATGAATCATTTTTCAAAAAATAGCCTCATTCAAGCACTTATAGGATATAACGAGTATGTAGTGTATTAAGCATAATCTCTTGGCAACGATTTGAAAAAAGGGAACCCTTTTTTAAAACAAATTTATAGGGTATTCGTTAAATCGAATAAACGATTACGCACGTTTGCATGGTTTGAAAATCAATTAGAAAATATAAGATCTCGTAGCAACGGCTGTCACTTATCGAATAGTGAATGTTGGATTAGGATGAACTGACCCGTCCCTAAGAACTGTACATTGACTGAATTGTGAAAGTGACTTAAATTTCAACATTTTTGTATATTTTCATTATGGTATTTTTAAAATTCGAAGTTATTTTCTAGGCGACTGCTCGACTAGTTCATAATCAAAATCTCCAATAATGACAATGGAACACTCTTTTTTTCATTTAATGTAAAGAGTGAAATAAAACTTAAGCAATACTCATCGTATTTTGCAACTTGATTTCAAAATATTAGTACTAACGTAGCTTATACTCTTATGTGCTGTATATATATTGTTACGAATATTAGCAAAACTAAGGAGTGCTGCCAGCTCTAAGCCGATCTAAGCAGTGACGTGAATGCACATCAATAATTCAATCATTATGTATCTACATAAACGAATAAATAATTGCGTCTACACATATGTACACATTCCGACGAGCAACATTTACATACAAGGCAGCAAGAGATGAGATGTCACACACCGATGAATTTACTTATACGCTTATGTGTGTGCGGGAGACTGTAAACTACAAACACATGCATATACCTTATCTGAGTTGTCACAAGAGAGAGCAATAATTCGTGCACGTAGTTGTGGCTGGCGATTTTGTAGCCGAAACAACTAGTAACTTCTGGAAATCGAAGAGCCTAGAAGTATGCAGCGTAAACTATAAAAGCGGCGCCAGCGAGTAAGAAGTAATTCAGTTTGATTTGAATTGTCAAGCAGTTACGAGTAAGACGATATCTAGCGAGCAATAGCACTATTATTTTGAAAGTCAGTTTCCTTTAAGATATCAGTTTGGTTATTAAGCTATTCGTTGCACAGTTTGAGTGTTATTGTGAAGTACTTAATAAAGGCCATTTTTCCATCATTCAATATTGGAGTTATTTATTCAACAGTTTAGTGATTCGAACTTAGCAGAGGATTGCAAGTAAGAGGAATTGCAAGTAAAATTCGTTACAATTGGTGTCAGAAGTGGGATTGTTGAATAAATTGCAAAGGACAACAAGGACATGGCAAAGTTCAGTGAATTGAAGATCCAGCAACTAAAGAAGGAGTTGGAAGCCCGTGGGATGAATACAAGCGGCGTTAAACTCGAACTTCAGGCACGGCTACGAGAGGCAATGGAAGCAGAAGGAATTGATGTGGACGAGTATGTTTTTTATCCTGATGAGGACGAGACAACAACAAAAATTGAAGAGAAAAATGAAACACCGCAGACAATGGCGAACACAGACCTGAACATGATATTGGTTGCAATATCGGCACAAATGTCCGAAATGTCATCACAAATATCTACCAACATGTCATCACAATTGGAAGAACAGAAAACGTATATGTCATCACAGATGGAATCCCAAGAGACACGAATAACATCGAAGATTGAAGCACAAGAAACGCGAATGTCAGAAATGTCGACACAGATTACATCCAAGATGGAGACACAATTGGAAGAACAGAAGACATATTTGGCATCTCAACTGGAAGCGCAAGAGGCACGTATATCTGAAATGTCGGCACAAATTTCGGAACAGGTATCAGCGCAGCTCTTTGTGAAACTGGAAGAGCAGGATGCAAAAATTTTACAACTCGAGGACAAAATTGATGCCGAAATAGAAGCGTTAAAAGGTCGTATGGAGCAGTTACAACTAAACCGCCCAGCTGTTTCAGCGAGTAATCCAAAGGTAAAGACACCATCCTTTGACGGTTCTGTTCCTTTTCAGGTCTTTAAGCTACAGTTTGAGAAGACCGCAGCAGTGAACCAATGGAATGCTGAAGATAAAGTTGCAGCTCTGTTCGTGGCACTGAAAGGGCCTGCCGCGGAAATCTTACAGACCATCCCAGAGTACGAGCGGAACCACTACGAAACATTGATGAGCGCTTTAGAGAGACGTTACGGAAGCGAGCATAGGAAACAGATATTCCAAATTGAGTTGCAAAACCGCTACCAAAAAGCAAATGAAACATTGCAGGAGTTTGCTTCAGATATTGAAAGATTGGCTCATCTTGCAAATGCGGACGCACCCGTGGAATACACTGAAAGGGTAAAAATCCAGAGTTTCATAAATGGCATACGGGACGTGGAAATGAAGCGAGCTACATACGCAAACCCAAAGCTGACATTTTCTGAAACGGTATCACATGCATTGACTCAGGAAACGGCCTCACTATTGAGTAAACCAGCATACAAAGCTCATCGTGTAGAAGTGGAAAGACCAGATTGGGTAGACACTATTTTGGAAGCACTGAAGGGATCACAACAGAAAAATGCCGGAGTTATTAAATGTTTCAAGTGCGGCAACCCAGGTCATATTGCACGACAATGCAGCAGCGGTCCCAATAGCTCCAACAATGTGGGTGGTCGTAAACGCAGAGCAGAAGGTGATGAGCAAATATCCAAGACCACTCAATCGTTAAACTAAATCGAGTCAGCCGCAAGGGGCGACAGCTGGCTCCCGCAATTGAATGCCCCATAATCTCTATCTCGCAGATTGGAAGAAGATCGAGCAACCTTACTGTTGGAGGACATGTGGACGGAAAGGAACGGTTATTGACTGTAGATACGGGTGCATCTCATTCCATCATTCGAGCGGATTTAGTCAACAAAAAGATAAGACCATTGCTTGGAGCAAGATTACGTACAGCCACGGGAGAGGACACCCAGGTAATTGGAGAAGTAGAATGTGAAGTCGCAATTGGGAACGTCATGGTAGTACACAATTTTATAGTGGCAGAAATTGTTGATGAAATCATAATTGGAGTGGACTTCTTAATCGACCAGGGCATCAAGATCGACATGCAAAGCAAGACGATGCGATATAAAAACATGGATGTACCACTTAATTTCGGCTACGAGAGAGGCTACAGCAGTAAACGAGTGCTGGTGGAAGAGAGTCAGCAAATACCACCAAAATCCGAAGCAGTCATCTGGGCAAAGGTTGATGGAGATTGTGGGACAAACAAATTGTGGGTTGTCGAAGCAGCAAACAAATCAGCACTAAACATACTTGTAGGAAAAACCCTGGCTATGACAAAACAAGATGGACGTATTCCGGTAAGAGTACTCAATGAGTTCAAGTCACCACTCAAACTGACTAAAGGAGCTATTTTGGGAAGATGCCAAGAGGCTGAAGTGGTTATTAACTGTGAACAGCTCCAGGAACACGTTTCAGCTAGTAATACTGATCTTTCAAATGACATCACGGCATGGATGCAGGGACTAGAGGAAGCATATCAGAGTAAGGCAAAACAACTGCTCCTAAAGTACGCGAACATATTTGACCAGGATGATTCTAAACCAGGCCGCACCAACGTTGTGAAACATCAAATTGACACTGGAGATGCGAGACCGATCCGTCAAGCTCCACGTAGTGTTCCACTGGCGAAGCGGGAAGTTGTGAGTCAAATCATTCAAGAAATGAACGACAGCGGCGTCATCGAACCATCAGCTAGTCCATGGAGCTCACCGGTAGTACTTGTAAAAAAAAAGGATGGAAAAATGAGGTTTTGCGTGGACTACCGGAAGTTGAATGATGTAACGAAAAAGGATAGCTACCCATTGCCAAGAATTGACGACACTCTGGACTCGCTATCTGGTACGAAATGGTTTTCCACGCTGGACTTGAAAAGCGGCTACTGGCAAGTGGAGGTGAAGGAGGAAGATAAAGAGAAAACAGCCTTCAGTGTCGGTGATGGTCTTTGGCAATTTACAGTGATGCCTTTTGGACTTTGTAATGCACCAGCTACTTTTGAGAGACTCATGGACCAGGTACTGAAAGGACTACATTGGAAAACATGCTTGGTGTACCTGGACGACATCATCGTATTGGGCAAGAACTTTGATGAACATCTTAAGAACTTGGAGGAAGTTTTCCAGAGAATAGCTGGCGCTGGTCTGAAGTTAAGTCCCAAAAAGTGTGCGCTGTTTAAAAAGGAAGTCAATTATTTGGGTCACAAGGTAACGACAGAGGGCATCTGCACTGCGAACGAAAAAATAGAGGCTGTACAGGATTGGCCAAGACCACAGAATCTACATGAATTAAGAAGTTTTCTTGGGCTGTGCACATATTACCGCCGATTTGTACCAAATTTTTCCAGCGTAGCCCATAGCCTCCATGAGCTTACAAGAAAAAACAAAGCTTTTGAATGGAAGAAGGAGCAAGAAGTGGCTTTCCAAACATTGAAGGAGCGTTTGTGCACTGCCCCAATGTTAGCATATCCGATTCCAGGAGCAACATTTATTCTAGATACAGATGCAAGTGGATATGCTATAGGAGGCGTTTTATCACAACTGGTCGATGGACAGGAGAAGGTAGTTGCATATTACAGCCGTTCGATTGGGAAACCAGAGAGGAACTACTGTGTTACGCGGAGAGAGCTGTTGGCATTGGTAGAGTGCATTAAACATTTTCACAAATACCTCTACGGCCAGCGATTCCATGTCAGGACAGATCACGCAGCATTGAAATGGCTTCTGCAGTTCCGTAATCCGGAAGGACAATTGGCACGGTGGATCGAGCGACTTCAAAGCTATGACTTTTCCATTGAGCATCGAAAAGGTAGTACCCATGGAAATGCCGATGCAATGTCACGAAGGCCATGTAGTTTGGAATGCAAGCACTGTTCAAAGGCCGAGGCTAAAGAAGACATTATAGATGTCCGGCTAATGACTATAACGTGTACGGATGAATGGGACAAGGAACAACTAAGAAAGTGTCAGCTAGAAGATACAGATCTGTCACATGTTATGCAAGGGCTCGAACGAAACGAAAGACCAAGCAGAGAGGATATGTCAGCAGAGAGTCCCATTGCGAAGTCATATTGGGCACAGTGGAACAGTTTGGAATTGATATCCGGTTGCTTGCATCGAGTATGGGAGAGTGAGGATGGTCAGTGCAAGAAGAAACTTATAGTTGTTCCCAGAAAGAGGATTCCTGACGTGCTCAGCGAGTTGCACAATGGTCCAAGTGGAGGCCATCTTGGAATCACGAAGACACTCGAGAAAATTAAGCAGAGATTCTATTGGGTTGGTTGCCGTCAGTCGGTCACCGAGTGGATTGCCAATTGCGAGGTATGCAACAGAGCGAAAGGGCCCAAAACCCGAAGTCGTGGCCAGATGAAGCAGTATATTTCAGGTGCACCATTTGAAAGGATCGCCATGGATGTCGCAGGTCCATTTCCTACTAGCAACCGCGGAAACAAATACGTACTGGTGGTTATGGATTATTTCAGTAAATGGCCAGAGGTATACCCAATCCCAAACCAAGAAGCAGAAACAGTAGCAGAAGTGGTTAAAAACGAATGGGTTGCAAGGTATGGTGTACCAATGGAGTTACATTCTGACCAAGGCAGGAATTTTGAATCAGCTGTGTTCCAAGAACTGTGCAAGAAGTTGGGCATTCGAAAAACACGGACAACTGCATTGCATCCTCAGTCCGATGGTATGGTGGAACGTTTCAATAGAACATTGGAGGAGCATTTAAGGAAAGTAGTCGACAAGTACCATAAGGACTGGGATACACACATATCATTATTCTTGATGGCCTACCGATCGGCAGTACATGACACAACGGGCCAAACTCCCGCAAAGGTAATTTTTGGCAATGACCTTCGACTGCCAGCTGATTTGAAGTATGGGATAGATGCCGATGCGGAGAGGAATGTCAAGAAATCCACTGATGTCTTAGAAGAAGAGCTGAGAGAGATACACGATCTGGTAAGGCAACGAGCAAAGATTATGAGTGACAAGATGAAAGCGAGGTACGATAAAGCAATTAATTCGGAAGGGTTTCAGGAAGGAGATTTGGTGCTGCTATACAACCCACAACGAAAAAAAGGTTTGTCCCCGAAATTGCAGTGTAACTGGGAAGGCCCATACAAAGTTGTAAAACGGATCAACGATGTAGTGTACCGCATACAAACCACTACCAAACCACGAACCAAAATGAAAGTGGTTCATTTGGAGAGATTAGCAGCGTTTAGATCGAGAGATTTGTCTGATCGGGACGATCAGACTTAGGTGGAGGGCAGTGTTACGAATATTAGCAAAACTAAGGAGTGCTGCCAGCTCTAAGCCGATCTAAGCAGTGACGTGAATGCACATCAATAATTCAATCATTATGTATCTACATAAACGAATAAATAATTGCGTCTACACATATGTACACATTCCGACGAGCAACATTTACATACAAGGCAGCAAGAGATGAGATGTCACACACCGATGAATTTACTTATACGCTTATGTGTGTGCGGGAGACTGTAAACTACAAACACATGCATATACCTTATCTGAGTTGTCACAAGAGAGAGCAATAATTCGTGCACGTAGTTGTGGCTGGCGATTTTGTAGCCGAAACAACTAGTAACTTCTGGAAATCGAAGAGCCTAGAAGTATGCAGCGTAAACTATAAAAGCGGCGCCAGCGAGTAAGAAGTAATTCAGTTTGATTTGAATTGTCAAGCAGTTACGAGTAAGACGATATCTAGCGAGCAATAGCACTATTATTTTGAAAGTCAGTTTCCTTTAAGATATCAGTTTGGTTATTAAGCTATTCGTTGCACAGTTTGAGTGTTATTGTGAAGTACTTAATAAAGGCCATTTTTCCATCATTCAATATTGGAGTTATTTATTCAACAGTTTAGTGATTCGAACTTAGCAGAGGATTGCAAGTAAGAGGAATTGCAAGTAAAATTCGTTACAATATAAATTAAATATTTGAAAATTTGAATTGAAGAACAAAAAAAAAAAAAAACACTTGAAATTTGTTCTAAATAACTTGTTCAACAAAAAATAAAACAAACACTTTTGACGAAATGTCAGTGCTGAGGTGACTAACGCCTACGCAATATAAACGCAGGGTGAAACCGAGTGGAAAGTACTTGCAAGAAGTTTTGGTATTCTTAAGTAACGTTATCGTACCAATGCAACATCTTTCAGGTTTAACTAATAACAGCAGGCAGCTTGGAATTCTTCATTCGCCTCAATTTATCGTTTGACAGTGAAGCAGCGACCAGGTATTGGAGATCAATTAATGGGGAACGCCACCAAACCGTCCGAAACGAACCAGTTGGTGAACGACGCTCCTCAACATTGGCTTGTGATTGATTTTCTTGAGACAGCGAATGCCAGATGTACAATGTAATTCAGACATGTGGTGTCTAGGCAAACTTCGCTACCACTTTCTTGGTACTTTTCTGGAAGATTATTGTTTGAATAGATGTTTTTTTAAATATTCATTTGCACCATTTCAAAAACCTATAAAGCATATAGATTGGATCTTGATCGCGTTTTAAAATTATCCGATTTTTCACAAATTACTCTAGCTGTAACCGTTTCTGATTAATTTGATTTTGAGACAACATTTTCCTATTTCCTTCTTTATGCTGTAAATAAGATAATACAGTGTTACAAAAAGGACTGAAGCGAAAATACCTGAGAAGTCGTAACATTTCTCTAGTAGATCTCGAAGATCTAAGAATGACTCCATACAAGATTTTGCCGGACACCCCTAAAAACGTGAGTTACGGGCAAAAAACCGGGTTTTCGTACCTTTGGACGCTTGCGAGCCTTTAGCTTTATAGGCTATAACATGATTTTTAGTTTCACTCCAGATCGTGTAAAACCGAGATCAACTAGGAAAACAACACAACTGAACATTTTCCCAACGAACAAGATTTTTTTCACTTTTTTTCGGGTTTTGTCAACTTTGGTGCTCTCTGTGTGCACTAATTTATAAGAAGACTATATTAACCCTGCATTGCATCATAACTGGAAATTAATTATGAGTTTAATAAGTATTCGCTTTCTTATACATACATATATGCTAAAACTGACAGTTCGAAAACGCTCTATCTCAGAATATTTCACAAAAACTTCCTATCGGAATTCTGTCCATTTGTTTCATACAATTTCTATCTCACGTCATAATAGCTGTGTTTTTTTACGTCTATACACGTTTACGCTTAAACTTTATATGGACTGCTAAGCGTTAAACTTTATCTTCTCTTCTGAAATTGCTGCGCAAAAAATTAGTACTCCTAAATTTCAATACGCATTATACACAATTATTCATCGCAACCGATGCAGCTATAGCTTATACATAGCAGAGATATACGCCGCCGATAAACGCCGCCGCCGCCGCCGATTTTTGTCGTTTTTGGCACGCCGCCGCCGAATGTCAAAAATATCGGCGCGGCGGCGGCGGCGGCGTCCGTGGCGTTACTATATTTTCTACTCGTTTAAGACTGTTTAGGCCATTTATTGTTCATGTCGAAAATTGGTCGAATATGAGCTAAAGTGGTATCAACGGATACGCATCACTGCCAGTTATAAGAAACTAATTGCGAAATTTAACTCTTTCTAACTGTTTAAAAGTTATTTTAAAAAACGGGTGCTTTCGATGTCAGCTTAAGACGGACTTTGCATCACCCAATTCACCAAGTTATTAAAACAAAACACTAAAAGAAAAGTTATATAATAAATTTATATGCTCACTTTGCATATTTTTTTTTTAAAGTTAATAATGAACAATGAATTCAAATAAAATGACCCGAAGCGAACATGTTTTCAAATTGTAAAAAGTTGTTAAAAAAAGAAAATTACCCAAAAAAAGTGCCGATTTTTTTTTTTAAGTTTATATTGCGATTGGCTGAAAGAATAAGCGAAATCAGTTATGCAAAATCCTTTATCCTTAATCCTGATTCATACCTCATACTTAAGTTGAGGATATACATATTTACGTATGAGAAGGGTTTGACAAATCACTTAGGTTTACATTCAAACATCTGTTGTTTATTTGCGAAACTATACAATAGCGTCTGAAATGTTAATTTTGATTTTCATACTTAATCCTTCAACACCAAAGTCTCCCGGTTTAACATTTCCTAAAGTTGGCGGCCCTATTCAAAACTAGTTCCTTGGAGTGAATCACATTGATTATAGCTCATCAACCAAGTTTAAATATCACCTACACGTTACGGCTCCTTTTACAAATGTGAATACGTAGGCGCATATATTTACCAGGTGAGGCTTTGTCCTTTGCAAGAAGAACACTCAAAGTGGCGAAGCAAAATCTTTCCCAAAACAGTCGAACTAATGACCGTGTGTGCTACTGCCCTAACGTAGTGAACAGTCGAACTAGTCTGAAAACTGAAGGTATGCGGTCATCCATAATGAGCTCTTATATCAAAAGGCCGGAAACCAGCAGTTAACATCTTTCAACTTAAAATCGGTCGACTTTCATTCTTAAATATCGTTTTGATTTAACGAAGACTATTGAAATCAATGTTGTGAACACAAACGTCTGCAAACTTTGATCTACATTTTAAAAATTTTATCCAGGGTCCTTGTAAAATTTTAATTATGTAGATGCGCCGACGATTATACGATTCTCACCCATGAGTTACGCAATGACATCAACTTAGACTGCTTATGATTTCGAGGGCGACATCCTTGGCCGAATAGTCACTCCCTAACGTTTCAAGGTGTTTCTCTGGTGTAGCTAGGCAGCATTGCGCGACAAAAACATCAGTTAGAAAGCCTTCGGAGCTATACCTATAGCGTCTAGGAAAGTGACATCAACGAAGGTATGAGTCCGAAGTCGCAGTCCTATAGCTTCTGTGCTGGCATATGGTGTGAGGGCAGGAGGCGTGGTAGCGCCTGGTGGTCGGTATTGCTACTGTTCGCACATCGGGAATTGTAGCTCTTAGAAACAGCCGAAAAAACTGGAGGCACCCTGTGCCACGAGAGTCATGAGTATTAATAGAACATTAATAGCAACCGTAAGTCGCCTTTGTGCGTGACCTCCAAGGAGCCACAAATGATTTAAAGAAATTGTGTTTGCGACGATTATTAGGAGTTAACCCCAGGTGAAACTACGCTTTGCGCGAGATATACAGGCAAAAGTGTGACCATTTTATGTATCTCTATTTCTTTTCAGCAGACGCAGCAGTATCAATTCCAAAGACCGGGGTTAATTTCGAAGCCTCTCTGGAGTAAGTGAACGACGGACAATCTCTCCGCAAGGAGCTACTCCTGAAAATTTTTGAACGATCTGCGAGATTTTGAGGCAAAAACCCAGGATCTTTCCGAAATGGCCAAAACGTTGATTTTATTAAATACATACAAACAAAACCCTTCCTAAATATTATTTTTTTAAATAGAAAAATCAAGAAAAGTAAGAACACTGGCGTACGCCGGCGCGCCTCCGCCACCGGTATATAAAAGAGCCTACGCCGCCGCCGCCGATAAAGTGATCGGCGTAAACCTCTAATACATAGACATACAACAGAGGTTTGTATCTCCGCTCTTCGCTACAACATGTTCTGTAGCTAGTTACCGCCAGATGGGTCTCCTAAGCATTATCTAAGTGAGGATAAGCGTTTTTTTACGCGCCAACGTAGATGTATATACGTGTAAAAAAATACGGCTCATGTTTTGAATAAAACTCTGAGCATTCTTGAAACAAATTTTGAAATATGAAGTTTTACAATATTTCTCTTAGAAAGGACATTTTCGTAACAACAGCCGAGATAGGATATTTCACTCAGCAGTTGAAATGTTCTAAATTTCGCTGTTAGGTTAGTTTTACTATATTTATTTTTATGAACTTTGGCGAGTTACAATTAGTTAAATAATCGTGTCGTTTCCTACTTTTGTTATGCACAGTCTCTGTCTTAAATACGATTCGTCTTAAGGTAAATATATTTTAATATCCAATTAAAAGTACTTACCATCAATTTTTGATCCACAGTCTTGACAACAATTTCTTCGGGGGCGTATTGGCTTACATCGAAACGTAATTTCAGCATTTTGTTATCGCCATCGTCCTACAGAAAAATAAAAATTATTTCTTAGTAAACATAAAAATATGTAGTTAGTTGTTAAATGAATAGTTTTCGTTCAAAATTTAAGCTTATGAGCACACACACTGCATGAGTAGGAGTAAGACAGAAAAAACGTCGATCGATTGCGTCATTTTACTGACAAATCAAACTTAAAAAATCATGCAAATATTTTTTGTTTTCGTTTTTTAGTTTCATGTGGGTTTCAGCTTGTTTACAAGGCGCAATTTCGATATTTCTAATTGTGCAAAAATAAAAAAATGATTCAATTCAAAAATGATATCTTCCTCTTTACAAATATTGTCTAGACTAACATATTTAATGTGCTTAAGTTCTAGATTCCGCTGTTAAAAAATACATTTTAGTGTTTTTTTTGCACTAAGAAATAATCAAAAACATTAAAAAAATTCATAAAATTTGAGTTACTCAATTATATATTATACATGATGTAATAACGACAAGGTGGTCTATGTAGTGACAGTTCATTCTGAAAGCTCTCAATTAATACGAATGATGAGAGAAAGGGGAAGAACAGAAGAGGCCGCTTTGTGAAGCAGTATTAAATCGAGTACTTTTTTATAGCAAAGCACTTAATCCAAAATAGGAAAGAAACTAATATCTTGTCGTTTGTTTATAAAAATAAAAAGTGAATATAGGTCACTGCGACTGCCGCCATATATAGGCTTGTTTACCATAACGAAATTGTGGAAGCCAGCTCAAAGTACTTTAGAAATTTTTTTTTTCTGTTTTTACTTAACGGATTGGTTCTCGCGGTAAATGAAGACAATACGAAGTACTTGCTGTCACCCAAGAAAGAATCTGCCACGTCACTGTTGACGGGTATAATTTCGACACTGTAAAGGATTTCGTCTATTTTGAAACCAGCATTAACAGAAAAAAAAATGTCAGATTAGAAATCAGTCGGAAAATGCCTTTGAACTGAGTAGGCAACTGAAAGTAAAGTCCCATCCCGACGAAGAAAAATCACTCTGTACAAGTCACTCATCATGCCTGTCGTGCTCTATGGCTCGGGAATCATTGACGGTGTCGAGAGAAGATGGCTCTTGGAGTGTTGAGAGAAGTTTTCCGGAAGATTTATGGTCGGGCACGTGATGCCGACGGCGAGTGTCGAAGGATAATCCAGCGGGATAGGGGGTTAGATAATACCCGCGGTAGGTATGCCTGTCGTATGAGGCGACTAAAATACCAAATAGATTCAAGGGGTTGTGTAGCGCAACCCTTTCAAGGGGTTGCCAGCGTAATATATAGCTTCTCCAAACCCAATTGTCAACCTCACCTATACGTGGCGAATCCTGTTTCATTAACAGCTGAGGCTCTGGCGACCCCGAACTCCTCATAGATCTAGGGGATGGGAGGGCGGAATGGCCTAGAAGGTCCCATGTGCTCATAACAAATCGTTCCCGAGGTGGTACCGGAACGTACCGGATCTGCATCCGGCAAATGACCATCAACTCGATAACACTCCCAATAGTGATGACTTGTATGAGCTTAACACTTTTTCATGCAGAGCGAATTTTGAGCTGCATAGGCAACTGCTACATAAAAACACTGAATTAAAGAATTATTAAAGGATGCGATAGAAGCAGCATCATGCGATGTTTATTGCAGTGTGCATGAAAGAAATTGTTCTGATGCAGATAGTGTTATTCATGGCTCTATTTGAATGTTTCGCTATAATGAGGTGAAATGTGTACATTGTTCTTCAATGTTGTGTTCATCTGCGCCGCAAAACAACAGACATATAAAGCAACGCAGCCAGATCGACCATGTCGCGACACGCGGAAGGCACATGCTTTAATTCTTTTTAATATGCGCAGGGTTCGAGAATCAATATCAAAACGGGTCACTATCTCGTCATAGCCAAAGTCAGCCCTTGCTATTGAGCTGCAAAACGTGCATCCTGAAACAGCAGTTAAGCAGAAACATAAAATAGTTAAAACATGTATTAGATTTATTATTAGAAAACATCTTGCCATTATTTTCGACGGAAATATTAAAATTTAAACAATTTCTTTAATAATTTGGGAAAAATTTAAACAACGTGACATCAGGACGGACAAGGCGACAGCTGTTTCGATTATACCTTGTAAATCTCTTCAAAGCCTTTTCTCCCGGGAGTGGGAGTCGAACTCGCACCCCTACGATAGTTGAAATGGTTGTAAACGCATTCAGCTACGTCATGCCTGTTGTGAAGTCTTTCCCAATTGCCTTCTTTATGCATATTTTAATCTTTTAAAAATTTTTCCCAAATTATTAAATAAATTATAAAATTAAAAAAAAAAAATTGCTTCAAATAAATGTTTTCATACATTTAAAAAAAAGCAATATGGGCAATCCACGATTATTAAAAATCATACAAACAGACAAAATTGGTTAATTCGTTGTAGTTCTATAAATAGAACGAAAACAGCAACAAAAACCAAAGTTTCTTTGAAAACCGCCGTACCAAGCATAGCTTTAACACATAATTGCATACGAAGTATGCAATGTGTAAAAGATTAAAATATGCATAAAGAAGGCAATTGGGAAAGACTTCACAACAGGCATGACGTAGCTGAATGCGTTTACAACCATTTCAACTATCGTAGGGGTGCGAGTTCGACTCCCACTCCCGGGAGAAAAGGCTTTGAAGAGATTTACAAGGTATAATCGAAACAGCTGTCGCCTTGTCCGTCCTGATGTCACGTTGTTTAAATTTTTCCCAAATTATTAAATAAATTATAAAATTAAAAAAAAAAAAAAATTGCTTCAAATAAATGTTTTCATACATTTAAAAAAAAGCAATATGGGCAATCCCCGATTATTAAAAATCATACAAACAGACAAAATTGGTTAATTCGTTGTAGTTCTATAAATAGAACGAAAACAGCAACCAAAAACCAAAGTTTCTTGGAAAACCGCCGTACCAAGCATAGCTTTAACACATAATTGCATACGAAGTATGCAATGTGTAAAAGATTAAAATATGCATAAAGAAGGCAATTGGGAAAGACTTCACAACAGGCATGACGTAGCTGAATGCGTTTACAACCATTTCAACTATCGTAGGGGTGCGAGTTCGACTCCCACTCCCGGGAGAAAAGGCTTTGAAGAGATTTACAAGGTATAATCGAAACAGCTGTCGCCTTGTCCGTCCTGATGTCACGTTGTTTAAATTTTTCCCAAATTATTAAATAAATTATAAAATTAAAAAAAAAAAATTGCTTCAAATAAATGTTTTCATACATTTAAAAAAAAGCAATATGGGCAATCCCCGATTATTAAAAATCATACAAACAGACAAAATTGGTTAATTCGTTGTAGTTCTATAAATAGAACGAAAACAGCAACAAAAACCAAAGTTTCTTGGAAAACCGCCGTACCAAGCATAGCTTTAACACATAATTGCATACGAAGTATGCAATGTGTAAAAGATTAAAATATGCATAAAGAAGGCAATTGGGAAAGACTTCACAACAGGCATGACGTAGCTGAATGCGTTTACAACCATTTCAACTATCGTAGGGGTGCGAGTTCGACTCCCACTCCCGGGAGAAAAGGCTTTGAAGAGATTTACAAGGTATAATCGAAACAGCTGTCGCCTTGTCCGTCCTGATGTCACGTTGTTTAAATTTTTCCAAATTATTAAATAAATTATAAAATTAAAAAAAAAAAATTGCTTCAAATAAATGTTTTCATACATTTAAAAAAAAGCAATATGGGCAATCCCCGATTATTAAAAATCATACAAACAGACAAAATTGGTTAATTCGTTGTAGTTCTATAAATAGAACGAAAACAGCAACAAAAACCAAAGTTTCTTGGAAAACCGCCGTACCAAGCATAGCTTTAACACATAATTGCATACGAAGTATGCAATGTGTAAAAGATTAAAATATGCATAAAGAAGGCAATTGGGAAAGACTTCACAACAGGCATGACGTAGCTGAATGCGTTTACAACCATTTCAACTATCGTAGGGGTGCGAGTTCGACTCCCACTCCCGGGAGAAAAGGCTTTGAAGAGATTTACAAGGTATAATCGAAACAGCTGTCGCCTTGTCCGTCCTGATGTCACGTTGTTTAAATTTTTCCCAAATTATTAAATAAATTATAAAATTAAAAAAAAAAAATTGCTTCAAATAAATGTTTTCATACATTTAAAAAAAAGCAATATGGGCAATCCCCGATTATTAAAAATCATACAAACAGACAAAATTGGTTAATTCGTTGTAGTTCTATAAATAGAACGAAAACAGCAACAAAAACCAAAGTTTCTTTGAAAACCGCCGTACCAAGCATAGCTTTAACACATAATTGCATACGAAGTATGCAATGTGTAAAAGATTAAAATATGCATAAAGAAGGCAATTGGGAAAGACTTCACAACAGGCATGACGTAGCTGAATGCGTTTACAACCATTTCAACTATCGTAGGGGTGCGAGTTCGACTCCCACTCCCGGGAGAAAAGGCTTTGAAGAGATTTACAAGGTATAATCGAAACAGCTGTCGCCTTGTCCGTCCTGATGTCACGTTGTTTAAATTTTTCCCAAATTATTAAATAAATTATAAAATTAAAAAAAAAAAATTGCTTCAAATAAATGTTTTCATACATTTAAAAAAAGCAATATGGGCAATCCCCGATTATTAAAAATCATACAAACAGACAAAATTGGTTAATTCGTTGTAGTTCTATAAATAGAACGAAAACAGCAACAAAAACCAAAGTTTCTTTGAAAACCGCCGTACCAAGCATAGCTTTAACACATAATTGCATACGAAGTATGCAATGTGTAAAAGATTAAAATATGCATAAAGAAGGCAATTGGGAAAGACTTCACAACAGGCATGACGTAGCTGAATGCGTTTACAACCATTTCAACTATCGTAGGGGTGCGAGTTCGACTCCCACTCCCGGGAGAAAGCCTTGTCCGTCCTGATGTCACGTTGTTTAAATTTTTCCCAAATTATTAAATAAATTATAAAATTAAAAAAAAAAAAAAAATTGCTTCAAATAAATGTTTTCATACATTTAAAAAAAAGCAATATGGGCAATCCCCGATTATTAAAAATCATACAAACAGACAAAATTGGTTAATTCGTTGTAGTTCTATAAATAGAACGAAAACAGCAACAAAAACCAAAGTTTCTTTGAAAACCGCCGTACCAAGCATAGCTTTAACACATAATTGCATACGAAGTATGCAATGTGTAAAAGATTAAAATATGCATAAAGAAGGCAATTGGGGAAGACTTCACAACAGGCATGACGTAGCTGAATGCGTTTACAACCATTTCAACTATCGTAGGGGTGCGAGTTCGACTCCCACTCCCGGGAGAAAAGGCTTTGAAGAGATTTACAAGGTATAATCGAAACAGCTGTCGCCTTGTCCGTCCTGATGTCACGTTGTTTAAATTTTTCCCAAATTATTAAATAAATTATAAAATAAAAAAAAAAAAATTGCTTCAAATAAATGTTTTCATACATTTAAAAAAAAACAATATGGGCAATCCCCGATTATTAAAAATCATTTAAACAATTTCGTTTAATATGAAATATTTTATATAAAAAATGTTACGCATTTGAGTTATAGAAAAGTCAACTCAAAATAGAATTGGAGAAAAAAGTGATGTCTTTGCATAGTTTTCCAGGAAAATTCATTTGAATGGTTTTTACTACAATTTTTCCTCTGAATGAAAAAGTAGTTTCGCAAAGAGGCAAATTGAGTTTCAGAGTGGGAGTTCAAGATGGCGGATTAGAAAGAGAAGCTGCCAACGTCAGTCACCTTGTAATTGCATCATGTATATATATATATATATATATATATAAATTAATTATTGTTATTATTTATATTATAAGTACCACGATAGAGCTATAAGAAGGTAAAACCATTCTCTCTACTCGGCAGCCATAATGAATTTTTGATTTTTAAAAAATTTTAAAAATCACTCTCTAAACTTTGTGGAAATGCCAAACCAAAGAAAACACAATCAAAATATGTACGTGTTGCTTTGTCATTTTTCACTTTTTTTACATGCCAAATAAATAAAAATCTATGATATTAGTGGAAATTTGCAACGAAATGTTTTAAAATTAATTGCAATCTACCTGTCAACCTCAACTCAGTGATGATCTCCCATAACTTGCCCACGTCAGCAAAGACGCTGTAGCTTCTTGCAGCTTAGCTGAATATCATCGTCCAGTTGTTAGTTCGTGGACGCTGAGATCACCAGCTGTACGACTAAATCCCGTCGCCGTGGTATAGAGGTTGTGTGCTGGCCCATCCTTTAAAAATGAGATCGATTGTCCGTTCGCATTGCCTTGGCACCAAAAGTTCGTCTGCCTTAACAAATAAAGTTTTGGGTTGGCATAAAAGATGTATTTAGGACCTCCAATTTGTAGAAAAACGGATACTACAAACTGGAAGGAAAGCTTGACCTTGCTCTCTTCGGAGATATATGTATGTAAGTTTCCATAGAATTTGTTGAAGAAAATCCATCAGAAGAGGATTGTGGAATGATGCGGGAAATTATAATATAATATGTGAGCTGAAAAGTCTGGAATGTGGCCCACCAAAAAAACCTCTCTAACGACTGAAAATTCTGTATAACATAAATGCAACATTTTTATGTAATAAAAAATATCATACTTTTTGTTTTTGTTATAAAAAAAAATTTTAAGTAAGAAAGTCTAAGTTCGGGTGAAACCGAACATTACATACCCAGCTGTGCACTTGAAACGCTGTTCTTGTTTGCTTTGTATGGTTAATAGTGCTATAAGGCTGCGCAAAAAAAAATATTTGGTTTTATTCTGAACTCATTTTCGTTCAAAAGAAGCAAAAAGGATACAGAAGCTACCACTAATGGACTTGAGCGGGTGAAAATACAGTTTTCCTTCAGATATGTGGATTTCCCCACAAAAACTGTTTATTTTAAAATAAAGATAAAACAGAACAATAAACATAAAAACATAAGTTCCATTGTACAAAACAGCGTTATTGACCGTTTGCTGTAGCTATAAAAAAATGTTTATGCCAAATTTCGTTTCCGAGTAACAAAACAAAGGGGCGGGTCCCACCCATTTTCAAAATTTGTTAAATTTTTTGTTTTTAACTCAACAATACCACTACTGAGGTAGAATATTAGTCAAATGTAGTTAAATACCATAGAGTTATTGCAAACTTTGTTAAGGTTAGACCTTTAGGAAAAAGTGGGCATGGTCCTTAACCGATTTTGATTATCTTCACTCAATTTGGCAAGGATAGTGTCTCTGCCAATTTTCAATGTAATATTTTTAACGGCTTTTGATTTACGGCTTTTTAAACTTCAAAATTGTCTTGTTCTAACAAATTTCATTCGTTTTTGAATTATCTCATTTTTCCAAATTTTCGGTATCGTCCGATTTCGCTCATTTTTAATACCAATCTATTCTGGGTCCAGATAAGCCTTATACCGGATTTGGTGGAGATATTTCAATATTTGCTCAAGTTATCGTGTTAACGGACCAACAGACGGATAGACGGACGCACATGGCTTAATCAATTTTTTTTTCGATACTGATGATTTTGATATATGGAAGTCTATATCTGTTTCGATTCCCTGTACAAACAACCGTTATCCAATCAAAGATTTAATAACCTGTGTACAAGTACAATTTTTTTAACGTCATTTGTTTCTCACTTGTTTTACCTCGCAATCTATATACATATAAAAAGAAGTGTACATTTTGATTGTCACTCCATAACTCGATAACGGCTCGACAGATTACCATGAAATTTTTAGGAAAGATACAGGAAGGAGAGATGATGGTTAGTTGATTTTGAAATCCCAAATCGGTTTAGCCATATATATATAAAAATCAAATTCTGTGTGTGTGTGTGTTCGCTATGGAAACGTATTTCCCACACATCAATCATCACCAAATTTTGGTTATGGGTTCCTTCGATCAACGGGAAGGTTTTAGGCTAAAAATAATTTCGATATATGAAAGGGGCATGGCACCTCCCATACAGATGGAATCTATGGTACTGCATACCTTTGAAGGTATGCATGCCAGAACATTGAAATTCAATGAGGAGTTATATGAGGTCAATCCCTAACACCACTAAGAAAATGCGGAATTTGGAGAAAGGGGGCGTGGCACCTCCCATACAAATGGAATCTTTAGTAATGCATAACTTTGAAGGTGTATATGCCAGAACATTGAAATTCAGTAAGGAGTTATATGAGATCAATCCCTAACACCACCAAGAAAAGGCGGAATTGGGAAAAGGGGCGTGGAACCTCCCATTCAAATGGAATCTTTGGTACTGCATAACTTTGAAGGTATACATGCCAGAACATTGAAATTCAGTAAGGTGTTATATGAGGTCAATCCCTAACACCACCAAGAAAATGCGGAATTGGGAAAAAGGGGGCGTGGAACCTCCCATTCAAATGGAATCTTTGGTACTGCATAACTTTGAAGGTATACATGCCAGAACATTGAAATTCAGTAAGGAGTTATTTGAGGTCAATCCTTAACACCACCAAGGAAATATGGAATTGGGAAAAACGGGGCTTGGCACTTTCCATACAAATGGAATATATTATACTGCATATATCTGGATTTCGTAATGGTAGGATAATTAAAATTGGTAAGGATGTGCTGAGGATGTGACGTTAAGTCCTAAAACCTCCAGTAAAATGTGGAATGGGGAAAAACTATGGCTACCGTACAAACTTAAGTTATTTTAACACCTAAAGTTTGACTACATTGTTGAGTTTAGCTGTTATGCCTTTTGGACGTTTAGTAATCTGCCGCTGTTAAAAAAATTGTTTAGCTTCAGTCTATCTACATCTTCTATAAAAATCAAATTCTGTGTGTGTGTTCCCTATGAAAACGTGTTTGCCATACTTCGATCATCACCAAATTTTGGCTCGAGGTTCCTTCGATCAAGACGAAAGTTTTTCATAGTTCAGAATTAAGAATTTTAAATTTAAATGTTTTTGCTTTGGCTATGTGAAAGAACTATCTTAGCTCCCAAAAATTATCATGTTAACAAAATCAATGATCGCTTTCAAAATCAATTTCCTGGTGACGTGACGAAATATAAATCGATCGACACAGTTACAGATGAAGATAAAATTGTGAATTATCCAAATGAATTTCTATACTCCTTAGAACCAAAAGGAATGCCTGCGCATATATCAACTTTGAAAATTGGCTCACCAGTCATGCTTCTTCGGAATGTAATCAAAGCAACAATCATCAGCGGTAAAAGCAATACAATAATATAAAATAAGGTACAATAAGATACAAGAATAAAATGTTTTAACAGAAAATTTCACCAAATATGCGTACAAAATTCAATTCAATTTACAGAACAATAAATTAAATTATCAACAAACAAAACAGAAAAAATAACGCAACATCCATTCGATCCCGGGCGTTACAACGTGCGCCTGGTAAAGCTAGTAACAATATAAAATTTCCGTTATACCATTTTGGCAGTGCAGGCAAAGTAAGCTCTTGTTGCTTTGTTCTAGGCTAGATGAGTATTCCACGTGAGGGTTCTGTCCATCGTAACCCCTTGGTATTTTGCTTCCATTGAAAATCGGAATTTAGTGCCATCCAGGAGTGATTCTGGCATGGATACTTTTCTCCTCTGGGTAAAAGGCACTAGGACAGTTTGGTTAGGATTGATAAACAGTCCTTTGATATCACATCACCTTTCGATGATGCGTAGGGCTTGTTGGATGCGATTGGATATTGTTTCCTCGTGCATCCCTGTGAGCCGATTACTAAGTTATCTGCATACCTTTGCGTACGAATGATATTGCCAATCATAGCTTGTTCCCTTGAGTTGTCAATAAAAGCGCAAAGGGCCATAATTTTAGACTGCAAAGCCTTTGCAAATTCTTCTGTGAGGCTATGAATAGACGTATCCGTAGAATTTCCTGATTGATAGGCCAATTGGTTCCTACACAGAGGGAGTAATGTACTGATCCAAAATTATCTCCACGCTCGTTGAGAGAAACGAACTGAGGCTTATTGGTCAATACGACAAGGGCAGTTATTTTTAATTATTATAAAAAGTTGTTGGTATAATGGTTTCTGTTAATGTGTAAAAACGATTATTACAACTAAAATCGAAACACATTTGTAATTTAAAATGTTTGATTTGTTACATACATATATATAAAGTACTGCTCAGTGCTATCAAAATCTATAGCTACGCATGTTTCAGCGAGCATCAAAAACAATTAACAAAGATTAAAAATTTTCACACTATTTTTTGTACGACTCTTGTGAGGACAACAAATGAAAATGATAAATATTTAAAATTTAATTACCGCACTTAATCGACTTCCAAGTACGTAATATTGTTTAGTTAGGAAATCCTTTTAGTGTTTGCATTTTTAAAAATTAAAAAAAAAACTTTTAGTTTCTTATTTAGTTATAGTGCAAATATAAATTGTTTAATTCCTTTATCTTAAAAAAATTATATAAGTACTAAAACTTAAACATTTCTTAAGTATTAGTTTCAAGTATTAACATGGTTTCGTAATACCTGCATCAAAGAATACCAAATAATCAATGTAAAATTAATTTCTTTACTGCGACTAAAGATAGGCAACTTTGAAACTGTTTATTATAATTAAAACAAGTAACGGTGTCTAAGTTTATTATATATTCAGCTGTGAGCTTCTATGGCTCGGTTCATATCAGGCCATTGACACTAACTAACGGTCCAGATTTTGATTTAAAAAGCAGTCAATGGTTCAACTAATTCAATATATTTTCGATAGAAATATATCTAATATATAAAATTCTTGTGTCACGGTGTTAGAGGCATAACTCCTGCGAAACAGCTAAACCGATTCTCCTGAAGTTTTGTGAGCATATTGGGTAGGTCTGAGAATCGGCCAACGTCTACCTTTTCTTTCGCAAGGTGGCTAGGGTCTTGAGATCGAAACATGGACCTGGGTAATCCTGGGACGCGTTTGTACAGTATGGGTATCAAGTAGAAGCTGTTTATGAGTACTTTGATACGGTGTATATTTCGTACACCTGGGTGACTAGGGTCTCGAGATATAGGCCAAAACGTGAACCCAGGTACCTCTAGAATGTGTTTATACAATATGGATAACAAATGAAAGCTGCTGATGAGTGCTTTAGTAGAGGGTAATTTTCATACCTATCGGTGACTAGGTTCTCGTGATATAGGCCAAAACGTGGAGCAGGGTAACACTAGGATTTGTTTTTACATTATGGAAGCTGTTGATGTGTGCCTTAGTACAGAGTATTTTTTATACGGCTGTGTTACTAGGGTCTCGTATTTATCTATATATATACATATATTTTTTTGTCTACCATTTGGCCGTATCAAATTTTTAACCATTTGGCACAATCAATTTCATAAAATTCGAATGAAACGAAGGCCGAAATATATCATAATAGATAAAATCAAATTGTTTAATAATAGCGCACTTATATCAAAATAGCGATCAACTAAAATAGTCGCAACGTTCAGATTTGTATTCTTTACAAAGATTTGTATCCTTTGAGAGGAGGTATTCTTAAATCGAGTAAACAGTTCGGTAGACAGCGAATTCTTGAAGCTGCTCTCTATTGATCATTGATCTACGCGTGCGATATATTAAACTTTTGGAATAACTACTAAGGTAAAGAATTAACTTAACTTGTCGCGAAACCTGACATTGTCACCGACCAAATCAAAGGTGGCCTTATTTACAATGTCGACACGCCAAATGTCGAAAATATTGAACATCCACGTCGGTGGCATTACCGCTACCAACTGTCTTACGCCCAAAAAGTTGGGTGTGACGATCGATCAGATGCTTTGATGCAGTCAACCACGGCATATTACTGCAAGTCTCAAAATGTGGATCGCAAATTACCTGTCTGGTCAGCAAGTATCGAAGCAATTCAGGAACGTAACATCTAAATCCAGAAGAATTAAGCAAGGGGTACCACAGTGTCGTGCCCTATCCCCGCTTTTGTTTAACTTCTACATATCGAAGCTACCTTCACCACCAGAAGGAGTCACTATCGTTTCCTACGCTGATGACTGCACAATAATGGCCACAGGTCCAGGCCTACACATCGATGAGCTTTTTAATAAAATAAAGGGCTACCTCCCTGATCTCTCCAGTTTTTTCGTTTTGCGAAACCTGATATTGCCACCGACCAAATCAAAGGTGGCCTCATTTACAACATGGGCATGGAAAATGTCGACCATATTGGACATCCACGTCGATGGCATTACGCTACCGACTGTCTTACACCCAAAAATACTGGGTGTGATGTTCGACAGGATCTACATTTTGGCGAGCATGCAACCGCAAATATACCCAAAATCCAGAGCCGAAATAAAAACCTCTTACCGGCAGTACTTGGGGCAAAAACAAAGAGTCACTTACACTTACAAAGCAATTGGCCGGCCGCTTGCATGCTACGCGTCCCCGATATGTTCGCCAAGCCTAAAGGTTACTCACTGCAAAAAATTACAGGCCTGTCAAAACAGAACACCTCTCCCATTAGGGAGAGAAATGAAATGCTGAACAAATAGTTTCTGTTGAATACATGTAAACCTAGGTATCCCAACAGACATATGATTGAAGAGGCCACACCTCCCATGGGCTTAAGAAGTAATCTCCGCAAGCATTATGAGGAAATACGGCACCTGAGAACACAGCCGTATGAAGAAAAGAACACAAAGAGGTCCTCAGTGATATCCAAAAAAAGGCGTCGGACCTCCAAGTCAAGAACTGCCCGGCGAACCCAGCTCTTAAAGATATATGCCCACAACTCGCAAAAGAGGAAAGCACTCTCTAGGGAGACTCGCTTCACTCTAGCTCAAGTTCGACCTGGATACTGTAAGCGGTAAAACTCTTACCTATCCAGAATCAACCCCGACCAACATAATGTATGTACTGCTTGCAATGTGTCCCCACATGACACTAACCATCTCTTTAATTGCAATGTGGAACTAACGCCTCTGACGTCCGTCTAACTCTGATCCACCCTCTGTTGAAACAGTTAGTTTCCTCGGATGATGACAATTTGTGGGTGGTCGCGCCTATTGGATGGGGCGAAGCACTTCTGCAACAACAACAACAACGTTATAAGACTGATTGATTCCATAGTGTTACCAGAAATTTGCTCAACGACAAACAGAAAAACTCTATCAAAAACTAGGATCTATGTACTCCGTCCGTATAACTCCGTCCTCTTTTACAAATATTAAAAGCTTTCTAGGACCTATTCCGCTTGCTGCTTCTAGATCTAATAGCTGTATCATTCCTTATAGCTGGAGCCTTAGCCTGGCGAGCACGAGCAGAAAACGTGCTCGATCATTTCCTCCTTAAACCGCACTTTATCGACTTCGAGTCAGTAATGTGAAATAATGGAAACGTTTTTCATCCAAACTAATTAGCGGGTTAGCTTGAGGCAGTTTTTAATGTCAGTCGATTTGAAAACCAACCATGAAACGGATTTTGATTTACGTCCAAAAGTAATTTTAGTTTATCTGAGTGCGCGGTGCTACGCTCCCTTTTAAAAATTTCCAAACATTTTAGTATATTTCAACTCATACATGAAACTCGGTTATCGTAACTGTATGATTAACTGAATAACCAGGTTTTTGGCGTTTTCAAAATCCTTCGATTTTGCTTATTTTAAGAAGCGATGGAAGGCAAGTGCCAGGGTATCTCAAAATTTAGTTGTGTTTACAAGGGGACGCCCTTTTCATTCTGAGCATTTCGATATACTTCGATTCGTTTGTGCCAAATAAAATTAATAGTTTTACTCAAATGAGTATAAACATTTTTTAAAAATATTTGTGATCGGTGATTGAAAAGGAAGCCTGTGTATTGAAGTATTTCTTAGCAGCACTTGTATTGAAAACTCCATCACTTATACGTGGATCCCTGATATCGTTTATTTTTTTAATTCTCTAGGAAGGTAAGTAGGTATAACCTCAGCCACCCAGGTCGCCCAAGTAGCTTATGAAAAGCCGTCTTGAACCTACTGAGTGCTACATCAGATAAGTACTACAACCAGCCCGAGTTGCTTATGAAATCAAGAATATTTGGAATCCCTATTTCTGATAATCTTCCCAGCTTTTCCAAAAATGGGCTTTCGAAAGATTTAAACGTGTTCTAGCCAGAGCCGTCAGTCTCTTTTTCAGTTACGTCTTTACAACTTCTACAGTGGTCATTAGACTCTTTCCATTATGGTCTGGCCATGTATGAAATTGGACACCCCGTGGTGCCCTCTATAATTCTCAAACAACAAAAAAATAAATAATAGTAAGAAAGGAGATTTTGATTCTGTTTAGAACAAAAAAGCAAGGATTTTAATAAAAATAAAAACCTGTTAAAAGCTTAATTGTCTCCTACAGTATGTGTGTGCATTTTTTTTTAACATCTAAAAAAAAGTTCTAGGCAGCTTACCTGAATGAGTGGTGAACTGATGTCAGAGATGTAGTTCTGTCTGGATGATGCTGGACGGGAGAGTGAGTTTTGTGCGCTGAAGAAAACAAGAAATTGAAAAAAAATTATTAGTTAATTTAGTTAAATTGCTTAAGCATACATATAAATATAAAAAAACAACAGAAAGAAATTACACTTAATAAAAAGAAAGAAAGAAATACACTCGGAGTGCTTGCCAAGTCTCTGCCGACGGTCGACCTAGCTTAGAAAAACTTTCTTCTAATTGCAAAAACTTGTTTCTAAAATTTTGATTTTGTTGGAAATTTTTACATAATGTAGTAATTTCAGCCGCTAACTGAGTGAATCCGTTAACACAAAACTAAAAAAATGTACACTAATGCTTCTAGCAAGAGTTAAACGAGTCAAGTTAGTTAAGCATATATTTTTTTTGTTTATTTTTATCAGAGTGGACAATAATATAATAAAAAAATGTGTCCAATATAAAAAAATAAAATAAAAATTCCATTTCGGTAATTATAAAAAAGATACTAACAGAACATGTTTCGTTTTGACTAAATTCTAACCTCCTTATCCATAAAAAATTAAATAATTTATAAAGCTCATATTGTAAAAATTTTGTATGGAAAACGTTATTTTAAAATGCTCTATAAACCCTTTGTTGTATTTTTTATTAGTAAGAGGTTTATAAATAAATCATATTGAAATTAAATCTGATTTTTTTCTTAGTTTTTCCTAGTTTAAAGGTTCATAACTTTTAGTTTCCGGTAATTTAATATTTAAAAAAATTAAAGCTGACGTTATTTTAAAATGCTCTATAAACCCTTTGTTGTATTTTTTATTAGTAAGAGGTTTATAAATAAATCATATTGAAATTAAATCTGATTTTTTTCTTAGTTTTTCCTAGTTTAAAGGTTCATAACTTTTAGTTTCCGGTAATTTAATATTTAAAAAAATTAAAGCTGGAACGGATTTGTTGATAATAATTCGATTCGCTTAATTTGTTTTTTATATGGGAAGTTCCATCGTCACGGGTGGGATAATTGTACTGAATATTCCATCTTTGTTAAAGTGTCTGATAAAATCAGCAGGAAATTGCTGGTTCTAATAGAAAGGTTGCGACACTTAGCTTTCAATTATTACTTTAATATAAAAAACTCACAATATCTTAATATATTTGCACATTATAATTAATAAGTTTTATGATTGTCACGGGTGGGACAAAAAAATACGCTATCCATTAGCGAAGTTACATATAAACAATAAAAACACTGCGAATATATGGACGTAGCTTGTTCTGTTTAAATACTTTTAGATTTTCATATGGGATATCAAATGTCCTAAAACTAATACATTTTTCTTAAATGATTATATTAGAATAATCTAAAATAAAGGTGTGATGTGTGGGACAGCATTTGTCACGGGTGGGTCATGCTCGAATTAAAGGTATTGAATGAGCTTGCTAATAGTAAATAAAGTAAGTATTTCAGAAATTTAAATATGGTTCACGTCATGGAATCATTTTATTGGTTAAATAAATTTGAGTTACAGAAAACTTTTAGTTGATATCCTTTTTAGGATTATAAGGCGTACTAGGAATGCTTACTCACTTATAACAACTGTTTCTGCGTACTGGTCACGGGTGGGACATACTTCGTTGTTGAATAATTCTTTAACAACTTCAAAGAAGTCAATAGTGAATTTCTGGATATATTAAAAATGAGTTTCTAACATTTTATAACAAATATGAAATAAAAAAAAAACACTTGCAAAATTTAGAATAATATCTTGCGGCTTTTTTCCACGGGTGGGGCAAAGCTTGTACTGTTTGATACACCTGATAATAAGTATATAGGGCTTATATTTTGGTATTTAAATCAGTTTCATTGAATAAAGCTGACTTACGGTACTTATTAACACGCTTGTTAGAAGTGAGTAGGCTTTACTTGTATGTATGCTTGTTTGTAACTCTCTAGGCTAGGCGCGACAATTATTGAATACTCGCTACAAAACGAGTTGTGCCTAATAGCGGTGACACGAACCTCTGTGCTACGGTACTAGGTACTATCAACATCAAATATCCAATTGCATTATATGTAGATACTAAAACGGCACCATATTTACGTGTTTTTTAGTTTTTTTTTTTAAACTATATTTATATTATTTTGCTTATAAATCACTCGAGTGGTAAATCACACAAGCTATTTCTACCCAACTGAAATTCTTAAATCAACATTTTAGTTTAATATTTTTAAGTTGATAGAAGGTTTTTATGATATTTGTATCTGCTCGCCTCCAGTTTTATAAGAAACATTATCTCCAGTTCACTTTCTCATGGAACCTCCCTTATGTATATAAACATTTTTCAAACAATTTTAAAATTGAAATATATGTATCACTCCTATATTGCTACAAAAGTCTAGGTACATTCCCAAACATCAGAGTGCCGATATATATAATTTTTTCTTGTCACACTTATGCTGCTACAATCACAAAAATTGTATAGGCTGTCGTCTTGTTTTCATTTCGAATTCAAAACACATTGCGAGCATTTTCTATTAGTAATATAGGAGTATTACATACATATATGGAAATATATCATTTGTCCGTCCTGGGCCCGTATTACGTTTTCCAATTCGTGATCGGAAGTCATTTTTTAAATTACAATAGCTCTGAAATGGTTGATCGGTTTAATAACATGTGAACTAGTGACAAATAGTACTCGTTGGATTCATAACTTTTTACAATCTTAAGAAATAGTTTAACAGTTGCATAGTTATCGTCTGAGTGAAAAGGGTTTTCAGTCACTGATGGTAACACGTAAAATGGACTTTTCTATCGCGTTTTTTTTTCAATTTTTCTATTTTCTTTTTATTAATTAATGAAACGGAACATTTGACATTTTACATAAAAGGGTTTCTTACCAAGTTTATAGCTCAATTATATGGTTGGCTCATCTCAGCAGCTGATTTTATTTTTTTCATTTCACTGAAACTATTCAACTGAAACTAACACATTGCCAACATGAAATTACAACACAAAAAAAAACAAAAGCCCATTCCATTCGCCTAACACCACAACACGCAGATTTTGACAATCTGAACAAAGGTATGTTGTTGCTGTAGAGACGAGCCAATCATATAGTTGAGCCATGATTAAATGGGTACTCTTAATAAACCAACCTATGCAAATAAATGCTCTTTTAAACAAATACGCTGTTGATTTTAGTATAGTTATCAGTAATTAAAAAAAAAATTTTAATTATTTTGTGCACATAACGGTATGTAAAAAACAGAAATACATTTACTATTTGTAGTAAACAAAACATTTTTGCACCAATTGATTATGTTTACCTCGAGGAATGTGTACATGTATGTGTTTCATAGATGCGCGTGTAAGAATGCATTGCGTAAGTTTTTTAAATTTAGTTAAAACAAATATTAACAATTTAAAATACTCATAAATAATAAATGTTTAAGAATTTAGTAGTATAATAAGTGTATAAAAAAATTGTAACACTCTATCGCGTGGCATTTATAATTTGATACTAACGTCACAGACTCTGACTCCCTAAATATTAATAGTTCGCAATTTGCTGTTTTACTTTTGGTTATTATCTTACAGAGAAAGCTAAAAATAAAATAAAAGAAGACACCCCCAAACGTGTTGACTTGTTGACGACTGTCGATGGTACATATGTACATAGCTAAATACTTCCGTTTCCGGTAGCACAAATACTCGTACAATTTGATCTGTAACATTTTCCATTTCTTTCTATGCCAAGTAACGGTTCACTATTTATCTGAAGTTTAATATGATATTGTTGTTGTAGCGTTAATTGATGAAAAACACAGGCTGCCAAATCGTAACAATATCGCAGGTAGAAAAAAAAAAACAAAAGTAACGTAATCAAAAATTTAAATGGGTACCCTGCAGAAAATTGTAGAACAATATTGAAGACATAATTGCTAATTTCAGATCTAAGTGGAAATCTTAGCGGATATGCAAAATATGGTATTAAAAAGAACATAATTTGGGACTAATCTATTGAAATGGGTTCTATTGAATGGTTTGTTCGAAAAACGTTGTAAGCGCCATTCATAATTGATCTGGAAAGCAAAGAAAAAACCTTTATTGTCTAATAGATCGCAGCTTTGTATCGTTTTTTGCTTCATCATAAATCGTTAATCATATATCATAGTAAGTTGAAAAATATTACATTGGCAGACTTGACATTTGAGTTGTATGAACGGTGGTCTGGAACAATTCGGGTTGTGTAAAAATGCAAAACTATTCGAACAGGTTTTTAAAATAACGAACACGGTCTTGAAGACGAAAAATATATCTCAGATATATATCTCAGATATTTTTTTCTAAAAATAATGTTTAGCAAATTTAGACACATTTTTTTATTAAAATTTTAGTTCACTCATTTTCGTTCATTCGATAGCCATTTGTAATTCGTTCATTACTTTTTTAATTACTAGTTTTCGGTGTGAATGATTCACTCATTACTATTTTCTCGAACAACTATGTATGTAGTTTTTGTGAGAATGAATTTTTTATTATTTTTTTATTGATTTTCAATGCAAATGATTCAGTTATTACTGTTTGTTAAACTGAATAGTTTGAAAGGAATAGGTTTATAACTTATGTAAAATAAAGTAAGAGCGCAGTTTTGCAAACAATTGAAAGACTTTTTGTAAAAAATGCACCACTCCAAATTTCTTTTTGTCAGATTACGTACTAAAATGATTTTAGTAAATATATTTATGTACATAAATACTTTGTTGACAAAGGCGTAAAAGAGAGTCTACTTAAATTGTATCTAAACAACAGAATGAAAATGAAAGTTTTGAATTGTGCTTTTTGCCAAAGGGGGTGGGTATAAAACTATGAAATGTGAGGAGTTGTTAATCAACCTATTTTTTGGAGTAAATTATAGCTAATCAACAAAAATCATTTATTTCTTTTTAATTTTTTGTACAAAATTAAACTATAGTACAACACCGAAACAAGGGCTTGTAACAAGTCTGAGCGATATCAAGAGCAGATCAAATGAATGAATGAAAAAATTCATTCGATGGTTAAAATCCTTCAGCAACTTACTGTCCATTGTTGAACTCATTCGATAGTTCCCAAAATTAGTTGTTTCGCAATAGAAAACGAGACCTTAAGAGCATAATGCAATAATAAACGTCAATAACATAACCTCACTTTTTCTGCAGATCTATTGCCAGTATTTACTTGTATTACAAAAGTATTAAATTTTTATTGCTTCATTTTTCGTACAAATTTCCCCAAAAAAATTATATTTCTGCAAAATTGTTTCTATATTATTTTGGGGAATACACAATTAAGTATATCTCTTTGTCTAAAAAATTTTGGTAGCGGCTTATATAGTTATTATATTTATAAACGTATAGTAAAATATACTCTTATCGTAGTATAATTCAAAGGCAGTTACGTATGATAGACAACCCTCTTAAATATGCATGCCGAGCTTGTCAGAATAAGGGAAAACGTCAACGGGATGAGAACACCTGAATATTAATTTCTTCATGGTTAAGAGATTGTTTTGAAATATTACTTTTTTACGTGCACATTTATAGGCCTTTACTTGAAATAGTGTTCAGTCGTAAGTTCTAAAATTTCCTGCATAGTATTAATAGTGTTGAACATGTTTGTGTGATGCACAACTCTCGCGGGAGATTGTTCCTGATATGAACATAGGTATTGATCGCCACCCTATTGACATATCAATTTGTTTACCTCAGATTATCAAGAGCATGCAGGAGTGTTGATGTTAATGTTCAGTTTTAATTTTAAGTTTTTTTTAACTAAAACACAGATGCATAAAATTTGTTGCATCTACATAGAATAAATTGATTGGCGGCGTGGCGTGTACGATATCAGACGCCAAAAATAGCTTTGGTAAGACCCCCAACGGCTTTGACGCTAAGCAAAATGTGTTTATGAAGCAACAGCTACAGGGATGAGTTTTGAGTATGCAGATGCATTTTAAAATAAATTAATGGATTTTTTTTTGTACTAACACATGTATGCATAGAAAATGTGTGAATGCAGAATTGGATAACAAACATTTTGTTGTCGTAGGTATAGAAATACTTTTCAGAATGCAATTAATGATATGTGACAAAAAATTTAGATACGTAAATGAAAATTTGCCAATGTTCGAAGAAAGGGGGTCAAAGACGTTTAAATTTAATCTTAATAGTTTGTATCCAGCAAACACAGTTTCTAACGTTAGAGAAATATTGTGATTTTACATTACAATTCTAATGTAGTTCTCTTAAGCATTTCGAATCGACCGGGTTAGAGAACCAGGTTAGAATTCGACCATGAAACGATTCGTATAACACCAGAAATGCGATGTTATGATTATTGTTACAGTTATCGATTATTTGCACGACATGATCACTCATCCTTAGTGTTATACAAACAAAATAAAAATTGTGAAAAGTTGTGTGGAAATATTATAAGCATTGATGCCATTTTAGCTATTTTATAGCTAGATTTAGCTATTTTTTTCGGCGTTTAGCTATAGAAATTCGGGTTTAGCTATTAGCTATTTTTTTAGAATATAAATATCGACCGTGTGCACTCTGCCTTATGGCTATCAAATTGTTCAAAAGTTGGTAGTCTGGCATGCCCAATACATTTTTATTATATCGATTATTGGTATGTAATGGAATTGCTACTTCCAAATTTAATAGTCAATCGCTTATCCATGTGCACGTTTTTTCATAATAGACCGTCGAAATGGAAAGGTATTACAAATTAGCGGTTTTTATATTGAAACTCTTTGCTTATTACACCTTTTTATTTTAGGAATGATAACAGCGATAGCAGCACTGACGAAGAGCCGTGTTACAAGTGTAAACAAATCAACTGTAAACTGATCTACTGTAAATTGATCTAGAGCTCTTGGCAAAGAAAAATAAACAAGCTTTGAAATATTTGATATAAATTTTCAGTTTCGAATTAATTGTAAAACTTGATGAACGAATTTTTAAATTAAAACCAATTAGTTTTATAATTTTACTATTTTATTAGTTCAGAAGTGAGACGAATTCGCGTCGTGAAATAAACATAAACGAAAATAAATGTGTTTTTAATCGATTTGCAATTTAATTTTGTGAAATTCGCCTCTGTGCAATATGCATACCTAATTTGCATCCGAACCTCGTATCTCTGGGACATCAGCTATAAATATTGCGATTTTGTGAAACTCAAAAATGGTATCATTCTAACGTAAAGAGTGAGAACGGGCAATTTATATGATCATACGTTGGTTGTATAGTTGTTAACGAAAATTGATCAATGTTAAATATATGATAATAAAAGAGAAAATGTTGGTTAAAATTGCATCGTTAACGGTGCAACAGTTGAAAGATTTTCTTAGTGAAAAGAACTTGAACACTACCGGTACGAAAGCCGAATTAATATTGCGATTGTCGGAAGTGTTAAGATCGGATGAGATTGAAATGTGTAGTCAAAATATAGTAGACGAAGAACTCGAAACGACACAGAGTCAAAATAGTTCTCTTCAAGAACAAATTAATGAATTAAAAGAAATGTTATCGGGTGTGGTAAATGCTCTGACGCAAATGAATGCGACATCTGTGTCTCAGCCAAGGTCGGTGATTAGCATTCCAGTGGTTGGAAATGTGAATGAGATGTCTAGTATGACAAGTGTTCATAATAGGTATTCAGTGAAAGAAATCGCAGAAACTATTCCTGATTTTGATCCTACTAATTATCTTGCGTTAACTGCCGAACAATTTATTGAGCGTGTAAATAGTGCTATGAATGCGTATGTTTGGGAAGAAAAGTGCGTACTGTTGGCTGTGTATAGTCGAATGAAGGGTGTAGCACGTTTATGGTTAGACGGTCAACAAAGTTTGTTTGCAACGTGGCGTGATTTTTCAAATGCATTAATTGAAGAATTCGGTACGAAGATGGACGAGGCTGATATAAACTATATTATGAGTAGTACGACACGAAAACAAGGTGAAAAAGTTATTGAATATTGTTTTCGTATGAGCGCAACGGGTAAACGGTACGGATTAAGTGAATCAGCAATTATAAAATATACTCGTGAAGGTTTAAAATATCGTGATTTACAATCTGCAATCGCTGTTTTGAAATTTAATACAATGAAAGAGATGCGTGAAACTCTTGACGAATATTTAAAAAATTTGCCTACAACGTCGCGGAATACATATGACAATACATCGAAAAAAACAGAAACAAAAACAGCTCCTAATGAAAAATTTGAAAAATCCAGTGAAAAGTTAACTTGTTATAATTGTTCCGAAAAGGGGCATTTGTCTAGTAATTGCTCCAAACCTCAAAATCGTCCACGATGCAAAGACTGTCAAAGAGTGCATCCGCGAAATGATCCTGTAAATTGTGGTAAAAACGTGAATGTGAGAGCATGCGAAACTAGTAAAATGTTTGAAAAAGAAATATACATTAATGGTGAACGATTAATTGCATTTATTGATAGTGGCAGTGATTGTCACATGGTACGTGAGTCGATACCCAAAAAAAAAAGTTGTAAAATTATGCCCTGTATAATGATAATGAAAGGTATATGTGGTGGTACGAAAATTTCTAAAAATAAAATTAACGTTAGTATGCAAGTTGATACAGTAAATTTGCAACTTGACATGTATGTTGTTCAAGATGATTTTTTGTCAACTGATGTGCTTTTAGGGCACGAAATTTTCATAAATGACTTTATTGTAACTATTAATAACGGTAAGTTGAATTTTAATCACAATTCTAAAATTTATAAAATAAAATCGGAAAAAAACACAACGTACGATAACAGAAAATTGCAACTAACGAAGCTTTTAGCAGAGTATCGAGATGTTTTTGCTGAAAATTTAAGTGAAATTGGTAAAACTAGTCTCATTGAAATGAAAATTGAGGTCGATTGTGGCGAGCCCATCTGTCAACGTCCATATAGAGTTCCCGAACCAAAAAAAATTTTGGTTTCGAATATGATAAAAGATTTGTTAGATAATGATATTATTTGTGAATCTCAGTCTGAATTTGCTAGCCATGTAATAATGGTAAAGAAAAAAGAAGGAACTGATCGTATGTGCGTGGATTACAGGCGATTAAATCAACATACAAAAAAAGAAGTATATCCAATGCCAAATATAGAGGAACGACTGCATGAAGCCATGCAGTATAAATATTTCTCCGTACTCGATTTAAATAGCGGGTACTATCAAATTCCAATCGAATCCAATAGTCGGAAATATACAGCTTTTATTACGACAGAAGGTCTGTATGAATTCAAGCGAATGCCATTTGGGTTAAAGAATGCGCCAACCGTCTTTCAACGTTTAATGGCACGAATTCAAGAACAAACGCAAAAGGGTGATATGTTGCATTATATGGATGACATACTCATCGGAAATAATTCAGTTGTTGAAATGTTTGAGAAACTTGAGCGAATTTTTCAAATACTTCGTAATTTGAATGTAACACTTAATCCAAAAAAATGTGAATTTTTAAAAGAATCGATACAGTTCCTTGGTCATGAGTTGACACCAAATGGAATCTGTCCAGGAAGCGTAAAGACAGCTGCTGTTCAAAATTTTGCTGAGCCACGAAATTTAACTGAAGTTCGACAGTTTTTAGGCTTATCAGGCTATTACGTAAAGATCAAATTTTCGAGTGGAAAGAAGCGCAAATAGATTCATTCAATAAATTGAAATCTGCTTTGGTTAATAAACCAGTAGTAGCTGCATATCGAACAAATGCAGAACATCAAATTCACACCGATGCAAGTTCAATAGGTTTGGCGGGTGTACTTTTACAGAGAGAAGTAGACGATTGGAAGGCTGTTGCTTATTATTCTCGATCTACAACAACAGAAGAACGTAAATACCATAGTTATGAGTTGGAAACGTTAGCTGTGGTTGAAAGTCTTGAAAGATTTCGTTACTATGTGTCTGGCAAAAACGTCAAAGTTGTTACTGATTGTAGTGCAATAAAAACTGCCATGCAAAAAAAGGAATTAATTCCTCGAATCGCTCGATGGTGGTTACGTATACAAGATTTTGAAATAGAAGTAGAACATCGATCAGGACAGCGTATGTTACATATTGATGCAATCAGTCGAAACCCAGATGAACCGCCTAATGACATCGAAACTGCTTCACTAAAAATAGATAAGGTGGAGATTGAAGAAGACGACTGGGTTTTTAGTATGCAACTTCAAGATGACAACATTAAAGAAATTGTTAAAAAAGTTCACGAAAACAATAAGCAAATTAAAGTTGATTATTGTCTCGCAAATGGACGGTTGTATCGCATGGTAAATAATCAACGTCTTTGGGTTGTGCCAAAATCGTTAAAATGGCAGTTAGTTCATGACTGTCATGTGAAATCTGGTCATCTGGGCGTTGAAAAAATTTACGAGAAGCTTCGAAGGAACTTTTGGTTTTCAAGAATGCGAAATTATATTAAAAAGTATATAGCAACCTGCATTGAATGCGCGTACAACAAAAAAATGGGTGGTATGAAAGAAGGTCAATATCATTTCAGTGATATGGAACCAATACCGTTTAAAACGATTCATTTAGATCATTTAGGTCTATTTCCGAAGTTATCTAAGCGTAATGATTATGTTCTCGTTGTAGTTGATTCGTTTACCAAGTTCACGATTCTCAGAGCAGTAAAGGGTACCGTAACGAAGCATGTTGTTGAGCTGTTGAAAGAAATCAGCAGTTATGTTGGAATACCAGAATGAATTGTAACTGATCGCGGACCAGCGTTCACATCCAAACAATTCCAACAGTATTGTCAGGAAAATGTTATTAAGCATATTTTAAATGCAGTGCAAACTCCTCGTGCGAATGCTCATGCAGAGCGTACAAATCGAACGGTTCTGTCAATGCTTTTACCATCTACGACTGCAGACGATAAATGGGATAATGAATTAAGCAAAATTCAATGGTCTATCAATACCATGCGAAACGGAACTACTAACAAAACGCCACACGAATTACTTTTCAATTTTACACCCCGAGATATTTTGAAAAATAAGCTTATTCTTGCTCTCAATGATGATAATCAAATAAATTGTGATATAGAACAAATTCGAAAAGAGGCTGCTATGCGAATCAATGAAAAACGTTTAAAAGCAAAACAGCGATTTGACAGCCATCATCGAATACCACATGTATATAAAGAAGGTGATTTAGTTCTAGCAGAGAACGCACCGCCATGTACAGGTTTTTCACGAAAGCTTGAACCACGTTATAAAGGCCCCTTTGAAATTGGTAAAGTGCTCGATCGGGACCGATATGTAATCCAAGATTTGCCGGGAAGTAGACGTAAACAGCGACCATATAAATCTGTTTATGCTTCAGATAAATTAAAGCGTTACTGTGAACCAATAGAAATCGATGATATATGTTGTGCAGAAGATGAATCCGAAGGAGAAGATGTAAACTGATACGAGGTCGTATCAATTAATCAGGAAAGGCCGACTGTAAACAAATCAACTGTAAACTGATCTACTGTAAATTGATCTAGAGCTCTTGGCAAAGAAAAATAAGCAAGCTTTGAAATATTTGATATAAATTTTCAGTTTCGAATTAATTGTAAAACTTGATGAACGAATTTTTAAATTAAAACCAATTAGTTTTATAATTTTACTATTTTATTACAAGTGAAAAGATGTTGTATTTCCTTGGTGAATTGTTGCATTATTTTGTGTTTAATTTTTCACCTTAGAAAGTACAAGCAAGGCTTTCGATCATCTTGGTTGAAGGACAAACGATTTGAGAAGTGGATTAGCTACGATTAGCTGCATATTGAAGCCGAAGTTGTATGGCTTGATTTTACATGCGAAAACTAAAAAGCATGCAAATGCAATGTCTCCTTTTCCCGGGGTATACAACCATCTTTACCTTTTCGATCAGTGACGGTAAATAACAGCGTAGTAAAGGCAGAATTAGCAAATGCAGTTTATATTGCTGCGCATACATCAATTTTATCTGTTGATCTTCTGATACAATTACAAAGACATATATTTGAAGATATTGAAACTGCAGCCAGTTTAAAGCTTGGTAGGACAAAATGTAGTGCTGTCATACAAAAAATTTATTTCCTCATTTCAAAAAATTATTAGTGGATGACATTAAAACAAATAAGTTTAGTCTGATAATAGACGAGTCAACTGACATTAGCGTGAAAAAGTATCTGGGTATTGTCATTCGTTACTATAGCGAAAGTTCCAAACAAATTATAAATACTTTTTTAAAATTAGCTGAGCTAAAAGACTATTCATCGGAGGGCATTGTTGAATCAATTCTTAAGTCGCTGGAAGAGTGCAATTTACGCATAGAAAATATGGTAGGTCTAGGAACGGACAATACTAATGTTATGACCGGTGTCAATAGAGGTGTAATCGCTCGATTGAAAGGGCTTAATCCGAAAATGAAACTTGTACCATGTATTTGTCATTCGATACAGAAAGCTGTCTCTGCCGCATCCAAAATTATTCCTAGCCAAGTCTGCTGCAAGACAAAATCAATACAGAGCCATTTTTTCTGCCATTAATGATGGACTGCAACTAATACAAATTGTCAGGGCATGTGATACTAGGTGGTTATCTATTGAAGTGGCGATCAAACGATTAGTAGATCAATGGCTGGAGCTGCGAACACATTTTAAAATTGCTGGACTTAAGGAAACATGCCACAAAGCAAAGTTATTGGTATCTCTTTATAATGACACTAATTTAGCATATCTTCAGTTTTTAAAGCCGCTGCTAAGCGAAGTTCAGAAAGTTAATAAATTATTCGAATCGAATGATGCAGATCCCACAAAACTTTTTTTTGAGCTAGTTTTGTTGATCACTGATCTATGTAATCAAATAATATCTCCATGTAAAAATGTTGACCCTTTGTGTTCTCCGCTTACAACATATTTAACTCCATCTCCACAATTTCATTATTCTTTTGAAGAATATATAAAATTAAAAAAAAAAAAAAAACGAAGGTAGCATTGATGAAGATGCAGAACAATGCATTCGGAAATTTTGTCAGACTTTTATTATCAAGTTAATTGAGCAGCTACGTCAACGCCTACCACAGAACATCCAATCTTTAAGAAATATTGAGTTTTTTCCTATAAAAAATGCTTTAAATATTGTGAAGCCCAAAATATTTGATACGTTTAAGGCAGAAAAGGGCCCTTTTAACGAAGATGAAATTACTGTTATAGAAATGCAATGGAAAAAACTATATTCATATCCATGGCAAGAGACCACTTCTACAGTAAAGTTAGGATAGAGGTAAGAGAGTTTAGAAATGTCATTAATGAAAATCCGTTTGAGGAATTACAACAGTTCGTATTTAATTTGCTAATCCTACCGCTTAGTAATGCGGAAATAGAACGAAGTTTTTCTGTAATGAATTTAATAAAAACTAAGCAAAGGAATAGAATGCAGATTTTGATGTTAAACTCTTTATTAACTATAAGATACGGTCTTAAAAGACTTGGAAAATGGTGTCACAACTTTAGTACACCTAGTGATCTCATAAAATCAATGAATTCAGGAAATATATACGATTCAACATATGAATTAAACGAGGAAGATGATTTTGTTTTTTAACTGTGATTAAATTTCATATTTGAATAAAACTTGAGTGACGTATATCGACTATTCGAGATTATAATTTATGTTACTATTATAATTTAATTTATGTACATATGTACATATTGCTACCTTAATTCACAAAGGTCCTATCTACATAGGAATTGTATTGAAGGCAGGGCCTTTGTGAATTAAGGTAACGATATGTATTTATAAAGAATATTTTCCATGACTGAATTATGATTTTTTTTTTTTTTTGCTTTATAATAATCTAGTAACTACAGACATACATATGTGGTGTAATTTAATGTGAAATAAAGGCTTATTTAGCTATTTTTAAAGAAAAAAAATTTTAGCTTTTTTTGGTTATGAATTTTTTTTTTTAGCTATTTTTAGCTATTTTTTTTGTCAATTTAGCTATAAGCTCCAAAAATGTCTGGCAACACTGATTATAAGCTGCGAAATAAGTTTTATTTATTTATAATTATAAATACTAGTAAGTGAAAGTGTATCAAAAAAAGTTAAAAAGGGAAAGCGAGCAGATTATTGAAGTGCTATTTGAATGGCATGAAGAAAACGCTTCCTCATATGTACGTCAAACCAACGCTGAGCTCAATCCTGAAGGAATAAGTGTTAGGAAAATATTAACACAATAACAAGTACTGAAAACTGTGAAACATACGATAGGATTTTGAATTATTTTCATTTTATTATTTATTATGAAATGTGCAAAAAGCCCCTTTAATCACAGACGTAAATCTATAGGGAATAATCAACGAGGGACGGCAAGATAAATTGTCAAACTGTCGGTAGGTAATTCACCACATTATCTACTTAAAGATTAGCAAAAAAAACGCGGTGTTTTCGTAAAAGTGTTCGAAAACGTAAAAAAATTGTTAAATTGTGGTTATATCAAAATAAAATTTTTCGAGCGTTGGAATTGACGAATTTCGTGCACATTTCCCCAATGGGGAATTACCTACCCGCGATTTGATGGTTTACTGTTTCCCACTATTCGTTCTGTTGACGGTTCTCTATTTTTATACGCTCTCTGCCGTTAATCTCAAAATACTGAATTTAACTGTTTTATATGTGTGCAACGAATATGTTTAAGTTTTAAGTACGGTTTTAATTTATTATAATAGAAAAAGCCTTTGAAATATGTTCATTCTTAATACATAAGCTTATAACCAAATAAAATTAGATATTTGATATAATGAATCTATGAAAATTTCGCTGATTTGATTGAACTTAATTGCGCTTCACTTCAAAATTCTCATTAGTAACCGTTTTCTAAATTGTTTGTTGGGTAGTTGCATTCAATATTTTTTATTTATATTGTGTTTTTTCCGGCCAACTTTAATGAATAAGTTTTCAAAAAATCCAAAAAATACAACATACCGGCATAGCCGTGTTTTTATATGTAAATAAATCTACATCCAGAATGGCTAAGATTTCTGTTTTTTACTTCTCATAAAGACTATTACATAAGTTTTAGAAAGTGAAGTTAAGTTCCAACCATATCTCAAAAAAGTTTAGTAGTGCACTTATTGCGTTTTGGTTTGGAACTCTTCATATAGTCCTAGTCATCATTCTGTATTCCAAATATTTTTTAATTGTCTGTAAGATATTCTAAGTTTGTACAGTTTTTTTCATTTCTTCCTTTCGCTTAACTTTCGATTTTTATTTTCATTTGCACGGCTTGCAAAAAGCAATGTGCAAAATGGAATTTGGGAACTGCGCCAAATTTTTACTCATAGCTCACTTACCAGAACGCAGAATGTGCACAATTGTTTGTAGTATATGAAAAAAAAAGAAAAAAAATTTACTTGCTCTTCGCAGATAGAAATTTATTATATAAATAATAAATTCTAGAACGTACGAAATTATGACTAGCTTTCTAGAAAGTTAGCTAAACAATTTGTTTGAGTTTGAGATTTATAAGTTTATTTTACATTAGCAATTTTGTGGGTGATAAAGAATTTGAAAACAGCTAATTGATGTTAATAACAAAAATGTTTAAAGCAGGGGAATTGGTAAAACTCAAGAATATATTTAATAAAAATGATCCCAAAAAAAAAAATGTGTTTTCATTTATTTAAACTCAAATATTTTTGCGATGCCTAATAGTTTTGAGGTGCAAAAATGTTATAATTTTGTTCATGCAAATTTTGGTTTCAGGTTAAAAAGCAAATATGACATACACATATCATGCTAAATGTTAATTAAGTATTATATACATTAAATCCAAAATATATATTATTTATATTTTTTTCTTTATACCTGCTGCTGCTTTTTGTGGTTGTTGTCTTTTTAGTAGAACTTTGTTTTCAAATATTTTTTATATTTTGTTGTAAATAAGCAAGTGTTAATAAGTAGTAGTATTGCATTTATTTTTAAGTTTTATGTTATGGTTTTTTTTTTTTTTTGGGGTAGATTATAAATTTTTAGTCAGGTACGTAGTAAGTAGTTCCATAATTATTTGGTTTGTAAGCATGTAAAAAGAGTAAAAAGAAGAAAGTTAAAGTTATGTTTTGTAACATATATATATATATATATGTAGTATATACTATAGATATGCTAAGATTTACAAAAATTGCTATAAAGATAAGTGTTATATGTAGACAGTTCATTAAATCAAGTTTAAGCATAATTTATAGGATATCCTATCATAATCAAATATAGTAAGAAATTTAATAAATACAAAATATTTAATAAATACAATATAATTACTCTAAAATTTAGTGTTGTCACCGAAACTTTTCTTAAGTCCTCCTGGTCCTCATCGAATATAGTTTTTATGTGAGAATTGAATTATATCTATGAAAACAAATAACGCAGCGCAATTATTTTGGGCGCTAAGACCAGACTCTCATTTCACAAAAAATTCAAGTTTTGTAACACATATAAAGTTGTTTCGAACAAATCCTTTCGTGTTATTAAGCTTGTATTTTTATAAGATGGCGCCTAGAGCATGATTTTTTATTGGGGTTCCCGACGTTAAATTCAGACCTAGCTATAAATTTCCTCCTTTTGCTGCAAAAGAGTTTTGGTCATCCCATCCTGAAAGTGTAAAATCCTTAAAGCCAGAGGGCTTGAAAAAATTTCATACAGGATCCATACACATACACATGTACAGGAGGGAACAGAAAAATAGCAATGCGCAATTTTTGAAAATTTCGTAAATTAAATTCTTTTCTTTTAAATAACTTCCCGATAAGCTACAAGGTTGAAACTTGGAATATAATTCAGAACCTGATGACAATGCAATAATAAGAAAAAAATCGTCGCTAGGTGGCGCAAGAATCGAGATATTCACAAAAATCGTATTTGTGGTCCGATTTGGCTCATATTTGGAACACATAATACATACAAGTATAGAAAGCGAGCTATGAAAGAAATCGCCGCTAGGTGGCGCAAGGATTGAGATATTCACAAAAATCGTATTTGTGGTCCTATTTGGCTCATATTTGGATCACATAATACATGCAAGAATAGAAAGCGACCTATGCAAAAAATCGCCTTAAGTTTCGGAAAGATCGAGATATTCAAAAAAATCGTATTTGTGGTCCGATTTGGTCCATATTTGGAACACATAACACATATATGAATAGAAAGCGACCTATGATGTACGATTTTGCTCATATTTGGAACAAATATTACATACAGTCCGGTAGAAGTGACATCAAAATATTTTGGAGTTAGAGGAGGGACGAGCATACGTGGCGCAGAGTCTTTGGAAGGATTGTGTATTGAGGACTTATATTGTAACAAATTGTCAGGAAAGAGTCCTTGTAATAATGAGTCACTAAATGAACTAAATAGAAAGAGAAATAATAGGCAATTAAATAAAGACTAAAAACTTGAAAATAAAGTTAATTAAAAAAAAATTTTTTTAAATTAAACGGTTTTATTGAAAACAATACTTAGATGAAGTAATAATAATATTAAAATCTAGAAAATAATTAGGTAGGTCCTAGGTACTAGTCATCACACTCCTCATCAATCTAGGGCGTTGATCAGACAATTAAATAAAAGCGTTGGACGTCTCAAATTTCTATTGATAGTCATATATAAGACCAACTGAACCTTAATCAGGTTATGCTACGCCTCACATTTTTAGAAATTTCACGCGCCCAACGCTTTTATTTAATTATCTTATCAATGCCCTAGATTGATGAGGAGTGTGATGACTAGTACCTAGGACCTACCTAATTATTTTCTAGCTTTTAGTATTATTATTACTTCATGTAAGTATTGTTTTCAATAAAACCGTTTAACTTAAAAATTTTTTTTATTAATTTATTATTTATCGAAAATGTCGATAAGTGAACATCTCTTCTCTATATATTACATATCTTATACAGCCGATTATTCGGATATAACGAATGGGATAAGATTATTTTTCAGCTCCATTCATGAAAGTTATGAAGTCTTCGGTACAGTCCCTTAGTTACTTGTTTTAATACGAAAATATTATTTTTATTTTTTATAATTTGTTGGACTAAAATTGATTGATCTACATACTCAGAAAAAGGATGAGGACTTCAAAATAAAAATTTGGAAATTTTTGTACAATTTTGTCGATTTTAAAATTTTTTCAAAATATCTTTTAAAGTTGCTTTTTTTCATACATTAAGCAATAGGGTTCTTCCGTTTAAAAATTTATTTTTGAGATTGGTTTGTATAGCCTCAGTTATAAAATTCATTACAGTTTTTTCTTAAAATATTGAAAATAAAAAAGAAACAAGTAAGGAAGGCTAAGTTCGGGTGTAACCAATCATTACATACTCAGTTGGGAGCTGTGGAGACAAAGTAAGGGAAAATCACCATGTTGTAAAAAGAACCTAGGGTAACCCTGGAATGTGTTTGTATGACATGTGTATCAAATGGAAGGTATTAAAGAGTATTTTAAGAGGAAGTGGGCCATAGTTCTATAGATGGACGCCATTTAGGGATATCGCCATAAAGGTGGACCAGGGGTGACTCTAGAATTTGTTTTTACTATATGGGTATCAAATGAAAGGTATTAATGAGTATTTTAAAAGGGAGTGGGCCTTAGTTCTATAGGTGGACGCCTTTTCGGAATATCGTTATAAAAGTGGACCAGGGTTGACTCTAGAACGCGTTTGTACAATATGGGTATCAAATGAAAGGTATTAATGATTATTTTAAAAGGAAGTGGGCCTTAGTTCTATAGGTTGATACCTTTTCGAGATATCGCCATAAAGGTGGGCCAGGGGTGACTCTAGAACTTTTTTGTACGATATGGGTATCAAATGAAAGGTGTTAATGAGTATTTTAAAAAGGAGTGGGCCTTAGTTCTATATGTGGACGCCTTTTCGAGATATCGCCATAAACGTGGACCAGGGGTGACTCTAGAATGTGTTTGTACGACATGGGTAGCAAATTAAAGGTATTAATGAGGGTTTTAAAAGGGAGTGGCCCTTAGTTGTATATGTGAAGGCGTTTTCGAGATATCGACCAAAATGTGGACCAGGGTGATCCAGAACATCATCTGTCGGATACCGCTAATTTATTTATATATGTAATACCACGAACAATATTCCCTTCAAGATTCCAAGGGCTTTTGATTTCGCCCTGAAAAACTTTTTAATTTTCTTCTACTTACTATGGTAGGTGTCACACCCATTTTAAAAAGTTTTTTTTCTAAAGTTATATTTTGCGACAATAGACCAATACAATTACCATGTTTCATCCCTTTTTTCGTATTTGGTATAGAATTATGGCATTTTTTTCATTTTTCGTAATTTTCGATATCGAAAAAGTGGGTGTATAAAAACTGGGCGTGGCTTCAACCGATTTCGTCCTTTTTCACAGAAAACAGTTATCGTCCTAGAATCTAAGCCTCTACCAAATTTCACAAGGATTGGTAAATTTTTGTTCGACTTATGGCATTAAAAGTATCCTAGACAAATTAAATGAAAAAGGGCGGAGCCACTCCCATTTTGAAATTTTCTTTTATTTTTGTATTTTGTTGCAACATATCATTACTGGAGTTGAATTTTGACATAATTTACTAATGTACTGTAAAGATATTAACTTTTCTTTTAAAATTTGAATTAAAAAAAAATTTTTTTTTAAAGTGGGCGTGGTCGTTCTCCGATTTTGCTAATTTTTATTAAGCAGACATATAGTAAGAGTAACGTTCCTGCCAAATTTCATCATGATATCTTCAACGACTGCCAAATTACAGCTTGCAAACCTTCTAAATTACCTTCTTTTAAAAGTGGGCGGTGCCACGCCCGTTGTCCAAACTTTTACTAGTTTTCTATTCTGCGTCATAAGTTCAACTCACCTACCAAGTTTCATCGCTTAATCCGTATTTGGTAATGAATTATCGCACTTTTTCGATTTTTCGAAATTTTCGATATCGAAAAAGTGGGCGTGGTTATTGTCCGAAATCGTTCATTTTAAATAGCGATCTGAGATGAGTGCCCAGGAACCTACATACCAAATTTCATCAAGATACCTCAAAATTTACTCAAGTTATCGTGTTAACGGACAGACGGACGGACGAACGGACGGACATGGCTCAATCGAATTTTTTTTCGATACTGATGATTTTGATATATGGAAGTCTATATCTATCTCGATTCCTTTATACCTGTACAACCAACCGTTATCCAATCAAAGTTGATATACTTTGTGAGCTCTGCTCAACTGAGTATAAAAATGTAATTGAAGAAATTTGATAAAAATTCCCACTGCTATTTTTCTGTTCACTGCTCTACCTTGGAGTTTTTGGTCCCTATTTTCAAACGTTTTAAAAATATTACAAGATTTCGGTGTCTGATATTAACTTTTTTTTTTGCTCATGTAAATACGTGGTATATACTTAACCCATTTTCAATGGTTAATAACTTCCTTCACAGTCACAACAAAAATAAGTAGCAATTGAAGTTGTGAATCTTATTACTAGCATTCGTAGAAAAATGTGGAGGAAAAAGCAATTGAAATACCTATTATTGCTACACCTTGATTCATTTAACTAACTTTGCAGAAAAAAAAAACAAAAAAAAAATGCAAAGCTTTAAAACAGCCGCCAGACGACAGTCGCCAGCCATAAATACTGCTCGGGTAGTAAACAATTGGTGTAGGAGTAGACAAGCGTTCCTTTCTAAATAATCAAAGATGCAAAAGTTGTGCAAAATTTCAAGCCGAAAGAAAGTACCAATAACGGTGAATGTTGAATAAAGATGTAAGTATTTGATGAAAGCGAGCAATGGCAACGTCAGTGACATACTTCCATGATTTTTTTTATTTCAATTTTTTTTTGTTATTGTATACCGGCATGTAACTATGTCATCATTTATTAGATCTGGAATAATTGTGGAGTGAAATGAATGGGAGAAATTTGTTTGCTCTTACATTAGCGAAGAGCCGTTCACTTAATTATTTTTTAATTATTTGGTTGCTTAGCATTTGGGTTTGGCAAGGATTTTGGATGCGCCTTGAAGGTAGCACGATCGTGTTTTTGATACCAACTATTTGGATATCACATTGAAATGAACCAAATATAATAAATTGCTACAATCGACTAAGAAGATTCTATACCTTCAACACTTGAGGGGGTAGGGACAACTGAATCAATTGTGGCCAGTAGAGATTGCCCTCAAGGGGGTGTACTCTCTCCTCTCTTGTGGACCCTAGTCATAGATGATCTCCTTCAGCTACTGAATTTCAATGGGTTTGACACACAAGGGTATGCTTAGGTTCGCAATGCGTAGTAAGTCAAAAAATGAGAAAGATTGTGTCAAAACTGCGTTAAGGCAACAGTGAAGGATTCTCTCTGTATAATGTTAATGGGGAGCTAACTCCGCTGCATCTCAGGAATCTGCCTGAGGAAAGAACTTCCAATCGAATGTAACAAGCCCCGCGCATCATAGAAGGGTGGTGTGATACCAAGGGCTTGCCTATCAATCCGAACAAAACTGCGTTAGTGCCGGACAAGAAAACTATCCATGCCAAAATCATTCCTGGGTGGCACCAAAATCCGTCTTTCAATGCAAGGAAAATACATAGGGGTAACACTCGACAGAACCCTCACGTGAAACGCTCATCTAGCTGATATATTAAACAAACCAACAATAGTTTCCTTGTCCTGCACTGGAGTGTACGGTAAAGCATGGAGTATATCTTCCAAAATGGTATAATGGCCATTTAATACTTTTGTGAGGCCAATAGTAACCTATGCTTCCTTAGTTTGGTGACCGAAAACCACGCGAAGAACAGCAATAACAAATTTTAGCAAATTACATCGACTAGTTTGTATTAGCATAACGGGTGCGACGAGAACGTCCCCTGAAGTACCTTAGTTACCTCCCTTTCCTGTTCAAAATGTCTCTGAGCTAAAGAGCGAAAACATGACAGGGCATATGAAAGGTTCAAGATAATTCATAGAAAATCCCGTATTGCAATTACGGTATGCAAAGCATCTCACGCAGGGGCTGAGAATCTCACGCTGAGGTGTCTATTGTGCACAGAATTTTTTGGAAAACACAGAACGCGTATGCTGACTTGATTACGGAAAAGCGGAATCTGGCACCTATGAGCCGAACTTCAAGAAATCGGTACCAATGGGATGCTACCCTACTATTTTTTAGACAGAAATCGATGAAATAGAAGTTTGGGGTAGGGACGGTCTACGACAGCGAGGCAGCCTTACGTGGCTTGCAGTCTTGCATAATGACTTCTCAGTTAGAGCATAAATGCATTGGAATGTTCTAAATGATCTGGGAGCCAAGAACAACGTTTTGCTAGGATGGGTTCTGTAGTCCAGCACTGTTCTGTGGACTCACAAAGGTACACAATAGTGAAGCCATAAGTACCTGCAAAACACAGCAGTTCGGACAACACAGGATTGAATGTTCAGGGTAAAGGCAAGCTAAATTGGTAATGCTCCCAGCAACGGGAGTATCGGCCAAAACCATTAAACTAAGCAGAGAGGACATTCAAACTGCCACTGGGTACTATCTTATTCCCTTTGTGATATAAGGTAAAATACCTGAAGAGGTACATTAAACGCCTCCACATTCAGTAACTGGCTGAAAGGTCAAGCACAACAGATCTAAATAAAGGCCGCAGTGCATCGAGGTCTAATAATAATAATAATAATAATAATAAATAACCTGTGACACTATATATTTGTAAAAAAATATGTCTTATATATTGCTCCTCCCCACAGTGGTCCCAACACATCCGAAAAAGTTCGTATCTGACAAGTTTGTAGACCAATTCAGTTTAGTCTGACAAATACAAGTTTAGAGTCACTTCAAATTATCATTGACTTTTACCATGTATTTCCGGGTGCTTTGGAGTGTTTTTCCTCATAAGCGTTTTACCCTTTCTGACGAAAGTACAAAACATTCGGAAAAAAACTGTCAATAATCGATGTAAATTTTGAGATATTACTAACTAGTACTTGTCAGCCTCAAATGAATTGGACTACAAACTTGTGTTCTCAAAACGTTTCCTGGAGTTCTATATACAAATTTGGAAACTTTCATGAATATTTTTTCAAATTTTTCAAAACGGTTTCGAAATTGGTTGACAAAATTTTTGTTATACAATTCATTAATGATTTTTTTTTTTTATTTAATGGAAATACATCAGAGAAGATAATATCTGATAAAATAGGCAAATCATATTTGCTCCTATTTGCTTAATCGCAGCTGTAAATATGTATGTATGCTTGTCCATATTATTATTAACATGTTTGCATGTATGTATGACATTCCAAAAACTCTTGTAAGCCAACTCATTTTATATGGGCGTACTTTGCGTTGGTATTGATTTGAAGCAGTGACCGAAAATAGCATTAATATAATTCGGAGGTGTATTTCATTAACTTTTAGCAATAGGGCGCATTCTTAGCAGGTACTTTAAATATGTGGATGGTTTAAGGTCAATGGCCATAAGGTCAATTGATGTTAAAGTAGGTGGGTGACATAAGGTCAATTGATGTTATGACCATTTCAAATAGCCATATGTTTTCAGCTTTTACGTGTTGACTGAAAAAGTCCAATTTGAACTGTTATTTGTTTCTGCCTATTAAAGTTACCGCCCTGTGCTGAACTGGAAGCCTAAAACCTACATGTGGACAAGCGCTGCGAATATGTAGTTACATGATAGCTTGTCTAATCAATTTGCGTGGCGCCTAAATATACTCAAACAACTGCGAAACACATGAATTTGCCATCGTCTCAACTGCTAATTGACAGCAAAATGGGGCGATGCATTTGACGTTACTGATTTTGAATATGTACTTACTATCTACCAGTGATGCACCTTAACGTTAAGCTAATCGTTTATCAAAAAATGTCCACCGTTTCCGTTGAAACACTTCGAAATATTATCGATAAAGAAATTAACAAGATAAATTGTATCTCGTTTTTAACCGAAACGAAATGCTTTCGTTAACGTTAACAAGTAAGAACAGGACTGTCTATGCCGAAGACTTCATACCTTTCATGAATGGGGCTGAACAATAATCTTATCCCGTTCGTAATCTCCGAATAATCGGATGTATAAGATACGAAATATATAGTGAACAGATCTACATACCTTAACGATTTTTAAGATAAATATAAAATAAAAAACGGGTAGGTACTTTGTGTGAGGATGCAAAGTTTCAGTTTTTTTGTGGTCTGCGTGTAAAAACTATGACTACGAATCACGTATTTCAAAAATATATGACGAAAACGTAACTATTTGATGAAATTTGATGAATTTTGAAGATTCTAACCGTAAAAAAGGGGTCAAAATGACAGTTTATATGAAGTATATGATATATATACGACCGATCTCTATGATTTTTTCAGACAACAATATATGCTATATACGTAAGCATTTTGTGAAATTTGAAGCTTCCAACTGTTAAAACGGGGCAGAAATTGCGCAAAGTTTCTTATCTGAACAATCGGTTGTATGAGATATATACTATGTGTACCACCGATCTCAATGATTTTTTCAGACATCAATATATGCTATACACGTAAGCAGTTGGTGAAATTTGAAGCTTCTAGCTGTTAAAATGGGGCCGAAATCGTAAAAAAAATATATATATACTATATATACCATTATATATATATTATATATATCACCGATCTCTATGATTTTTTGACACAACAATACATACTATATACGTAAGCAATCGGTGAAATTTGAAGCTTATAACTGTTAAAATGGGGAAGAAATTGCGCAAAGTTTCTTATCTGAACAATCGGTTGTATGGGATATATACTATATATACCACCGGTATCTATGATTTTCTCAGACAACAATATATGCTATACACGTAAGCATTTGGTGAAATTTGAACATATCTAAACGATTTTTAAGATAAATATAAAATAAAAGATAGGTAGGTAATCTGTGTGAGGATGCAAAGCTTCACGTTTTTTGTGGTCTGCATGTAAAAACTATGGCTACGAATCACGTATTTCAAAAATATATGACGTAAACGTAACTATTTGATGAAATTTGATGAATCTTGAAGCTTCTAGCCGTAAAAAAGGGGTCAATATGACAGTTTATATGAAGTATATAATATATATACCACCGATCTCTATGATTTTTTCAGACAACAATATATGCTATATACGTAAGCATTTTGTGAAATATGAAGCTTCTAACTGTTAAAACGGGGCAGAAATTGCGCAAAGTTTCTTATCTGAACAATCGGTTGTATGAGATATATACTATGTATATCACCGATCTCAATGATTTTTTCAGACATCAATATATGCTATACACGTAAGCAGTTGGTGAAATTTGAAGCTTCTAGCTGTTAAAATGGGGTAGAAATTGCGAAAAGTTTCTTATCTGAACAATCGGTTGTATGAGATATATACTATATATAGAACCGATCTCTATGATTTTTTCAGACAACAATATATGCTATATACGTAAGCAATCAGTGAAATTTGAAGCTTATAGCTGTTAAAATGGGGTAGAAATTGCGAAAAGTTTCTTATCTGAACAATCGGTTGTATGAGATATATACTATATATAGAACCGATCTCTATGATTTTTTCAGACAACAATATATGCTATATACGTAAGCAATCAGTGAAATTTGAAGCTTATAGCTGTTAAAATGGGGTAGAAATTGCGAAAAGTTTCTTATCTGAACAATCGGTTGTATGAGATATATACTATATATAGAACCGATCTCTATGATTTTTTCAGACAACAATATATGCTATATACGTAAGCAATCAGTGAAATTTGAAGCTTATAGCTGTTAAAATGGGGTAGAAATTGCGAAAAGTTTCTTATCTGAACAATCGGTTGTATGAGATATATACTATATATAGAACCGATCTCTATGATTTTTTCAGACAACAATATATGCTATATACGTAAGCAATCGGTGGAATTTGAAGCTTATAGCTGTTAAAATGGGGTAGAAATTGCGAAAAGTTTCTTATCTGAACAATCGGTTGTATGAGATATATACTATATATAGAACCGATCTCTATGATTTTTTCAGACAACAATATATGCTATATATGTAAGCAATCAGTGAAATTTGAAGCTTATAGCTGTTAAAATGGGGTAGAAATTGCGAAAAGTTTCTTATCTGAACAATCGGTTGTATGAGATATATACTATATATACAACCGATCTCTATGATTTTTTCAGACAACAATATATGCTATATACGTAAGCAATCGGTGGAATTTGAAGCTTATAGCTGTTAAAATGGGGTAGAAATTGCGAAAAGTTTCTTATCTGAACAATCGGTTGTATGAGATATATACTATATATACAACCGATCTCTATGATTTTTTCAGACAACAATATGTGCTATATAAGTAAATATTCGGTGAAATTTGAAGCTTCTAGCTGTTAAAATGGGGCTAAAATTTGCTAAAATATATAAATATATACTATATATATATACTATATATACCACCATATATATACTATATATACCACCGATCTTTATGATTTTTTCAGACAACAATATATGCTATATACGTAAGCATTCGCTGAAATTTGAAGCCTCTAGCTCTTAAAATAGGGCAGTAATTACGAAAAGTTCCTTATCTGAACAATCGGTTGTGGGGGATATATACTATATATACGACCGATCTCATAAATTTTTTCAGGCAACAATATGTTCAATATACGAAAGTATATGGTGAAGTTTGAAGCTTCAATCAGTTAAATTGGGTAAGATATTACAAAAATCCTCTTTTTCTGAAAAATCGGTTGTATGGAGGATATATGCTACAGTGGTCCGATCCGGTCGGTTCCGACAAATGTCTAATCGGACACCCAAATACACCTGCTCACCAAATTTTATCAAGATATCTCAAAAATTGAGGGACTAGTTTGCATACAAACAGACAGACGGACAGACGGACAGACGGACATGGCTAAAACAACTCAGCTCTTCAACCTGATTATTTCGGTATACTTAATGGTGGGTCTATCTATTTTCCTTTAAGGACTTACAATTTTCGGTTTCGTGACGAAATTAATATACCATTTCATTTTCATGAAAGGTATAAAAATAGGTAGGTAATCTGTGTGAGGATGCAAAGCTTCACGTTTTTTGTGGTCTGCATGTAAAAACTATGGCTACGAATCACGTATTTCAAAAATATATGACGTAAACGTAACTATTTGATGAAATTTGATGAATCTTGAAGCTTCTAGCCGTAAAAAAGGGGCCAATATGACAGTTTATATGAAGTATATAATATATATACCACCGATCTCTATGATTTTTTCAGACAACAATATATGCTATATACGAAAGCATTTTGTGAAATTTGAAGCTTCTAACTGTTAAAACGGGGCAGAAATTGCGCAAAGTTTCTTATCTGAACAATCGGTTGTATGAGATATATACTATGTATATCACCGATCTCAATGATTTTTTCAGACATCAATATATGCTATACACGTAAGCAGTTGGTGAAATTTGAAGCTTCTAGCTGTTAAAATGGGGTAGAAATTGCGAAAAGTTTCTTATCTGAACAATCGGTTGTATGAGATATATACTATATATAGAACCGATCTCTATGATTTTTTCAGACAACAATATATGCTATATACGTAAGCAATCAGTGAAATTTGAAGCTTATAGCTGTTAAAATGGGGTAGAAATTGCGAAAAGTTTCTTATCTGAACAATCGGTTGTATGAGATATATACTATATATACAACCGATCTCTATGATTTTTTCAGACAACAATATATGCTATATACGTAAGCAATCGGTGTAATTTGAAGCTTATAGCTGTTAAAATGGGGTAGAAATTGCGAAAAGTTTCTTATCTGAACAATCGGTGGTATGAGATATATACTATATATACAACCGATCTCTATGATTTTTTCAGACAACAATATGTGCTATATAAGTAAATATTCGGTGAAATTTGAAGCTTCTAGCTGTTAAAATGGGGCTAAAATTTGCTAAAATATATATATATATACTATATATATATACTATATATACCACCATATATATACTATATATACCACCGATCTTTATGATTTTTACAGACAACAATATATGCTATATACGTAAGCATTCGCTGAAATTTGAAGCCTCTAGCTCTTAAAATAGGGCAGTAATTACGAAAAGTTCCTTATCTGAACAATCGGTTGTGGGGGATATATACTATATATACGACCGATCTCATAAATTTTTTCAGGCAACAATATGTTCAATATACGAAAGTATATGGTGAAGTTTGAAGCTTCAATCAGTTAAATTGGGTAAGATATTACAAAAATCCTCTTTTTCTGAAAAATCGGTTGTATGGAGGATATATGCTATAGTGGTCCGATCCGGTCGGTTCCGACAAATGTCTAATCGGACACCCAAATACACCTGCTCACCAAATTTTATCAAGATATCTCAAAAATTGAGGGACTAGTTTGCATACAAACAGACAGACGGACAGACGGACAGACGGACATGGCTAAAACAACTCAGCTCTTCAACCTGATTATTTCGGTATACTTAATGGTGGGTCTATCTATTTTCCTTTAAGGACTTACAATTTTCGGTTTCGTGACGAAATTAATATACCATTTCATTTTCATGAAAGGTATAAAAATAGGTAGGTAATCTGTGTGAGGATGCAAAGCTTCACGTTTTTTGTGGTCTGCATGTAAAAACTATGGCTACGAATCACGTATTTCAAAAATATATGACGTAAACGTAACTATTTGATGAAATTTGATGAATCTTGAAGCTTCTAGCCGTAAAAAAGGGGTCAATATGACAGTTTATATGAAGTATATAATATATATACCACCGATCTCTATGATTTTCTCAGACAACAATATATGCTATACACGTAAGCATTTGGTGAAATTTGAACATATCTAAACGATTTTTAAGATAAATATAAAATAAAAAATAGGTAGGTAATCTGTGTGAGGATGCAAAGCTTCACGTTTTTTGTGGTCTGCATGTAAAAACTATGGCTACGAATCACGTATTTCAAAAATATATGACGTAAACGTAACTATTTGATGAAATTTGATGAATCTTGAAGCTTCTAGCCGTAAAAAAGGGGTCAATATGACAGTTTATATGAAGTATATAATATATATACCACCGATCTCTATGATTTTTTCAGACAACAATATATGCTATATACGAAAGCATTTTGTGAAATTTGAAGCTTCTAACTGTTAAAACGGGGCAGAAATTGCGCAAAGTTTCTTATCTGAACAATCGGTTGTATGAGATATATACTATGTATATCACCGATCTCAATGATTTTTTCAGACATCAATATATGCTATACACGTAAGCAGTTGGTGAAATTTGAAGCTTCTAGCTGTTAAAATGGGGTAGAAATTGCGAAAAGTTTCTTATCTGAACAATCGGTTGTATGAGATATATACTATATATAGAACCGATCTCTATGATTTTTTCAGACAACAATATATGCTATATGCGTAAGCAATCAGTGAAATTTGAAGCTTATAGCTGTTAAAATGGGGTAGAAATTGCGAAAAGTTTCTGAACTTAATTTCAGGAAAGTGGTAAACATATATTTTACAAGATGCGTTTAGATCAACTTCATACAGAACCTTTTTGAAATTTCATGGGACTAGTAATAATAATTTATCGTTTCTTCAAAAACTATCCACGGTGACCACAAGTTATTAGAAGTTTTTATATTAATTAAATTAAATGTACATTTGTAAACTTAGAAAACATAGACATAAATAAAAACTACATAATTAACTAATTAAGGCATTTAACTTGGAAAAAGACTTCCTGACAAATACGTTATTGGCATAGTGTATGGGTATATAAAGGGTATTTTATTAATAATCTTCAGGGAAAATAATAATATCTTCCTTCACCAAAAGCTACAGATTAATTATTTGAAACATACATGTAAATTACCGGAATTTGAAGCCAAACCTTGAGGTATGCTACAAGTAACTACCTCGGAAAATGCAGGAATATTTTTCAGGTATTGTTTTGGAACAATACCCGAAAAATGTCAACAAAAAAAACTACTGGTATACAACAGTTTTGATATGTACTTAAATGAATACATATGTACATGAAGTATGTAGGGTGATTCTATCCCGACGCCTATTCTGTTTAAGAACTACTGGTAAATTATCTGATAATTACCGAATAAATACCATTAGTATGTTTGCAAGGATATATACATATGTACATTTTTGTACACGTTGATACATATCTCATGGCCGAGCCACACTGAAGTTTTTCATATAAATGCGTTCAACGCAATCTTATGCATTCCAATAGAATCGCCAAAACCAACCAAGATGTCGCGTTTCTAAATATAAATGAATTTCAGACTTGTCAATTTAAGTTTATTTCGCCTTGCCCATTCACATACAAAATTTCGCGTAGCACTGTTATAAACATTCTCACTATACAAGAGAAATAGGTACTTGCTAATATATTTTGTGCAGTTTTTAACTGTGAAAAGTGTGAAAGCACCCTTAACCAAATGAAATGTCCAATTCTTCTTCTTATGCTTTGCTTGCAACAAAAGTTGGGAGATGGCTACTTTTTCATATCAGATGGCGCCAGTGCTACTCGATCGATGTTAAACGCATCTATGTATATGACGGGTCTCTTAAGCTACTTGTGAAAAACACGTGGGATATGAATTCGTTTTTTGATTTGATAAAAGTTTATGAACTTTAGTTATTACATTTGAACTAAAAATGACCGTTTATAAAAAATTGTGCAAAAAACAAAAATTTTTACATTTTTAAATTATTTTTATAGCTTTTTGATATTCGTAAATTTTGGTTATTATTGCCCATATTATTGTTTTCATTATTTACAAGTTCATTGTTATTTCCTATTGTTAACTTTTAGCTTATATGTATGTATGGATATTAGGCAATAGTGTTTAGCCCTTTCGCTTCTAAACATTGTTAGAAGACAACATACTCATGTTTAAATAATCGTTTTTTAACACATGTTTACAAAGTTTAGAGATGTTACGGTAGTAGGCTAACGAAACTAGGGTTGGAATCGGATTATTTAAATCTTAGAGCTGGATCGGAACGGGAATCTAAAATAGAATTTGCACCAGAGCAAAAGTGCTGCTTTGCAGGTTATAGTACGGGGTCGGAACCAACGGAGCTATTGTAAACCCGGTAAACATAGAGCTCTTGCTATTCAGTAACAAAACCAACTTAGTGGCACCACATTGCTTTTATGCAAAGCGTCAGAACGAACAGTATATCCATACTTAAGTACATATGTATGTATGAGCTAAAGTATGATAGTCCACAGGTTTAAAATGCAACTATCAGTAATAAGAGGCAAAATGTTGGAGCGAGAAGCAGTTTAGTAGAGTGGAATCCTTAATAGGCTGAACGGTGTAAACTAAATATTAGACTAGCTTTCGGCCTCACGGAAATTTGAGAAGAACTTTAAGGTGAGGTTATACTCATTGTTCATCTTTCAAAGTAACTAATATTTTTTAAGCAGATTGACTTGGCTATTCCATAAAAGAAAGTAAATAATGGTAAATGAGCTTTGGAGCCAACTATTTACTTATAACGTAACTATGCCACAGTCAAACCAAAGGACCAAACAGCTTGTATAAAACCAAGGCCCTCTATTCAGATACGTTTTTTTTTTCATAAGAGAAACTGGTTTTTTTAATGGTGTGGTGACATAAGTTCAACGGATATAACGTCAATTGACCTTATGACGACTTCAAATGGCCAAAAAGTCAATTTAAGTTATGACCATATTAACAATGTCAAATTTGAAATTGTTGCTTTTCCGAAATGGTCATAAAGTCCACTTTTTTTCTCGAGTGACCAAAAGATCTGTTGAAATACAGTTTCATTTTAGTTTTTGCAAAATTTATGTTCAGTAAAAATTGAAAGAAAATTGATTTATTTTGTTTTGTTGATTTTCCTACAGGGTGGATAAGTGATGTATATGGGAACGATTTTCCGTCATCGCTTCTCAAATTTGGTTTCGAGACAACCCGGTTTCGGCGTTGTGCCATCATCAGTGTCGATTTTCGTCAAAAAGGAAGTTGTTTTTAATGAAAGTTTTCGGATTTCCTTTTCCTATTTTTGGGTTTGATTCTACACCTTTTTCAATTTACATTCGCAAAGTTCCATACTGAAAAAGGTTTAGTGAAAAATCGGCTGCCGTTTCGAAACTCCTCTATCTTAGAAATCTTTTGAATAACGCCCTGTTTCAGAATTTTTTCAAAAACGCCCACCCTCATAAGCGTCATATTTGATATGTTAATACTAGTACAAATTTATTACTTACTTACTTATTATGTATTTAATATTACTAACAGAGCGTAAAAAGTGAGATGAAAATTTATGTAAGACAAAAAGCATAGATATTTTTGATAAGTTCATTAACAAAGGATCACACACTAGTTTTCTTACTATAGGCAGGCGGGGTCTACTTGGGCTCGGATCTTTCGTGTCCGGGCGGCACAGCAATCAATCAACCTGGCATTTTGAGGAAGTCTTGTGTTCTAGCCCTGTGCCGAAAACAGCAACAACAAAATAAGAATATCCAGATGTTTTCAACTCTGCGTTCTCCAGCAGTAGCCAAAACTGTGAATTCTACTTCACAGAGGTTGAGCCTTTTTGGACCAGTTTGATTTCAGTGCAAAGTCCAGTTGTTAACGAGTTTTTTTCTCAATAGTTTGATGTTTCTCTGCAGGGTAGAATTAATTTCCTCTCGATCATTCACTGCATGTCTACCTTCTTATAACTTCGATTAAAAGTAATCGAAACCGGTAGCCTAATTCGGTCTTAAGTTCCGACATTGCGGAACCAGAGCCATTAGTCCGTAACATCCCTTGTACAAATTAATGGGTAAGTAAATATGTATGTATGTTTATATCTACTATATATTCATATTAACACTCTGAAATATTAAATAACAGCTCAGCGATTCCACTCTAAGTACGTACATATGTAGATAGATTGAATTTTTTCTTTGCTACTCTTTCGACGATGATGTCATCATCGCATTTTAGTTTAAATATAAACTCAAATACATGCATAACAAACTTTCTTGCCTTGTCTGCCATTCTAGGGTGTTTATTTGTGTGTAGAATTTGTTTGGTTTTATTTTTTTATATTATAGTAACGCTAACATGCACTTTTATGCTTATAAACATATTTGTTAAAGAGACTATGAATGTACTGTCTATATCTGCCTATATCCATATGCCATATGTATGTCACATCTTCGTGTAAGCCTTGCTGGAAAGTGCATTGTTAACGAAATCTGTTTAATCTAATATATGACCTTGGCGTTCCTTGATAAGCGCCATATTCGACCGTACAAATTTAAATAAAAAACAATGTAAACAAGTAAGAACGGGACTGTCTTCGGCTGTGCCGAAGACTTCATACCTTTCATGAATGGGGCTGAACAATAATCTTATCCCGTTCGTAATCTCCGAATAATCGGATGTATAAGATAAGAAATATATAGTGAACAGATCTACATACCTTAACGATTTTTAAGATAAATATAAAATAAAAAACAGGTAGGTACTTTGTGCGAGGATGCAAAGTTTCAGGTTTTTTGTGGTCTGCGTGTAAAAACTATGACTACGAATCACGTATTTCAACAATATATGACGTAAACGTAACTATTTGATGAAATTTGATGAATTTTGAAGCTTCTAGCCGTAAAAGGGGGGCAAAAATTAGAGTTTATATCGGGTATATAATATATATACCACCGATCTCTATGATTTTTTCAGACAACAATATATGCTATATACGTAAGCATTTGGTGAAATTTGAAGCTTCTAGCTGTTAAAATGGGGAAGAAATTGCGCAAAGTTTCTTATCTGAACAATCGGTTGTATGGGATATATACTATATATACCACCGGTATCTATGATTTTCTCAGACAACAATATATGCTATACACGTAAGCATTTGGTGAAAATTGAACATATCTAAACGATTTTAAGATAAATATAAAATAAAAAATAGGTAGGTAATCTGTGTGAGGATGCAAAGCTTCACGTTTTTTGTGGTCTGTATGTAAAAACTATGACTACGAATCACGTATTTTAAAAATATATGACGTAAACGTAACTATTTGATGAAATTTGATGAATTTTGAAGCTTCTAGCCGTAAAAAAGGGGCAAAAATGACAGTTTATATGAAGTATATAATATATATACCACCGATCTCTACGATTTTTTCAGACAACAATATATGCTATATACGTAAGCATTTTGTGAAATTTGAAGCTTCTAGCTGTTAAAACGGGGCAGAAATTGCGCAAAGTTTCTTATCTGAATAATCGGTTGTATGAGATATATACTATGTATACCACCGATCTCAATGATTTTTTCAGACATCAATATATGCTATACACGTAAGCATTTGGTGAAATTTGAAGCTTCTAGCTGTTAAAATGGGGCCGAAATCGCAAAATATATATATATATACTATATATATATACTATATATACCATCATATATATATTATATATATCACCGATCTCTGTGATTTTTTGACACAACAATACATACTATATACGTAAGCAATCGGTGAAATTTGAAGCTTATAGCTGTTAAAATGGGGTAGAAATTGCGAAAAGTTTCTTATCTGAACAATCGGTTGTATGAGATATATACTATATATAAAACCGATCTCTATGATTTTTTCAGACAACAATATATGCTATATACGTAAGCAATCGGTGAAATTTGAAGCTTATAGCTGTTAAAATGGGGTAGAAATTGCGAAAAGTTTCTTATCTGAACAATCTGTTGTATGAGATATATACTATATATACAACCGATCTCTATGATTTTTTCAGACAACAATATATGGTATATACGTAAGCAATCGGTGAAATTTGAAGCTTACAGCTGTTAAAATGGGGTAGAAATTGCGAAAAGTTTCTTATCTGAACAATCGGTTGTATGAGATATATACTATATATACAACCGATCTCTATGATTTTTTCAGACAACAATATACGCTATATACGTAAGCATTCGTTGAAATTTGAAGCCTCTAGCTCTTAAAATAGGGCAGTAATTACGAAAAGTTCCTTATCTGAACAATCCGTTGTGGGGGATATATACTATATATCAGACCGATCTCATCAATTTTTTCAGGCAACAATATGTGGAATATACGAAAGTATATGGTGAAGTTTGAAGCTTCAATCTGTTAAATTGGGTAAGATATTACAAAAATCTTCTTTTTCTGAAAAATCGGTTGTATGGAGGATATATGCTATAGTGGTCCGATCCGGTCGGTTCCGACAAATGTCTAATCGGACACCCAAATACACCCGCTCACCATATTGTATCAAGATATCTCAAAAATTGAGGGACTAGTTTGCATACAAACAGACAGACGGACAAACGGACAGACGGACATGGCTAAATCAACTCAGCTCTTCAACCTGATTATTCCGGTATACTTAATGGTGGGTCTATCTATCTTCCTTTAAGGACTTACAATTTTCGGTTTCGTGACGAAATTAATATACCATTTCATTTTCATGAAAGGTATAAAAATGTATACATGCAAGTATGCATGCCTCATATTCAGTTCTGCAACATATGAAATCCTTCCATAGCTTTTGAGATTAAGCATTTTTTTAGACTAACACCCCAACAACCCCCAAGCCGTTCGGAGTCGGTATAAAACATGTAGGTATCGTCCGGCCAATTTGTAGGGAAAATCAAGAGGAGCACGACGCAAATTGGAAGAGAAGCTCGGCCTTAGATCTCTTCGCAGGTTATCGCGCCTTACATTTATTTTTTTTATGCAACTGTCAAACTTGTTCTAAAGTTATAATAAATTATGAGTCTGACGAGTACTTTTGATCTCGTATCTCTTAAATCCGATCCACTATTTCAGAGCTATTGTGATTTAAAAAATGAGTTTCGTCCACTGACGTTTCGTCCAAAACGCAATAATTCATTATCGCCGAACTATTATTTGTTATTAAATCTATCGATTGGTTTTCAAAGTTTTTTGTTATCGAACAGGTATCGATTCCTTATCGAAGTGTTACCAATTTGTTATCAGCATGTTATCGACTTATCATCGGCAGCCTTGGTGGGCCTTCGAAGCTCTTCTCAAAAAGCCCAAAGTATTTAGCAAAAGTTACCTCTGTTGTGATTCAACCTCAACCCCTGGGCGAGCTCTAGTTAACTTAAAAACTTTAGTTTTCTATATGTACACTGTATGTTTACATATTGAACTTCACGAGTACTTAGAACTCAACCTTTTTTATTTCTACACTTTCGTTCGCAAATCAGAAACCATTTCGCACTGACGATCCCACAGTAGCAAGTAGCCAGTGTACCCGTGGAGTTCATTTTATCTGTTTACTACATTCAAGCATTTGTTTATTTACTATCGTCATGGTTTATTCATATGAGTTTATTTGTATTGTAACGAATTTAGAGAAATTCCGCTCATTTGTAACCTTCTGCTAACGTTCGAATCGCTAAACTGTTGAATAAATCACTCCAATATTCAGTATTGCAAACTGGTCTTTATTTAGATAACTTTGGGAGTAGTACTTCGCAATTATACTTTACTTCGCAACTGATAGCGTGTTTAAAGCAAACTGATTAGTTATTACTCAGCTTGCGCTGCTTTTATACTCTTAGTTCCTTAATTCGCATTATTCTACTAAAGTCTAGACGTTTCGCCTTCTAGAACTGCTGTATCCCCTGCTTGGTAATTGAGCTACATATATGCGTGTATATGTGTGAGTAACAACTTCGGCTGATGACCACATGTGTGTGTGTGAAATATTTCTTCGTTGCCTTGTGTGTAAATGATGACTGATGTATTCATTTACACAAGTGTGGCTTGCTTCATGTTTTTGTTGTTGCGTGATTATTTACTTACAGCCTAGTGATGTCAACATTCGCCACAGTATGATATCATAACCAGCTGTCAATATCGTTTGAATATTGAAAAATTAAATGTATCTTAATTAAATTATTCCCTCTTAAGTTTATCGCCATTTTATATTGATTACTTTGCGGGACCTTCAGCAGCAGTCAAAATAAAATGTGGGCTGCTGAGTGCAAACTAAGGGCCGTTTTTTTTAAGGTTCATCAGTCCGATAAACAATTTTTTTTTGTGAACAAAATTTGTGTTCATTAGGAAGATGAATTATAAGGCTGACTGACGGCTGAGTGCTCGCTGTAAGCTATGTTAGGCGAGAAGCGATTTTTATTTCCATATATTTTACAAGCTTGAGGCGTTTCTGATACTCTGACAACTTTTAGAATTTTCCATAAGAAGCAGACCTTTCTATCTTTATATTATAGCAACGCTTCTCGCTTCCACTCTGTCATCTGCCTAAGGCCCATATGAGAAAACGGCCCTGAGATCGGTTTTATTTCCAGAATATTACTAAAACTAATTAAGAACATAAATCTTGGTTCCTTTACTTAACTAAACGAGCTTAATAGACAAATGACCAATACACAACAAAAAAAAGAAGCTTAATTGAATTCAGATGCGGGGTCAATACATCTCATCGCGATGGGATAACCCGCGTAGTAATCTAAAAAAAAATGTCTTCAAAATATTTGTGCACCTAAGTAATGACAAAACTGAGGCTTGGCTGACTAAATCAAAAGCGTATCTATATATTCCTATCAATAATTGTCGGCGACTGCAGTTTAAATTCGTATAGGCAGTTAACCGCCCTTAAGTATTGAAAATTGAAAATGATGCAAACACCAAAAATAAATTCGAATTACACAATTAATTAAGAACAAATTGCAATTCGAATGATTATTTGGTCTGAGCGTTTATAATGATTTTGTTCAAAGTTTTATGTATGCAAATAAGTATTAGGGTGTTCGTTATTTACTAAATTAAATCCCTATTAAGATAATTCAGCATGATCATAATAAGCCTTTTTTGATTACCTCAGCAGGGCTTTGACTAAGAATGGCAACCTTACAGTATTATTGTAAAAAGCTCAGTTTAGCTTAGACTACTTTAAGTTCCAGGATTTTCTTCCTTTTTAAACCATCCGAACGCCATCTTCAACCACAGCAGCTGAGAAACCCTATTTATTTAATATAAGATCAAAATTACCAAAAACTTTAGCCGCACATTAAAAAAAAGAATTTAAACCAGTGATGTCCAGAAATTGCTATTGGCAAGAGAAAGAAAGAAAATATATGGTAAGGTTATGATTAAGAAGTAATAGTGCTAATGAAAATAATTTTTGTTTGCTATGATCGACACTTGTACGTATAGACTGCAGTTTAAGGTCGTTGAGAATAGTGGTGCTATTTGTTAGGTCAAATACATGAGGGCTATCTCCCAAGATGGTATACAAGACTTTTAATACTGGTGTGTGCTTTCTTAGTTTGCAATAACATAATTGAGCAAACAGCAACGACTATTTTCTATTGGCTTAACAGGTGCGATAAGAAAATCTAGTGCTGATGCACTTTGTACCTCCCTATTCAAATACAGAAAAAGGCAACACTTGATGCACTAAGACTTCAAGATATCTCTAAGTAAAGAGCAGAAAGATGACAGGGCATATGAAAGTGATAAGAAAATGTAATGGCCCCTACATTCAGAATATCACGGATTTTTGAGGTGTCCATTGTGGACAGAACTCTTTGATAATCAGGGAATACATATACTGACCCTGACTCAGAGGTCTGGTTCACGGATGGATCGAAATTTAATGACGGAAAAACGGGAGCGGGCATCTATGGACCGAAATTCAAGAAATCGATGTTACCTCACTATTCTAAGGCAGAAATTGATGCAATAGAAGTTTACGGTAGATAATGTCTACGAAGAGGCTTATCGTCGAGAAATATCCTCATTATGTCAGGCAGCTAGGCAGCCTTACGTGCCTTGTAGTCTTACACAATTACTTCTGAGATAGTGGATTACAGGTAAGATTCCGATCCCAAAACAAGGTTTTGTTAGGATGGGTTCCCATGCATCAAGGACATGAATATAAGGAACGCGCAGACTACCCAGCCAAGCCGAGTGCTTTAGCAGTATTCTATGGTGAACTCACAAAGGCACAAACTAGGGAAACAGAAAGTAACTGGGAAACAAAGCAGTTCAGACGACACTGGATTAAATGCCCAATGCAATGGCAGGCCAAAATTTTTATACTCCCAACAACGAGAGCATCATCCAAACTCATTCATCTCAGCAGAGAGTACTTACGAACTCTCACTTCGTACCATACGGAACACTGTAGTCTACGATATCATCTAAGTAAGTCAAATCTATCCGAATCACAAATCCTTTGCTTTTGTGAGCTGGAGGATGAAATGCCGGTTCACATTCACTGCGAAGTCATCGCAAAGCAGACACTCTCCCATCTCTCCCTCCCTCTTTGTGATGTCAGGAAAACACCGTAAAGAGGCACTTAAATACATCAAAAGCCTGCATATAATATATAAAAGCCTGAAAGGTCAAGCATAATAGATACTTGTCCTCGACTGGAAATCGTTAAGACTTGTCGAACACGAGTCAAAGATGTCACTACACTATGAAATGAGATTAAAAAACATTTTATTTTAACTTTTTGACTCTTATTAAAAATTTATACTTTTACCTTAGACCAAGGTGTTGCCGTTTGAAGGGTGGGTCCTATGTTTGCCTTAAAAAAGTGTTTCCTAGTTTTATGCACACGGCCTAATATTTTTAAACTTTATTGGCGGGGAACCAAAAACAACGAGAATGCAAATAACGAACATCCTAATATTTCTTTATTCATAATTAATAGAAATGATTTCATTGCACCCATACATAAGTATTTATATTACTGAATTAAGGATTTTGAACAGGTGTATTACTTGGCCAAACACTTCATGTAAACATTAAAGACTCTTTGCCTTTAATGGTATTGTCAACACTAAAAAATGGATAACAGTGTCTATATAAATGTCTTCACATAAGTGTGTAGGTAAATAAAGCGTAAAACACAATTACAAATAAATTTGCATTTAAAATGCACGATGGAAATTTTTAAAATTTTTATTTATTTACCCATGTGTATTAGACTGGGTCGATTTATTAACCGATATCGCGCCATCGATTTTTCGATAGGATTTGGGCTCAGGAAAAAAGTTCCACTATGCATACCCAAAAAAAAAATTTTCGAGCCTGCGAAATTTCATTTTTTTTTTTACTTTTTTCGACTTTGATTTTTAAAGTTTTTTTCATGACCGACTAAAAAAATTTTCATTTGATTGTAAATACATATGAAAATCTTTTTAGTAGGTCATGAAACTTGAATCAAAGTCGAAAAAAAGTCAAAAAAAATGAAATTTCGCAGGCTCGAAAATAATTTGTTTGGGTATGCGTAGTGGAACTTTTTTCCTGAGCCCAAATCCTATCGAAAAAGCGATGGCGCGATATCGGTTAACTTTCGTATACAAATCGACTCACCCTAATGTGTATGCGTACATTAGACTGGACATCTTTTGTATGCAAAAAACAATAAAAAATTATGAAAAAGCTGTATTACTTTGTATGTAGGTAATTCAGTTCCAAGCTCTTGGGCAGATAACTTCAGGTTAAGGCGTGGTTATTTCCCTTCTAAAGCGTATTTATAACAATTAAATGAATGTAAATTTGTTTGTAAATGAGCGTGGCACCACCTCTTATTTGATCATGCATTGGCTACCGTTTCCGGAGCCATAAGTCGAAGACCGATCGACGTAACTTAAACATTTGGAATGGGTGTGGCAATCTCTTTCGACCAATAAAGAAGAAGAATTGACCCACTGTGAAGAAACCCTTACACTTTTCCTGTACAAAGAGGAATACTTCTCTTGAAAGATGCCCAAAATCATTAAATAAACACACATATTTCGATGAAACCTAGGGCCAAAAACTAAAATAAATGATCTGTACTATAGATCTCTGGATGAGTATATGAAGTTCGTTTACACCCGTACTTAGGCAACCTTTCTTGCTCTTCTTCCATGTTTTTTAAGACTGTATTATGGTTATCCATTACCTTAAAAAAAAACACTCATATAGATCAAGTTAAATTTGACAGCATTTTTTTTCTCTTTTTGATCCAACTTTCGAAAAATAAGTGGGAATTAAAAACCTTTCTGAAAGCTTTTTTGTTTTGTTTTAGAAATATGAAATACATTTTTTTAAACTGGTTTTTCTCCTCTTCAAGATCTATATCCGTATCTAAAAATAAAGGAGCTGCTTCTGGTGGCATGTCCCTAGAAACTCGTTCGTTACTTCCAAACTTATTTCTTCTATTTATTCAAATATTAAACTATAAATCACTCCACGGTGCATTTTTCGTCAATTGAAGCTTTAATCCACGGTCTAAAGCAGTGGTCATCAGCTAGTGAAATAATTTTTTGCGCTCACTTCACACATATAAGCCATCATCCAGTGAGTTTTCTAACTCCGTATCACGCTCAATTTTCACGGGAATACTCTGGAACATTGGAAGGCTTGAGAAGCAGGAGTTGTGATATTTTCGTACACATGAGTTATGATAGGTAGATGTCGCTGTTGTGTTTCATTTAACACATACGATAAAAGGCCAGGCGGCACCATCTACTTTTGAAAAAAATGGTTTTTTAAAAGTAGCGTTGCCAAACTAAAGACAAGAAATAAACAAATTATCTGGCTCACGAATTGAACCAGACTTCTATCTGGATTTATCCGCCTCAACTCGTTGTTGTTGCGTTTATATACAAAATTGTTTATCTGGCTCCGGATCATTACGACGGGATGATGGCTACTATCTGGTTACAAATGTATACGGATTAATCTGGCTCAAACCGTGCAAAATAATTTATTTGTCTCAGGATTTTTGCGACGGGATATTTTTATTCTCTTTAATTTAGTCTACTCTGAACAACATCTGAACAAGCACAACATCGGAGGAAGCTATTCCTCGTGTTCCAATGGTACATGAACCAGATACGGATAGAGATTTAACATGCAAATTCAACAACAATGTGATCCATATGATTCACATTGTTGTTGCATTTGAATGTTAAATCTCTATCCGTATCTGGTTCATGGACCATTGGAACATGAGGATTGTTTATTTGCGCATTTCCGAAAATATATGATTTTAGTCTTACTAACACAGCTACAGTTTTAATTTTGGTGACCATTGGTCTAAAATCAATTTTTATAATATAGAATAGAGGGATTTTCAACATGTATACTAATTTAGCCAATATATATTAGGACGTTGTTGGAAATAGTTACGCGAGAAATGGGCTTTCTTGCTTTGTCAGCAACACTTAACGAGGATTTTGATACTACTTAACATTTTTTTTTTCAGATTAGGCCAAGATGGGTAGTGTCGGTCAACTTGAGTGCAAGTTATATTTCCCAAAAGCACTGAAGATTTCGTCAGCCAAAGAAAGTACTTGCGTTTTTTGAAATATTTTATACTTCCACAAATTTTTTGAAAGTTGACCCATCTAAATGACATAACGAGTCTGGATTTAAAATAGGAATTCATATTGTTGAGAATTTACCTGTTGTAAATGATTCGACAGACCGGTTTGTAAAATTAATGGAGGCCCATAATACAGTTTTGATTAAAAAAATAAGTACAAATAAGGTGTCCAAGTTCGGATGTAACCGGACATTATATTCTTAGCTGAGGGTTGTCGCACAGTTCATTTAGTTTCAGTTTTTTGACTCTCAGGTTTATTAGATGATTTATTAGAAATATTCATATTTATAAAAAATAAGGAGATAGACTTTCTTCGCAATAGCTCTATTCTTCTTCCAGTAATGGCTATCGAAACGTAGAATAAAGAATGGTCACATGTTTCAGTTTCCTAAATATCTTGTTAAAAGCAAAATACGATTTATATAAAGATATTTTTCGCAAAGATAATACCTTTTACATTGGTCTATGATCCTTTATTTCAAAAAAAACAAAAACATTGTGGGAGAAATATGTGTACCGAGTTTTGACTTGATACGTCAAACGTTGAAAAATGATTCATTAAAAAATGGGAGGTGCCAGGCACATTTCCAAAAATTGTTTTCCTTTTTCATTTTCTTGTTATAAATATTTTATTTTTTCTATTTTTATAAGATTTTGATGGCCATTATTTTCGAAAATTAAAAAATAAACGGTTTAGGGCATTTTCAATGGGAATGTGCCACGACTTAAGCTGGTGGAATCTGCTTAAGAGTTGGGATATTTATTACTTACATATAAAGGAATAATATGTGGGTCTTTTTGTGCAAAACACGTTTTTAAGACCACTCTAGTGTACATACATACATAAAAATGTACGCATGTGTATAAGTATAATTTTATATTATTAATGTGCTAAAGCAACCGTTAAAACGCAAACAAATTTCATTTGTTCGACGGTGTCTGCCCCACTGTAAAAATCATTTAAACTTGAACTGAATTGGATATTAGCGCGCTTAATGCAAATTTCTTTAAAATCTTTGTTGTTATATCCAGCAGTACTTGTACACAGTGTATTATAACTTTGATTGGATAACGGTTGGTTGTACAGGTATAAAAGAATCGAGTTAGGTATAAACTTCCATATATCAAAATCATCAGAATCGAAAAAAAAATTTGATTAAGCCATGTCCGTCCTTCCGTCTGTCCGTCCGTTAACACGATAGCGATGAGCAAATATTGAGATATCTTCACCAAATTCGGTATACAGGCTTATCTGGACCCAGAATATATAGGTATTGAAAACGAGCGAAATCGGACGATAACCCGCCCACTTTTCCGATATCGAAAATTAAAAAAAAAAATGGATAAAATGAGATAATTCAAAGGGAAATACCGCTAAGCTAAATTTGGTAGGTTGATTGCGTTTATGACGCAAAACATAAATTCCAAAAATTTTGGAATTTGGGCGTAGCACCACCCACATTTAGAAGAAGAAAATTTGGAAGTTCAACAAGCCGTAAATCAAAAGCAGTTAAAGATATTACATTGAAATTCGGCAGAGACACTATCCTTGCCAAATGATATAGACTTAAAAAAAAAGCGGCTTAAGACCATGCCCACTTTTTCTAAAGGTCTAATTTAGCAATTTTTCAATAACTCTATGGTATTTAACTATATTTGATTGATATTCTCCCTCAGTAGTGGTATGATTGAGCTAAGAACAAAACTTAAAAAAATTTAGAAAATGTGTGTTGTCTAAGCTTTGGTGATTCGACGAGCGAATAGTTTTCTTATTATTATATTATTATTTGAATGTTTATAGGCTTTCCTGATCTTTTCGATTTGAAACGAAAACACTAAAAAACTTTAGTTTTCCTCCATTATTTCCCAACGTTTCGCCAAACTCCTTGGCATCATCAGGGGTCAAATCTTTAATTTGCACCGAAAAATGATAGAACAAAATTAATTTTGACATGTTTTATCACTATAACAAACATTTTTTTGACAAAAACTTACATAGAAAGAAATAATTTAATACATATCTATAAAATCACAAAAACAAAGTGATTATAAACTAAAAAAAGATTTATCGGTACCATCATCTTTAGGTACACTTGTACTGAGTGTCATAAGCATGCCAAATAGCTAGCAGCAATAAATTTTGTGTCCTCTTTTTTGTTCATTGTCCTCTCCCTTTTTTGTAATATGTGTAGACTTTCCAACGTGAATCTCGTTCTTTCCCTCTTTTCTATGTCTATTATTTTCGCGTACTTTATATCAGCTGTGTGTCCATGTGATAATACGTGTTGAGCAAGAGCTGTGCTGGTCTTGTTCTTCTTAATGTCAGCGTCGTGCTCTGCCAATCGGGTTCCTAGTGCTCTTTTTGTTGTTCCAACGTAGATTTTGTCACAGTTCTCATTGTCTCTCCCCGTGCATTGAATCTCGTATACTACGTTGTTTTGTTGTAGTGGTTCTATGGGGCTTTTTGTTCGTGTAAAGATAGTTGGACTTTGGACTAGGTAGGCAATTGAAAAGTAAAGTCCTCTCTCGGCGAACGAAAATCATACTCTACAAGTCACTTATCGTACCCGTCCTGCTATATGGGGCAGAAGCATGGACCATGACAACAGCAGATGAAGCGGCTTTGGGAGTGTTCGAGAGAAAAGTTCTTCGAAAGATTTATGGACGGACCTCTACGCGTTGGCGATGGCGAGTACCGAAGAAGATTTAATGATGAGCTGTACGAGCTATACGCAGGCATCAACATAGTCCAGCGAATTAAAACGCAGCGGCTGCGCTGGCTAGGCCATGTTATGCGAATGAAAGATGATGCTCCGGCCAAGAAAGTGTTTCTATCGGAACCCGCCTATGGAAGCAGAGGTAGAGGGCGGCCCCCACTCCGTTGGAAGGACCAGGTGGAAAACGATTTAAACTCCCTTGGTGTGACCAATTGGCGCCGGTTAGCGGAGCGAAGGAGCGACTGGCGCGCCTTGTTGGACGGCCATAACCGTTTAGACGGTTAAGCGCCAATTAAGTAAGTAAGTAAGCTATTTGGCATGCTTATGACACTTAGTACGACAAGTGTACCTAAAGATGATGGTACCGATAAATCTTTTTTAGCTTATAATCACTTTGTTTTTGTGATTTTATAGATATGTATTAAATTATTTCTTTCTATGTAAGTTTTTGTCAAAAAAAATTTTGTTATGGTGATAAAACATGTCAAAATTAATTTTTTTCTATCATTTTTCGGTGCAAGTTAAAGATTTAACCCCTGATGATGCCAAGGAGTTTGGCCAAACGTTGGGAAAAAATGGAGGAAAATTAAAGTTTTTTAGTGTTTTCATTTCAAATCCGAAAGATCAGGAAAGCCTATAAACATTGAAATAATTAAAAACTGGTCAGAAAATTAAAAGAAGCAAATTATATTATTATATTATTTGTTATTTTTGTGGACTGTATGTTATGTTATTATTTTTAGAGAGGGGGGTCGCTATGCACCTGTTACACCTTGTATTTATTCATTGGGGGCGAGCACTGGGGGCTCCAAGGTATTGGCTGCGGGTTGAGCCACCTTGTTTTGCTTTGAAAAACCCCGCTTTGGGATAACAAATTTAAACCATGTCTTTAGAATATTTTACTAACCAGTTGGCTAATGAAACAAACGAACGAAAAATGTTCATAGTTTAAGTCACTTCCCGCCCATTTTTTGTAACTATTTCCAAAATACTTTTAATGCCATGAGTCAAACAAAAATCTCCCAATCCGAACGAAATTTGGCATAGAAATTTTTTTTTTCATATCTACAACTGTTTGCTCTGTGAAAATGAGCGAAATCGCCTGAAAGCCATACAGTACCATTGCAGCGATGTGTTTTTGGTTATTACAACCCTTAACGGGCAATAACGCTTTTTAGTACAATGGCACTTGTGATTTTAAGTTTTCGTTCTATTATATCTTTACTTTAAAATAAACAGTAGGGAAATCCCTATATATGAAGGAGACCTGCATTTTTAGCCGCTCAAATTCATTAGTGGTAGTCCCCGTATCCTTTTTGCTTCTCTTGAACGAAAATGAGTTCAGAATAGAAAAATATATGTATTATTGAATAGCCTTATAACACCATTAACCACACAAAGCAAACAACAACAGCGTTTCAAGTGGGCATGTAATGTTCGGTTTCACCCGAACTTAGGCTTTCTTACTTCTTTTGTAGTGAACTTAATACAGACAACATTTTTGATATGTAAAAGTAAATATGTAAGAAAGACTCGTATTTAATATTCATTCTCAGAAATACGTATGTATGTATGTAAATATTTAAAAAAATATGTTACGCACACACACGATCATATTGATTTATGCAAATATGTAAATAATCAAGCAAGTTTGCGATATGTATAAATTTTAGCTTATTATGACGACGAAAGCTATTTTTAGACATACTCGTTACATTTTTGTTTGTTTTTCTGATTCACTTTGCTGCATTTTTCTTAATTAAACTTTCAATGAATTATTGGATTTCAACGGGACCGTAAGTCAAATGGGATCGCGCGGGCGTATGAGTATTGTAAATAAAGTTTTACTTGCATTCAAGGAAAAGTAGCAAATTTCTTAAGTAACAACGGTCGTAATGCATTGTAATCGAGTTGCAAAAAAACACAATGTGTCTTATGTAATTTCGACATACCATCAGTGTCCTACCAGGTATTTTTTTGCAACTCGATTGCAAAAGATAGCGACTATTGTCACCACCCACAAAAATATTAACATGTTCACTCATAACATCCAATATCGAAATATGAACGCATATAAAAACGATTATCCCTGAATGTATCATTATACTTTATTTCGATGGAGAAACTGTCATTACGTCTCTGCGGGGAGTTTATCATACAAGTCTATTGGAAACCAATATTAAAAGCGAAAACAATGTCAGCCTAGAAACGAAAAAGCACACTTGTTAACAAATGCTGGAGGGGCTACATGGCCACAAAGTCAATTGAAGTTATGGTCACTACGCCAAATTTCAAAGGGCTATGATGTCAACGAGATCGGCATGATCATCCTGCTTTTCCGAGACGGTCAGGAAGGAAAACTTGTTTTTTTCTCTCCACTAGGCCCATTATTTTGACTCACAGCTCTCCATGTAACTATTAAATTACAATAAAGCCTTATTGTTTTCGCCATATTTTTGTTCAGTCGAATCAAGAAATTTTTTTTATTTCAAATTTTCAGATACGGCGCTCATATTCATATATTACAGTCCCAATCTATTGAAAAATCGTATAAAGAACTGTTCAAATGTGGTCCTCTCTGAAATAAAAATTCAACTAGAAATTTGGAAATTGGAATAAAAAGTCGAGCGCCCTTTTTCCCAATTCTGATTTCATTAAAGGGCAAAACCAGTTTAAATGCTGACCGGGCGATTCCTTTGCAATAAAAAGAACATATTCAACTAAACGTCTAACCAATTTTGCAGAAGCCTTTTGCTTTTGTGCTGATTTTAAATTATCTTGACTATATGGTCATGGTATTTTTCCTAGAATGGTCATAAGGTCAAACGGAAATTTTATAAAGGTTCAAAAAGTAAAAAAGGAAAAGTTGAAAAGATCGTTTGAAGTGGTCATTACGTCATTGGACCTTTTGACCGTTGACCTTATGTCACCCCCAAGTGTTTCTCTGGAATAGGTAGGCGATTTGCAAGTAAAAATCCTATCTTGACGAACAAAAACCACACTCCATTAGTTTCTCATCATACCTGTCCTCTAATATGACTGGAACTTTGTCGAGATAGCATAGAATGGCTCTTGGAATATTTAAGAGAAAAATTCTCCGAAACATTAATTGCCCTCGATGCCAACGATGTGTGGCGAAGATGGTAAAAGGATGAGTTGTATGAGATTTACCGGTGCAACAAATAATGCCGTAAAATCTTGGTCTGCCTGGGTGCTCCCAATCGTCGTCAGTTCACGCCAAGCAGGGTTGATTGGTTTGGCTTCATACGCAATGAGAATTAACTTTGACCTGTGGGCGATACCCCATAATCGTCTTTAATGGGGACCATAATGGGATATTTTTGTCGGTATTATCTATGAAGGGGCGATTATTTAACTAATAAGGGGCACCCTAAAGTATATGAATAAAAGCAACACTTAAACACAAAGTTTTTCCAAGATCCACTGAACTTTTTGCATGTTGCATAAACACAGGATTTGCACTGTTCCTATGCTTACTCAACAAAAATTTTAAATGTGTCACCAAAACTATTTCTAAATTGAAATAAACACAAATAGCACACATAAGGATTAATATTGACCTATAACCGTATATGAGTCATACTTTTTTCCGAGAATACGGGATTTAATAATATATCATTTTCATAGTTTAAAATATTCTTGGATTAGAAATGGATTAAAGAAATTCTACGACAATTTTTTAGTTAAGAGTTCTTTTATTACATATGTACAAGATACCTATATCAAATCATTCGCAAGTCAGCTGTGCATTTATCTGTATGCGAGAGAACCAAAATGTACTGGTTTGCTATCCTTACAAGAACTGTCACACGTGCTACACCCCTCAAACCTTTCTTGGAGGGTTTTGTTGACTATGACACCGACAACAATAATAATATTTACAAAACAATAGTTGTAGATTGAGGATTCATGATCAACATGACGTCAGATATGTGTTTTACATAACCTCAACTTAAAAATAATCTGTACATTCAACCGTTCAGTTTCCGTGGGTGGCCATACCCACATATTTTGAATGTCTAACACGTTTCAACTAATTTATGCGTTTGCAATGAAATTTAGGTCGGTTTTGTTTATTCTATGAAAAGAAAAAGAATGTTTGCTTATGTTAACACACACACAAGTATATGCATGTGCAAACTATGCAAAATTAGCATGAGCTTTAAAAAAATACTTACATTTCTTTAAAACATCACAGAAAATTGAGTTCTTTAAGCAAAAGGATTTAGCTATCTAAATTTTAAACAGTTGCAAGGTGATGTGTCGGATTTGCCTTGGGCTTATTTAACATTAATGCGGCCGATAGCACGCAAACTATGTGGAATCGAAAATAAACATGCAAGGGTATCGCATTAGTAATACAGGAGCTTATTCCACAGTAAGTGGTACATATTAACTATGTATAACATTTTCGTAAAGATATTTTGAAGCATTTTTAACTCGAGCTTACGATTTCTAGAACATGTTCGAGAAGAGATTTCTCGCGAGTCTCGCCTTCTCGCGAGATTTTCGAATCTCGAATTACTCGCAAGGCTAGCGAGATTCTCGAATCTCGAATTACTCGTAAGGCTCGCGAGCTTATTGACATTCGACTTAATCTATGAATATTTGGGCGTAACATTGTACATCGAAGTAGTAGAAGAGTGTCGAATGTGTCGCTTTGCAAATTTTTACAAAACACAGATCGCAACTGAAAATTATTTTAATTATTTTCTATGAAACTACAATACAAATTAATAATAGTTTTTTTAGCAGTATTTAATGTTAATGCTGATACGTTTTTTATGAACAAAATGAAGAAAACGCTTGAAAAGTTGCCTTAAAGTTTTAGCTTTTTTTAGCCTTACACATTTTTATTAGCCTTTTTTCATATTTAATTTAAAGTAATATTTAGGAAATGTTTCTGGCGGATATTTTTGTCGCTCCATGCTTCCGAGCTACATAGCCCACAAGAGACTATTCGAATCAACAGACAAACATCTTGAAACGTTAAGGAGTAATATTCGGAGCAGGACGCCGCCCTCAAAATCGTAAGCTGTTTAAGTGGATATCATTGCGTAACTCATGGGTAAAAATCCTCGGCGGCTCTATTAATTTCAATTTTACAAATGTGCGCTGTATTTCTTTATTCTAAAACTGTATAGGACCCTGGATACAATTTTTTTTAATTTACAGACGTTTGTATTCGAGGCATAGATTTCAATAGTCTTCGTAGAACCAAAACGGTATTTTAAAATGAAAGTCGACCAATTTTAAGTTGAAAGATATTAATGGTTATATGTTCAGTCCAAAATGCTTTCATTATTATTGACCGGGTAACTTCGGTTTTCCGACTAGTCCGGCTGTCCACTACGTAAGGATAGTAGTACAGCCGGTCATTTGTCCTTACCACTTTGAGTCTTCTTGGTCTGGTCAGAGCCTCCCCTGTATGTGTCTACACCTGTAGGTGATATTTAAACTTGGTTTGGATAGGCAATGATGATTTCACTCCAAGGGTGACGATCAAGTGTGAAAATCGAAATCAACAATCCAAATGTCCAAGTCATTTTTCAAACTCTTCTAATAAGTATATCCTAACCTGCAGTATGAGATGAGAATTATTTCCATATCGGACAAATTTTCGACATGAACAATAAACAGCATGTACAGTAGAAAATATAGTAACCCGCCGGACGCCGCCGCCGCGCCGATATTTATGATATTCGGCGGCGTCGTGCGAAAAACGACAAAAATAGGCGGCGTATAACTATACTCACCACACCTACGCTTACATATTCTGCAGTACTCCGTACTGCGATACGGCTAGTATAATAAAAATATCTCATTGTTCAAATATTAAAAATTTCCGTTGTTGTTGTTGTAGCGATAAGGGCACTCCCCGATGGCCTTGGGGAGTGTTATCGAGTTGATGGTCCTTTGCCGGATGCAGATCCGGTACGTTCCGGTACCAAGCCCGACCATCTCGGGAACGATCTGTTATGACCACATGCGACCTTCTAGGCCATACCGCCCTCCCACCCCCTGGATCCATGAGGAGTTCGGGGTCGCCAGAGCCTCGGCTGTTAATGAAACAGGATTCGCCACGGATAGGTGAGGTTGACAATTGGGTTTGGAGAAGCTACATATGTATTGCGCTGGCAACCTGAAAGGGCTGCGCTACACAAACCCCTTGAATCCGGTATTTTAGTCGCCTCTTACGACAGGCATACCGTCGCAACCCGCGGTAGAACGTATACATTAAAGACATTTCGGGTCTTGTAAGATCGAATAAATAGGATATTTAAGGAATCCGGTTCCTTGCGCATATTATGCAGATCGCCGTATCGAAACCTTAGTATCTTTCGTTGAAATTTGGAACAATCAGCCACTGGTTTGGTTTTGACACTCAGTTACAAAAGAATGCGACCGTTGCATATTTGCGCTCACAAAAAGCGGGTGATAACAAGCTACTAGATCAGATCACTATCTTATGCCGCTAATTGATTCCATGTGCATATCCATATTAAGCGTGCGAATCATAAATATGGACGCTAGACTGGGTCGATTTATTAACCGATATCGCGCCATCGATTTTTCGATAAGATTTGGGCTCAGGAAAAAAAAGTTCCACTGCGCATTCCCAAAAAAATTATTTTCGAGCCTGCGAAAAAAAAATAGCGAAAGGGTAAATTTTACGACCAAAACACTCCCCAAAACCCAAAAAATATTTTTTTTTCTTTTTCAAAAAACTGTTATCGCCAACGTTTTTACAACATCGATTAACTTTCGTCCATACAAATCGACACAGGTTAATGGACGACAAGAAATTAGCCTTCCAAAGCTTCATTCATAGAATTTTAAATTTTGTAAGCACTTTCGAATAAGTTAGATTTTGCCTCTCTCTTAGTTGCATTCAAGACGGATCTATACAAGGTGATGGTAAAGCGAATTCAACCAATTCGCTGTGCAGAAGAATGTCAAGTAAAAAAAAAATTCATTAATTTCGATTAACTGACATATTGTTGTACAAAGGCATTGTATAGAAAATAATCAAGAATAAGCAATCAGCTGTTCAGATAACAACACCTGGTACGGAATTCGCCTTGGTTGCATTGTTAAAGAAATGTTTGCTCAAATACTTATTTCGTGTCACTGTACTTCTACCTCTGCAACAAAAAAACCGTTGTCAAGATAGAAGTTGCTACTGTAAACCACAATAATCATCTTGACCATAACTACCTACCACCTACTTTTTTCTAAGCTCTGCATTTGAACTGTGGGAATTGAGCAACTTGAGAACCCGATAAGATTTAAAACATTTTTGAAATCACAATCGTGAAGCTACAACGATACGGAAACCATGGCAAAGTAGCAAAGTAAAGAGCTACACTAATTTTTAATGGTATGCAACCGCGAATAGTACAACTCTGGTAAAGCACAATAAACAATTAGGTGTTAAGTTACAACACAAAATAAACACATAACCATAAAGTAGGAAAAATATGTAAATACATTTTAAACAACTTCTAGTGTAGCATCTGTATACACATACATCCATGCATACATAAGTGTGTACACTACATTTAGTGAAACACCATAACACCGCTACTGGACATTTATAACTCAAATCAAACTAGTCCGGATGAGCATTTAAAAATCTAAAGCTGTACAAAATTCTGACAGTCAATATTAGGCTTCCAGAACAACTATACTAAACATCAGGACAAGTATGATGAGAAACTTAAAGCGCGTGATTTTTATACGAAGACTTTACTTTTACTTTTGCCTATCCTCGTCAAATAAGCAGTGTCGGAACTGCGAACACTATTACGAGGTTGTATTACTATTTTAGCTAGAGTTGAAACTAATAGTTGTACGATAGATTGCGGCTAGTTTGTTTGACTGTGCAGGGTATGTATTCTTTTTATATTTGTATGTGCATAGGTTGGTGCCTGTGTCTTCTCTTTAATATAAGTGGAACTTGTGTGCAGATGTCAAATTTCGCGCACTAATTACGCATCAAGCGTATACGCAGAGGAAGTTACTACGCTTCCTTAGAGTCCCCTAAACTCCGTACACTTCGTCTTACTTAATACATTTATTTTGCGTAGTTATGAAATAGAACAACCCTCACAAAATGTAATTGCTATTGTTATACAATCACAAAATCAATTCGTTAACATTTAGGTACACACCTGCTGGACTCAAAGAAATTGGACTCGCGCGACATCAACTCATGCCGGAACTTATTCATCTCCTCTTCCATTTTACGCATTTCCGCATCGAAACGCTCACGAATGCTTGAGAACTCTGTATCGATAATGCTGAAATCGCCCAATTTGATGGGGATATTTCTCTTATTAGCATCAGCCATTTTTTATTGATTTTATTTAACACAAATTTATTGAAGAAATTTAAAACTGGCCAAAACAATTTTTTGTTTGCTTGTTTACGTTTTCGATTTTATTCAAACTCCTTTTTTACTATGTTTTCACTTGAAAACTTTTTCCTATTGCTTTGCCGTCACACAAGTTGACTTTTAACTTCACACAATAAGAGAGATATTGCTTGAATTTCTACTTTGAGACTAAATTGTATCTCACTGAGTCACTGGTTTTTATTTGTTGGCGTTCGCAATGCTTTGCATTGCGCAGAAATGTACTCAGATACAATGCTCGAAAAATGAGAGGATGCGAGAGTTCGAGTGTTTTAAAAGGTGCTCAAATTGTTGGGATGTATTTTAAAGTATTGAAATGGCAAACAAATTATAAAAAATAATCCAAAGCACGATTTTAGGCCTAATGGAAAAAATAGTTTCTTTACCAGGAACATTCGTCGTAGTATGCAAAAATAAGCATTTTTCGGAACAAATCGGTTTTGATAATTATTGTAAGGGAAATAAGGGTGCGAATGTTGTTGTTGTTGTTGTAGTAATGCCAATGCATGGCCATTTTTTGCGCAATAACCGTGGTTATCGCTTAAGCTACGAAGAAAAATGAAAATTAAGTTAGGTTAAAATGAAAATGGAACATGCCAACGGCTATTCGAGCTAAAAATATGAAAATGAGCTAGAAAGAGTTGATACTACATTTCCACGGACCACAAATGCATACATCCAAATGAGTCATTTGATGGTGTTTACATTGGCCTCATTCGCGTTACGCTTAACCTTCCCTGTAAGCCTCGACTTCGAGGACAAAAATTCATAGAAAGAGAATGCATCGACGTAATTGATTAAACAATAGTACGACAAAAAAAGAAACAAAATGTCAAAAACACAATGCAGTTTCTGGCAGATTCGTCAGTTTGGCTTTAAAAACAAGTTATAACTGTTATTTATAATTCTGGTACAGCGCTAAGATTGTTGCGCCGGGTTTGTGTTAGTAAGAAAATAGATGAATTCCAATGAAGCTAGATCCAGATAAAAATTTTACGTGCAAATGCAACAACAACGTCGCTACTACATTTATTGAATAAATTTCGGCCTATGGTCACTCATCTTTCGCATTCGTCACTTTAGCAGTTGGTTTCATTAAGGTGTTTGCATACTTTATTCCAGGGTTTGAATTGCTTACTGAAAAATAGTAAAATTTATAAATTTTTGGCTTTACCAGCCATGAGTTTTTTGTCGGTTTGAAATTTTTGTATACAGCTTACATTTGTATTTGAAAAATATTTCAGCAACAGAAAAAAGCAAAGCAAACAAAAAAAATTTTTTTTTCATTTTACTTCAGATATTACTTAAATGGATGCGAGCTGTCGTCGTCAGCATAAAAAAAATTTGAATATTTTACTGTGCTTTGAAGCTATAAGTATTTCATGATCAACTATTTTTAAGTAAATATTTTTCAGTTTTTTAACAGCCGAAATTCTGGTTTCGAATTACTTGCTGAAAATAAGTATAAGTTAATTTTTTTTACTATTTCAGCAGAACTATTTGATTTTCAAAGGGACATACAAACAATTGTACGATGTATTGATCGTAATAGCCTTCATCTACGAGTAGGTATTTCTTGTTTTTATGTTGTTTTAACCCCCAACACACATATATACGCATGCTTCTACTGAAAAAAAACACAAATACGTACGTACAAAATCTGCACTTCCACCGGTAGCTTGGTATATGTACTGGAGTCACTCGGGGCTTTTCCGGGACAAAAGCATGGCATTTCAATGTAGCATGGCTCAATTTCTCTCGGATCGTTCAAAATTTGTCACATAATGAGTAGCTCCTTGTGGAGAGACTGTCCTTCGTTCGATCCTAGAGACTAACACTGCCCCATCTACCGAAGAAATGCATATTTATAAAACGGGCACATATATGTTACATGCAAAACGCGATGTTTTAGGCTAACCCCTAATACTTGTTGTCGACGCGATTTCTTTAAAACATGTATGGCTCCTTTCTGTTCACAATCAAGAGCGATTCGCGCCACGTTTAAGCGCACCTCCGTTCCTTCCTCATCTATTAAAACCAAAGCTGGTCTGATAGCCAGACAAAATTCTCGTTTGTTGTAGCGCTAAAAGGCGCCTGAAGTTAAGAGATACAATCTCACAAGCTCGAAATACCCAACCACCAACATTCATGTGAGACAAGATCATAAGATTACTCACACCGTCTGCACCGTATGTCAACGATAAAGACACTCCCCGAAGGCTTTGGGGAGTGCTATCCTTGTTGATGGTCCTTTGCCGGATATAGATCCGGTGCGTTCCGGTAACAAAGCACCATTAAGGTACTAGCCCGACCATCTCGGAAACGATTAATATGACCACATTTCTAGTGTACTCACGACTATTTAAACGCAAATGTCGAGTTCAATTTCACAACTAACTTTATTTCAAGGTATTCAGCTAAATATATATCTAGTTCCGGAAGTGATATCCAGCATCATTATTTAATTATTTTTAAACCAGACAGTTTTCGAGTTGATATCCAACGTCATTAATATTTTCCAATTATTATCCTAATTTCGAGAGATTTTGAGTAATGTATAGTTCTCAAATGAATATTGAACACATTTCTCCAAGTGATATCCTACATTGCATATCGAGTTGAAGTGGAGTTGAAAAAAATCTCCAAGGTGGTACCACCAAAACCAACAGCTGTTTATTGTGAGAAATAAACACCTGGTTGATAGCAGTAATGAAGCATAATTAATCTAAAATAAATTATATAGGCGGCTGCCGTGGTGTGACTGTAGCGCGCTCAGTCTACCACACCGAAGATCCTGGGTTCACGCCCCGGGCAAAGCAACATCAAAATTTTAGAAACAATGTTTTTCAACTAGAAGAAAATTTTTCTTACCGGGGTCGCCCCTCGACAGTGTTTGGCAAGCACTCCGACTGTATTTCTGCCATGAAAAGCTCTTAGCGAAAACTCATCTGCCTTGCAGATGCCGTTCGGGGTCAGCATAAAACAAGTAGGTCCCGTCCCGCCAATTTGTAGAAAAAATTAAAAGGAGCACGACGCAAATTGCTTCTCTTCTTCTCGGCCTAAAATCTCCTCGGAGGATATCGGGTCATATTTATTTATTTTTTAAATTATATATACTTCATTTTATTTTCGTGAAAATCTTACATTTGAGTCCAGTTAGAGAACCACAAGTTGCTAATTAAAAATTTTCAACTTAAGTAATAGCATTTTTTTTATCGCCCCTGAGCAGAGGGCTCGCAAATACTCAGAGTGTATTTCCGCTATGAAAATCTTTTCAGCGAAAATGCATCTTCCTCGCAGATGCCGGGCGGAATGGGTTTTAAAGGGTTTAAACAACGAAGATTGAAAGAGAAGCTCGGCCTAAATCTCCTCGAAGGTATATCGTGCCTTATGTTAGGTTAGGTTGAACTGGCCGGTCCATGAGGGCCTCACATAGACTGACTGAGTCCGTAGTGTTACCAGAAGTTTGTTTTAACGACCAAACTGAAAAACCCTATCAAAAACCAGGACCTATGTTATAAAATAAATCCGTCCTCTTGGCAAATACTAGAAGCTTCCTAGGACTTAAGCCACTTGCTGCTTCTAGATCTGACAGCTGTATCACTCCTAATAGCTGGAGTATTAGCCTAGCAAGTGCAGGGCACGAGCACAGAACGTGCTCGATCGTTTCCTACTCCAACCCGCACTTCCTACATATGCTATCACTGACCAAGCCTTATGTTGATTTTTTTAAATTTTTTTAAGGGACATTGTGTCATGGTCGTCAGAATAAGCGCAATAGTGTACATGGCCCAATAAGCAGTTGCCACGCCAATTTTACAAATTTGTAAAATACGTAATTTAAGTCATCATTACGAAGATGTTCCCCTTAATTCTTAAGATTGCAGCTCTTCGTAACTTACAGTTATATCTTATATGTATATGTTAGTATTTTTATAAAGAAAGTGGACGTAGTTGTCTGCCGATTGTATTTTTTTTTTTTTTTGAGCGCTTCCTCCTTGAATAGGAATATCTGAAGATATTGCTCCCGACTTGAAGGCAATTGCTTAATTAGGTATTAAAATATCGAAAAATCAATTTACGGATATATTTGATATACATGTAAAAACTCTGCGTGGCTATATACCGATTACGGCCATTTCTTGTAGGAACCTTACTTGTGTTCGAAAATAGCGGCATGCAAAATTTCATTACAACAATTAGCAACAAACGAGAATTTTTCTATCAGACCAGCTTTGCTGCTAATAGATGAGGAAGGAACGGAGGTGCGCTTAAACGCGGTGTAAATCGCTCTTGGTTGGGAACAGAAAGGAGTCATACATGTTTTAAAGAAATCGCGTCGACAACAAGTATTAGGGGTTATCCTAAAACATCGCGTTTGGCATGTGACATATATGTGCCCGTTTTATAAATATGTATTTCTTCGGTAGATGGGGCAGTGCTAGTTTCTAGGACCGAACGAAGGACAGTCTCTCCACAAGGAGCTACTCATTGTGTGACAAATTTTCAACGATCCGAGAGAAATTGAGCCATGCTACATTGAAATTCCATGCTTTGGTCCCGGAAAAAACCCCGAGTGACTCCAGTACATATACCAAGCTACCGGTGGAGGTGCAGATTTTGTACGTACGTATTTGTCTTTTTTTAGAAGCATGCGTAGGTATGTGTGCCGGGGGTTAAAACAACATAAAAACAAGAAATACCTACTCGTAGATGAAGGCTATTACGATCAATACATCGTACAATTGTTTGTATGTCTCTTTGAAAATCAAATAGTTCTGCTGAAATAGTAAAAAAAAAATTTACTTTTACTTATTTTCAGCAAGTAATTCGAAACCAGAATTTCGGCTGTTAAAAAACTGAAAAACGTTTACTTAAAAATAGTTTATCATGAAATACTTATAGCTTCAAAGCACAGTAAAATATTCAAGTTTTTTTCTGCTGACGACGACAGCTCGCATCCATTCAAGTAATATCTGAAGTAAAAAAAAAAAAAACAGTTTTCTTTGCTTTTTTCTGTTGCTGAAATATTTTCGAGATTTAAGTTCAAGCAATTTTGTAATACTGAAAATTAGTTCGGCATTTTCAAACCCTGCTTTATTCTCACTTTATGCGAATGCGATGACCGCTGTTACTGCACAAAAAAGACTATGTATTGAAAATGGAATAGTCGAATACCTACTGCTATGGCTACTTTTCAGTCGCCAATGCAACCTTGACCTCCATCGAGCGTGACGATGGACAAGTTCCTTAAGTTGCCAAAGTAGCAATGTTCAAAATATCTGAGCTGCAGATGGATTACAATGAAAAACGAATCGCAGAACTCATTACAAATTTCAAAAATACCTAATCGAATGCAAACAACTGCTCGATTGGTGATAGTTGGTTTTTTTACTAAACAGCTTTTGCAAATCGATTATTAGAATAATCGATTATCAAGGGCTCTAATGAAGAATATGCCCGCCCTCCCCCCTTTTATTTTGAAATATACTAGTTATTTGAAAGTTAAAAAAAATTTTAGCTACACAAATGCAACCCTCGTTAAAAGCAACTGCAACAAACACTTTTCACTCAAATAAAATATTCTCATATCGGAGTAAATTCTGCGCATGACTCAATTCAAATTAAAGTACTCGTTTACTGTAACTACTCCAGCTTATATGTGGGAGTAACCGGTAAACGTAGTTGACCTGTTAAGGAAATTCAAAACTGTTTTTGTTAACTGTAGTATCCAAATTTAAATTAATTAATCAGATATTTATAAATTGTCATAAATCGGTATGAATCGTTATGTTCTCGTAAAATCTCAGGGTTTCAGTACAAAATATGATGAATATATCTATATGTATTGTGTACTATACTTAGTAGTAAGCAGACCTGTGAAATTTGAATGAGCATTAGTAAGCAATTAATTAGATGCCTATTTTAATTGCCAATGATTATTTCAATTGTTTTCCCAAAAAACAATTACTAATTGATTACCGTTAGAAAAAAATCAAAAATAAATCATGATTTTTTACGATTATTGAAAAAAAAAATCAAAAGTAATTAATTTTTTGTTATCATTATTTTTTTTTTTTTTTTGTGATTATTTTTGATTTTTTTTTTATTATTTTTGAATATTTTGCCGCTTTGTTGCAAGAAACATTACCGTTCGAAGTACTCACAGGAAACTTTGAAACAAGTACATTGGCAGATGTAACAGCATATTGTGAGCGCTTATCTAGCCCTATAAGTACAAATATACCTGCAAACAAATTATAGTTCCTATTACCATATCCGGCGAATACATTGTGGGAGGAGCGCGAATAGATTTGCGACAAAACCATAGTTTGACTTCAAACTAGAATGATCCTCCAAGCTGTCATCCTTAATTATTACTAGTTGTTTTCTTCCTTAGATAAGAAAATTTTAGGTTTTATATAGGTTTTTATGCGTATGTTCCGAATTTCTCTTTATTTGAAATGTGCCACAGTCCCTTTCGTATAATTTCTTCTCTTCTGTACAACACGGTGTTTATGTGGAGTGCCTCCCAAAATTTACTACAATTGGTCAGAAGAGGAATTGTTGAATAAATCCCGCAGATTTCGAAAACAATTTGGACATAGCGAAGTTAAATCAATTAAAGATCCAGCAACTGAAAAAGGATTTGGAGAACCGTGGGTTAACTACAACCGGCAATAAATCCGAACTTCAAACACGACAACAAGTTATGGAGTCGGAAGAAATTAATGTGGAAAAGTATGTATTTCATTCTGATGGGGACGAGATATTAACAAAAATGGAAGAGAAGAACGGAAGTCCGAATCCAGTCGCAAGCGGGGAGACTAATGCGATATTGGCGTTTTTATCAGAGATATCGACAAAAATGGTAACCCAGGAAACACGTATAACAGAAATGTCATCACAAATATCCACAAATATAACTTCTCAACTGGAATCGCAGGAGACACGTATAAAATCTGAACTGAACTGGAATAACAGAAGACACGTATATTAGAGATGTCAGAAATAACATTTAAAATTGAAGCACAAGAGGCACGTATATGTTGGCTCAAATTTCATATCATCGCAGATCTCTACACAACTGGTAGCGCATATGGAGGAGAAACTAACGCAGTTTCAGGAAGGGTTTATTGGTCTAAAAGATAAAATGGAGGCCGGGATTGATGCTTTAAAAGATCGTGTTCAGGAGTTACAGTTGAACCGTCCAATCACTTCAACATCTTCTCTGAAGGTAAAATCCCCAACGTTTGATGGCTCTGTTCGTCAGCAGCGAACAACTGGAATGCCTAAGATAAAGTTGCTGCATTGTTTGTGGCGTTAAAAGGACCTGCTGCTGAGATCTTACACACCATTCCAGAGGGAGAACAAAATAACTACGAAACATTGATGGGCGCTCTAGAAAGGCGATACGGTAGCGAACACAGGAAGCAGATACACCAAATAGAATTGCAAAACCGTTACCCAAAACCTAAGGAGACTTTGCAGGGGTTTGCTTCGGATGTTAAAACGTTGGCTCATTTGGCAAATGCGGACGCATCCGTAAAATACACCGAGGGGTAAAGATTCAAAGCTTTATAAATGGCATACGGGATGTAGAAAGGAAGCAGGCGACTTACGCAAACCCAAAACCTACATTAGGGGAAACGGTATCACATGCTTTGTTCAGGAAGCAGCCTCGCTTTTGTGTAAGCCAACATTCAAAGCGCGCCGTGTAGAAAAGGACAGACTGGGTGGGTACACAATACTGGAGGCACTGAAAAGATCGCAGCAGCGGAGTGACAGAGTAATCAAATGCTACAAGTGCGCGAGGTCAGTTCACATCGCACGCCATTGCGGCCTCGAACCTTGTGGTAGTCTTAAGCACAAAGCTGAAGGAGATGAGCTAGAGCGAGCCAGATGCCGTTATAGTATAAAATATTATTACATGAATATTTTTATAAAGATTTGAGTAAACAGGAACAATAGAATTTAAATCTTAATATTAACAGCCTTCAAAGAAGAAGAAGAAGCACATAACATGATTATATCAACAAATATAGATAAATAAACCACATGATTAAAATAAGCAATAAGATATATAAATACTACAATATTACAATTAATTATAAATTTCTTCCGTTTATCAGTTTCTTATTTAAAATTTTTTTTTTCGTTTTGGGAATTGAATCTTCCAATTCCAATTGTTGGCAAGAGGACTTTTAATTTGCCTCTTAAAGCGCCACATTAACAAACGTATAAGGGTAATATACTTGCAACATTTAGTCATGCTTAAGCAGCTAACACATGAAGGAAAGTAAAAACCCATAGCACAAACATTTATTCCTTTTAATTATTTATTCCTTTTTATATATGTATGTATATGTACCTATGTTGTTTCAATATGTGGCTTGTTGCAATCTTTTTTCACTACCCCGTTATGTTTTGTATGTATTGGTTTTTAAATGGCACCACAACAGCGTTCAATATCACTGATTCCTGTTAGAAGTGCAAAAACCCGCCCTAACTCCAGGTCAGGGAAGCATTGCATCTCCCAACTCCGTCAAAACGCCAGAAGGAAGCACAGAAGCCAACCTTTAGGCCTATTTTAATTTTCAGGTCAACCAAAAAAGGCTGAAAAAAATTGTAGTTGAGACGAGGATGACACTGCACTTCCACTCAGACCAAGGCGAATTCATTAAAAATGGTGTTATCCCATCAGCTGATTGCTTCTTCTTGATAATTTTCCATACAAAGCCTTGTACAACAAAATGTCAGTTAATCGAAATCTATGAAAATTTTCTTTTGACTGCGACTGAATTCGCTTTGCCACCACCTGGTATAGATTCGCCTTGACTCAGACGAAACGACCAGAAGGGAATGATACAGTTTCTTACAATAGCTGGAATGCAGTTCCAAGTGCGTATGGTATTGACAAAAAACAGCCGATTTGATGGAACAAAGTTGAAATTACGGCTAGATCTAGGAAATATAAGTTTTTCGTATAAGTAAGATGGTGTTTTTGTGGCAATTAGTTTTACAAGAAAACAAGTAATTAATTAATTCCGTTCATTTTAAATAGCGATCTGAGATGAGTGCCAAAGAATCTACATACCAAATTTCATTAAGATACCTCAAAATTTACTCAAGTTATCGTGTTCACGGACAAACGGACGGACCGACGGATATGGCTACATGAATTTCATTTTTCGCCCAGATATTTTGATATATCGAAGTCTATATCTATCTCGATTAGTTTATGCCGTTACGGTGTACAGTTATGCGAAGAAAATGAATATACTCCGTGAGCTCTGCTCAGCTGAGTACTCAAGTAATTATGGATATCACAGCCCAGAAGTAAAGACTTCCAAGCAGAAACATGGTCAAAGTTACGTAGCGTGTTATATGATTGAAGGCTATATAAATTTTAAGGCCAGAACAAGAGTCTGGTTTATTGTATATTAACTCTGAATAACACTAGCTGAATGGCCAGTTTTTACGTATATCGGCTGGGGTAAACTTTGACGATTGATTGCCTTAAGTTGCGTAGTGTACAATATAACCTCTCTACCATAAAATTAATATGATCTGTGCTGGTAAGACTAAAATTTACAATAAAGCAAAGATTTTTACCTTGTTAATTATTTTTATCGAATTGTTATCGATATGTATGGCTGGGAGGTTACCAATTTCGATCTGCTTTCTAGAGATCGGCAAACATAAGATTTATTTGCATTGAGGCAAAGGCCATTTTTAGTAGCCCAGCGGGAAATACGCAGTAAGTCAGCATTAGATTAGAGCATAAGTCATTGATCCTACTAAAATTATCAGCCATGTAGGTACATTTGCACATCGTCAGCATAGGCATGCAAGCTAACATGGTTGCGCTGTTGAAAAATGTCGTCAATATACAAGCTGAATAATAGAGGTCCAAAGATAGAGCCCTGTGGAACTCCCATGGTCAATGGTTTAGGCTGCAATAAATCATAGTCCGTGTCCACTGGCTGATATCTGCCGGCCAGATAGCTGCTCATAACTTTTACTGCATTTTCACCAAATTCAAAATATTTTCTTAGTTTACTGCGTACTAAAATTTGATTAACAGAGTCAAGAGCTTTTGAGAAGACAAAGAGGCATAGCAAGTTAGCTCATTTTTATCGAAGGTACAACCGTATACCATCTAAAATTTTCAACAACGCAGTTGAGAAACTGTGGTGAGCTCTAAATCCCGATTGATAGGGGAAAGTAGTTTCTTCTTTTGGACATGTAGGGTGATTTGTTCCGAAGGTGGGCTTTCAAAAATCATTGACAGGCAGGTAAAATACGTATGGGACGAAAATCATTTTGTATATCTGTATCTCAAATCGGAAGAAAGTTGAGCAGTCTTGCTGTTGGAGGATATGTGGATGGTGGGGAGCGTTTACTGACTATAGAAACTGGCGCATCTCATTCCCCAATCCGATCTGAATTGGTCAACAGGAGAGTAAAGCCATTATCTGGAGCAAGATTGCCTACGATCACTGGCAAGTATAACCAAGTCCCTTTGTGAAGTTTGGTTTGGGAAGGTCACGGTTCTACACAAATTCGTTGTGGCAGAGATCGCTGATTAAGTCATATTGGGAGTAGACTGCTTAGTTGACCATGGTTTGAGGTTAGATATGCAGAGAAGGATTAAGCGATATAAGAAGGGGTACAGAAGTAAGCGAGTGTTGGTGGAGGAGAGTCGACAAAGACCACAAAAGTCGAAGGCAGTAGACCGGGCAAAGACTGATGGAAAGAAAACAAGGGTGATTTTAAGCCATGGCGCACTGTGTGCTGTGAAACGTCAAAATGATACGGATTAGGCAAAGCCAATCCATCAAGCTCAAGCTCTTCGAAGTAGTCCAGTGGCCAAACAACAGAGTGTGAGGCAACGAACCAGGATAATGTGTAGTAAGATGAAACACAGGTACGGCAAGAAAAACAATTCGGAAGGTTTCCTGGAGGGAGATTTAGTACTGGTATACAACCCTCACCGGCGGAATGATGTTCCATCAAAATTTCAGTGTAACTGGGAAGCCCCATACAAAGTTGTAAAACGGATCAACAATGTCATTTACCGCATACAAACTGTTAGCAAACCACGAAACAAAATGAAAGTTGTTCATTTGGAAAGGTTGGCAACGTTTAGATCGAGAGATTTGTCTGAGCCGTGACTAAAGCAGTGGAAATTGTACAGCAGCCGGGTCAAATTTTACATTGACCTTAAAGCAGCAATTAAGGCAATAATCTCTCATAGCGCAACATCTAAAAGTGTGTTTGAGTGTAAGCAATCCCTGAAAAGAATCGGAAAAGGGAGAAATATACATCTGTATTAAGTCCCTGTGCCTATAGGAATAGATGGGAATGAAAAACCAGATGAGCTATCTATACAGGGCGCATCCCTCGAAGCTTTCACCGTGGACGTACCAATCAGATTGGACGAGATTACTTAAATGAAAGGTAGAGTTGCACATGATGGACCAAGCAGGAAAGGTGGTGCGCCAAACGCGGTGCTGCAAAGTACTGAAGATCCTGTGCAGGTCTTACAACATTAAACTAACAAAGTTACTCTTATCATTGGACAGTACCTCACCAGGCTACAGCTCCAGCTGTTAGGATTGCCACAGCTATCAGATATAAAAGCAGCAAGAAGCATATGTCCTAGAAAGCTTCTAGTTTTTGTCAAGAGGACGGAGTTGTTTTATAACATATGTAGGTCCCCTTTTGGTGGTTGAGAAAACTTCGTGTGCTTTGCACACAGAGTATATTAACTTTGATTGGATAACGGTTGGTTGTACAGGTATAAAGGAGTCGAGATAGATATAGACTTCCATATATCACAATCATAAGTATCGAAAAAAAATTTGATTGAACCATGTCCATCCGTCCGTCCGTCCGTCTGTCCGTTAACACTATAACTTGAGTAAATATTGAGATATATTCACCAAATTTGGTACACGAGCTTATCTGGACCCAGAATAGATAGTATTGAAAATGAGCGAAATCGGATGATAACCACGCCCACTTTTTATATATATAACATTTTGGAAAACACAAAAAACCTGATTATTTAGTAAATAATACACCTACAAGGTTGAAATTTGACGCATGGACGAATATTGAGACTATTGATAAACATTTGAAAAAAAAAATTTAAAATAGGCGTGGCACCGCCCACTTGTGATAAAATCAATTTTAAAAATATTACTAATCATAAATCAAAAATCGTTAAACCTATCGTAACAAAATTCGGCAGAGAGGCTGCCTTTACTATAAGGAATGCTTTGAAGAAAAATTTACGAAATCGGTTAATGACCACGCCCACTTTTATATAAAAGACTTTTAAAAGGGTCGTGGACGAATAAAATAAACTATATCTTTGCAAAAAAGAGCTTTATATCAATGTTATTTCATTTCCCAAGTTAATTTATAACAATAAATAGGAAAAACTTCAAATTTAAAAAAATGGGCGTGGCACCGCCCCTTTTATGACTAAGCAATTTTGTATGTTTCGCGAGCCATAACTCGAAGAAAAATCTACATATCGTAACAAAATTGTGTACATATATGTTCCTTATAGCAGAAAATATGTCTAGTAAAAATGGACGGGATTGGTTAAAGACCACGGCAACTTAGATATAAAACAAGTTTCTAAGGGCCGTAGCCTAGAATAATTAGCTATAACTTAGCAAAAAATAGTTTTGCATCAATGATGTTTCAATTATCAAGTTTTATTGTAAGAGGAAATGGGAAGAAATTTTTTTTTTAAACGGGTGGTGCCAGGTGTTATGTAGAAAAGTAATTTATATGAAATGAAATGTACAACTGAAGCTCACGCTGAGTATATAATGTTCGGTTACATCCGAACTTATACACCTTTACTTGTTATTAAAGTATTTTCCTTGGTTGAGTAGGCAGATGATGGGCGTACTTAGAATTATATGGGCTGTGACGTCGCAATTACAATATACTCGTATGTGCTTACTTACATATGTACACATGTGTATATCTACCTGATTCATCTTCAACCAGACTCATCGAAATACTTAAAAATATATCTCCGAATCATAGTGGAATTTCAAAATACTAGCGGTTTCCATTGATGATAGCATGATTATTATTAAACTGGCATAACATTTCATTGTCACATACATAAGATGTGTGGATTTGCGATAGAATGTCTAATCCAGTCTTATTAATTAACCTTTTTAATGTAACTATTTTTGTTTTGTAAACAAATTTTATTAAACATAAACTCACGATCCTAACAAATAAAGTAAAATTAATAATTTGTGAGCCCACACATTTCCAATCAAATACAATTTAGCAACATTTCCATATGGCAAAAGAATTACTAAACTATGTAAATATGTATGGTGTATACCCAATTAACACAATTTTCTGTTCTAGATATTGCAAAAATCGTCCCAAAAACGGGCTTAAGTCATTCTAGCGATTGTATGATATTCATGAGATTTGGTTCATTCGCAAGGAAGTCTGAGTTATTTACGGATTTTTTTTTTTTAATTTTATACCACGGCAGGCGCTAAAGATCTAAATAACTAATACAACAAGTTTCTATTGCTTCGAACCCAATACCCATGGCACGGTTTGGTCAACTTAACGGAGTGGGATCAAGCAAGGAACAGTGAGAAAGTTAAGAATGTGGGCAATGGTCTCACATCTTGGAATGAAACAGGCCCACGATGGCTTTAGGCTATAATGTTTGATAGTTTTGTTAGTTGGGTAATTGATAGAGTAGGTTGGGCGCTAGTGACAGTTGGAAATGGTCATCAACATATTTTTAAATTTAGCGCAACATAAATGGTATCTAATTGTTATTTGTTTACATTGGAAATGCAATGAGTCAAAAAGAGGAAATGCTTACAAATCGACGGTCGCTTCTTTGATCCCTCTAATGGAAATCAGTCGTGCCTTCTAGAATTCGATTACTTACGCTTTGAGAACGATAATAATTAAGTAGGTGTACATTTATTTTAATTGAAGTGTATTTTCCAAAGAATACTTGGCGCTATATGCATCCAAGAAGTTTAATTCCTATATTCTCTTCCGATATGCATTGGGCGACTTTTTTTTACTTTTCCTACAAATTGGCGGGGCGAGATCTATATGTGTTATATATGCTCCAACCGGCATCTGCAAAGATGAGAAGCTTTTCATGGCAGAAAATTCCGAAAACTCCGAAACTACTCAACCGATTGTTTTCAAATTTAGTAAGCGCGCGCATGTATTTTGGATCAACCTATGCTACTAGATACTTTTTATCTCGTCTTAAAAGTTAAACAGTACGTAGTCTTAGGAATGTGGGTGGACGCGCCTTACTAGAAAAGAGCCGTCTTCGCAACTATTTCCAGCAGATACCCAATGCTTGTGCATCCATAAATTCTTTAAATGAGTGGAAGAAAGAAAGGATGAAGAGAGTAGAAAGAAAAGGGGAATACTCTTGAAATAGAGGGCCAGTGTTTTGACAGAATTGGGTATTTTCACACAGATAAAGTGGTTAGCAATCAATGATGGTGACCACGCCTCTTTCAGAAAATGTATAATTCGCCATCCATATCTATGATAAGATTTCAAGTATATATCCACTACTTGGTATCATCATCATCATTAATTGTAACAAGTCACACAACCACTGTTTCGCGATAACAGACGCCAATTGGGAACACCAAAGGTGTTCTAGTCTTCTTCCACCTGCCTCTCTCAACTCAGTGTAGGTCTCCTCCATCCTCTGCTTCCAAACTGCGGTATCGTTTGAAATACCTTCTTGCCCGCAGCGTCTTCATCCATCAATGACGTGGCTGCAAGGGCAGGAATACGCCGATTCTTTCTTGGAAGACAGCAAGTACTTCGTTTTGTTCTCATTTACCCCTAGACCCACTTTTCTTGCCCTTTATCTAATCCAGAACGCTCTTATCAGCATACGCGAGTAATTGTTAGCTCCTGGTACTACTTGATATATTGATCCCACTGTAACGAATTTACTGCAAATCCTCTTATTTGCAACCTTCTGCTAAGTTCGAATCACTAAACTATTGAATAAATAACTCCAATATTTAATAATGCAAAATGGGCTTTATTCAAGTACTTTCAAAATAACACTTCTATTGCTCGACAGATAGCGTGCTTAATCGAAACTGATTATAGTGCGTCTACTGTTGCTGCCTTTTATACTCTTTGATTTCCTCGTTGCATCTTCTATGCGCTTCTGTTCTAGAATCTACTAGTTGGTTATCTGTTATAATTATAACTACAGATGTACGTGTATAGCTCTCATATGCGCGTGTGTTTGTGAGCGACACTTCCACAATTATAATTGCATATCTCAGATAATATATCTGCATGTGTTTGTGCGTTGCTTCTCCGCTGCGTGTACGTACATATGTGTAGACATAATGATTGAATTATTGATGTGCATTCACGCACTGCTTAGCATCGGCTTAGAGATGACAGTACCCCTTAGTGTTGTTAATATTCGTGACACTGCCCTCCACCTAAGTCTGATCGTCCCGATCAGACAAATCTCTCGATCTAAACGCTGCCAGCCTTTCCAAATGAACCACTTTCATTTTTGTTCGTGGTTTGCCAATGGTTTGTATGCGGTACACTACATCGTTGATCCGTTTTACAACTTTGTATGGGCCTTCCCAATTACACTGCAATTTCGGGGACAAACCTTTTTTTCGTTGTGGGCTGTATAACAGCACCAAATATCCTTCCTGAAACCCTTCCGAATTAATTGCTTTATCGTACCTCGCTTTCATCTTGTCACTCATAATCTTTGATCGTTGCCTTACAAGATCATGTATCTCTCAGCTCTTCTTCCAAGATGCCAGTGGATTTCTTGACATTTCTTTCTGCATCGGCATCTATCCCAAACTTCAAATCAGCTGGCAGTAGAAGGTCATTGCCAAAAATTACCATTGCGGGAGTTTGGCCCCTTGTCTCATGCACTGCCGATCGGTAAGCAATCAAGAATAATGATATATGTGTATGCCACTCCTTATGGTACGTGTCTAATACTTTCCTTAAATACTCCTCCAATGTTCTATTGAATCGTTCCACCATACCATCGGACTGAGGATGCAATGCAGTTGTCCGTGTTTTTCGAATTCCCAATGATTTACCCATTTCCCGGAACACAGCTGATTCGAAATTCCTGCCTTGGTCAGAATGTAACTCCATTGGTACACCATACCTTGCAACCCAATTGTTTATAAACACTTCTGCTACTGTTTACGCTTCTTGATTTGAGATTAGGTATACCATTCCATAACCACCAGTACATATTTGTTTTCGCAGTTGCTAGTAGGGAATGGACCTGCGACATCCATAGCGATCCTTTCAAATGGCGCACCTGACTTATATTGCTTCATCTGGCCATGACTTCGGGTTTTGGGTCCTTCCGCTCTGCTGTAAACCTCGCAGTTCGCAATCCACTCAGTGACCGACTGACGGCAACCATCCCAATAGAATCTCTGTTTAATCTTCTCGAGCGTCTTCGTGATTCCAAGATGACCTCCGCTTGGACCATTATGCAGCTCGCTGAGCACGTCAGGAATCCTCTTTCTGGGAACAACTATCAGCTTCTTCTTGCATTGACCACCCTCAATCTCCCATACTCGATGCAAGCAACCGGATATCAATTCTAAACTGTTCCACTGTGCCCAATATGACTTCGCAATGGGACTCTCTGCTGACATCTCTTCTCTGTTTGGTCTTTCATTTCGTTGGAGCCCTTGCATAACATGTGACAGATCTGTATCTTCTAGCTGACACTTTCTTAGTTGTTCCTTGTCCCATTCATCCGTACACGTTATAGCCGGACATCTATAATGCCTTCTTTAGCCTCGGCCTTTGAACAGTGTTTGCATTCCAAACTACATGGTCTTTGTGTCTTTGTGACATTGCATCGGCATTCCCATGGGTACTACCTTTCCGATGCTCAATGGAAAAGTCATAGCTTTGTAGCCGCTCGATCCACCGTGCCAATTGTCCTTCAGGATTACGGAACTGCAGAAGCCATTTCAACGCTGCGTGATCTGTCCTAACGCGGAATCGCGGGCCGTAGGGGTATTTGTGAAAATGTTTAATGCACTCTACCAATGCCAACAGCTCTCTCCGTGTAACGCAATAGTTCCTCTCTGGTTTTCCAATCGAACGGCTGTAGTATGCAACTACCTTCTCCTGTCCATAGATCAGTTGTGATAAAATGCATATCCATTCGCATCTGTATCTAGAATAAAGGTTGCTCCTGGAATCGGATATGACAACATTGGGGCAGTGCACAAACTCTCTTTCAATGTTTGGAAAGCCACTTCTTGCTCCTTCTTCCATGCAAAAGCTTTATTTTTTCTTGTAAGCCCATGGAGGCTATGGGCTACGCTGGAAAAGTTTGGTACAAATCGCCGGTAATATGTGCACAGCCCAAGGAAATTTCTTAATTCATGCAAGTTCTGTGGTCTCTGTGTGTGCGTGCCTCTATCTTTTCATTCGCTGTACGGATACCTTCTGTCGTTACCTTGTGACCCAAATAATTTACTTCCTTTTTAAACAGCGCACACTTTTTGGGACTTAGTTTCAAACCAGTGCCAGCTATTCTCTGGAAAACTTCCTCCAAGTTTTTAAGATGTTCATCGAAGTTCTTGCCCAATACGATGATGTCGTCCAGGTACATCAAGCATGTTTTCCAATGCAGTCCTTTCAATACCTGATCCATGAGTCTCTCAAAAGTAGCTGGTGCATTACAAAGTCCAAAAGGCATTACTGTAAATTGCCAAAGACCATCTCCGACGCTAAAGGCTGTTTTTTCTTTGTATTCCTCCTTCACTTCCACTTGCCAGTAGCCACTTTTCAAGTCCAGTGTGGAAAACCATTTCGTACCAGAGAGCGAGTCCAGAGTGTCGTCAATTCTTGGCAATGGGTAGCTATCCTTTTTCGTGACGTCGTTCAACTTGCGGTAGTCCACGCAAAACCCCATTTTCCCTTTCTTCCTTCTTCTTCACAAGTACCACAGGTGAGCTCCATTAACTAGCTTGTATGATTTGACTCACAACTTCCCGCTTCGCCAGTGGAACACCACGTGGAGCTTGACGGATCGGCCTCGCATCTCCAGTGTCAGTTTGATGTTTCACAACGTTTGTGCGGCCTGGTTTGGAGCCATCTTGGTCAAATATGTTCCCGTACTTAAGGAGATGTTGCTTTGCCTTACTCTGATAGTCTTCCTCTAGTCCCTCTGTCCATGCCATGATGTCATCTTAAAGATCAATATTGCTAGTTGAAACCTCTTCCTGGAGCTGCTCACAATTGATTATTACTTCAGCCTCTTGGCATCTTCCCAAAATAGCTCGTCTGATCAGTTTGAGTGGTGACTTGAACTCATTGAGTACTCTTACCGGGATATATCCATCCTGTTTTGTTATAGCCAAGGTTTTTCCTACAAGTATGTTCGGTGTTGATTTGTTTGCTGCCTCGACAACCCACAATTTGTTTGTCCCACAATCTCCATCAACCTTTGCCCAGATGACTGCTTCGGATTTTTGTGGTATTTACTGACTCTCTTCCACCAGCACTCGCTTACTGCTGTAGCCTATCTCGTAGCCGAAATTAAGTGGCACATCCATGTTCTTATATCGCATCGTCTTGCTTTGCATATTGATATTGATGCCTTGGTCGATTAAGAAGTCCACTCCAATTATGATTTCATCAACAATCTCTGCCACTATAAAATTGTGTACTACCGTGACGTTCCCAATTGTGACTTCACATGCTACTTCACCTAGAACCGTGGTGTCTTCTCCAGTGGCTGTACGCAATCTTCCTCCATGCAATGGTCTTATCTTCTTGTTGACTAAATCCGCTCGAATGATGGAATGAGATGCACCCGTATCTACAGTCAGTAAACGTTCCTTTCCATCCACATGTCCTCCGACAGTAAGATTGCTTGACCTTCTTTCAATCTGCGAGATAGAGATTATGGAGCATTCAATTGAGGGAGCCAGCTGCCGCCCCTTGCGGCTGACTCGCTTTGGTTTAACGATTGGGTGGATTTGGAGATATGCTCATCTCCTTCAGCTCTGCGTTTACGGCCACCCACATTGCTGGAACTGTTAGGATTGGTACTGCAATAACGTGGAATGTGCCCTGGCTTTCCACATTTAAAGCATTTGACACCACCATCGTTTTTCTGCTGCGTTCCTTTTAATGCTTCCAAAATTGTGTCTACCCAGTCTGGCCTTTCCACTTCCACACGATGAGCACTCAAAAGTGACGCTGTTTCCTGAGTCAGTGCATAGGATACCGTTTCAGTAAATGTTTGCTTTGGCTTGTGTATGTATCCCGCTTTGTTTCGACGTCCCGTATGCCATTTATAAAACTCTGAATCTTTACCCTTTCAGTGTATTCCACAGGTGCGTCCGCATTTGCAAGATGAGCCAATCTTTCAATGTCTGAAGCAAACTCCTGCAAAGTCTCGTTAGATTTTTGGTAGCGGTTTTGCAATTCTATTTGGTAGATTTGTTTCCTGTGTTCGCTTCCGTAACGTCGTTCTACAGCAGCCATTAATGCGTCATAACTGTTCCGTTCGTACTCTGGAATAGTCTGTAAGATTTCGACAGCTGCTCTTTTCAATGCTACGAAGAGTGCAGCGACTTTATCTTCAGCATTCCAGTTGTTCTCTGTTGCGGTCTTCTCAAATTGTAGCTTAAAGACCTGGAAAGGAACAGAACCGTCAAAGGATGGTGTTTTTACCTTTGGATTACTCGCTGAAACTGCTGGGCGATTTAGTTGCAATTCCTGTATATAATCTTTCAAAGCATCCATCTCGGCGTCCATTTTATCTTGTCGTTCACTAAAAGCCTCCAGCTGCGATGAGACTTTTGTTTCCTGTGCCTCCAGCTTCGTTGAGATACGCTCTTCCTGTGCTTCGAGTTGTAATGTTATGCGTGCCTCTTGCTCTTTTAATTGTTCTGCAATTTGTGATGCCATGTATGTTTTCTGTTCATCCAGTTGTGCTTCAATCTTCGATGTGATGCGTGTCTCCTGCGATTCCAGTTGGGATGACATTTGTGACGACATTTCTGACATTTGCGACGACATTGATGTTACTGTCGATGTTTGTGCAGATATTGCAGCCAAAATCATATTCAAGTCTGTGCTCGTAACTGTCTGCGATGTTTCCTTTTTCTTTTCAATTTTTGTTGTTGTCTCGTCCCCATCAGGATAAAAGACATACTCGTCCACATCAATTCCTTGCGACTCCATTACCTCTCGTAGCCGTGCTTGAAGCTCGATCTTATTGCCGATTGTATTCAATCCACTCTTCTCCAACTCCTTTTTCAGTTGCTGGATCCTCAATTTACTCAACTTTGCCATCTCCAAGTTGTATTCCCAATCTTCGGAATTTATTCAACAATTCCTCTTCTGAAACCAATTGTAACGAATTTACTGCAAATCCTCTTATTTGCAACCTTCTGCTAAGTTCGAATCACTAAACTGTTGAATAAATAACTCCAATATTTAATAATGCGAAATGGCCTTTATTCAAGTACTTTCAAAATAACACTTCTATTGCTCGACAGATAGCGTGCTTAATCGAAACTGATTATAGCGCATCTACTGTTGTTGCCATTTATACTCTTTGATTTCCTCGTTGCATCTTCTAGGCGATTCTGTTCTAGAATCTACTAGTTGGTTATCTGTTATAATTATAACTACAGATGTACGTGTATAGCTCTCATATGCGCGTGTGCTTGTGAGCGACACTTCCACAATTATAATTGCATATCTCAGATAAGATGTCTGCATGTGTTTGTGCGTTGCTTCTCCGCTGCTTAGTATTGCTAATATTCGTTACACTACGATACATGAGGGAGATGATTATGAGAGGAAAATGGAAATGAAGAAGACATCGGAGAGATGAGGTAACTAGGTAAGGCTAGACAAAGGTGGAAATAAGCTGGGTAAAAGAGAGAATAATGCAGGGAAAGGCAAAGACAGAGAAAGAGTAAATACTAGAGAGAAATTATCTTTTCAATACCTTTCCTTGGCTAATATCTAATGTCAATTTTTAATTCAGTGTTGTCATTTTAGCTTTTTTCACGCTAGATGTAGCTTTTTTTTTTTTTGCATTAGCTTGAAAAATTTCCATTAAGCGTTAAGCTTTAATTAAGCAACATCAGCCTAATATCGTTTCCGTTCCGGGTGTTTGCCATTCGATACGATTGGGTGTTTCATCTACTTCGGAACTATTTCCGAGCGAAATTGAAATTTTGATTTCAGGAACATATAACTTCGGGTTCCACAGCTGAATTTTGGGTACAGGTTGGAGAGCATACAAACGCGTTTGAGAAAATCCATTTGCCAGTCTTTCCAGGTTTGTTTTCGAATTTTTAGTTTTGCCAGGAGTACAGCGAATTTTAAATAATATGAATAACGTAAAACGAAGCAGCGAAATAAAATTTATTCTGCATGTAAGGTACAGACTAAAGAAGTTAAAAACTGCTGCCATGACTTTGCTATAACAAACGATCCTATTGAACTAATTGTCCTCCCCCTGTGGGTTAGGGGTTAGAATATGCCCACGGTAGGTATACCGGTCGTAAAAGGCGACCATAATACCATGGGTACCCAATCCATGAGTAAGGTGTTTTACTCGAAAGGCAGCAGGGTGGACGCGGTGTATCACCCTGTGGGACCCTAGGCCAGGTCTTTATAAAAAGTGCTACCGCGGGAGCAGGAGAAGCCAGTGTGATCTGGTGCACTGCATCAAACGATGCTTTGTACTCAGGTCTCACCTCCTGTCCTGGGATGGCCCCCTTGTGGGAGCATCGCGGTGGCTGTGGTTTCAAACAGAGTTCACTTATGACACACGCTCTGAGTAGACTTGTTTTCCCTTGGGGGCCCAAGACCCAAGGGAATTCGGTCTCATGCTTGCCACGGCGGTCCCAATTTCATTGAGAAGCTGACCCTGAGGGGCAGATGATAGGTTGGTCACATCCCTTAAATTGTGACAAAATGCTGTATAAAAGTCGACGAAAGATGGTGAAAGAGCGCATGTCTATCGTCAGCCGAAAAGCAATCGATAATTGTACGAGTGGGCCGGTGCTCATCTCGTCTTTTGAGATGTTTTGAGGCTGCTTTAGACTGCGCAAGCGAATAGAAGGCGTTCGCTGTGTGGATGCCACACCCTATATGTGGCAAGATTTGACGATGTCAAATCACTGTAGTGTGGCGGACTGCAGTGCAAAGATGTTGCTGGGGCAGGTACTCGGTACTTACAGGTCTGTGAGCGGAAAAGGTTGGCCACATCCCTTAATTATGGTAGGAGTGTATTTGGAAGGAGTGGAGTGTATTTGGAGGCAAATTGGTGCATAATTGTTGTGTAATTGAGTGGAAATTGGAGCGAAATTAGTAGCGAAAATGGAAGCCAATAGAAGACGATATGGCACACAATGTTTGTCAACGTAGTGTGGCCTCAAGCGATGTCGAGGGGCATTGTTGAGGCGGGCACTCGGCACTCACAGGTCTGTGTGCGGAAAAGGTTGGTCACATCCCTTGATTTAAATTGTGATGGTGTTGGTGTTGAGGACGGCGCATAATTGTATGCCAAGCTCACTTCGTTTGTCAACGTAGTGCGGCCCTTAAGCAACATCTAAGCAAAACCAAGCGCCGCTAAATATCTCAATCTGGTTAACTTGTTAACCAGATACTGAGATATCAAAATCAATGAAAGAGGGACCCTGAGGCAAGCACGGAACTCGCGGTGGAGTTGCCGTGCAACCGGGTGCCATTACCCGAAAATGGAAGAGGAGGATGGATAGTCCTCCTCGGCCAAACCAAGGCTGGTTGACTTGAACACCCCAGCTCACCGCATTGGTACCAACTTGTTGGGCCGAAGATCAACGGACATTGATCTGTGTTTTACACCGGAGGTAAGTCTTCACGACAGGGACTCCCGTAATTCACGTTCTTTCGTCTGAACTAATTGTCCATTCTAATATATATTCTCATTCATGAGATGATGAAGACTTTTCTTAGCCTTAAAAATTTTATTTAACCTTTTTTAGCTTTTATTTTTGTCTAACTAGCCCTTTTTCTGAAAAAGTTCTGACAACACTGGTCTAATTACCGAATTACAGCAATGTTGGCTTATAATTTATAAGTACATTAAATAGTTTGGCAGCTGTCTAAAACTTATTCTTTCTTCTATTCATTTTCAATTGAGAAAAGATTTATCATAACAATAATAATGATAAAATAATATTGTTACGAATATTAGCAACACTAAGGAGTGCTGCCATCTCTAAGCCGATGCTAATCAGTGACGTGAATTCACATCCATAGATCAATCATTATGTATCTACACAAACGAAACAATAATTGCGTCTACACATATGTACCATGTACGTATACGAGCAGCGGAGAATCAATGCACAAACACATGCATACATCTGAGATACTCCTGAAAGTATGCAATGAGAGAAGCTAAAATCGTGCAATTGTAGTTACAGCTGAGAAGTTTGAGAGATGATGGCAACTAGTAGATTCTGGAAGTGCCTAGAAGATGTGAACGTTGAAATCAGAGAGTATAAAAGGCAACAAGTGTAGTGGCGCTGGAATTCAGTTTGATTTGAGCTGTCAAGCAGTTTCGATTAAGACGCTATCTAGCGAGCAAGAGCAGTATTATTTTGAAAGTCAGTTTCATTTGAGCTATCAATCAGTTTGGTTATTAAGCAAGCTATTCGTTGCACAGTTTGAGTGTTATTGTGAAGTACTTTAATAAAGGCCATTTTGCATTATTACATATTGGAGTTATTTATTCAACAGTTTAGTGATTCGAACTTAGCAGAGGGTTGCAAATAAGAGGATTTGCAAGTAAATTCGTTACAATATAATAATATAAACAATTATCAAGGTATTTGTTTAACCGGCTTTAGGTCAAATTTTTATAATCATAAACAATTATCTTCATTTTTGCTTAAGTTATACTGTTAACGGACGAACATGGCTCAATCGAAAATCTTTTTCGATCCTGATTTTTTTTATATGTATAAGGAAGTCTATATCTATATCAATAAATGAAACGCATGCAAAGCCCGGTGATAATTGTAAAAGTCCCCGTTCATATGAATATTTCATGCAGTGTATAAAAGAGATTAAATGACTGAGTTTTTTTTTTTTTGTTTTTAATTACATTATGTGACACCAAATAAACCTGGGTCTTTAGACTTGGTTTAATATTGGTCGCCTGTGTAATTCCTAACTTAATACTTGTAGGCAGCCATTAGCAGTTTCATAAAATTTATGTTTTTGATGTACAAATAAAATTATAGAAATCTATATCACACGTTTTATTGTAAACAGACGTAACCCAAAATTTTAGTTTTTTGCAATAAAAGGTACATATTTTTTTTCTTTTTTGGAAAATTTTGGTTCATATATTCTGTATATATTCGCTTGTTAAAAATATATTAAAGCAATCGCTATAGCTGTAAAAATAGCCGCGATTCAAAAAGCGCCATCACTATTTTCACAGATTGTTCAAAATCGCTGTATCGCCCATCACTAATGCGTTTAACACAAGCTTATGCTTTCCAGTAACATCGCCACAATCAACCAGTTGCGTTTATAAATATGAAGGAACTTCAGACTTGGCAATTGAAGTTTATTTCGCCTTTCCTATTTACATACAAAAATTTGCGAAGCACTATTATAAACATTCTCATTAAACAACAAAAATACTTGCTAACATATTGTTACGAATATTAGCAAAACTAAGGGGTGCTACTATCTCTAAGCCGATGCTAAACAGTGATATCACGCACATCCATAGATCAATCATTATGTATCTACATAAACGAAACAATAATTGCGTCTACACATATGTACCATGTACGTATACGAGCAGCGGAGAATCAATGCACAAACACATGCATATATCTGAGATACTCCTGAAAGTATGCAATGACAGAAGCTATAAAATCGTGCAATTGTAGTTTGAGAGCTGATGGCAACTAGTAGATTCTGGAAGCGCCTAGAAGATGCGAACGTTGATATCAGAGAGTATAAAAGGCAGCAAATGTAGAGGCGCTGGAATTCAGTTTGAGTTGAGCTATCAAGCAGTTTCGATTAAGGCGCTATCTAGCGAGCCATAGCAGTATTATTTTGAAAGTAGAGTTTCATTTGAGCTATCAATCAGTTTGGTTGTTAAGCAAGCTAGTTGCAAAGTATAAGTGTTATTGTGAAGTACTTTAATAAAGGCCATTTTTCCATTATTCAATTTATTCAACAGTTTAGTGATTCGAACGTTAGAAGAAGATTGCAAATAAGAGGATTTGCAAGTAAATTCGTTACAATATTTTGTGTCGTATTCATTTGTTATATTGCAGTTTTTAATTAATTTTTTAATTAACGAGTGGGAAAAATAATTTTACTTGCAAAGTGTGCCAGCACCCTTAGCCATAGCTAGTGTCAAATACTTCTTATGCTTTGCTTGCAACAAAATTTGCAAGTTGGCTACTTTTTCATGTCAGATGGCGCCGCTGTCGCTCAATCTACCGTTTCCCAAAAAAATTCGTGCATCTACATATGTGAAAAACTGCTTATGTGACGGGGCTTTTAGATATGTTTGGCACAAATGCTGTGAAAAATTCAATGTGACCTGGAATCATGAAACGACCCTATTGTGCGAAAACAAGTTTTCGAGAAAAACGCGGTTAAAGATATTGTTTATCTTGACTCTGTGTAGCGGCTGGCCGTTGTGAACGAATTTTGTAATTAAAGATTAATTAACTTCCCGAAAAGCTACAAGCTTGAAACTTGGAATATAGTTCAGAACCCGATGACATTGCAATAATAAGAAAAAAAACTCCGATAGGTGGCGCATGGATCGAAATATTTCAAAAAATCGTATTTGTGGTCCGATTTGGCTTTAAATGCGATTTGTGAGTTAGAAAACTGTGGGTTACTCCATTGGAAAGAGCGTTAAATTTCCTATAGGAATCACTCAAAAAGTGAAGAACGGTATTTTCGCACAATAGGATCGTTTCATGATGCCAGGTCACATATTGATACAGTAACAGTGTGCAAAAATATATATGCATGTATATACATATGAACTCACATTTTTCGGAATGCATATTTTAGTATATACAGAAATACTCATTAAAAGCTTAACAAAATGAAAAATAAAAAATTAAAAAGTAAAATGAAAACATTTCGAAAACGTTTTTTCAAACGACAGGTGTAGGATTCACTTGTGTGCGTTTGTACCTCCAGTATAATTAGCACCTAAACGTACGTCTAAGCGAATAAACCCACATAGCAGAGACCTTGGCGAGGTCGGTCACTTCGTCACATTTTAAAAACGGCCACATGACCGCATCTCATTTAGCATATTTGTATTGTTTTGTTTATAAAAGTTGTCCCATATACATATTTTGCAAAAACACAATTTATAAATAAAACAAAAACAAAATATAAACTCAAAATCTTATTTAACTTACTGCTTAATCAACGAAAGGCTTTCAGAAACTTTCCGATCTATGTCATGCTTAATGTATGTTAGTATGTATTTATGCGAAATAGAATTTATACTACACTTTATTAACAAATTGACAAATAAAAGACGAATTTCAAAAATACGCACAGTATTGTTCAAAATAATGTGTGTTTCATATGACATATTTTGCTTTTTTAGCATTCTCGAAATTAGAAAAGAAATTCCATACCCAGCTACGCTTCCAGAAACTCATTTCGCACCAAAATAATTAATTTTTTTTTTTCATTTTCTACACCTTTTCAAGTTTATAATGAGGGAATGCAAGTTTATATTGAGAAAATAAAAATTGATAATGAAAAATGTAATTTTATAATGATAATATTTAAATTGATAATGGGAAATGTAACTTCATATTATATAAATATAAATTGGTAATGGGAAAGGGAACTTCATTTTGAGAAAAAGAAATGTTAATGAGAAAATGTAAGTTCATTATGACAAAATACAAATATTTAGTTATTATTTGTACTTGTTTTTACTTAAGTAGACCTGTATTGCGTGCGTTCGCAGCTTAAAAATGACTGCTGTGGATGGCGAAATCGACGGAAGTGGTTATAATTTAAAGAAGTAAGGTCGTCTAAGTTCGGGTGTAACAGAACATAACTCAGCGTGAGTTTCAATAATTTACTTTTCAAATCCTATTGAGGCACATTTTAAACACAAAATATTCCCAAAAAAAATTAGTGAGTCTAAGTTCGGGTGTAACTATTTATTCGCTAAGGTATACCTCATTATTCTTATCTACGAGGCACATTTTAAACACAAAATATTCCCCAAAAAAATTAGGGAGTCTAAGTTCGGGTGTAACTATTTATTCGCGAAGGTATACCTCATTATTCTTATCTACGACCTTTTAAACATCTTTTATATAAAATTGGACGCAGTCCGTAACCGATCCCGTCCATTTTTACTATATATATTTTCTTCTGTAAAGAATGTATGTATTCCCAATTTTATTACGATATGTTAGTTTTTCTTCGAATTATGGCTCCCGGAACATAGAAAACTGCTTGGTCAAAAAAAGGGCAATGCCACGCCCATTTTAAAAATGTTTAGAAGTTGTTATAATTCCATTTCGAAAAAGAAATACCATTGTTATTAAGCTCTGTTTCGCAAAGGTTTATTATATTCGTCTACAACCCTTTAAAAGTCTTATATATAAATGTGAGCATAGTCCTTAACCGATCTCGTCCATTTTTCTTGAAATATTTCCTGCTATAAGGAAAATATGTGCCCCATTCTTTTTACGATTCATGAATTTTTCTTCGAGTTATGGCTCCTGAAAATTGCTTATTATTAATTGCTCATTTTCAAAAAGTGAATTTTTTCCTATTTCTTGTAATAATTGCACTTGGGCTAAGAAATACCATACACGACCCTTTAATCTTTTATATAAAAGTGGGCGTGGTCCTTAACCCAGTTCGTTAATTTCTCTTCAAAACATTCCTTATAGTAAAGGGAACCTCTCTGCCGAATTTTGTTATGATAGGTTTTACGGTTTTTGATTCATGATTAATAATATTTGTAAAATTGATTTTTACAAGAGTCTCAAAATTTTTATCAAGAGTCTCAATATCAGTCCATGTATAAAATTTCAACTTTCTAACTGTATTCTTTACTAAATAATCAGGTGTTTTCCAAAATGATATATATAAAAAAAGTTGGCGTGGTTATCATCCGATTTCGCTCATTAGCGTAATGCCATCGACGTCGATGTTCAATATGGTCGACATTTGGCGCCTCCATGTTGTAAATAAGGTCGCCGATGATTTGGTCGGTGACAATGTCAGGTTTCGCGAGGCGAAGAAACTGGAGAGATGATTTTATTACAAAGCCCATCGATGTGGGGGCCTGGGCCTGTGGCCATTATTGTGCAGTTATCGGCGTAGGAAACGGTAGTGTCTCCTTCTGGTGGTGGCGGTAGCTTCGATATGTAGAAGTTAAACAGAAGTGTGGATAGGACACCACCCTGTGGTATCCCTTATTTAATTCTTCTGCGTTTAGATGTTATGTTCCTGAATTGCAAAGATGATTGCCAATCACACAGACAGTTTGCGGTCCACCTTTTGGGAATTAAGGGAGGACCCTTCCAGGTCTTGCAGTAACGTGCCTTAGTTGACCGTATCAGGCTTTAATAGCAGAACCACCCTGGCCGTTTTACAGTTTTCGGGGATGACGATGGTGCACAGGGATTGGTTGAAGACATGCTCTAGATAATGAAGTCCCTCTTTGCCTAGTTTTTTAAGCATCGGCATGGCTATATCGTCTGGGTCTACTACTTTACATAGTTTAGCGTGAACGATGGTGGTATTTGGAGAAGCGCTGTATTTAAGCTTGTGTGCGCGTCCGTTGGCCCGCCGTCTGGCTTAATCAACCGTAGAATACATTACATATTGTCGGCAAAAAACTGTAACGACAGCCTTTTAACAACCTACGCCCCTGTGCGCCTACACGCACGCGCACCACTGTCTCTGCAAATAATAATGCCAATTGTCTGCAAACCAACTGCGTATTATGTGTGTATGTGTGTGAATATAAAGCAAAGCGTTGTAGCTAACATGTTGGAAGCCTTCCAGAAACTTTGAGTGATTTTGTGCTAGTGGAATGACAAAAAAACCGAAAACGGTAGTGGCAACAGGAAAAAGTTGTCTATAAAAGGCCCACCATCCCGTTCTTTTCTATCAAAAAGTATTGAATACGGTGTCGAATCCACAACGCGAGTGCAGTAAAGTGAGTGCGGTTAAGTGAGAACAACATCCAAACAGAAATAGTATTCCTGCCACCAACAGATCCAGCACCACCAGCAACGGTAAGTACCAACATTTCCATATAACTAAAGACCCTCTTGTAGTCCCATGCCCATATTCTTTTAACACCCGCTTAATTTCGCTAATCCTCCTCTTTTCACCCATAGTTTCTGTTGAAGGAGTCCGCAAAGGAAACAAACCACCACCGTCGGTGCTAGACACCACAAATCCACCAACGGTAAGTTAAATACATCCACCCCTTAGTGACTAGCCCAAAAGTGATATCGAACTTAGTGCCATTTTCTCAAGTGAACTTTGAAGTTTGTCCGCCCGTAAATAAAAATGTTTTTCAAACAAAATTGAATTGGTTTCGGACAGATAAACCTTAAAGTTTACTGGAGAAAACGGGCTTTAAATACTTTCCACGACATTGTGATGCCCTGCTTATATATCGTTTATTGTTTGGTTTCCCTTTCTTAGGATCCCAATCACCACAAAAAGATTCGCATGTAGCAACGGTGCGAGGCACACAAACCACCAACATCAAATCACACCGATTCGCAATCTCCAAAATCTAAAACAAACAACACCGAACACCAAAGCCACGTAGTACCACATGAAACACTTTACCCTTTCGCACAAACCAAAAAGTAAGAAAATCGCAACCACACACATTTGCAACCATTAACCTAAACACACAGACGCTTCCACAACATAAGATATCAACCACATGCACACATAACCGCCTCAACACAAATATACCATACCAATCCACCGAAACCAACACCTATACACGCGATCAAAAGACCAACCAACCTCAGCAGCACCAAATATCATCCTCCAGCATACACAACCAAACACCCAAATACAAATAAGTGTCAACACCACAAGATATCATACACCCGGAAGCAACCACGCCTGCTGATCACAACCCCACCAGCGACTACCAACAACCACACCAACAATAACAACGCAACACTTAAAAACACCACGACCACATATTTCTACGCAATTGTTGATACAAAACCATACAAACACGGAAATAGTAAAAGCAACATCCAACCATCAATACACGGTAAGCACAAACACAACCAACGCTATTAACAGGTGAAAAATTATTTTCCAAACACACAACTTAAACACACACAAAGAGAGGGCTGCACATCACATCACACCACTCCGAACAAGAGCACGCAACATATCACATCACATCAGATCACATCACATCACGTTGTATCACATCATATCACAAACAACAATTAGCGGTGAGTTATATTTAGTCGGTCGCTGGTGTGGATTGCTGCATCAGCAGGGCTGTGGTGAGAAGAGCCCAAAAGGTAGAGAGTACACTCAGCACTTTTTCCAAATTCGCCGCAACAACGACAACATCACATTACCACGAAGGGGACCGAGAATATATTTTTTATAGTTTTCATTTTGGTTTAAAAATAATATTTTTTTAGATTATAAGTTTCTTTTCTTATTTTTTAAATTTCCCTGTAATCCGTATATATGAAATACCTTTCTATATTTTGTTGATTCTCTCAGTTTTTTATGCATACACATCTTTCATACATATTTAACTTACCCAAAAACACACACACCTATGTATTAACCACTTCACACACATTTATTTTTTTTCGCACATACCTACATATAATTTTATTTGCTTATATATTTCAATATTTTTGGTACTTACTAAGTATTTGCCTAATTTTTTTTTTTTTTTTTTTTTGAACTTTTTTGCGAGCTGGGTTTTTTCCAGATTTTTTTTCTCACACCCCACACCAGAATCTTTTCGTGTCGCACTATATCTTGATAATTTTTATATTTTTTTTCTTAATTTTCTTCACTTCGATTCCTTGACTAAAAACATAGGAATCCTTTTGCTTTTTTTTGCTTTGGATTTCCTTTTTTCCTTCTTTTGTAAAAGGAGGATCTTCCTCCACGCACTTTGTCAAACCACATGACACATGTGATGCCTTATTGTTCTTTTTTTTTCTTTTATAAATTCCTTTTTTTTTTTTTGTAAATCACTTCATATGTAAACCACTCTTTTTTTTTATAAACTAATATACTTTCCAAAAGTGTACTTCGCACTTAGCCCGCGATTAGTTGCACTTTTTATTTTTTTAAACGTTTTTCATTAATTATCACGATCGCGTAAAAATGTACATGCGTATTTTCAATTTTAGAAACCGGAACTAAAGATTCCATGAGGTAATAGTACATAATAGTACATAAGTACATGGAATAGGGTTTTTTTGCTCTTTATTTCTATTTCCTTTCAGCTCCCGCTGCTACAGCCTTGATACCTGGACTGCAGATGAGCGTGAGGAGATGAGTAAGTGAATGGTTATATATAATGAATGGTAATCTCTATATAACATTGTTGTAATCTCTCTTATTTTTTTTATTTCTTTGCCTACCATATAATCGTATGCACATATTTTATTGATCACCTTAACAATCACGCTTAATGCAAGCAAGAATTAGAGATTTTAGTAAAAGGGTGTTCCCCTCTGGGTTATTTTCTTTTCTTGTTATCTATTTGATTTTTTTATTTTATTATATTATATACAGTATCTTTTTTTTTTTTTGTTATTTTGATTGAGTGTAGACCAGGATAAGAAACAATAGAATTTAGAATTACTAATACAAATCACTAGACCGTCCGTCTCCTGACCCCGGTCCTGAGAAATGGTTTTGCTGCATCTGCCGGAAAAGAATCTTTTTAGGACGGTCATACTCTGTTCAGTGTGTCTCGTGTAAGGGATGGTTGCATCGGACAGGTTGTTCTGGGCTTGATCCCAAAACCCGACGTCCACGTAACTTTTATAAATCTTTTGTGGCTCCTTGCTGTTCATGCCCAAGGGCGCCTCGTAGTCTACGTCTAAGCGCCCCCCATTACCTTCCAGCAGCCCCGCTGCTCAGCAAGCCACAACAAGTACCCGCTGCTGCTCGCGCCTTACGGCGCCAACAACTCAAACAGCTGCTACCACTCATAACTACAATCTTCGTAGTAGAGTCGGAAGCAATGCTGAGCAACAGCCCCTGCCCCCGTCTTCTCCCCCCCTCTTTTCCGGCAGCAATTGTGTAGGTCAGGGAACCAGACTCTTAGTCCCTACCTCCGTTTGCACCGTTTGCCAGCACAGAATATATATGTTTGCGACATCCGCCCAATGCAGCTCCTGCCTTGGGTGGTGCCACTTTCCTAGATGTTCTGGTCTCCGCGACGGCAACCCCTCGACGGGTTTCATCGCGCCATGTTGCCAGGTCGCAAACCCAAATCATCCGGGTACCCCAATGCTTGCCCAAGGACGCCCAGTCCCAGGGCCACAACAGCAATTGCGTCCTGGCCTTCCTCAACCCAGGCGTAGTCACCCGTCACTTACCCCCAGAGTGGCGACGTCTCCCCTCATGCACTTCAGAATTCTGCAGTTAAACTGTAATGGACTAACTGGGAAGATTACGGAGATAGTCAATTTCATGAAGCGGCACAACATCCGCATTGCTGCGATTCAAGAGACTAAACTCACAGCACGATCTGCATTGCAGACCTGCTCTGGGTATAATGTCCACAGAAAAGATCGCGAGAGCGGAAATGGAGGTGGCCTCGCGTTTATAATACACCACTCTGTGCAATATCACATATTTGATCCTGGCATCGACCGCAGGGACAACGTCTTAGAACGTCAAGGCCTATCTGTCCGGTCAGGCGATGCAAACCTAGAAATCATCAACATCTACATCCCCCCGGCCACCTGTTGCCCCGGTGGATACCGCCCTAATATCAGAGCCTTACTCACTGGAAATAATCGCATTATTTTAGGCGACTTCAATGCCCATCATGATCTATGGCATTCAAATTTGCGGGCGGACAGTAGGGGCGAGATGTTGGCGGATCAAATAGAAGAAACGACGTTCTGCACAATAAACGGAGACGCCCCCACACGTATGGTAGGAAGCTGTCACAGTTCGCCAGATATCTCAATCGTGAGCGCAGAACTCGTAAACTGCGTCAACTGGCAGCCGATGGTATCATTGGCATCCGACCACCTGCCTATACTTGTTTCGCTCGAGCGTACCGCCGACTTCATCGTCACCGAAAAACGCACTTTCATAAACTTCAAAAAAGGAAAGTGGGAAGAATATAAATCCTTTACAGACAACCTCTTTGCTGCCCTCCCTATCCCGACTGATGCCCGCCAAGGGAGCGTGCCTTCCGCAAGGTCATTGAATCCGCCTCGGCACGTTTCATTCCCGCCGGGAGAATTCCCGAAATCCGGCCCCACTTCCCGGCGGAGGCCGCAAACTTTGCGAGAGAACGTGACCTTATAAGGCAGCTTGATCCAGGCGACCCCCAAATAAGGGATATAAACCAACGCATCAGATTGCTTGTGGATGAACACAAGCGGGCGAAATGGGAGGAGCACCTAAGAGGTTGTAACCTCTCTACCGGTGTGGGTAAACTTTGGTCCACCGTAAAGTCCCTATCGAATCCGACTAAGCACAAAGACAAAGTTTCCATCGCCTTTGGCGACAAAGTGCTGTCGGATGCGAAAAAATGCGCGAGCGCTTTCTGCCGACAATATATAATGCATTCTACGGTCGACAAAGTTAGACGGAGGGCCAACAGACACGCACATAAACACAAATTCAGCGCGTCACCAATCACCATCACCGCTAAAGAGGTTGAGGACGCCATTGGTCGCGCTAAACCATCCAAAGCAGTGGGCCCAGACGGCATAGCCATGCCGATGCTTAAAAGCCTAGGGAAAGAGGGTTTCAAATATTTAGCGCAGGTCTTCAACCTGTCTCTTTCCACCTTTGTCATACCCGAGAAATGGAGAATGGCCAAGGTGGTCCCGCTACTAAAGCCTGGTAAACCAGCTAACATAGGAGAGTCGTATCGTCCGATATCTCTCCTATCGCCAGTAGCAAAGACGCTCGAAGCCATTTTGCTCCCTTATTTCCAAGCAAATTTGCAACTAGCCTCCCATCAGCATGGCTTCAGAAAACTCCATAGCACTACCTCCGCGCTAAATGCCATCAGCACCCAGATAAATTGCGGTTTAAATCAAAACCCCCACCATAGAACAGTACTCGTAGCGCTAGACCTATCAAAAGCTTTTGATACGGTCAACCATGGCTCGTTACTGCAAGACCTGGAAGGGTCTACCCTTCCCCCATGTCTTAAAAGGTGGACCGCAAATTATCTGGGTGGTCGGCAGGCATCGGTGCTATTTAGAAACGAAACATCAAAGCCAAGGAGAATTAAACAAGGGGTGCCACAGGGTGGTGTCCTATCCCCACTTTTGTTTAATTTCTACATATCTAAGCTACCTTCACCACCGGAAGGAGTCACAATCGTTTCCTACGCCGATGACTGCACAGTAATGGCCACAGGCCCAGGCCCACAGATCGATGAGCTATGCAATAAAATAAACGGCTACCTCCCTGATCTCTCCAGTTTTTTCGCCTCGCGAAACCTGGCATTATCACCGACTAAATCTTCCGCGACCTTATTTACAACATGGACGTCCCAAATGTCGACCATTTTGAACATCCACGTCGATGGCTCTACGCTGCCGACTGTCCTACACCCCAAAATCTTGGGTGTGACGTTTGATCAGGATCTACATTTTGGTGAGCACGCAGCCGCAATTGTTCCGAGAATTCAGAGCCGTAACAAAATCCTCAAATCCCTTGCTGGCAGTACCTGGGGAAAAGATAAAGAAACGCTCATGACTACATACAAAGCAATTAGCCAGCCGATTACGTGCTACGCGTCACCCATATGGTCGCCAAGCCTAAAAATTACCCACTGGAAGAAGCTACAGGCCTGCCAAAATACTGCTCTCAGAATTGCCACGGGCTGTCTTCTTATGTCCCCAGAACACCATCTACATAATGAGGCGAGAATACTCCCCATCAGGGAAAGAAACGAGATGCTGACCAAACAGTTCCTGTTGAATACCCAGAAACCTGGGCATCCCAACAGACATCTGATTGACGAGCCAGCACCGCCTAGGGGCTTAAGGAGTCATCTCCGTAAGCATTTTGAGGAAATACGGTGAACCCAGTACTCAAAGTAAAGTATCCAAAACTTGCGGAAGAGGAACGCATACTCCCCAGGGAAACGCGTGTCACTCTGGCTCAACTTCGTTCTGGATACTGTAACAGGTTAAACTCTTACCTATCCAGAATCAACCCCGACATACAAAATGTATGTCCCGCTTGCAATGTGTCCCCACATGACACCAACCATCTCTTTAATTGTAATGTGGAACCAACGCCTCTAACACCCCTTTCCCTATGGTCCACCCCTGTTGAAACAGCAAGTTTCCTTGGACTCCCGTTAGAGGATATTGATGACAGTTTGTGATCGGTCGCGTCTGTTAGGTGGGGCGAAGCACTGCTACAACAACAACAACTAGACATAAGTAAACATAGAATTTGCGAAAAATAAACCTGTATGAAGAGAAAATGAGTTATTTCGAATTTATTGGTTGAAACAGTGTCAGCAAAAATGCAGGCCCTCTAAGTTTTCTTTTGTGTTAGTGTGGCTGTTGCCCTTGTGGCACACTAGGAATGAGTTAGGTGTTGCAACTTACTGACGGACGATGATTTAGACTAGACCACTACAGACGGACGAACGTCAGGAAAAGGGAACTCCACCCGGTTATCGGAGTCAAAGTGGAGTTCAAGGTTGTTTATGCCTCATGAACAAGAAGGGTGGGATGACTCCACCTGATACGGACAGTCTTCTCCCGCTTTCGTTTTTTTTCTCTCTTTTGTCGCTAACTGCCTCTAGTCTCTGTATTTTCCTCACCTAGGCATGAACCCCTAATTTTGTTTTTGTGACTGTGGGTCGAGGAAGGTGGCAAGAACCGCGCCTCAACGGCGACGAGCCTCAGCCGGGCTACCACCATGCCAACCCGCCACCCTTCTCGCCCGGACCAAGTTACATTACAAAACGCTCGCGCATTTTTTCGCATCCGACAGCACTTTATCACCAAAGGCGAGGAAGATTTTGTCATTGTACTTGGTCGGGTTCGATAGGGACTTTACGGTGGATCATAGCTTACCTACACCGGCAGAGAGGTTACAATTCTTTAAAGGCTTCTCCCACTTCGCCCGCTTGTGTTCATTCACTAGCAATCTGATGCGTTGGTTTATATCCCTTATTTGAGGGCCGCCGGGATCGTGCTGTTTTATAAGGTCACGTTCTCTCGCTAGAGTTGCGGCCTCGGCTGGAAAATGTGGCCGGATTTCCGCGATTCTTTCGGCGGGAATAAAACGAGTGGAAGCGGATTTAATGACCTTGCGGAAAGCACGCTCCCCTTGACGGGCATCAGTCGGGATAGGGAGGACATCAAAACGATTATCTTAAAATTGATGAAAGTGCGTTTTTCAGTAGTGATGAAGTCGACAGATCGCTCGAGCGAAAGGAGTATGGGTAGGTGGTCGGATTCCAATGTTACCATCGGCTGCCAGTTGACGGAGTTTACTAGTCATGCGCTCAAGATGGATAGATCTGAAAGAAATCTGAGACCGCCTCCATTTCCGATCTCGCCATCTTTTCTGTGGACGTTATACACAGAGCAGGTCTGCAGAGTTTGGTCTCTTGGATCGCAGCAATGCGGATGTTATGCCGCTTAATTAGATCAACGATCTCCGCGATCTTTCCAGTTAACCCATTACAATTTAACTCTAGTATTCTGACGTGCAACGGGGGAGATGTCGGCTGGAGGTAAGTGAAGGATGAATATGCCTGAGTTGAGGGAGGCCAGGACGCAAGTGCTGTTGTGGCCTTGGAACTGGACGTCACTGGGTGAGCATTGGAGTACCCGGTGTAGTTGCGCTTGCGGCCTTGCAGCATGTCGCGATGAAACCCGTGGGGGGTTGCCGTCGCTGAGACCAAAACATCCAGGAAAGTGGCACCGTCCAAGGCAGGAGCTGCTTTGGACAGATGTCGCAAATATATATATTCTGTGCTGGCAAACGGTGCAAAAGGTGGTAGGGACTAAGAGTCTATATCCCTGACCTACTCGAATGCTAATGCCGGAAAGAGAGGGAGAAGAATACGGGGCAGGGGTTGATGCTCGGCCTTGCTACCTACTCTACTACGGAGATTGTAGTTGTGAGTAGGAGCGGCCATATGAGCTGGTGGCGACGTAGGGCGCGAGCAGCAGCGGGTACTTGTTGTGGCTAGCTGAGCACCAGGGCTGCTAGAGGGTAGTGGGGGCGCTAAGGCGCAGACTACGGGACGCCCTTGGGCGTGAACTGCAAGGAGCCACAAAATATTTGTAAAAGTTACGAGGGGCGAATGTGCGAGAGCAATACCGTACATACCTACATTCCAAACAGATATTTTGTTTTAGTTGATATGCAAGTAGAGACTTACATATGTTTTCCAGAATTGTTCTCACGCTTTTAAACTGCTTGCGAGTGCTTAAACATCACTATAATTTATCTTGTCTTTATACTGTATCCACGAGATATTGCAACATTAGCTCACCGACTCCAGATCAGCTTATTTAAAATTTAATATTTTCGCATTATCAATTTATATTTCTCTTTATCACCTTATGTATTCTCAATATGAAGTAACATTTTTCACTATAAATGTACCAAATGCCTCAATGCTGCATTTTTATGCTGTTGGGGGTGATTTGAGGTATTATGTATTATTGTGTCGGTGGCCGTTGGCTTTTTATATATGTCATTTTTAAATATTTTGGCAACTTTATCAATATTTATCGTGAGGTCTAGATAGTTGATTCCTCCGTCTTTTTCATCATTCTCGAATCGACTACTAGTGTAGTTTTCTCCATTCGAAATTACACTAGGTTTCTAACGTGCCTAGATAAAAATTGGTTGGCTGGGATCTTCCAAACCGGATTCTTTCCAGGGATTGCTTACACTCTTAACACACTTTTAGATGTTGTGCTATGCGAGATTATTGCCTTAATTGCTGCTTGGCTGTCAACATAAAAGTTACCGCGGCTGCAGTTTAATCTGGTTTCCTCCAGAGTATCTACTATTTTGGTCATTACTACTATTTCCGTCTAAAAGACAGTACAGTGATTTAGGTGTTTTAAAATCTGTTTGTTTCCGGATCAGAACACCCTCCCCCGCAGATCCTACCCGGTCTATTGGTTTGAAACCATAGGTGTGCAAGTGTATCTCGTGCTCATTCCACGCCCTTGCGTTAATCTTTCACCTCTATCATAGTTCCCAGACCTCTATCGAAGCTCACGTACGGGATTAGGTAGTCTTTTCGTTCAGTATTAGATGCAGATTCATTACTAGGGGCGTACGGTCTACACTTAAGCCACCATGAGGCATTTAATACGTTGCATTTGTTAACTCAACGTTCTTCGCCACCAGTCTACAGGTGGATTGTACAGAATTGCATACAGTGCAACCATTGGGGTTGTTCTTAGAGCCTCCTGCGATTTACAACGAGATTGACTGAATTTTGTGTGTGTCAGTGCAGTCGGGTGGCTTCGTGACACACGTATTTGTTGTCAGCTACACGTTGATGAAAATCAAAAATTTTTGATTTTTTCATTTGACGCTAGCTTATTTGATAGTCGCGGGGTGTGATTGACGAAACAGCAGTGTTGTATTTAGTTTGTGTCGACATTCAAAATGAACAAGTGCGCGGAAGAACAGCAATTCATATTAAAATTTATTGAAATTATCAATGTTTACCAGCTTTATGGAATGTAAAGCTTTTATTATTTAATAAAATTTCTGTTAATTTTTTTATTATTTAATAAAACTGCTGTAGTTGCAAGTAAAAAAAAGTAATCGTCCGATGACACATATTCACGCTACGGTTTCTCAATGCAAATGTTGATTGATGGCTTTTTATTTGATAGTCGCGGGGCAAGCGTCAAATACCCGACACGCAAACATACAAAAATTCAGTCAATCTGGTTGTAAATCGCAGGAGGCTCTTACGGTTCTCGTTATGCTAAGCATTGAAAGCCTGTATACATACTCTAACAATGACATTAATGTGTTGCAAATACAGTGGTAAAAAAATAAATAAATAAATAAAATTTGTAATTTTTATTCCATTTGGCACAGAGGCTTAAGACGAATTTATAGAACCGCTTAGGTCGCGTTGTTTCACTTATAAGTTAGATACAGCGCCATAAAATCAAAATGTCGCCTCTTTTGTTTTGAAACTACCAAAGGGTTTATGAACCTCAGTATTTAATGTGGAATATTAGAACCTATTTTGGCTGTTTTTCCCCGAACTTTTCTGTTGTTCTCTACTACCAATCAGGCAAAATTGACGTTATGCTCAGATAAGTTTTAATTTTCCTACACGGTGTTCCAAGCACTAATCTAATTAACACAACCAACATATTTTTCATTGCATAATTTTAGGTGCGCACTTTAAAATGTATTTAACAATCATAACCCTTTCACCCCTGAGTTTTTTTTCGAAATCAGGCGGGGTTTTCATCATTACGACGGCAAATGCTGTAATATGGTTAAAATATAAGATGTTTGGCATACCTGAAAAATCTGATATCCTTTCCGTTATCCTGGGATATATAATCCCAACAACATTTATAGGTGGGACGCATAAGTCCCAATAATACCAAAATCACCAAAAAATTAAATAACTTTAAAAAAAAAATAATTATTTTCACTCTTTATTCAAATTTAAGTCACTTGCGAAAAGAAGCAAAACATTTAAAACATAAAGCGTTAGTTGCATCCAGAAAAGAGGTATTTGGTCCTGGTTTCCTTATTTTGTGAGGTGCAATGAACGCATCGACGACGAGAAGGCTGTTCAATAGGAAGATGATCGCCAATATTTAGACGTTCAGTTTGTGATCGCTTTGCCAGTCTTCCACCATATTGACATGTTGTGTTTTTTTGCTTTATTCCTCCGGCTATCATTGACTGGGCTAATGGAACTATAAATTGAATGAGCGGAATTTTACGGTGTTGACGTTTTGTAAATATTATCCGAGCATTAACAACAGCTAGCATAAAAATCTTGGCCATCAGTAAAGTGAAATGATCGCGTGAAATACTATTTTTTAACATATGGTTCCCCATCGATTCATTTTTACTCCAATAATCAGCAATTGGTGGTAAGTGGTTGTAGTGCATTACCAAAGTGACTCCTAAAAAAGCATAATTTCGTACTCATCGGTAAGAGAGCGCTGTGCAGATTTTTCTCTGTATAATTTTTGAATACATTGGTTTGTGCACTCTGCAATACGTATATATAAACTTTTTGCAAAGAGTTTCCGGAAAACGTCAAACTCTGAAGCACCATGAGAAATGTCAATAAGAACTTCAGCCCCTTTTTCTACCGGCATTATATACTTCGGTTCGAAAATGACGCCGGCGTCAAACTTTGTCCAGCTGCATTTATTACCTAATGACTGATCTTCACAGTTCTCTAAAGAATTAAGTTGATCGCCTATATCTTGACCGTCATCGTCATTTCCGATTCAGGAGAAGATTCATCACCTGATTTGTTTACATATTTAGCGTTTGCTAAAGGAACTTCCGCATCCTAGTCATCGTCATGCGATGGTACATAGCTAGACTCAGATGCACTAAAATCATCGGCCATATCGTCTTGTAGAAAATAATCAGCAATTTCCTTCTCACCCAATTTTTTCCTTAGACACATCTAAAGGTATAAACAAATATTGGGATATTATTACCTCAAACAAACACATTATTGGGATTATATGTCCCAATGCAGTTACAAATATAAAAAACTAACTTTTTTCATTATGATATGTTTCGAATTTCGAAGGAATAATATTTATTCACACCTACATTTTATAGCAAGCGGTATATTTCGAATAAAAACGGCACCAGACAGACGTTTCACACTAAAATACAACGCGTTACTGATGAAATTTCGCGACGTCTGTGCAAAATATAGCGTAACGGGACATAGATGTCAACAATAACTGTCATCTGATCAACTGATCATCAAAGAAGGCTTCAAAGTTTTATTGGGCGCATTTGAGTGCGTAATTGGGTTCCAAATATCTCGTATAGGTGCATTTTCTGAGCGAAAGGATCTATCGCGCCCGTCATCGAAGCGTATATAACGGGATTATGTCAAAAAACGATGGTAAGACATTGTTGTTCTGAAATTCGGCAATTGATTCGGTTTCCATAAAACCGACTCCTGCTGCAGTAAGAATACCAAGAAAACCTCTCAGCTCTGCTTTTATGAGATTTTGCCATTCTTTCAAATTAGTAGGATTTTTCAAGTTCTATTCATTTGTGTTTTCCATACCGTATTTGTTTGTTTCACTTATTATAATGTATGATATGTTTGGTGTATAAAACTCATCAAAAACTTCAACAGGAGAACTCGATTTGATAGTCGATCAAACGGGAGAACGTAGTACATTATGAAAGCGAATACGACCACTTTGCGGTACTGTCTTACTCCAAACGGTCCCATACTTACCAAAAAAAATCGTTACTTGCATCAGTATTCAAATCATCGTCGCCATCTGAACTAGTATATATATAACTGCTGCGACTTCAATTTCATGTTCAGCTTCAATATCTGAAGCTTCAAATTCCGCCTTATTTTCCACTTATGAGACACAATCATTATCGCCCTTGTCATTATCGTTTTCAATTTCCTCGGCCAAAGCATTTGCAACCAACTCATGAAATTTGGGATCACTACGTGGCACATTATCATAAATAAAATATATTTTACTAAATAAATACACGTTTTCGCGGATAACACCGAATTCTAATGACACGTGCAAAGTGTGAAATCAAAAATATTTTGGATAACGGGACTTCAAATACAAAAGAGCAAAGCAAGCCATGCACAAACCGAAAATAAAGTAGGCCGATGCATACGAACGAATTTAAACACTACGCTATTTACTGGTCTGGCCAGACCCATCAGTACTCAATATGACTTTGACACTGAAAAATTCAATTTATACATAACGAAGGATATCAAGAAGCGTTAAAACATAAACCGCATCTCCTGGCGTAGAAATAGTGAATTAAAGTTCAAAAAGGTCTGGCTGTGCCCATCAGTACAAATGAGGGTTAATAAATTATTGTATTTTTATTATGATGAAAAAACTGAAATGAATTAAACATACTGGCTGATATTTTAGCCATTTCGGCCTTGCCAAAGATCTCTTCAGATATCTTTGTGTTTTTAAATATGAAATTATATTCCCGAGAACACTGCGGGATTAGAAATTTAACGCCTGGAGTCCGAATCTCACTCGAGGAAAATATTATTTCTTATTTAAAAAGATATCTGAAGCAATGCAGGGTCGAAATAGCTTTAATATCAGCCAGTGATATAATTTCATTTCAGTTTTTCTATCATAAAAAAATACAATAATTTAATAAAAGAAATTATTGTGCAATACGTCTTTAACTCATTAAGTTTTACGGATTGATTTTTGTTTATTAAGTTCGATGCATGATGAGACGGTGGGACGGCAATACACACTCGGTCATTTTTTAAACGATGTACACACATGATACCTTGAACTTAACATTGCCAATACCAACAAATATTAATTTGCAAAACTAGCAAAAAAAGGACCCATGGTTTTATTTAAAAAATAAAAGGTTTTGAAGAACTGTGAATAAAAGATTTCCTCGAAATTGAAAAAATTGATTGTTCTGAAGATAGTAAACATGGGATAGAATTTCGCGGACGCGCAATCCATGCTAAATTTTTACTTAACACTTTTGTTACCAGGATATGGTGACTCAGTGCTCTGGGTCAAGCGTGTTCTGTGTTCATACCAACCTCGAAATATTGATAGGAATGACATATGTATACAAGATAAGAAGCGCAATGTGGAACTCATCTCGTCAATGGACGGATGAACCATGGTTGACAAAAGTCGTTGTTGAAACTTTTAAAAGGCCTTATGTTATTTTTTTTTTCACGTCCAGTTGGCAGTTAATGTTCTGAACCAAATAATACTATGGTCGAGGAATATTTGCAATAGCCTGAACACAACGTCGATTGCCGTGAGTTACTTATGACTAATGGTGATTTCTTTTCTACACGAAAATGTCGCCACTTTCAGGGGAAAACATTTTTAAGATTCTCACTTCGCCCTGTGAAGTTGTAGCCACTTAAAATATTCAGTGCCAACCTGCATTACTTGAAAAGAACACAAATTGTAACCATTTAAAAAAAAATTCAGTTCGTGTGGTTTTTCGCTGTCAACTGTGATCGCAAATTGCGTTTGAGTGAGGCATGATGCGACACTTACGTACATATATAGCATTCGCTTCAGATTCGTGTGATTCATCAGCTGATTGACCGGGCTGTTTTCTGCAATGTCAAGGGCAAGTAACAACATTTTGAAGGGTTGGAGTGAAGGCGACACTTTCGTGTAGAAAAGAAAACATCATAATTCTTTGTTTCGGGGCATAATTGTACATCCCGGCTAACTGGCAAAGTGAGAACTTTAGGATTCCCCTTAAACCATGCGGCCGCTAAATATAGCGAAGGTACCACGTTAAAGTCCCAGCAAAAGTAACCGAAAAATACATTGGAAAGTTTTTTTTAAACGGGTTCGTCCACCGTCTCTGATTTGGCAAACACTCCGCGCGTATTTCTACCATGTAAGGCTCCGTTCGGAATCGGCCTAAAGCAAGAAGGTCCCGCCGAATTACAGGAGAAATTAAAAAATATTAATAAAATTGAAAGAGAAGCTGTGTCCTCAGAATTATATCGCGTCTAGTTTTATATTTTTAATTGTTATTTTATCGGGGCATTTAATGAAGTTCATACTGGGTGCCTCAACATACTATACTGGGCAACCCCTTTTGCTGCCGATGTGTATATAAACCTTGATAAGTCCATCATGAACTTTACGTCTTTCGCAAGTCAGTGCGTTCCATTCCTATGGTATCATCGGATTGTATTGTATACTGGATGTCTTGATCAGAGTGTTTTTTCCATTCACATACAGCTGAACGATGTTGACACCTGCCCGTTCAGATCAGAAGCTCGTAAAGCTCCGTTAGTGCTTGCCGTTGGCATCACGAGAAGAAATATAGGTAAGTCTTTCAAAGAACTTTTAAGCCAAGTGCACACTGAGCGGCAGCGGTGCTTTACTTTGTTGTTTATTTGATCAACATTGCCGCTAATGACCGCACCGCGCAGTGCTGCTTTCGCTAAGTGTCAATTGTGCCATATGAATACCTGCAAAGAATATTTTGGCGCGTAGTACAGTGCGGCAATGTCGATCAAATAGGCAAAAAATTAAGCGCCGCTGCCCCTACGTGTCGCGCCGCTCAGTGTCTTTAGCTTAAGGGTCATCCTTCTGATTCTGAAAACTTCGTTGATTTTGCGTCATATATCAGGACGAGTATGATAAAAGTTAAAGACAAGTTTTACAAGAGCATCCCTTGGACAAATGAATTCGATGTATGGTTTTATCTGACAAATTCGTAGTCTCAGTCTTATGTTAGTTTTGCAAGGAAACGGAATCCAGACATTGTTAAATGTACGGACCCGCATTTTGTGCTATCAACAACTTCTTTGAAATCGAAAAAACGAGGACCATGCGTCACAATTATCCTTTCACGAGACGTCTCCGAGATTTGGCAGGGTCGATAATGGACTTACCAGTTCTGAAGTCAAGCATTTATACTAATCCAATTAACTAATTGACGATGGCTTCACAATGAGCACTATATAGTTCGATGTCAACTAGGGTGTGCCAAAAAATTACGAAATTGTTTGTTTTTTCTAACACTTACTTAATTGGCGCTTAACCGTTTAAACGCTTATGGCCGTCCAACAAGACTTGTTGTTTCTTTTCATTGGAGTGTGGTTTGACGTGGCGAGTTCCAAGCCCAGCGCACAACCCGCTCAGCGGGGTGAAAATATTACTTGCACGTTTATATAGCGAGCCGCTTGATCCAAGCAAACGCCCGCTTGCAGCCGCACCTCGTGGTGAACAGACGCTGCTGATGAAAGATCCCCTGGCTAGCCCTTAAACCGATTATGTCAGAGTGGCCTATCCAGGTTGTCGCCTTCTAATATTAGCTCATCACTAAACGGATGTTTAGTGGCTACCCACAGGATACTTGGCCGCAAGCGACCGAAAGTAGTGAGCTGCTTGAACCGTATGCAAAAGAATCGCTCTGGCCATTCTACTAATTTGGGAAAAATTTAAACAACGTGCCATCAGGACGGATCAGGCGAGAGCTGTTTCGATTATACCTAGTAAATCTCTTCAAAGCCTTTTCTCTCGAAAGTGGGATGCGAACCCTCACTCTTGCGATGGTTGAAGTGTTACAAACGAATTCAGCCACGTCGTGCCTTAGTTCTTGTAAACTTATCCCAATTGACTTCCTTGCATATTTCATTCTTTGCATGTTAGTTATGCTTTTTGTTGTTGAATTAAGCGGGGATTGCTCTCATTGCTTGTAAATGTATGAAAACATTTATTTGAAGCAATTTTTAAATTATAATTAATTTTATAATATAATTTGGGAAAAATTTAAACAACGTGACACCAGGATGGACAACGCGACAGTTGTTTCATTATACCTTGTAAATCTCTTCATTTTTTGCTCTCATTTTTTTCGCTCTCATCCGAAAATATCAGATAATATGTATGTTCAAGCAAAATTTGCGTCAGAGGCGAAGATCTTAATTTTAATTTAAGAGATCCCCACGGCACTAGAATTTTTGCCATATACATAACACGCGAACTAATGTTTTAAATATTATTTTGTGCTGTATAGTATTTTTGAAAAAATAAATACACGGATCATATTCAGCACTAAATTCTGAACAGTGTGAAATTTTTACAGATCTTTAAAGCTGAAAATGTTTAGATTTCATGTTTCTTGCATTTTGTAAATAAGCTATTGGATATAGAAAATAAAGTGGCATAGCGATTTTGTAGATTGTCTGACGGCTGACACAAAAGTTCTATAGGTACAAATTTTTCGAACCATCACAAACAACAATGTGACAGGCTCACAAAGGATTATTTTCATGATTTTTTGTTCTTGTCTGCAGATATAAACCTCTATATCCACTACGATGAAAATTTGGCTCGATACATTTTTTGTTTTTTTTTTATGTTCAGAATTTAGTGCTGAATATGTGTATTCATTTTATCAAAACAAAAATGGTTTCATACTTTGCAGGACAAAATAATGTAAAGAACAATAGTTGCCATGTTATCCTCGTTGACCTCGTAAAAATAATTAAAACAATATCGTAATTTTTGACACACCCTAATGTGCATGTGATTTGCATTCAACAAAATCTTGAGAAGTTCTTGCCATTACGACTATACGCCATTCTCTGCAAAAGAAATTTGATAAATAATTGTCTTAAAAATAAAAATTATGTTTGTTGTTTTATCGGCCTACACCGTAAGAAATGCAGCTAGTAAAATCTACAAATCAGGTTTGTTGTTCTTCAACTTACGTTGTATTATGTATTATGATTAATTCAACGGGGTTTTTGCCAATAAAACCAGTTTGTCTGTAGTTATTTCAACGGAAGAAAATCTGTAAAAATTACAGATTCCCAATCAAAATGCCTTTTTTGTAAAAAGAACTGATTTTAATGGTAATTTCAACAAACGAACAACTGTCAGTATTTTAAGATTTGTTAGGTCACAAAACTGCGCTAGGCGACCACCGTGGTGTTATGGTAGTGCGCTACGCCTACCACACCCAAAATCCGGGGTTCAAGGCCTGGAAGAAGCAATATCAAAATCTTTAGAAAAAAGATTTTTATTTTACACATTTTTTTAACAGAGATGTGGTTTACATTTGATGAACTTTGTTTTTATTGATTTAACTGTTAAAACGCTTAATTGAGAATCATTAATTTGTACGAAGTTGATACAACAGCTATTTGCAATGCACAAAAATATCAGTTGAATTGACCCGTAGATCGGTTGATTTTACCAACTTTTTTCTTTCAGTGTATTCACCTTAAAATCATGGGTTTTTTTTGTGTATTATTGTTACGATATTACTTTTTTTAATTTTAATTTATGAAATTAGAATGGAAGAAAGTGAATTTTAACAGAACTGCCTTAGTTGGTTTTATAGGTCAATTTCGGGACCTGTCAATAAAAATATGACACTATGGCATTACAGCCGTAAAAATAAGCTCAATGTGCACAGTTGCTTTACATTTTATTTCTTCAATTCTAATTATTTTTTTTTTATTTTTTCAATTAAAACAAAATATATCATAACTAGAAAATAAAAACTAAAATTAATATTTTTAATGCCTTGACCTCGATTCTAACCCATTAAAAAACATTATTTTTTGGAGTTTTATAAAATCGGAATTATCTGTTCTCTAAGATTAGCAAAACAAAAGAAAAACAATTGAACCCTGATTCTTTAATTATATCTGTTACATAATTATTCACAATAAAGAAATTTATTTTCATACATTCATTAATATTTCAATTAGTTATTTTTTTGTTTAGTGAGTTTCTGCATACTCTAGAGTCACTCTTGATCAACATACATTCATATACATACATATATTAATTTCTTTAAATTTATTTACATACCTAAGACGCATATATATATTTATGTTGTTATTAACTAATATTTGTATTTTTTAATCGAAACAAGTTCAGCTAAGAATGTATGTATAAAATACACCTAATAAAACGCAAGCTTTTTTGAAAAATTTCCAAATTAACCTAATGCTTTCTAATTTTTTTTTTTTATACAACACGCGTTTTTAAAGGTAACTTCATATGTGTTAATATTTTTGATTTTTTTTTTTCTGTTTTTGATTTTTTTTTTTTTTCTATAAATTGTGAACTTGGTTTTTTTAAATACATAATAATTACTTTCTTTTTTCTTCTCAATCTACTAAAGCACCGCAAACTTTCTCTGTGAATATATGAATTTGTTGAACAGTAACTCAGTTCTAAAGCATCCATGTTTCCTCATATTTTTTGCATGTAGTGGTCAGTTTATACCTAGTATTTGTTTGCGTACAAATTCATGTATGGCGTTAGGTGCGAGGTAAGCATTCAGTTGGGGTAACCACTAGTAGCGTCCTATTAAGTCATCCAGTTTTGGATCAAGACCAAATCTCACTGCAACGAACTGTATCAGTTCTATGAGAGTTGGCAGCACTCAACTCATGTGTACACATAATAGGGTACCTGTTATTTACAAAATTTTTTCCCGAATGGCGCTTAAAATTTATGTTTAAAATTCAAAACAAACACTATCAAACTAACAATTATTACTATTAGGTCTTGAAACCATGCCACAAATGCGATATATTTTTTATATAAAATTATATAGGATTTTGCACTTCAGAAAAATACAGAGCACTTTTACATAAATAAAAAAATTTGAAGCACTTCCTTTATATAAGTGGACAAACATCAGGGAAAAATGTCTCCTTATATAAAGACATATTCTTGCTAAACTTTGATTTTTAAATTTTGACATAGAAATTGCAAAAATATTTATGAGAAGTAAAAATACGAAAGTGGAGCGGACATTACTTTGATTGGAAAGTTAATAGAAAAGGAGATATTATTAGTCAATCAATTGCGCTCCACCTTTATATTTTTACTTCTCATAAATATTTTTGCAATTTCTGTCAAAATTTAAAAATCAAAGTTTAGCAAGAATATGTCTTTATATACGGAGACATTTTTCGCTGATTTTTGTCCATTTATATAAAGGAAGTGCTTAAAAATTTTTATTTTATTTTTATTTTACGCTTGTAGCTCAATGAGAACTTACATAAAAAACAATCCCAAAATTCCCTCCGTTCCGTTTGATTTTGCTATATACATATCTCAGTCCGTGCGCCCCTTAGCGAATCTTTTTGTATCGTGTCATCGGCTGTCATCGACCTCTGAATTAAGCTCTAAATTTTTAGCCTCTAGCTCATCGAGAAGTTACTTAAAACCCGGTTTCAAATTTCCAAATTATTATCTAATTTTTTCGATCCGTGCGCCACCTAACGGAATTTTTTTCTCCTTTTCTTAAATTTTCTCGGCGCCTTATCATATCTGTGAAGTTTTACAGTTGTAGCTCAATAAGAACTTACATAAAAATCAATCCCAAAATTCCCTCCGTTTCGTAAGATTTTTCTAAATATCTAATCCCGTGCGCCCCTAGCGAATCTTTTTGTATCGTATCATCGGCTGTCATCAACCTCTGAATTAATTTTGAAATTTCAAGTCTCTAGCTCATCGAGAAGTTACTTAAAAGCTGGGGTTTTTGTATTTTTTATATTTTGTTGTACATATGCACCCACACTTACACAGAAAAGTGTTCTGTGCAGAAAAACTTTGGATAGGGCTCCGCTTTTGGATCGTCTCGGAGTTCTCTTCTGGTTTTCCCTACGGATTGATACCGAAGTTGTAGTTGTTGTAGCGATCACGACACTCCCCGAAGGTTTTGGGTAGTGTTATCGATGTTGCTGTTCCTTTGCGGAATATAGATCCGGTACGTTCTGGTAACAAGCGTCATTAAAGTACAAGCCCGACCATCTCGGGAATAATTCAACATGACGGCAATGAACCTTCTAAGCCATCCCGCCGCCCACCCTTCAGTTCCATGTGGAACTTGGGGTCGCCAGAGCCTCGGCTGCTAAAGAAACAGGATTCGCCAGGTGTATGTGAGGTTGCCAATTGGGTTGGAGAAGCTATAAATTGCGCTGGCGACCCCTTGAATCATTTGGGTATTTTGGTCGCCTCTTACGCCAGGCATATATTGATCCAGATAAATATGAGGGCCACGACGTTGTTGCGTTTACATATTAAATTTTTATCGGATCTAAAGTCCTGATATTAAAATTTATTCAGTTTACAGCTGAAAAGGTCCTGAAGAACAGGGAGCATAAAATAGTCTTTAAACAAAAATTTCCGTATATGTATGACCTCGCATTCGATTGCCTCGTACAATTTTAGGATAGTTATCATCTGGATCTCGGGTAATAGCAAGACTCCGATGCTAGATAAATTCTACTTTACGTAGCTAAACCGGTTATTTTTCTCCAATATTAATTTCAAACCACTTAGACGATAATTAAAAGATTGTCCGTATTCGTCCCGAGATTTTCGTATAGGATTTGTGTAATTTTATTTCACTTGTTTTTTATTTCTAGTTTTGCTGTTATTCCTTATTTCGGAAAAAAATTGTTTTTTGGACCTATAGCCGTTAAAAAAAATCGAATACCAATTTCACACAAAAACTTAATGGAATCACGAATTTGTTTGATGAAGTAATAAATTTTTCCTTTTTCACAAGCCAACCTAAAACAACCGGCGTTTTTGCCCTGACCGAAATAAGCATGCGTGCGTGCGTAACTGAGCTGTCATATCTGTCAAATTTGTTTGTAAAAATATTGAAAAGTTCAAGTAAACGTCAAATCTAAATGTCACGCAGAACAAAAATTGCAAATCGAGTTAGGTTTTCACGCAGCAAATTCAATTTCGGTTGCTCTCATACAAGTTATATGTGCATGAGACATTTTTGACAGAAAATGACTTGCGTGCGTTTATATGAGGTTGGCTTGTCACACAGAGCCATTTGCTACATTAACGAAGTGGCCTAAAAACATATTGGGATTTTACAAAAAATGGTTAAAATGGTTAGCAGCCGTTTCCTTTTGTTGTTGTTGTTGTTATTTTCGATTGTCATTTGTTATATTGACAAGAAAATCCGAAATACCAACTCCATTATACATATAATCAATTAATTATGAAATAATTAAGAAGTTGGATTTTATATGGAAGATTTTAGTTCACGAAGGGCTTTAATGTAGTAAACTTGACTTATTATTTCATCAACCTTCGTGAGTCCTAGCTTTCCAAAAAAAGCCAATAAAAGAATTATTCTAAAAAATCACTACACTTATACCAAATATACCACGCACTTTTTCAGCCTACAAGAACGCCCTCCAACCCTACGCACACGCACATACAACAAATAATTTTTTAGGTAGATAGGACAATATTCCACATTTGCAAAGAGGATAGATTAAGAAGGGACGTCAGTTCGATACTTTAGGCAAATACTCGATGGTTTCTATGAGGTAGTCGTCAAAGTTTTCTGCGAGATACACACAAAAAAAAATGCCTTCTACACGTTTTCGTGGCGTAATTGTGTTAATTGTAAGATTGTATTTAATCACTAATTAGATATTTTTCCAAAAATCACAAAATATTCGGCAAAGTTTCTTTGTTTTGCATGGAGTTACGAACTGATAGGTCTTATTTAAATCGATCCTCTTTGATGTTTGTACAAACTCTTCTTCTACAATTGCATGTCACATGACGCATTTTTTATCAATTTTTGAGCTTAAAAGTTCAACGGTGAAAAGATCAGCCTGTGGCCTCGGTGGTCTACGATGTTGTTCGATATTTTAGTAAATTTTTCACAGACTACACATTTGTTTATACATGTACGTATGTATGTATGTACGACAGTCTGTGAGTTGGCTTATTAGTTCAATTTAATTTACACATTCCAAAGGAGTAATTGTTAACTGGTAGCGGCCGTTGTTGTTGTTGTAGTTTGCATTTGTTGTTGCTTTATATCCCACCATTCCTGTATGCAATTCATCATTTGCTTTCGTCTAAAACGCATCGACTCGCTGATACACATTTTTATGAAATTCGATTTCATATCAAGATCGCCTTTAATCAAATTCAAATGTTCTAATAATTGCGAATAATTACGACCAGGACGGCGGATGTCACGAAAAACTTGTGTACGAATTTCTAGGTTATGTTTGCGTGCGGCATCACGCTGTTCATCAGTTAGTGGCGGAGGAAATGTTGCAGCGTTATACGAATTTCGTTGAATGCTACTAACATTGCCAATATTATTACTAATGTTATTGTATTGATTATGATTCGATAAATGATTTGAATTGGAACTGGATACGATGATATTGTTTCCGATTGACGATTCACGTTTAAGTGTGTCAAAGTGCGCCGAAAATGTAACAGATGTTAGGGCAGATGTTGTGGTTGGCGGTGGTGGCATTACTGTTGACCCTGTTTCCAGTTTTACACCACCACCGTAGCTGGATGTTTCAAGATTTGAAGCTGTTGCAGAATTCGACATTCCAGAATTACCATTGTGACATTGTTGTAAAATGCGCGAAATCTCCTGAGCGTCATTAATGTCGTTATGTTGATAAGCAGGTGTTGGGGCGACAGTTAAAGGTGTCGTGGTCGCTGTCATGGTAACAGCAGCTCCCAGTAAATTCGACGAAGTGGGGGCGGTCAGTACAGTGTTGCCATTCATTTGTAGAGGTGACGTTAATATATTGGCAGCTAACGATGCATTGGTATTAGCTAACGGACTTGGTGCTGACACTGCACTTACAGCAGGCAGCGTATCGGCAGAAGTCATAACTGGTTGGCCATATATATTCAAGTAGGGTTGTGGTGAACCCGGCGGTGATATTGGCGTTAGCATATTGTTGGTACTTTGAATTTGTGCTACGGGCGTTAGCGGCAATGTGGGCGTGGTTAAACTGCTAACAACCGCTGTATTCAACGGACCTACATTTGGCGGCCCGCTCATATCTGAATCGCAACTACTTTCATCACTAATGCCATTAATAAAATTACGTACATAACCATTAATTAGCGGATCACCAGGTTCATCCTCGTTGAAATCAAATGCCACCACAAGTCGATTCGGATCACCATCATCGGTTAGACCGGATATGGATGAGGTTTCTGAGGAGCTATCATCATCGAAATCGGACAATGAAGAAACTGATGCACTCGATGTTAAAGACGATGGCGACATACTCAAGCTGGGTGTACTGGGACGCACATCTGTGGAAGTGCGCCGAAATATGTAATCTTTGCGTATAGGACCTGCTTTTCGTTTGCGAGTGCGCGAGCCATCGATTTTTTTCGACAGTATACCGCCTGGTACACCCGCTAATGACGAACCCCCAGCACCATTATTTGCTTTCATTGGCGCCACTTCACTAAGATCAGCCTCATCTACCATAACCATGTGTTTGTCTTTCTTATATGGATTTCCAAACATGTGTTGGCGCACGTTTGTCGGTTCAATTTCACGCAATGGATTATCCTTATTCTTCAAATATTCCTGATAATTACCCATTTCAGCAATAGGCAGGCAGTGTCCCGAATCTTTGGCTACTAGGCTAGTAGGCGTAGGCCGTAGAAAAGTTTCACGCATGCGCGCAATTTCTTCCAATAAATCACGCCGCGGTATATCGAATGGATTACGATACGATTTCGCCGAAGATTGGCGCGTCATTTGCGGTACGACTATGGTGTAATTTTCTAACGGTTCAATTTCGGCATGTAACTTGGAAAAAGTTTCTCTTAGCAATGGATGACGCACCAGATCACGTCGTAACGGTACGCCTGGATTTAGCTTTGCTGTTTCAATTTGACGATACGGCGGTTTTGGTTGTTTCAATTGTTTATACACTTTCATACAAAGATTTTCCTGTTCTTGTTTGGCGGTATTTTTGATATGCTTCAACTGATTGGCAATATTCGGTGACAAATAGTTATCGATGTTCTCCGGTAATAGAAATTGTAACAATTGGTACGGTACATTAATATTCATTAAAGCCTTTCTCAAAAATGGGCAGTAATAGGGCGGTATTGAACGTACGTAAGCATTAAATTTATACATGAGATCGTTGGGCGGGCTCATGTTGTACTTATGTATAAGATCGTGAAGTAGTGGCAATAATGCCGGATAATTATAGGCCAATACATATAGATGAACTTGTGTAAAATTTGGCGAAGCTTTCAAATAGCCAAATGGTAAATCAAATCCATGCATACCATTCGATATGATGACTTGCCAACATTTATTCATTTCACGTTTTTGTAATATTTGCAATGTTAGCGGACTACCTTCAATCTCATATTTGTCAACGGGAAAGCTGCGTACCATTTGGGGTTCGTCCACTGCTGGTGTAACCACTTTTAATTTTGGATGCGCATCACGCGGTGGCAATGTAACTGCCTTCGGATCGGGCCAATACGGTTCTGGTAATGGCCAATAGCCAATTGGGAACGTCTTTTGTGTTATATGCTTTTGCACATATATCATTTTTTTCATTGGTTGGAATATAATATCTTGTAATGCTTCACTTGGCACTCCACCATCCTTCGGTAGCATTGGCTCAAATTGTAATACTACACCCGGTTGCACCTTCTGCACTAAACTTTCGATGCATTGATTCAGCACATAATGTGAACGTACACGATACGAACGTCCACCTGTTACAATACACATACGTTCGATTGGCGAATCATCATGCGGTACTTTGCCCTCAACACGCTCATCCACTTTATTGCCTGGCATACGTAAAACTAATGAGAATAGTCGCTGATCCCAACGAAATGGTTCTTTTGTAAAATTTGTTCCTGGTATTTGTGTATTTAATGGTAATATTATCTCTTGATGAACACCATTACGAAATGAATAACGTCCACCATCGGTGATCACAATTATCACAGATGGTTCCAAGTAGAAAGGACAACGTCCTTGCCCATAGGTATCAATACCAGATTGCATACGATTTAGATTGAGCAAATCGAAAGCATTTTTTAATGATTCACCCATTGATGTAAGTCCATTGCTTTGTAAATTTTTTAATTCATTCATAAATGTTGCATGATTCTCTTTCCAACCGGCTTTCACATTTGCTGGTGGTTCTTCAAATGTTAAGAGCATATAACGATCGCCTAGACAATCTTGTGTGCGTTGTCGATATTTTAGAAATGTTTCGACGGCACCCTTTGCTATATCCAAATATGATTTTTGTACGCCATTCACATACGCTTTCTGACACATCGACGCAGATGTATCGACCAAAAACAATATAATGGTCATCGCGACCGCTCAGAAAGCTATAGTCTTGTTGATATTCGTTTGAGTATACAGCTGCTTAATACTTAAGTAATATAGTATTTAAATGAATATTTCAAAGTGCTTTAGTATTAAGTTTTTACTAACTGTAATTTTTTTCTTTTCTTTTTTTAAAAATAATGCACTTGTTGAATTACATCTGCCTCGATATTGAATTAAAATTTAAAGATGTTGAATAATTTCTGCAAAATAATTTGAAAGAATCATAATGAAAATATTAAGCGATTTACTGGAACATATACTTTAAACAGATGTATTACATATATATATATATATATATATATATCGTCGGTACCATGGAAGACTAACGGTTTCCTTTTTTGCATAGAAGGCTAACACGTTTCGTTATTCTAGAAGCACAGTTCGTTGTTCACGTAGGAGACTAACTACCTTGTTTCAATCGTGTTAGTTTTTCACGCGAAAAATGGAAAGTGTTAGTCTACCATGGGACCGACGATATGTAAAGAGAGAGAAACATACATAGGAAATTGGACACAGAAGACTGGTTCAGATATATCCACATGTGTCAGCTGTAATTTATTTGGAATAAAAAAATGACAAATAAAGATGACAAAATTTTTAAGACTACAAGTTTTTCCGTTAAAAATTTTCAAAAGAAAAATGTATATTCCAGAAGCATAAGGCGAAATATTTTTGTATCACTGGAAAGGAACCCGATGTTATTTAATTCCAACCTAAGATATGCAGATAAACAAACTCTCTCTGAGTTATCAGTCAGGAAAATGCACGGAGACGGCTATTCATAGCCTCACAGAAAAAGTAGAACATATAGCCCTCTGCGCTTTTAATGACATCTTATGGGAACAAGCTAGGTTAGAGTGGCCACCGGTGCGAGCACCAGTGCACTTAGGCCCAAAAGGTCACATTGTGACACCACATGGATCTCTCCCCTACTCAAACAAACAGGTCGATTCAGAAAATGTCAGGAATTTCTTAGGTTCCAACTTAGTCAGATCACAAAGATCTCAGAGATTTCTTCCTCTTGCGTCAAAGCGCAGGACAGTCGCACAGAAGATGCTTGACTGTTTCTGTCTCCTCTTCATCGTTGCAGCTCCTGCAGTAATCATTATAAGGAGCGCTCAGCCATTGTGCATGCTTCCCGATTGCTATGTGGCCGGTTATATGTAAGTCCAACCACCAGAGATATGTCCCCCCTTCCAAGAATAAGGAGGCTTCTTGTACGTCTCGCGTCCTATTTAGGCCACACGAGCTTAGTGTGGTAGCAGGATACGAGATTGCTCCATCTCACACCCGCTTCCCTAAGGAAAATTCCTTTCACAGTGAGCTTACAGGTAGCGAGCAGCTCAACCCTTCCAGGACGACGAAAGCGGAACGGATGTGACCCTCTTGCAAGTTCGTCAGCCATCTCATTGCCCTGTATTTCCGAGTGTCCAGGCACCCATACCATACTGAGGGAAGTTTGCTCAGCGATCTCGTTAAGAGATGATTTGCGGCACTTCTCCACTGTCCTGGACTTACATGTGACTGATCCAAGCTCTTTTAGTGCAGCCTGGCTGTCAGAGTAAATACAAGTTTTATTATAGCCGTGAACAGCATTCCTCAGGTGATCAACGGCCTCATTTATAGCAGCCACTTCCGCCTGGAAGACGCTGCAATGATCGGGTAGGCTAAAGGATAGATTCCACCCTAGTTGAGGTGCAAAGACTCCGCTACCCACCTTTTTATCCAGTTTGGAGCCGTCAGTATAAATCTGCAGCCTATCGCTCACGTCCGGTGGCTCCTTCGACCAATAGTCCCTATTCGGGATAACAACCTCGTACTTCATATCGAAAAATACAGTTGGAGCGCAATATTCCGACGAAGGCGAATCCCGCAGCCGTAGAGCAGAAAAGGTCGCACATTGCTTCGCCACTAAATCTATTGGCAACACATTAAAAAGAGTATCCAGCGCCTTCGCAGAGTTGGTGCGTAAAGAGCCCGCCACGCAGACTAGAACACTTCTTTGTACCTTCTGGAATACTCGTAGATTCGATTTTGTATCTAAGCTCGTCCACCAGACCAAAGCCCCGTATAGAAGGATTGGTCTAACCACAGCAGTGTAGAGCCACAGGGTAATATCCGGCGATAGTTCCCATCTTCGTGCAACAGCTCTCCTACAGCTGTACAGTGCCACCGTTGCTTTCCTCACACGTTCCTGAGCGTTTTCCCTCCAGGATAGTTTCCTATCCAAAATTACTCCTAGGTCTTTGGCGGAGTCCCTCAGCGTCAGGGTCGTACCCGCTAGCATCTGCAGCTGCAACACAGGAGTCTTATATTTCCTAGTAAACATAACCAGTTCAGTTTTGGCTGAATTGACCGATAGACCTTTACTCCTGGTTCAGTCCTCCACCAGTCTCAGCTTAGTTTGCATTATATCGCATAGTTTCTGCGGAAACTTCCCGCCAACTAACAGCGCGAGGTCATCTGCATATACGATTACCTTGCTGCATCCGTCCTTCTCAAGAAGAACCAAGAGCTCATTAAGTTTGGCAACCCATAGAAGTGGAGAAAGTACACCCCCTGCGGGGTGCCTCTCCGTATCCACCGTTGAACCAGCTAGGTTGGGAACAAGCTATGATTGGCAAGAATATAAGCCCAATGATGCATTCGCTAGATGCTAACAATGCTAAAGAAAATTACAATCAGTATTGAGCTGGGAGGAACAACTGAGTCAATTGTAGCTCTAGCGGGTGTCCTCAAGGGAGTGTACGCTCTCGTCTCTTGCGAAACCTTGTCATAGATAACCTCATTCAGTTACTGACATCTAATGGATTTTACACAGAAAGGTATTTCGATGACTAAGTAATCTGCATCACATACATGCACGAGGAAACAAAGTCAAATCACATTCAACAAGCCCTGCGTAGTGATAGAATGATACGAGTACCGAGAGAGTTATCGATACTTTTCCAAAAAATACTCGAGTATTTCGTACTCGATGCTTTTTTCCAAGTACTGAGTAAAGTATCGATACTTTTCCACGATACCTTACCAAGTGCCGTTGTCCACATGCAGGCATGCTTAACCAACGAACCGATATCATTTCGTTACGATAATCAACGTTAATAAACGAAACGAAATGACTTTGTTTCGTTTATTAACTTTGATTATCGTAACGAAATGATATCGGTTCGTTGGTTAAGCATGCCTGTCGCTAACGTTAATTTGAAGTTCTTAACGTTAATAAACGAAACGAAATGACTTTGTTTCGTTTATTAACGTTGATTATCGTAACGAAATGATATCGGTTCGTTGGTTAAGCATGCCTGTCCACATGTTTAAGATCAACAAGATTCAGTCCATTAACACCATAAATTGAGATCGTCGGCGATGTAGTATAAGTTCCGCATTTAACTTAAACCGACTTTTTGATAATGGTGGAATGGGAGACGATTTCTTCATATGGTGGTAAAAGAAAAGTATGTATTCATTGTCCAGAATCACTAACTCCAACAAAATTATGAAAAAATGGTAACTCCATAAAATTGCAATAGAGCTTTTTCGTTCTAATGTGAAATTTTTGTGGATGGATTAGCAGCTTTTACAGCATCGTCGGCGATATATTGGTTTTGAAAATGGTCGAAATCAGATTATATCCACGCCTGCTTTCAAAATTGGAAAAAGGAACAATGCTTTAGCAAATACTGATGAAATGGTGAAGCTTGACGAGTAGATAATAAATAAAAAGATGATAAAAAATTTTAAGGACTACCATTATATAAATGGACCAAAAAATAGAAGGAAATTTTTCCTTTAATACAGGCATAGTCTTGTTGAATTTTGACTAAAAAACTTTAACAATAGCTCTTGTAGAAGAATTTTGGGATTTAAAACTTTAAAGGTGGAGCGCAATCTTTCAATTTAAGGCAAACCATGTACTTGGGATCAACTAATTGATTATTTAAAATTTAAATCCCAAAATTGTTTTACAAGAGCTATTGTTAAAGTTTTTTAGTCAAAAAAAGTTTTAGTCAAAATTCAAGTACTGAGAATCACTAACTCCAACAAAATTATGAAAAAATGGTAACTCCATAAAATTGCAATAGAGCTTTTTCGTTCTAATGTGAAATTTTTGTGGATGGATTTAGCAGCTTTTACAGCATCGTCGGCGATATATTGGTTTTGAAAATGGTCGAAATCAGATTATATCCACGCCTGCTTTCGAAAATTGGAAAAAGGAACAATGCTTTAGCAAATACTGATGAAATGGTGAAGCTTGACGAGTAGATAATAAATAAAAAGATGATAAAAAATTTTAAGGACTACCTTTATATAAATGGACCAAAAAATAGAAGGCAATTTTTCCTTTAATACAGGCATAGTCTTGTTGAATTTTGACTAAAAAACTTTAACAATAGCTCTTGTAGAAGAATTTTGGGATTTAAAACTATAAAGGTGGAGCGCAATCTTTCAATTTAAGGCAAACCATGTACTTGGGATTAACTAATTGATTATTTAAAATTTAAATCCCAAAATTGTTTTACAAGAGCTATTGTTAAAGTTTTTTAGTCAAAATTCAACAAGACTATGTATTAAAGGAAAAATTGCCTTCTATTCTTTGGTCCATTTATATAAAGGTAGTCCTTATAATTTTTTTATCATCTTTTTATTTTCAATTTTTTAGTACTGCCTACAAAAAGGCAAATGCAACTTTGATTAGTAATTTAAGTAATTCCTAAGTGAAGATTCTTATATTTATTTATTTGTTCAAAATAGCAAGATTTAAGAGAATTAGTGGAATTTTCGCTGACAACACTGGCGAAAACAACAGAATTCCACCTCGCATCATAACAAGAGAATTCCACCTCGTTTGTCAGCTACTTAATTTGCACTACTGAAAATCGTGGTGAAATTCGCATACGCCTGAAAGTCTAAAAGAATCGTGGTGAAAGTCGTGTACGCCTAAAAGTATGCAAGAACGTACATTGAGTTGGGCCTTCAACGAGGTGGAATTCTACAACGCCTGCAAGACTCAGGAGGCTAGCCTTGAAGGTATGGCCTAATCTTCTAAATAGTTCGACTTGTGCGTTACGTAGCTCACATTTTTTGATCAAACATTGCACTGTCACCGAGTTTTAAACCATATTTCAGGTTTCAAGTCTCTAGATATCCAGGAAGTTAGTTAAAAATCGATTGCAATATTCCCAATTTAAAACTAGTTTTCTCAATATCTCGATCCATGCGCCACCTAGCACATTTTTTTTTATCAAATGTTGCATTGTCACCGGGTTCTGACCCACGGCCCAAGTTTCAAGTCTCTAGCTCACCGGCAAGTTACTCAAAAATCGATCGCAAGATTCCCATCGTTTTTCAGGGGTTTGTAGTTATCTCAATTAGCACGCCACCTAGCGGAACTTTGTTTTCTATAAATTGTATTGTCACCGGGTCTCGAACTATGTGCTAAGTTACAAGTCTCTAGGTAACCGGGAAGTTAGTTAAAAATGGATTGAAATATTCCCAAATTAAAACAAATTTTCCTAATATCTCGATCCATGCGCCACCTAGCGGAATTTTTTTGATAAAATATTTCATTGTCACCGGGTTCTGACTTACGGCTCAAGTTTCATCTCCCCAGCTCACCGGGAAGTTACTCAAAAATCGATCGCAAGATTCCCCTCGTTTTTCAAGGATTTGTAGTTATCTCACTTAGCGCGCCACCTAGGGGAATTTTGTTTTCTGTAAATTGTATTGTCACCGGGTCTCGAACTATGTGCTAAGTTACAAGTCTCTAGCTAACCGGGAAGTTAGTTAAAAATGGATTGAAAAATTCCCAAATTGAAATTAATTTTCCTAATATCTCGATCCATGCGCCACCTAGCGGAATTTTTTTTATCGAATATTGCATTGTCACCGGGTTCTGATTACGGCTCAAGTTTCGTATCTCTAGCTCACCGGGAAGTTACTCAAAAATCGATTGCAAGATATCTCACTTAGCGCGCCACCTAGCGGAATTTTGCTTTCTGTAAATTGTATTGTCACCAAGCCCCAAACTGTGCGCCAAGTTTCAAGTCTCTAGGTCACCGGGAATTTAGTTAAAAATGGATTGAAAGATTCCCAAATCTAAACTAATTTTCTTAATATCTCGATCCATGCGCCACCTAGCGAATTTTTTTTGATCAAATATTGCATTGTCACCGGGTTCTGACCCACGGCCCAAGTTTCAAGTCTCTAATGCACCGGGAAATTACTTATACGCATATTGTCACTTGCGAAGCGAATATATTTGGCGAGTCGAACAGATTGGCGAATTCACATCAAATTTGCATTGTGAGTGGCGAATGAACTTATTCGACTGCAATGTGTCATTGCCATTCAAACAAATTTAATTAGTTCATCCGAATTTGACGTTTCTGTCATCTGTTTTTATTATTTATTTGTGCACAAACAGAAATGTAAAAAACAAGTTTATTAAATAGTAATAAATAAAGTTAAAAATGTTTTATAACGTTGATCTTTTTTCCGTTATTACCCGGAATATTGCTTCCACGCCCGTTATCACCCGGGTTATTGGTTCCAAAAGACTGTCCTGTCGGGTTGGCGGCTTCTTGGAGGTTCAGTAGCTCATCCACGGATCTCTCTAGCGCAGATAAACTTCGCTGGGCGTACGGTCCTCCTCCAGTGGCTACGGTCTCGCTGCGGTTTGTAGAAACCTTTTTTTTAAGCTTCAACTTATAATCTAACCAAACCTAGGACAAATATATTGGTAAGTATGAACTGACACGCAGAATACAATTCAGTTACTACTAGAGGCCTGCACGGATACGATGGTTCGGGTATATAACTAAGTAAAGCTTCTGACAATTATCACGTTGTCGGTTACTTTGGAAACTTGCATCGTGATATCGTACGGTTACTTTTGAAACTAACTGGTCAAGTATCTTATCGGGTATTATCAGAAAAATAGTAGGCGGTGGCTCGGAGCTAGGATCTAACCAAACCTAGGGCCCATCTCTGCACCCTTCACAATGCCAGTAACATACCCGAGTAGATACATTAGCAGGTAAAGCTGCTTTACTCGAGTCGATTTCCTGGTAAATTTTCTCAAACAAAGTGCCTACTTGTATATGATGTTTGAATTGAGTTGGGAGTCAAAAAAACCATCACTAATTCGACTCGTGTAAAACAGCCTTAAGTATCAAAAGTAACTCCAGTCAGTAACCGTACGATGCTACGATGCCACGATTCTGCGATGTATACTTTTGTATTATTCGTGCAGGTATATTCTTCTTACCTTGTTCCACTCGCGCCCGTTACGTATTGGAGGACCTATGGAGTTAAGATCCGTGGCGAAATGGTCCCACAATTCTGCCATGCTCCTCCTGGTCTCTCCAAAATTCCCCATGCCTCTGGCGACGTCTGGATTATTTTCCATCAGCTCGACCAGCTTTTGGAATTGCTGCGGCGTTGTTCTTCTCATTCTGAAAACTTCATTTATTCAAACCAATAAATAACTCAATTTAATTTAATGAATTACTCATTTTTATTTATTTATTCAATTTATTTACTTTTTTCAATTGAAAACATTCAAATAAATGCCAATGCGTCCTTTTCTATTTTCAAGCGCGAACAAAATAAGCATTCGACAAATTTTGACAGATTTGGCGAAGCGAATATGATTTTTTCGCTTGTGGCAATTCGACAAATTCATCTTCGTCACTCATTCGACTTTTTTTTGCGAATTCGCTAGCGATTCGCATCTCGCAATTCGAGACCGCGAAATTCGACAAAATTTTCATTCGCTTCGCAAGTGACAATATGCGTATTAAAAATCGATCGCAAGATTCCCTGCGTTTTTTCAGGGATTTTCAGCGATTTTCATTTATCTCGATTCGTCTGCCACCTGCCTCACTTGCATTGTAATGTCACCCAGATCTTAACTATGTTCTAAGTATCAAGTGTCTAGCTCAACGGGAAGTTACCGAAAAAGACTTTTTCGTTGGTCAACAATTCGTATGGAAATGAGGGGACAAACATGAAAGGGACTTAATATACAGGTAATAAAAAGTATTTTGTAAAATTGGCGTGGCGCCGCACACATTAAGCAGACGGAAATTTAAATTTTTTGCAAACCGTCAAAAGCCGTTGATATCACTTTGCAATATGGGGGAAATACGGTCCTTGGTATTATATATAGATCCGATGAAAAGCGGATTAGGACAACTCCTACTTTAAACAAAAGAAGGTTACAGTTTTAATCTTAACAAAATTTCCAAAATATATATGGTACATAACAATATTACCAGTAGAAATAGACTCATCAAAATCTTTTGATACAGTCAACCACGGCACTGTAGTCTCAAAAGGTGGACCGCAAATTATGTCTGGTCGGCAGGCTTCGGTACAATTCAGGAACATAACATCTAAGCCCAGAATAAATAAACAAGGGTTGCCACAGGGTGGTTTTCTATCCCCGCCTTTATTTAACATCTACATATCGAAGCTCCATTCGCCACCTGAAGGAGTTACCATTGCATCCTACACCGATGACTGCACGATAATGGCTACAGGTCCCGGCCCACCCATCGATGAGCTATGTAAGAAAATAAATAACTATCTCTCTAATTTCTCATGTTTTTCGCCTCGCGAAACCTGACATTGTCACCGACAAAATTATATGTCCCCATGTCGCCACCATATAGCAGAAATTCTATTAAGAGCTGATTTTGAAATTAGTTTCGGAAAATCAAGTGGCCCAGAGGTTGCTATTTTTGAACGTTTTGCACGGGAATGGGGCAAAAGGCAAAAGTATACAGCACTTGTATGCAGGATCAAAATGTTTTGAGTGTCATATCTTTTGAGGAACGCGAAACAAGCAAAAACTTTTGTCGTGAATATTTAGCGAGAGTACACATTCGACACGATTATAGAGAGCTTCTACCACTTGCATTTATTTTTCTTGGTGGTAGCATTCCAAATTTTACATTTCGTACACCTGGAGCTACGTCTCATGCTAGATTCATGTCGAAAGACATTTATTCCTTAAAAATGTATGTTTCAAACACACTTCAACATGTCAGCGAGTCAGTTGAATGGAATTCGAAATATGTGCGTTTTCTTAGTAACTCTCTACATACCATACTGGTTTAGAACCGCAAATGTAGTTGAAGCGCCAAATAGAGATATGGAACTGATAAAGGGTATTATTGGCTACTTTGATAAAAAATTATCTACAGTCCTATTGGAAAAAATTCGAAACCATCTGTGGTATATATCAGAGATTATGGCACTGGTTGGCACCATCCAATCAGCCTGAAAATTTGCTACATCATTTTTGGCATCAAATCGCATATTTTGATCGCTACCCGAATTTGAAATTCCAAAAAAAAATAAAAACCATATGACCAACGCCAGGTCTAATGTGCATTTCCTCCAAAATATCCGGGCATTGTCATGTATCATATATTCTTTAATAAGATAATCTCGGTTAACGATGATTCATGTCCCTATTCATAAATCTATTTGACTATTCCGAATAACCTTCAAAAATTAATTATTCTGCTTTCATGTTTAACTTTATACGTTTCTAAGAGGGTATAAGAACATGCGCCCTTCAGCCAAAACGTTCAAATTTCTTGAAAGTTTTGTTGAAATCGTAAAAATAGTTATAAAAGTGTGTTAAGATGTTGATGTTACACTATAATGACAATTCAACCTATCCTAATGGAAAGGTCGTAACTTAAAAGTTTAATTAAAAAGGATGTATCTCAGACACTCTGTTATAATCGAAGTAAATTTGTTTGACATTAGAAATATGAATTTGATTTAATTTAATACCTTTTCACAATTCGCAAACAGCCGAAAGCGCTAAACTATACTATAGAAGACATATGAATCTATAACCTGGTTTACCAATTTATATCCTTTGCGAATTCGAAAAAGGGAATTAATTAGGTTGAATTCATAGCTTTCTAAGCGGCCCAAAAATGTTCCACTATTTACAAACAATATTTCAAATAAAACTTTTAAGAAAATCAAAATTAATTGCATGCACAAATATTCATAAATGTGGCACCCATGATGAAATTAATATTCAGGTGTTCTCATCCCGTTGACGTTATCCCTTATTCGGCATGCATAATTTAGAGGGTTGTCTATCATACATACTTCTGCCTTTGAATTCTACTACGATCGGAGTAGATTTTACTATACTGTAATGAATTTACTGCAATTCCCCTTATTTGCAATCTTCTGCCAACGTTCGTATCGCTAAACTGTTGAATAAATAACTCCAATATTGAATAATGGAAAAATGGCCTTTATTAAAGTATTTCACAATAACACTTATACTTTGCAACGAATAGCTTAATAACCAAACTGATTGATAGCTCAAATGAAACTGACTTATTGCACGACAGATAGCGTGCTTAACTGCAAACTGCTTCTAGCGCCTCTACCGCTGTTGCTTTTATACTCTGTGATTTCCTCGTGGCATTTTCTAGGCGCTTCCAGAATTTACTTAGTTACCGCCATATAATTATAACTACAGATGCACGTATATAGCTTCTCATATGCGTGTATTTGTGAGCGACACTTCCACAATTACAATTGCGTACTTTTGGGAGCATCTCAGATAAGATATCTGCATGTGTTTGTGCATCTCTTCTCTGCTGCGTGTACGTACATATGTGTAGACATAATGATTTATTAGTTTACGTACATACAAGTGTACCAGCTTGCTTCATTGTTGTTGTGGCTTTATTTACTTAGTATCAGATTAGTGATGGGAGTATCAGTTAGTGTCACTAATATTCGTCACACTGCCCTCCACCTAAGTCTGATCGTCCCGATCAGACAAATCTCCCGATCTAAACTCTGCTAGCATCTCCAAATGTAGCACTCTTCTACTTCGTGGTTTCCAAATGGTTTGTATGCGGTAGATGGTGTCACTGATCTTCTTCACAACTTTATACGGGCCTTCCCAACTGCGCCAAATTTTGGATGGAACACCTTTCCGCCGGTGAGGGTTGTATAGCAGTACCAGATCTCCCTCCAAGAAACCTTCCGAATTAAAGTTCTTGTCATGCCAGTGTTGGATCTTACTACTCATTACCCTGGGCCGTTCCCTCACACTCTGTTGTTTGGCCAATGAACTACTTCGTAGAGCTTGCGCTTGACGGATTCGCCTCGCATAATCAGTATCGTTCCCACGTTTCACAACAGTAGTGCACTCCTTCTTGAAACTACCCTCGCATTTTTTCTGGGAAATTCGTTGCTTCATTTTTGTGCGTCCATTAGGTTTTGTTAATACCAGTGTTTCTCTCGCAGGTACTTCTGATTTTGATTTATTTTCCCATTCGATCTATCAACCTTTGCCTTTGACTTTCGTGGTTTTTGTCGAGTCTTCTCCACCAGTACTCGATTACTACTGAACCCTTTCTGCAAACTGAAGTTAAGTGGTATATCCTGGTTCTTATAACGCATCACCCTTCTCTGCATATCGACACATCTTACTCGCTCTTGCTCATCCCCTCCAGCTTTGTTATTAAGGCCACCCATGCTGTTGAAACCACTAGGATCAAGATCGCATTGACGTGCAATGTGACCGGGCTTCCCGCATTTGAAGCATTTGATAACTCTTTCACTCCGCTTTTGCGATCCTTTCAGTGCCTCCAATATTGCGTCTACCCACTCTGGCCTTTCTACTTCCACACGGCGTGCTTTGAAAACTGGCTTACACAGAAGCGACGCTGTTTCCTGAATCAGAGCATGTGATACCGTTTCTGCGAATGTTGGCTTTGGGTTTGCGTATGTAGCTCGCTTTGTTTCGACGTCCCGTATGCCATTTATAAAGCTCTGAATCTTTACCCTTTCAGTGTATTCCACGGGTGCGTCCGCATTCGCTAAATGTGCTAGCCTTTCAATATCCGACGCAAACTCTTGCAATGTTTCACCAGGCCGCTGGAAGCGGCTCCATTCAGCAACTCCATTTGGTATATCTGTCTCCTATGCTCAGTTCCGTATCGTCTCTCCAGAGCGCCCATCAATGCTTCATAACAGTTCCGTTCGCCCTCTGGAATGGTTTGTAAAATCTCAGCTGCAGACCCTTTCAACGCCATGAACAATGCAGCAACTTTATCTTCAGCATTCCAGTTGTTCACTGCTGCGGTCTTCTCAAACTGTAGCTTGAAGACCTGGAAAGGAACAGAACCGTCAAAGGAATGTGTCTTTACCTTCGGATTGCTTGCTGAAACAGCTGGGCGATTTAGTTGTAACTGCTGCATACGACCTTTCAAATCATCGACTTCTGCCTGAAATTGAGCGATTTTTGCATCCTGCGCTTCCAGTTTTGATGATACCCTTGCTTCCTGTTCTGACAGTTGCGAAGATATGCGAGATTCTTGTGCTTTCAACTGCTCAGCCATATATGTCTTCTGTGATTCCAGTTGGGATGCTATACTTATCTTTTGTTCTTCAAGTTGAGATGCCAGTTGAGATGTTATATCTGTCTTTTGCGATTCCAGTTGGTATGACATTTGCGATGACGTTTCTGAAATACGTGCCTCCTGTGCTTTCATCTTGGATGTCTCTTGCGATTCCAGTTGAGAAGCCACTGTCGATGTTTGAACAGATATTGCAGCCAAAATCATGTTCAAGTCTGTGCTCGTAACTGTCTGCGTAACTGTCTCTTCCATTTTTGTTGTTTCCTCGCCATCAAGATGAAAGTTATACTCTTCCACGTCAATTCCTTCTAATTCCATTGCCTGTCGTAGTCGTTCCTGAAGTTCTAGTTTAATGCCGGTTGTATTCTATCTACAGCTCTCCAACTCCTTCTTCAGTTGCTGGATCTTCAATTCACTTAAATTGGCATGTCCAAGTTGTATTCGAAGTCTTCGGAATTCATTCAACAATTCCTCTTCTGACACCAATTGTAACGAACTTACTGCAATTCCCCTTATTTGCAATCTTCTGCCAACGTTCGTATCGCTAAACTGTTGAATAAATAACTCCAATATTGAATAATGGAAAAATGGTCTTTATTAAAGTACTTCACAATAACACTTATACTTTGCAACGAATAGCTTAATAACCAAACTGATTGATAGCTTAAATGAAACTGACTTATTGGACGACAGATAGCGTGCTTAACTGCAAACTGCTTCTAGCGCCTCTACCGCTGGTGCTTTTATACTCTGTGATTTCCTCGTGGCATCTTCTAGGCGCTTCCAGAATTTACTTAGTTACCGCCATATAATTATAACTACAGATGCACGTATATAGCTTCTCATATGCGTGTATTTGTGAGCGACACTTCGACAATTACAATTGCATACTTTTGGGAGCATCTCAGATAAAATATTGCGTGTGTTTGTGCATCTCTTCTCTGCTGCGCGTACGTACATATGTGTAGACATAATGATTTATTCGTTTACGTACATACAAGTGTAGCAGCTTGCTTCATTGTTGTTGTGGCTTTATTTACTTAGTATCAGATTAGTGATGGGAGTACCACTTAGTGTCACTAATATTCGTCACAATACGTTTAGAAATATAATAACTATGTAAGCCACTACCAGAATTTTTTAGATATAAACATAAACATAATTTTGTATTCCCCAAAAGATTATAGACAAAATTTTGCAGAAAACTTAATTTTTTGAGGAAATTTGTTGGAAAAATTTAGAAATAAAAACTTAGTACTTCTGTAGTACAAGTAAATACTGGCAAATAGAGCTGCCGAAAAATTGAGGTTATGTTGTTGACATCACCTTTAGTATTTCATCATGGTTGCACCTAACCAAATATGCTTGTATGCTGTCAAATTGTCAATAATAAAACGTTGACAGGCGGCCACCGTGGTGTGACGGTAGCGTGCTCCGCATTGTTTACTATATAGTTTGGCAGCTTAAATTGAGGTTATGTTGCGAATAGAGTGGAAGGCAGTCGAATGACATATAATGAAGGAAATGTGTTCGGAGTTTTTTCAAAGTAAACAAAAATGATAAAAGCCTTAATATAAATAAAAATATTGTTTTAATAACAACAAAAACGCCTTATACATCTATTCTATATACATATATTCGTAAGTATTATCTCACTTTAAAATTTTAGCTAAATAATCAAATATTTTTTTTTGGAACTGAGTCGAGAACTGTGCGTGTGGATGTACGAATTTTCACCGATCAGCTGTTAGTTGCGCTACTTGGTAAGATTTTCACACCCTGGGCAAAGCAACATAAAAATTTTAGAAATAAGGTTTTTCAATTAGAAGAAAATTTTTCTAAGCGGGGTCGCCCCTCGGCAGTGTTTGGCAAGCACTCCGAGTGTATTTCTGCCATGAAAAGCTCTCAGGTAAAACTCATCTGCCTTGCAGATGCCGTTCGGAGTCGGCATAAACCAAGTAGGTCCCCTCCCGCCAATTTGTAGGAAAAATTAAAAAGATGCACGACGCAAATTGGAAGAGAAGCTTGGCCTAAAATCTCTTCGAAGGTTATCGCGCCATACATTTATTTTATTTATTTTTAAAACGTTGACATATGTATAAAGAAGAGCTCTTGATAATCAGCTATTCGAATAATCGATTATTCTATTAGCAGTTGTTTAGTAATATAATCCATTAAAATAATCGATTAGTGACAGATTCGATAATTTGAATAGTTTTTTTTTTTTTTTTCAAAATTAGAAAACGAATACTCATATCTTCATATTAGGGTGAGAAACCTTCAATTCGAAATAACAAAACTTCATTTGAAAATCAGAATAAAAAAATTTAAATGAAATTAATATAAGGTTTCATTTGAAAATCTGATTACACAATATAATATAAGAAATTGTTGAGGGATAGAAAATTTGTTCTCTCAACGGTGAGTTGCCAAATGAAAAAAATTACAGAGATTCAATTGTTATCTACTATATATTTGTGAAAGTATGTCTGTATGTACATATGTTTGGACTTGCAGCCTAAACCGCAGAATGGAATCGAACGAAAATTTGCCATGACATACCCTGAGTGCGTCAATCTATGGTAGGCTATATAAAAAACTTATCTTGTTTGGTTGATTTTCGACAAGGGGGCGTGGCCCCTCCCATAAAACTGGAATTTTTCGTAGTCAATATATCTGAAAGTATTAAGGCTAGACGACTGAAATTAGGTGAGTGGTTATATGAGACCGAACCCTACCCCCTCCATAAAAACTGGGTATAACGAAAAAGGGGGCGTGGCACCTCCCATACAACTGGAATTTTTCGTTGTCAATATATCTGAAAGTATTAAAGCTAGACGACTGGAATTAGGTGAGGAGGTAAATAAGACTAATCCCTACCCACTCGGGAAAAATTGGGGATAGCGAAAAGGGGCGTGGCATCTCCCATACAAATGGGATTAGTCTAATATATTAGTCTATATAGTACTGATTTTATTTATACCCGAACGACGTCGGGTACTCTGCTAGTAATAAATATATGTAAAAGTCGAAACGAAATTATTACCTTGCAATATGATCAAAAACATATATGTAATACTACTATATTGCTAATAAAATATGCTCGCAATGTGTTTTGCATTCGAAATCAAAAAAATACAGCCTATATAATTTTTGTGATTGTAGCAGCATAAGTGTGACAAGAAAAATTTAAATATAGGTACATTTGCATGATTCAATCAGAAGAGGTTTGCTCGACAGACGAATTTTTTGACAATTGCAGCCATTTTTCTCCCAAATTGAATTGACATCCGTTAACTGTGTTGTTTCTTTGCAATTTTTCGATAAATATTAGTAGTAGAAATAGGAAGCAATCAGTTTACAAATCCCCGATAAGTACTGAACTGCATAATTCCTTAGAACATTTATTTTAATTTTATGATGAATTTATTAACTATGCCATGATCTATTAGTGTGGCTGAACATAGGTAATTTTTTGAAAAGTACGGACATCAAGGAATCGTGCACTTTCGTAAACCTATGAACAGACGAAACCTAAACCACTTCAAAATTCATCGTTCAACGTCAAAAACTCGACTAGTAAATCGATTTACGTAAAAATGTAATTAGTAAATATCGGAGATGCCATAACGAAATGTACTCATTGAGCATGTTAACTTATTCATTCCGTATGTTCGGAAAATTCGTCCCCATTTAAGAATTTGGGGAATCGGTTTATATTTGGAATATTATGTAGTATATACTTATTTGATATATTCGGACCCCGTGAGGTATTATGAAACAAACGTGTTCCGAATATTCTAAATTAACGGAAGACTTCCATGAATACTCAACGTAAAGGAGCTTTCCGAAATACCAGAGTAAAAAGGTGAATACTCCCTGTGTAGCAGGACCGCATAAAAGCTGAACTCTTCTGTCAAAGTCAAGACCGGAATATAAAGTTCTAAAACAATAAGCCATTTTCTTTTACATTTTTTTTGGCAGAACATGTCGGCTGCCTTTTCAATATAGTCCTATCTTAAAATATTTTTCAAAAACTTTCGATTTCATGAATTGTCACAAAAACGCCCTATATTAGAATTAGATTGAAGAACGCCTAAGAATGCTTTTCATTAGCTCGCTCTTATGTCAAAATGCATTGAACTTATGCTCATATAGGGAGTTTTTGAAACAAATTGTGATAGTGTATTTTTGAATAAAACTCTAAACCACTGAAGGGTACACAATTATTCTCCGTTTTCTTTACTTCGTAAAAGCAACCCGTCCAGATTTTTCAATTTGGGAGTGTCAAAGCTCTACCGTCATTGAAGAACAAACCTGTAGTAATTGAATCATGGTACATTCGGTTATTGAATAAAAAAACAAAAACGTTAAAACAGCAGCATATCGACCCTCTGATGTTTGGGAATGTACCTAGCCTTTTGTAGCAATATAGGAGTATTACATATATGATCAAAAAAGATGTTTGTGCAGCAATTATGAGTGATGTAAAGTTGTATGAATCATAAATAATTATTTTTGTTGTACTTTTTAAAATAACATAATAAATATCACACAGTTTAAAGTAAAAATGTCCCAATATATGTATGTTATAATTAACACGTTGACTGCCAAGGCCATTTTCAGAAAACTGGCCAAAAATGACATTTTGATTTTTTCACATTATATTACTTAAAACTCTATTTTTAGATCATTGGTATCATCAAAAATCAAAAATGATGTTTTTAAAGGAGAAAAAGGACCTACGAGTTATCTCGTAGTTGGCGTCTGGGAAAGAACTCGCTACGAATTATCTCGTAGTAGGTAGGTCCTTTTTTTCCTAAAAAAAACATCATTTTTGCTTTCTATAGTATTTTGTTTTATAGTTTTTATTATTTATTATAATTATCATAATTTTATTATTATTTTCTTTCTTTTTAGATTTATAAACATTCTCTAAAATTACTGTTATAATTATCAAGAACCCAATATGGATAGGAAAAGGTCGCTGAATCAAAGTGAAATTGAGTACAACGCAAATCTAAGTGATTCAGAAGATAATTTCAGCGATGGTAATAACGACATTTATGAGCCTTCTGAGAATACAAGTGATAGTGAAGATGAAGTCATCTCCGAACCTGAAGACGTCTCCGAATCTGATAATAATGACGATGATTTTCAAGCAACAACGTCAAATGAGAATGATGATTTGTGGACAGAAGTTCAACACAATCTTGAATTATTTCTTTTCGAAGAAAATGTTGGTGTGAAATTAGATACATCAAATTTTACAGTACAAACGCTGGTGGATTTATTTTTTTCGGATGAGTTTCTTGCATTACTGGTAGAACAAACTAATTTATATGCTGCGCAAGAAATTGCAACATTGGAAAATGGGAATCAAAATGCTATAAAAAAATCTAAAAGGATATCAAATTGGCAAGACGTAAGTGCTACATAGATGAAAGTTTTTATTGCACCTTTATTGCAAATGGGACCTTGTACTTTTCCAACAATAGAACATTACTGGAACACAAACAAGCTATATAATGTAAACTTTTGGCGCACACATATGAGCCGCAATCGATTCCAGTTGATACTTCGTTATTTTCATTTGGTTGATAACTCACAATCATCTACCGACAGACTATACAAGGTGAGACCAATCCTAAATCATTTCAACGATGTTATGCGTGAAAACTATGTACCAAGTAAAAATATTTGTATTGACGAATCCATGATGCTATGGCGGGGAAGATTGCTTTTCCGCCAATACATAAAAAATAAAAACACAAATATGGTGTCAAACTATATGAACTATGTGAGTCCGACGGTCTTGTAATAAAAATAAAAATTTACAACGGAAAATCTGAGGAAACTACCCATAATGTAGGTCACACTGCTGACGTTGTCTTACATTTACTTGAGGACTATCTCGATAAAGGCTACGCGCTTTACTTGGATAATTTTTATAATTCAGTTAGTCTTACAAAACTGTTATATACACGAAAAACTTATGTGTGTGGAACCCTACGAAGTAACAGAAAAGGAAACCCCAAAGATGTGGTAAATCGTAAACTAAAAAGAGGGGAGTGTTTTTGGCAGACAAATGGTCCTGTTACTGTATGCAAATGGAAAGACAAGCGAGAAGTCCTTTCCATTTCAAACATGCACGCTATTGAAATGGTAGAGGTGCCCAATCGCAATTGAAGAATTTCTATTAAACCGAATATAATTCGAGATTACAATAATGGAATGTCTGGCACTGACCGATCATATCAAATGATTTCGTACTACTCATCTCTAAGAAAGACTATTAGATGGCACAAAAAGGTTTCACTTCATATTATAGAGATATATATACAAAATGCTCACAGAATTTACCAAAAAGGAACTTCATCTAAAATAAAACTGATAAAGTTCAGAGAAGAATTCGTCTTGGCGTTGATTGGAGATTTTTAACCAGTTTTTAAAAAAAATAGATCTAAAGAGCTCCATTATTTAGAGTGTTTACCACCAACGGAAAAAAAAAACAGCGTCCGACAAAGCCATGTCGTGTATGTACCCAAGAAAAAAAACGCCGAGAAACGCGTTACTTCTGTCCAGCCTGTCCAGAGAAGCCAGCCCTTTGTGTGGAAAATTGTTTTAAAAACTTCCACAAACAATAATATATTACTTTATTTCTTGTATTTGAGTTAATTTTTCCATTATATTGAATGAATTTTTGCATTATATTGAATGAATTTTTCCATAAATTTTTTTTTTTTAATAAAAAAAAGCTCACGGAAGCCAAACCCAAAATTTTTTTGTTTTCCCAGAAGCCATTTATCGATACTAACACTATTATAATACGGTTTTACTCGTAGCTACACAAAAAGTGGTAGTTTTAGGTAGTACGAGATAACTCGTAGTGGGCTTCCTGGAAGGGAAATCATACTACGAGTTATCTCGTAGTTGGCAGTAAACGTGTTAAAGGTAAAATTCAAGTCTAAAATTTTTCATTGCGAAACTGAATATGCACGAGTTTGATCTGGATAATGCAACAAATTTAACTATTACCTGTCCATCTTAGTCCCCTGCATTGGCTTCGTTTCTTCAAGTCATAAATTATCTCTTCAAATATTCAACGAAGCAAACTCGTAGTCTTCCTAATCCGTGGATTTCCGAGTCACTGTTACAGCATACCACCATATTCCAACTCGAAATCTCATTATTTTCAAAAGCGTTAAATGTAACACAAATCGAAAAACAAAAAATGTTTACGGCTTAAAACGAAATTCATTGTCCGTAGAAATAAAAATGCTAAATAAATATTCTTGAAGAGTCAAACAAAATAAAAATTAAATAAATACTAGTAAAATAAAACTAGTTTAAACTTATTGTAGAGCCAACCCCAAACGAATAAAAAACTAGAAATTTAAATTACAAATGATCAAACAAATTTTTTTCGATAATCAATAAAAAAAAAACCAAGAAAAATTTTTTTGAGCATTTCAAATATAATTTTTTTAATTTTATTTTCGTTTTGGACTAGTTTCTATTTACTTAAACTTATGTATAAGAATAAGTAGGAAAAAATAAGTCAGTTTCTTGCATGAACCAATAAACAGCTCCCGCATTAAAAAATGAGAGAGCAAAAAGGCATAGTTAGCTGTGAAATACATTTTCTCGGCGTGACGTCACGCTTTTGACAATCTGTTTCTTTACATACCTCCTACTACATTTTTTTATCTGAAAGGTTTATTTGGGTCGAGTTGAAAACTAAATTTCTATTCTATTTCTACCTAATATCTTGTAGTTGAAGTTTTCATTGTATACGTATGAAAAGCTGATTGTTACAAGTGACGATTGGATAAAATGACGTGAATTCATTGTTCATGTCTTAAGACATGTTTGTTCACAATTTTTGTACTTTTTTCGTACGGAATAAGAATAGAAGCAGGAAAATGTAAGTAAAAAATATGTCCGGACGCGATCTGTAAATCCGGCCAAAATTCTTGAAGTTTTGTATAAAAATGAAGTACGTTGAGTCAGTGAGGTCAGCTAACCCTGTTTTGCGATAACAGTCGCCAATTGGGAGCACCAAGCGAGGTCAAATCTTCCTCCTCAGTCTCTCCCAACTCAGTGAAGGTCTTCTCTTTCCTCTGATTACAAACTACCGGAGCGTATTCGTTCATCCGCATAACATGACTTAGCTAGCGAAGCTTTCTGTTTTTCTGCCAAAATCTCATACAGCTCATCATTACACCTCCGATATTCGCCCTCGACATCACGGATAGGACTACAAATCTTTCGGAGAATTTTTCTCTCGAATACTCCAAGAGCTATCTCATCTTTTCTCGACACCTTCCATGATTCCGAGCCAGGTATGATGAGTGACTTGTAGAGCGAGAATTTGTTCGTCGAGAGAGGACTTTACTTTGCAATTGCCTACACTGAAAGAAATGGTGCTAGTAAATAAACAAATCGGTTCTGTTGTTCTTGACTTAACGGAGATTCGGTGAAATTGAATTATGCTTAATTCGACCGAGTTCTTTGTCAAGCGAACAAATTAGTTTAGTCATTTCAACAGAAGAGAAATTGTCGGTCTTAAGTGAACAAAATTTTGTAAAATTTACAGATTCCTAATCAATCTAACTGATTTTTCTGTTAACACAACCGATCTTACAGGTCATTTCAACGGCGATCAACTGTCAATACATGACCAAATTTCAAAGAGAATTTTACGCTCACTGCGCTCTCTACGTTGTACTTATAACGATGGTGCCACCTGTTAAAAAAAAACACCAAAATAAGAAAACCATCAAATCGAAAAAAAACACAAAATGGGAAAACAATAAAAAACTAGTTTTTCAGTTATCAATACAAAACGAAAGAACCGTTTTTTGAATTTGCTGTGCAAAACATTATGAGATACCGGGACACCTATTTATCGGGTACAATTTTGCAAATTCCCGTCCAAGCGGAATGCAAAATTGCGCCCTCTTGTTGGAAAAGTTTTGCTTGAACGAGTAGGATTTTTCGAAAGTTAGAAACATTTTGATCAAGTTTTTATGAATTTTACGAATCTAATAAGATAACAAAAAAACATCCTTTTTTTAATGTTGATGTTTCCGACAAAATAAAAGTTTTAGTTGTTTTGGAATCGTTTCAACTTAAAGTGTTACGAAAATTAAACTTGCCGAATTACATGTGAAGTTACTCCAGTGGTGAATTACCTTCCTGCGATTTGATTCTTTACTTTTCTATAACTTACAAGTTCTCTTTTTAAAATGTTACGTCAAACATTTATACTACAAGTTTTGTTCGAAACAATCAAGTGTGGCAACTAAATGCGACAGAAGAAATTGAGAATGAGCTGAGCTGCAACTGAAAGAATTGAGAATCAGTTTTGTGACTACTATTTTCATTTCCATATTCATATGTATGTATATGTAGCAAGCATGCGTATTTATGTATTCACATGTTTACGTATTTATATGGCGGCCGCTGTGGTGTGATGGGAGCGTGCTCCGCCTACCACACCGAAGGCCCTGGGTTCACACCCCGGGCAAAGCAACATCAAAATTTTAGAAACAAGCTTTTTCAATTAGAAGAAACATTTTCTAAGCGGAGTCGCCCCACGGCAGTGTTCGGCAAGCACTCCGAGTGTATTTCTGCCATGAAATGCTCTCAGTGAAAACTCATCTGCCTTGCAGATATGCCGTTCGGAGTCGGCATGAAACAAGTAGGTCGCGTCCCGCCAATTTGTAAGAAAAATTAAAAAGGAGCACGACGCAAATTGGAAGAGAAGCTCTGCGTAAAATCTCTTCGGAAGTTATCGCGCCTTACATGACGTGGCTACAAAGGCCACGATGAGAGCAAGTACTTCTTCTTGTCCACAATACTGCCAGATCCACTTTTTTTGCTTCTTTATTTTATACCAACTCTTCGCCTCCATGTTTGAATAGCCCGGCGGGTATTCCGTCATTACTTCGCACCTTTTGATTTTTTAGCCGTGATATTGTCATTCTCACTTCGCCATAGTTGGATGCCGGAGCGTGTTTTTCATCATCGGCGATCGGGGTATCGGGTTCGTCTTCCCCCACAATCTGTACAGTCAGTTACCAGGTCGTCATTATCGTGTCTACAGAAATCTGCCCCGCTCTTGAAACCTTTTGTCATTAAAAGAACGTGAAATATGTATGGTAAACCGAAAATAATAATAATACTGTTTTCCGCGATAAATATCCGGGGAGATAGAGCCAACTTTTCTTCCAGAATGTGCTATGCTAATGGGAGCATTAATTGGTCATCCTACACGTTTTAGGCCGACTCCATGTACATCTGATAAGGCAGATAACTTTTTTGTTGTGAAAAATTTCATGGCAAAAACACAATAAAAGGGTTTGCCAAGCCACCAAATAAGTTTGATATTAGTTGTTCACCCGTTTTCAAAAAGTAAGAAAAAAAATTTTCTCCGAAAATTTAAATTTTCCTCCGGTGTAGTCGTTGACTCAGGTAAAAGTCTTAAATACTCCGAACACTGGTAGCGAAATATGAGAGAAATGTAATAAATCGTAAAGTAAAGTAAAGTCCTCTCTCGGCGAACGAAAATCATACTCTACAAGTCACTTATCGAAACCCGTCCTGCTATATGGGGCAGAAGCATGGACCATGACAACAGCAGATGAAGCGGCTTTGGGAGTGTTCGAGAGAGAAAAGTTCTTCGAAAGATTTATGGACCTCTACGCGTTGGCGATGGCGAGTACCGAAGAAGGGGATTCAAGGGGTTGTGTAGCGCAATATATAGCTTCTCCAACCCAATTGTCAACCTCACCTTCGAGCGGCGAATCCCGTTTCACTAACAGACGAGGCTCTGGCTACCCCAAGCTCCTCATGGAACTTGCGGGTGGGGAGGGAGGGATGGCCTGAAGGTTTAATGTGGCCATATAAATCGTTCCCGAGATGGTCGGGCCAGCACCTTAATGGTGCTGTGTTACCGGAGCGTATCGGATCTGTATCCGACAAAGGACCATCACATCGATAACACTCCCCAAAGCCTTCGGGGAGTAACTAATCGCTACAACAACAACAGTACCGAAGAAGATTTAATGATGAGCTGTTCGAGCTATACGCAGACATCAACATAGTCCAGCGAATTAAAACGCAGCGGCTGCGCTGGATAGGCCATGTAGAGGTAGAGGGCGGCCCCCACTCCGTTGGAAGGACCAGGTGGAAAACGATTTAAACTCCCTTGGTGTGACCAATTGGCGCCGGTTGGCGGAGCGAAGGAGCGGCTGGCGCACCTTGTTGGACGGCCATAACCGTTTAGACGGTTAAGCGCCAATTAAGTAAGTAAGTAATAAATCGAAAAATTTCAAAAGCGCTACGTCAGCGGGATCTTGGCTCATTTGTTTATGAGTTTCTTGCATACAAACAAAAATGCAGACATCAATCTCAACCATGATAAAATAATTACAAGGTAAAACCGGTGAGAGGGAAATGACGTTTAAAATTTGTTTTTAATTCTCACTGCTGTTGCATCTTTTTGTTTTGATTGTTTTCATAACAAAAAATGTGATTCACGGTTCGAATCCCGATGAAACCTTTGATAACATTACAAAAAAATTGCCTGATGATGATTACGTTGGCGGTTTTCGAAATGGGTCCATCGCAATATGCCAGTAAATGTTTCTTTCTTTTCAGTTTCTCTTAGAAAACATAATAATTGAAATTCAATTATTATAAGCCGGTGTTAAGCTCATGAATTCTTAAAATATAGGTATAAACTGAACACACCATTAAACAAACATACATAAATATGTACAACTGAGCCCGAGTTTACAAAGCTTGTCATTCGCAACGAACAAGAACTTTACAAAAACAAATCTACATGGCACACAAATCAATATAGGGACAAAATGTCTCAATTGTGTTGTTAGTGTAGAAATGAGAAAAACTGAATTAAGCATGAAAACAAATACCAGCAGGATGGCCTAGTGGTTAAAGGCTACTGCAGTTTCACCATGGGATTCACGGTTCGAATCCCGGTGAAACCTTTGATAACATTACAAAATTGCCTGATGATGATTACGTTGGCGGTTTTCGAAATGGGTCCATCGCAATATGCCAGTAAATGTTTCTTTCTTTTCAGTTTCTCTTAGAAAACAATAATTGAAATTCAATTATTATAAGCCGGTGTTAAGCACATGAATTCTTAAAAAAAAAATAATAATAAACACCAAGGCGAATTCAGTACCAGGTGTTTTTATCCCAACAGCTGATTGCTTCTTCTTGATTATTTTCCATACAACGCTTTGTACTACAACATGTCAGTTAATCGGAATAAATGAAATTTTTCTTTTGACTTGACATTCTTCTACACGGCGAATTAGTTGAATTTGCTTTGCCACCACCTGGTATGGATTCGCCTTGAATAAACACATAATTTTTTTTTTTAAATGTTATTCATTTGAATGTTTTTACTATTGAGAATTCATGCAAGTGAGAAATCTTTCTATTCCCACATTGCTATGCCTGCCTGTCAAATAGCTGACAGCCAGAACGGCTTTCGCGAATGGCCAGAGAATGGAAGAAATTTTGGTTTTTGCTCGCGGTTATTAAATTGAAGTGCCATGAATTGCCCATTTGTGTTTCAAATCAGTTTTTCTTTTGAACGTGTGTACAAATTATCAGACTACATATTAATATTTATTTCTAAAATCTAGTTAATAGATTAAATGTGAGCAGCCAGTTAAGCAAACATTTTAAAATGTGTAAATAATGCAATAAACCAGACGTCTACAAAAATGATTGAAAAACACTATTGAGCAAATAATTTAAGTACTTGAACAGCGATTGAACAGGTGATCGAGGCTGTTTACTATTGTGAACGTTTTTATCAAACATTCGCCACTTGTATGAATTCACAATGGTTTTTACATACAAATTTGTGATTTTTTATGCAGAACACAATTCTTTATCGGTTGAAAGAAGTTTTTTTTTTGGCAACGTACCAAAACAGTCATGAGCAATCCCAACTTTTAAGTTCTCGTGCCGCACTCTAGGCAACGTTGTGCAAGGGCAACTATAAAGGAAGATTAGTACATTTTGCTGGAACTTCCGGAAGTAACGTAGTTTTTACGAGCTAGTTAATGTCCTCGCTACTGAAATTATTAGAACTAGTATCGCCTGTGGTCGGAAATCGATCAACGTGTATTTTTTTCAACTCAAGTGTTGGAAATATAGCAAACTGGTCTAACTTACTTAACTTTTATTTTAAATTTTGAATTTGATCTACGACTGTGTACTTTTTGATTGTATTTTCTTAAATTTTCTACAAACTTTTCACATGTAATTATAACGTTTTGATATGGAGCTCTTTAAACAAAAATATAAAAATTATGTAAAATAAAATGAAATTGACATAGAATTATGGTGAAATTACTTGAAATTGAATTGAAAAATAGGTTTTTCCACACCACCCGGAAGGTCCCCGTTGGCGCGCTATCGAAGTTAGTTTTGGGAGCTCGGTTCCCCAGTAGGCCTATATCACCCATATACATATATCGCCCATTTACTTCAATAGTGTCATAATTCAAAAAACATGAACTTTTAGTTAAAAACGAAGAAATTTGCTAAACGAATTTAGCCTATTTCACGCCACCCGTTTAATCTATATATGGGGTATTCTATCCCATTTCGACCAATTTTGAACCCGACCCCTTTAGAATTGGCTGAAAGTTTTTCTTCTTTTCTTTTCTTAGCTTACGAAAGACGTTTTTCAGAAGTTTTTCAAATTTTTTCATCCAACTCAAAAAAAGTTATGAATTTTTAAAAAAACACCGTTTTTGTTTTCAAAAAGCTATAACTTTTTCAAAAATTTACCGTTTGGGATCTTTTCCTTTTTAATTTGTTTTTAAATGTACTTTTCGGAAAAAATTCAAAAAAATTTTTAGTTTTTTTTTTTTGTAATTTTTCAGTTTTTCGAGATTTTTCGAATTTCGTCCATTTTTTTCTCATAAAAAACTTCAATCAATTCTGCAATCATCCCCACTAATCCCGGAGTGGGCCGAAATTTTTTTTTTTTTTTTTTTTATTTAATTGAAAAAAAACTTTAAAATTTTTTTTGTATTTTTTCCGAAAAGTACATTCAAAAACATATTTAAAAAAAAAAAGTGATGCTATAACTTTTTCAAAAATTAACCGTTTGGGATCTTTTTTTTTTTAATTTGTTTTCAAATGTACTTTTCGGAAAATTTTTTTTGTATTTTTCCGAAAAGTAAATTTAAAAACATATTTAAAAAAAAAATGATCCCAAACGGTCAATTTTTGAAAAAGTTATAGCATTTTGAAAAAAAACACCGTTTCCAACTCAAAATAAGTTTTAATATTTTGAAAAAAAACGGTGTTAATATATATCTAATATGTAAGTGTGACACAAAACAAAAATTTCGAGTAAAATAGAGGATACCTTCATAAAAAATAAAATAAAAATATAAAAAAACAAGCAGACCCGGCAGACGTTGTTCTGCCCTAAATTTGGTCTATCTGCATACAACTTAACAAGCGTTTTCCGTCTAACTCTGCCTCCCCCCTCTTATATTTTTCTAAATCCTTTTATTCACTCCTCCCTCCGTCTTTTTCGATTCATCTATCTCTATTTCGCCTCACTCTATCTCTTTCTCAGTCTCCTTCCCTCTTTTCTCTTCTCTCAAGTTCTTCTCATTCTTCTTCGTCCCTTATTGCTAGACCCAGAGGGTGGTATTTTTTTTGTGCCAGTCCTATTCCGAGTCCCAGTCTCACACCGAGTCTCAGCCCCAGTCCTAGTCCTAATCCCAGTCCCAGTCCGTCTCTGGTCTAGTTAACGGAAAAAAGGATCGTAAATACTAATACAGGCAAATTAATACACCAAATTTCAGGCAAATCGAATAGTATGTGTGTATTATTAATTCGTGTCTTTATTTCGGCTTCGGATGCTTATTTATCAGTTTTGCCAGGTTGATGCGACTAAATCGATTATGACAATGGAAATTACTTTAAAGCTGTCATCAACAGCTTTCATTTGATATCCATATTATACACACATTTTAGGGGTATCCGGGTCCACGTTTTGGCCTATATCTCAAGACCCTAGTCACCAAGCGATATAAAAACTACTCTGCACTAAAGCACACATTTACAGCTTCAATTTGATACCCATAATGTAAAAACACATCCTAGCGTTACCCTGATCCAAGTTTTGGCCTATATCTCGAGACCCTAGTCACCATTAGGTATGAAAACTACCCTGTACTAAAGCACTCATCAACAGCTTCAATTTGATACTCATAATGTAAAAACACACCCTAGTGTTACCCTGATCCACATTTTGGCAGCAATTTAGTTTAGCACCCACGGAGTTTGGGGTTTAACTTGGTATCAAAGGAAAGAGGGAGTTCTCCCGATCACAAATATATATATTTTAAGGTGCGCAAACTTATAATTTAAAAGTTATTTATTGTTAAAGTTTGCAAATTTCTATACAACTTTTATATGTGTATACGTATATATATTTTATGACATTACAAATCTGTGCTGCCACATCTAAAAAACGGAACAAGTGCAGAATCGAAAAATAACTCATAAAAATACCTTTCATCTGATGTATATATATCTTTAACTTTTCTAGTCTTTATTTACCAAAAATTTGAAAAAGCTCTTTTTTGCATTCGTGAACGAGCTGATATTACCTTATAACTCTTATGTTTATTGTTATGTTAGCCGATCCAACACCGGCTGCGCCATGCACAGTAATTCTGCGTAGAACACCTTTCTGCGCTTATAAAAAATAACCCTGGGCTACGCCATGCCAAGTCCGGGTGTGTGGTAAGGTGTTTCAACGTTAACAAAAACGTGATACTTTATGTTTGAATTGTGCTGGCACTGCTATAGCCATGGTGAAGCCGTAAGGTGGTAACAGCGAGCGGACATACACACAAACTCCATGTAATTTGTTTGTGTAATTCGTTGGTGGTAATGTCAAAAATACTTTGAGAAACGTTCGTACTGTCAAAATTCATGGGAAAAGTTGCAATCAGCTTGGCTAATGCTTTCACCTTTAATGACTCCGCCATCAATCGGCCTTGCCAGCATAGTTTGAAATTAATAATCAACATAAACGATTTGATTTCGTTTTGATATGGCAGAAAACGAAAAAAAATCATTTCGTTAATTTGACGTTCTGAACGTTAATAAACGAAACGAAATGACTTTGTTTCGTTTATTAACGTTAATTATCGTAACGAAATGATATCGGTGTTGGTTAAGCATGCCTGCTCAGGAGTATGCAAATTATCCTCTACTAAAGCACTCATCAACAGCTTTCATTTGTTATCCATACTCTACAAACATATTCTAGGGGTACCCGGGTCCACGTTTTGGCCTATATCTCAAGACCCGAGTCACCAATAGGTATGAAAACTACCCTGTACTAAAGCACTCATCCACAGCTTCAGTTTGATTCCCATAATGTAAAAACACACCCTAGTGTTACCCTGATCCACATTTTGGCCTATATCTCGAGACCCTAGTAACCAATAGGTATGAAAACTACCCTGTACTAAAGCACTAATCAACAGCTTTCACTTGATATCCATATTGTATAAACACATTCTAGGGGTGCCCGGGTCCACGTTTTGGCCTATATCTCGAGACTAGTCATCAATAGGTATAAAAACTACCCTGTACTAAAGCACTCATCAACAGCTTTCATTTGATATCCATATTGTATAAACATATTCTAGGGGTGCCCGGGTCCACGTTTTGGCCTATATCTCGAGACTCTAGTCATCAATAGGTATGAAAACCACCCTGTACTAAATCACTCATCAACAGCTTTCATTTGATATCCATATTGTACAAACACATCCCAGGATTACCCAGGTCCACCTTTTGATCTCAAGACCCTAGCCAGAACAGGATAAAAGGTATCCTATGTCCGTTCCCTTGTTCTAAGCTACCTCTCCACCAATTTTCAGCCAAATCGGTTCATCCGTTCTTGAGTTATGCGTAGTGTAACTAACGCCACTTTCTTTTATATATATAGATTTCTAAAAAAAATCATAACTCAAGAATGGCTAAACCGATTTGGGATTTCAAAATCAACTAACCATCATCTCTCCTTCCTGTATCTTTCCTAAAAATTTCATGGCAATCTTTCTATCCGTTCTCGAGTTATGGAGTGACAATCAAAATGTACACTTCTTTTTATATATATAGATGATGTAATGAGGAAAAAGGCAGTTTACTAAAAAAATGTTTAATTAAAGAAAAAAAATAAAGTACTTAAATTGCGAAAAAATTAAGTTAAGTGAACAAACAGTTCCATATAAAAACGTAATAAGTGCACTTAGACTTTTTTCCGGGTTTTAATGTGATCAATGTGGAAATATGAATATTCTAATGTTCGGATATTTAATGTTGGGATTCCCATTGATTTTAAATGAAGACTTATGTATTTACGTGTAAGTGAAATTTGCCACAAAAAATGGGTCGGTCAAAAATTAATTCTATTTAAGATTTTTTGGTACGCTACAAATTATTTTGGAACAATTTTTTAAGATTTTGGTAGAGGCTATTATAGGTAAGTGGCAACAATGAGAAACCATATTTGTAGTTAGGTGAAACATTTGTGCTTTCGAATTTAGCGGGGATACATAAAATTTAAAATTCATATTAGAACACTTAGATAATTGTTCTCAAAGATGGGGCGCTTGTGCATAAAGGTTTAGGTCTTTGAAATTCGCATTAGAACACTTAGATAATTGTTCCCAAAGATGCCGCGCTTGTGCATAAAGATTTAGTTCTTTGAAATTCGCATTAGAACACTTAGATAATTGTTCCCAAAGATGGCGCGCTTGTGCACGAAAATGAATTTCGATATTTGTATGAATTGTTCGAATTTACAAAAAACTTTTTCTATTAATTATAAATAAATAGAGTAATATTTGTTAACAAAAACAGGCCTATGCACTGCGGCTGATCAATACGAATCGATTCATATAACTTTTATATGATTTTACGTATGCTAAGTATGCGAAACAGCCTGTCAATTGATTATATGGAAATTTTGTTAGCGTATTAATATATAGATAACATATAGTTTAAAAAAACTAAACAACATGCCGTAGCACAAAGGTTCGTATCTCCGCTATTAAGCACAACTCTTCTTGTAGCGAGTTATTCAACCACTGCCTTCTAAGTGCCGCTAGATGGGCCTCTTTGCGCGTCTAGCCTAGAGAGTTACAAACATACAAGTGAAGCTAATACACTCATACTATATCAGATAGCGTACATCTTGTATATTTTTCTATTTACTTCGCCTGTTGTTAGGCCATGGTGGAGTAACCGTGTTAGGAGAATGGAATGGAGGAAAAACATAAAACTTTGTAATTGTGTTGTGGGAAAATAATGTGCATAACTAGATGCATTTACTAATAAAATAGCCTAAAGCGATTTGAAACTATTTAAAAAAAAATATATTAATACAACACACAGCGATTTCGGAGGGAGCCGAGGTCATTTCATTTTTTCGTTAATAACTTTTGAACGACTCAAAATTCTTGTTTTCCGTTTTCGGATTCCCGATCCTGGCACCAGAACGCTCTTTGGACACCCCTCCCGATATTTTTGGAATTATCAAAAATTTACCACGACAGTAAATGATGTTGGTGTTGGTTATATTTTGCTTTTGCCATCTCCTTTTGACAATACCTACGCCAGTACGATGAAAAAAATTAAATCAGTTGATGAGATAGTGAGATAGCCAACCATATAATTGAGCAATGATTTCCGATGATATATACATTATTGCTATTTCTAATAAAACTTAGGTAAACTATTTTGATTGAAGAAATATGTTTAAGGATTTTTTTTTCTTTTTGGAAGCCATTCTGTCCCTTCGATCAAGGTCAGCGCGCCCCAGCGGGTAAGGGGGCTTCAAGGCGAATCTATACCAGGCAAGGCGAATCCATACCATACCATCCATACTGAATTCGCCTTGATACCAGGTTATGGCACAGCGAATTCAACCAATTCGCCGTGCAGAAGAATGTCAAGTCAAAAGAAAAGGCATGCGAAGGTATGCCTGTAGTAAAAGGCGTCTAAAATACCAAATGGATTCAAGTTGTGTGTAGCGCAACCCTCTCAAGGGGTTACCAGCGCAATACATAGCTTCTCCAACCCAATTTTCTACCTCACCTACCCGTGGCGAATCCTGTTACATTACAGCCGATGCTCTGACGACCCCGAACTCCTGATGGATCTAGGGGGTGCGAGGGCGGTATAGCCCAGAAGGCTTCATTTGGTCATACCAAATCGTTCCCGAGATGGTAGGGCTACTACTTTTATGGTGCTTGTTACCGGAATGTAGAGGATCTGCATACGGCAAATTACAATCAACATCGATAACACTCCTCAGGGATTCAAGGGGTTGTGTAGCGCAACATATAGCTTCTCCAACCCAATTGTCAACCTCACCTTCGAGCGGCGAATCCCGTTTTACTAACAGACGAGGCTCTGGCGACCCCAAGCTCCTCATGGAACTTGGTGGTGGGGAGGGAGGGATAGCCTGAAGGTTCAATGTGGCCATATAAATCGTTCCCGAGATGGTCGGGCCAGCACCTTAATGGTGCTGTGTTACCGGAGCGTATCGGATCTGTATCCGACAAAGGACCATCACATCGATAACACTCCCCAAAGCCTTCGGGGAGTAACCTAATCGCTACAACAACAACAACAACATAACACTCCTCAAGGCCTTCGGGAGTGTCTTTATCGCTACAACAACAACAACAACAACAAGGCTAACGGGTTAATAAATTTGTTGGTAAAAGTCTAGAACAGAGGTCGACTGCTAATACGCGTCCAAAAATATCTCTGCCCGGAGATATTTGCAGTTGAAGTTGGCAATTTTCATGCGGTTGTTGTAATGTTGTTGTACACTGAAAAAAATTTTGTGTACAAAAGGATTTTGCACGCATTTAACTTTGTGGACCGGTCAGGGTAATTTTTTATAAGCGCGGCCGAAGGCCTCCAACGCAGAATGGTATTCTGCGCAAAAGTACTATGGATCCCACCGCCGGTTTCAGAGTGACCCGAGGTCATTTTCGGTTCTTCGTTAATATCTTTTAACGGCTTTAAATTTTCGCATTAGGATTATTAATACTGATGTCAAGACGCGTCCTTTGTCACCTCTCCCAACATTTTTGGACGCGTATTAGCTGTCGACCCCTGTTCTAGACTATTACCAATTTTTATACTCAGCTGAGCATAGCTCACAGAGTATATTAATTTTGTTCCCATAACGGTACCCCGGAACGGCATAAACTAATCGAGATAGATATAGATTTCTATATATCAAAATGATCTGGGCGAAAAAAGAAATTCATTTAGCCATGTCCGTCTGTCCGTAAACACGATAACTTGAGTAAATTTTGAGGTATCTTAATGAAATGTGGTATGTAAGTTCCTGGGCACTCACTTTTTCGATATCGAAAATTTCGAAAAAGCGAAAAAGTGCGATAATTCATTACCAAAGACGGATAAAGCGATTAACTTGGTAGGTGGGTTGACCTTATGACACAGAATAGAAAATAGTAAAATTTTGGACAATGGGCGTGGCACCGCCCACTTTTAAAAGATGGTAATTTAAAAGTTTTGCCAGTCGTTGAAGATATCATGACGAAATTTGGCAGGAACATTGCTCCTATTATTATATGTGTTCTAAATGAAAATTAACAAAATCGGAAGCCGAACACGCCCACTTTAAAAAAAAAATTTTAAAAGTCAAATTTTAACAAAAAATTTAATATCTTTACAGTATGTAAGTAAATTATGTCAACATTAAACTCCAGTAATGATATAAAAAATAAATGTAAGGTGCGATAACCTCCGAAGAGATCTAAGGCCGAGCTTCTCTTCCAATTTGCGTCGTGCTCCTCGTGATTTTCCATACAAATCGGCCGGACGGGACCTACATGTTTTATGCGACTCCGAACGGCATCTGCAAGGCAGATGAGTTTTCACTGAGAGCTTTTCATGGCAGAAATACAATCGGAGCGCTTGCCAGACACTGCCGAGGGGCGACCCCGCTAAGAAAATTTTTCTTCTAATTAAAAAACCTTATTTCTAAAATTTTTATGTTGCTGTGCTCGTGGTGTGAACCCAGGGCATACGGTATGGTAAGCGGAGCACACTACCATCATACCAGGGTGGCCGCAAGTAATGATATGATGCAACAAAATACAAAAATAAAAAAATTTCAAAATGGGCGTGGCTCCGCCCTTTTTCATTTAATTTGTCTACAATACTTTTAATGCCATAAGTCGAACAAAAATTGACCAATATGGTTTGGCGTCTCAATAAAGTCGAATTGAAAATTTTGTGGCGAACGGCATCCTTGAACCCAAGGCGAATCCATACCAGGTGGTGGCAAAGCGAATTCAACCAATTCGCCGTGCAGAAGAATGTCAAGTCAAAAGAATATTTTCATTGATTTCGATTAACTGAAATATTGTTGTACAAGGCTTTGTATGGAAATCAATGCGAATTCATTACAGGTGGTGTTATCCCATCAGCTGATTGCTTCTTCTTGATAATTTTCCATACAACGCCTTGTAGTGCAACAAGTTAATCGAAATCAATGAAAATTTTCTTTTGACTTGACATTCTTCCGCACAGCGAATTGATTGAATCGTTAAGTTTAGATAATCGCAGACCAATACTCTGCTTGTCATTTACGTATGATATTATAATGGGTTCGTTGACTGTCCATATTTATTGGATAGGATTCGATTTAATATTCCTCGGAGGTGTTTTCGCAGTTTTTATACATTTTATTGTGACAATTTTAAAACCCACTATTCCAGTAATGCTCCAATTGCTCGTGCTCTCCGTGAGTTTAACTCTATCAGTACTGTTGTAAATCTAGACTTTTCTGTTCCAAAAGCGAAACTGCTAAATATATTAAAATCTGCTTTCTAAGTACTATGTATTATTTTTCAAATAACTATCTCTTAACTTTAGTTTGTATCATAGTCTGTAAGGATTTAAGTCCATTGACTAAGTGAAATAAAGAAATAAAGAAAGAAATAAATTTATCAAGAAGCAATCAGCTTCTGGGATAAACCCACCTCTGCTGAATTCGCTTTGCCTCAAACCAAATCAAACCAAACCAACACCTGGCAGTCAAGGCGAATTTATACCAGGTGGTGGAAAAGCGAATTCAATCAATTCGCCGTTCAGAAGAATGTCAAGCCAAAAGAAAATTTTCATAGATTTCGATTAACTGACATTTTGTTTTACAAGGCTTTGTGTGGAAAATTATCAAGAAGAAGCAATCAGCTGTTGGGATAACACCACCTCTACTGAATTCGCCTTGCATGGCAGTTCTTGTAAGCAAAACATAAAATGCTCTGGTTAAAACAAAATAACCGATGACATTTGGTAAGAAAAAAAATATAAAAACAAAAAGGATAACTGCAGCTTAAACATTTTGATAATAACATTGTTTACAGAATTAATTAAGCTACCACATATAGGTTCTGACGTTAACAAGTTATCACGAGAAATATTATATAGAAGATTATAAGCGCTTACAAAACTGCCAACTTTGAACAGGTATGCGGAAATATTTGGCATTAAAAATATCGAATGTATGCACGTCCTTGGCATACAAAAAAATATTAGGCGTTAATTAGTTACCGTAAATATCTGTAAACAAAATTTTGATTATATATCACAATTAAAGGGTGAGAGGATGAGCAGGGAACCTAGGCGGTTTGTATGCAAATGAATACACGTAGTCTTTAAACTTGTGGGTTGGTGGGCATGCCACAGCGCGCAACTGCCACTGATAAGTATACGGTGTCAACGGCAGCTTGAATGTAGCACGCAGCGACCCAATGAGCCCAATGTATTAGCAAAATTTTAATACTCGCTATACAAGAACGTTTTAGTTTGTTTTATCTTTTTTTCTATTTGCAAAAACATTTACCAGTTGTCAATGCCAGCGCAGTTGAAGCCGCCACCATCAGAATGGATATAGGTAGCTTCTTACAGAGTTCACTCCAACTTCGTAAAGACTGTGTTAACCAGGTTCATAAATAACTTTTACTACGTTAATATTCTTTTCGGTGGGGGATATTCCCCACCTGATACTAAAATGCTGTGCGATACCTTTTTCCGTTTGCCAATAGCGTTGAGATTGTTACGCTTATTAATGCTTCTTCATCTCGCTTTCCTAAAGAGGTTTTCGAGTTGTATTTAATACGAGCACAAGGCATGCGGTGCCATGAGACGACTATTTCAATCCAACAGCAAATATGAATTCTTCATATTCACATAAACACAATCACATATGCCAAGCAAGGCATGGCGTGGATGAAAAGAACAGTCCGTGTATAACGCCACTGCGGGAGCACGAACAATCCCCCAAACGCTCTGTATTTTGTTGTTGTGAAGTGCTTCTTCCTCTTTTTATCTTTTTAACACCTTCTGCTATTACTCTCTTTCTCTCTCTTTGTTTGACATCTATAAACTGCTACTCTTTTATTTTTATTTCCTTACATACAACAATTTTATCACCACCACGAGCAAAGCTGTTTGTTTTTGTTCCGTCCCGAATATTTATTTTCCAATATACTTTAACCGGTCTTACCAACCTTCCAATCCAAATGCAAGAAACAAACTGTCAAAAATTCACTCAACTACGAGCACTCGTTTCATTTGCTCACCTACATGGCGGAACCATACAAGCTGGCGTCATGGTGATATACCCACAAACATAATTAAAAGTTCCATGTACTTTGTTTTTGTAAATTCGATGGACTAATGTCAAAGTCGTACTGCGCCGGAAGTTGTTGTATCAAATCAAATAAAAATAGTACAAATCAGCTATCCCGTGCTACCACCTTGTATAGTTCCGCCATCGTTCCCATTTATCTGCCAGTGTTGCCATGTCGATTAAAGTCAACCAAAATCTAGGGGGTTTTCTTATTACTTTTTGATAGGTTGATTTTTTAATAATGTAGTTCCAAGATATGGCACATATGTAAACGTACATAAGCAAACATCGTCCAAACGGGCTATTTACAGAATACATTTACAAATCAAATAAGAGCAGTTTCACACGTACATATAGTAAGGGGACTCATGTAACCGTGTAAATTCCTTATAAAGTGTGTAAACGTATAAATTTATCTAGTGTGTAAACGAACTGTTAAATTTTGTATGAAAAATCATTTACACAATTTGTATAAATTTACGCGCACATTTCATTGTGTGAACGCGGTAAACTCAAAGGAATGCAACCTTGCAGACATTACAGCAGGCATTTTCATCAGAAATCTCCAACATCAGCAAGCCATTTACAAAAATATCTTAGTAAAGACGTTTTAGTTTTGATTTTTCACTTAATCTTGGCATTTTTTAATTTGTATAACAATCAAAAAATTTTTGTTTGGCAATAATACAGCTGATAAACAATCAAGTTTATTAAGAGTATTTCTAGATGCGTTCATATAACAGCGTGTGTAAATGGATATAATTTTACACCTTATAAGTTTATATGCTTTCATGAGTCCCCCCAGTGAAAAATTCGCAAGCAAATTTGGAAAAAATTTAATGGCAGCAAATAATGGGTATTACATCTCAACTTCCCTACAAGAAACTCTGATAGTTTTACTAATATACTCACACTTGTAATTGACAGTGCTGATCCTGCGATGACGTAGACATTGATACTCAAATTTATGTCTGTTCCTTTGTTCGCTCACGCATGTCAGCATGTTCCCAACGACAGCCTATAATCATGAAAAAGGACTCAAACTGGGAAAGCTTCGGACACCTGGTACAGAACAAAAGAACATACAGCAGATACCATTATGCATGTGAGACAGATACATAATTCTCAACGGAATTTTATGTATGCGAGAACAGTTTATCCGATTTAATCATGTTGTCACTACTGACTGTTATATGACAATCAAATGATTATCACGGTTGTTTTGTTATTTTTTAAATTCCGTCATTTTCAACCGACGAAAACCATGTAAAAAATAAGTTTAAAAAATGAAAAAGATAAAAGATATTAAAAAATACCAAAAGATGTCGGAATGTATGGGGCGCACTCAAAAAATTGATACGCGAAAAATAATAGTGGTTAGTTGTGAATCATTTATAATGTGTTTCCGCATGAGGAAAGCGCTCTTCTGTTGTTTTGTTATTTTCTGAATTTAAATTGAACATTCTGAAGTCGAATTCTTATAAAACTATTTATTTTAAACAAATAAGAAACACGTATGCTTTTATCACGTACAAAATTAAAAACGTAATGAAATAAAGTAAATAAAAAGCAAAAATCATTGTTTCATTTTTGGCGGAATATATCAATGGTCATTTATGATAGTATAACAGTCAAACCTGATATCTACAGTAAACTATCATTTATGACACTTTTTGATAGTTAGAGTGTCAGCACTGATCCAGGAAAAGGAATGAGAGTGAGCAGTACGCCTATATACTTAATCAGTAGGCCATGTGGGTGTATAAGAAGGAGACAAAAACTCACACGTACACAGTTGTTTACATCACATTTGCGCAAGTCCCCTTAAGTTTGTGATAAAAGTTTGTATGAGGCGCTGATCGTTAGGTTGACATTGCTGACAATCAGATGATAGTCATATGATAGTCAGTATTCTTGTGGGCTAATAAATCGCACTTTTCTCTAAAAGCCCCGTCACATAAGGAATTTTTCCAATAGATGCGTTTAACGCAATCTCATGCATGATGAATATATTGCACGTATTTTAATGGAGAGCAGCCGATCTAGCGCCACCAGCGCCATCGGACATACAAAAGTCGACAATCTTCAACTTTTTTTTCGAACCAAGCTTAAGAATAACAATTTGGCATTTGTTTTGGCTATGGGTGCTTTCACACTTTTTAAGTGAAAATATTTTTCCCTCTTGTTGGTACTTTTCTAAAAATTTTTACAGTTAAAAACTGTAATTTAAGAAATGAATAGAATACAAAATATGTGTGCAAGTATTTCTCTTGTACAGTGAGAATGTTTATAACAGTGCTTCGCGAAATTTTGTATGTGAATGGGCAAGGCCAAATAAACTTCAATTGTCAAGTCTGAAATTCCTTTATATTTACAAACGCAACACCTTGGTTGATTTTGGCGATGTTACTAGAACGCATCTATATGAAAAACTTCATTGTTGCTCGGCTATAACAAACAAACGAAAACAAACTACGGGTTTTGTCCAAAAGGAAATAAGAATGCGTTGCGCCAATTTAAAATATATTGCAAACTTCAAACCAGAACGTCACTCAGAAAAAACATTTGAAATCGAATTAGCTTTTTGCGCAGTAATTTTATTTCGCTTTTTCTGCAGAAATTGGGCTTGCAAACCGCATGTGGAAAGTGGTTTTTAAAAGAAATGAAAATATGTATAAATTTAAGTTTTTATGACCTGTGTACGGCGATTCTAGCTCCATTACCTACTCTTATAATGGGTGTTAAGAATGACACCATGTTTGACAAAATCTTAATATCATGCCCGCGCCAAACCACATATTACTTTAGCTGACAACAAAAAAAACATGGCCATTATGAAATTATTAATAGTCGTGTTTTTTTTTTTTTGTACTTGCATATACACCTGCATATGCGACTAAATAAAAACAGTAGAGACACGTACTTTTTCGGTCATAGTGTATAACGCATACCAAAATTGAATGTGTAGAATAGTGGAGGCACACACTTTTTAGTACTAATTTTATGCACAATAATTTCATTAGTGCAGATAAAGTTATGCACTTAGCAGTTCATATAAAGTTTAGGTGTATATGTATGTGCGCGTAAAATAAAAACACAGCTAATGTCATTCACGTTTTACTAGTCTGCAAATGATTATAGGTCAATGTTCGTGTCATTATGAATCAAATTCAAATGGTTCGTTCAGATTCACAATGGTTCGTATAAAGCAATTAGAATCATTGTCAATGAAACTAAGTGGGATATCTTATCTGTCAACTGCCTCATAGGATGTTCAATATGGCTACTTCTTAGCGTTTTGACAGGGTGTTCAATATGGCGGCGCATATCTTCAGCGGGTGATAGAAAAAGATACAGAATGAGACAGCGATATCCAATTACAAATCAGGTAATCCAATCACTTTGGAATTTTGACGTCTATGTAGAAGATATCACACTTAGTTTCATTCACAATGATTAGAATGACAGCACTATTTGCGAACTACTGTCAAACACATACGAGCAGTCATGGCGGAACGATACAGGTGGCGTCATGGTGACATACCCACAAACATAAATAAAAGTACCATGGACTTTGTTTTTGTAAATTCGATGGACTAATGTCAAAGTCGTACTGCGCCGGAAGTTGTTGTATCAAATCAAATAAAAAAGTAAAAATCAGCTATCCCGTGCTACCACCATGTATAGTTCCGCCATGGTTCCCCGATTATCTGCCAGTGGTGCTCTTTCGATTAAAGTCAACCACCATAGTGTACATGTACAAGTGTGTTGACTTATCTGTCAAGCATTCTGACAGGCACTCGCTGGATTCGGAATGACAGCGAATTCAAAATGGATACCATTACCGAATGCTCCGAATGATTGAAAAATTGAAAAAGTCCATACGATTGGTAGTCAAAAATGTTGTCGTTGAGACCAAAAATGCGACTCTAGACCTGAGATTTCCATCAGGTGAGCGAGGCTGTTTGTAGTTTTGACGTTTATCGCTTAGTGAACACACTTGGTATAGGTACACTATGTCAACCACAATCTATGGGTTCTTCTTATTACTTTTTGATAGGTTGATTTTTTAATAATGTAGTTCCAAGATATGGCACATATGTAAACGTACATAAGCAAACATCGTCCAAACGGGCTATTTACAGAATACATTAACAACTCAAATAAGAGCAGATTCACACGTTCAAATATTGAAAAATTCGCAAGCAAATTTGGAAAAAATTTAATGGCAGCAAATAATGGGTATTACATCTCAACCTATTAAATCGCACTTTTCCTTAAAAGCCCCGTCACATAAGCAATTTTTCCAATAGATGCGTATTGCACGTATTTTTATGGAGAGCAGCCGATCTAGCGCCATCGGACATACAAAAGTCGACAATCTTCAACTTTTTTTGCGACCCAAGCTTAAGAACAATTTGGCATTTGTTTTGGCTTTGGGTGCTTTCACACTTTTTAAGTGAAAATATTTTTCCCTCTTGTTGGTACTTTTCTAAAAAATTTTACAGTTAAAAACTGCAATTCAAGAAATGAATAAAATACAAAATATGTGTGCAAGTATTTCTCTTGTACAGTGAGAATGTTTATAACAGTGCTTCGCGAAATTTTGTATGTGAATCGGCAAGGCCAAATAAACTTCAATTACCAAGTCTGAAATTCCTTTATATTTAAAAATGCAACACCTTGGTTGATTTTGGTGATGTTACTAGAACGCATCTATATGAAAAATTTCATTGTTGCTCGGCTATAAGAAACAAACGAAAACAAACGACGGTTTTTGTCCAAAAGGAAATAAGAATGCGTTGCGCCAATTTAAAACATATGTGCAAACTTCAAACCAGAACGTCACTCAGAACAAACATTTGAAATCGAGTTAGCTTTTTCCGCAGTAATTTTATTTCGCTTTCTCTGCAGAAATTGTGCTTGCAAACCGCATGTGGAAAGTGGTTTTTAAAAGAAATGAAAATAGAGTAAATTGTTTGGCGACCTTTCATATTTAATATTTATTTTTGCCGGCTCGAGGCCAGTTAAAAAATAAACACAAGTTTTCTTTAAAAATCCGATATATTTCGGTTACTCCGCGGTAACCGTCCTCAGGGATATAAACTGCAAAATCTATACAAACAAATAACATTATATAAACAAAATATTGATGAAACAGTAACAACAAATGACATACATTAATTTACACGTCCTCTTGCTTAGGCGTGGAGTTTGTTACTACTTTATTTGTAATTAAATGTCTGTAAAATGTCTATTTGGCGGAGTGTTTATAATGTGTAACATTTCAAGTGAGAAACGCTTGGAATAATTTGCATCTTGCTGTAAGATGGATGCTCGGAATCGATGGGTCATACAGTTGCTGCCTCTCTTTCCGGGTTGTCCGCCTGCTGTTGTTGTTGTAGCAGTGCTTCGCCCCATCCAATTGGTTCGACCGATCACAAATTGTCATCAATATCCTCTAACGGGAGTCCAAGGAAACTTGCCGTTTCAACAGGGGTGGACCATAAGAAAAGGGGTGTTAGAGGCGTTGGTTCCACATTACAATTGAAGAGATGGTTGGTGTCATGTGGGGACACGTTGTAAGCGGGGCATACATTTTGTATGTCGGGGTTGATTCTGGATAGGTAAGAGTTTAACCTGTTACAGTATCCAGAACGAAGTTGAGCAAGAGTGACACGCGTTTCCCTGGGGAGTATGCGTTCCTCTTCCGCAAGTTTTGGATAATTTTCGTTAAGCACTGGATTCACCGGGCAATTCCCGGCATAAAGGTCCGACGCCTGTTTATGGAGTTCACCAAGGACCTGCTTGTGTTTTTTCACTTCATACGGTTGGGTTCTCAGGTGCCGTATTTCCTCAAAATGCTTACGGAGATGACTCCTTAAGCCCCTAGGCGGTGCTGGTTCATCAATCAGATGTCTGTTGGGATGCCCAGGTTTCTGGGTATTCAACAGGAACTGTTTGGTCAGCATCTCATTTCTCTCCCTGATGGGGAGACCTCATTATGCAGATGGTGTTCTGGGGACATAAGAAGACAGCCCGTGGCGATTCTGAGAGCAGTATTTTGGCAGGCCTGTAGTTTCTTCCAGTGGGTGATTTTTAGGCTTGGCGACCATATGGTGACGCGTAGCACGTAATCGGCTGGCTAATTGCTTTGTATGTAGTCATGAGCGTTTCTTTATCTTTTCCCCAAGTACTGCCAGCGAGGGATTTGAGGATTTTGTTACGGCTCTGAATTCTCGGAACAATTGCGGCTGCGTGCTCACCAAAATGTAGATCCTGATCAAACGTCACACTCAAGATTTTGGGGTGTCGGACAGTCGGTAGCGTAGTGCCATCGACGTGGATGTTCAAGATGGTCGACATTTGGGGCGTCCATGTTCTAAATAAGGTCGCGGAAGATTTAGTCGGTGATAATGCCAGGTTTCGCGAGGCGAAAAAACTGGAGAGATCAGGGAGGTACCCGTTTATTTTATTGCATAGTGCATCGATCTTTGGGCCTGGGCCTGTGGCCATTATTGTGCAGTCATCGGCGTAGGAAACGATTGTGACTCCTTCCGGTGGTGAAGGTAGCTTAGATATGTAGAAATTAAACAAAAGTGGGGATAGGACACCACCCTGTGGCACCCCCTGTTTAATTCTCCTTGGTTTTGATGTTTCGTTTCTAAATTGCACCGATGCCTGCCGACCACCCAGATAATTTGCGGTCCACCTTTTAAGACATGGGGGAGGGTAGACCCTTCCAGGTCCTGCAGTAACGAGCCATGGTTGACCGTATCAAAAGCTTTTGATAGGTCTAGCGCTACAAGTACTGTTCTATGGTGGGGGTATTGATTTAAACCGCAATTTATCTGGGTGCTAATGGCATTCAGCGCGGTGGTAGTGCTATGGAGTTTTCTGAAGCCATGCTGATGAGGGGCTAGCTGCAAATTTGCTTGGAAATAAGGGAGCAGAATGGCTTCAAGCGTCTTTGCCACTGGCGATAGGAGAGATATCGGACGATACGACTCACCTATGTTAGCTGGTTTCCCAGGCTTTAGTAGCGGGACCACCTTGGCCATTTTCCATTTCTCAGGTATGACAAAGGTGGAAAGAGACAGATTGAAGACATGTGCTAAATATTTGAACCCCTCTTTCCCTAGGTTTTTAAGCATCGGCATGGCTATGCCGTCTGGGCCCACTGCTTTGGATGGTTTAGCACGACCAATGGCGTCCTCAACCTCTTTAGCGGTGATGGTGATTGGTGACGCGCTGAATTTGTGTTTATGTGCGCGTCTATTGGCTCTCCGTCTATCTTTGTCGACCGTAGGATGCATTATATATTGTCGGCAGAAAGCGCTCGCGCATTTTTTCGCGTCCGACAGCACTTTGTCGCCAAAGGCGATGGAAACTTTGTCTTTGTGCTTAGTCGGATTCGATAGGGACTTTACGGTGGACCAAAGTTTACCCACACCGGTAGAGAGGTTACAACCTCTTAGGTGCTCCTCCCATTTCGCCCGCTTGTGTTCATCTACAAGCAATCTGATGCGTTGGTTTATATCCCTTATTTGGGGGTCGCCTGGGTCAAGCTGTCTTATAAGGTCACGTTCTCTCGCTAAGTTTGCGGCCTCCGCCGGGAAGTGGGCCGGATTTCGGGAATTCTCCCGGCGGGAATGAAATGTGCCGAGGCGGATTTAATGACCTTACGCTTCCCAAGGCAGTCGGTTCTATGTACCGGAGCGACTCGGGATTTTTCCCGACCAAGGACTGTCATTTCAGTGTGACCCCATCTGACTTCCTTGATGAACCCCAGCAGTGTTCTTGGCTTGCGAGATTAAATGTGGGAATGCTCTGGCCATGGTGAGGCCATAAACTTAGCCCTACGTCTTGAAATTGCGCCGCAATCTAGAAGGATATGTCCGCCGTCTGCTGATCCATCACAAAATCGGTATGTGTTGCTCGATATTATACCCAGCTTTTGCATGTGACTGTTCAGTCCACAGTGTCTCGTAAGAATAGCCGTTAGGATTCTTAGGTTATCTTTTTGAGAAGCCTATTAATGCCCTATATCGAGTTGTGCTTTAACCCCCTAACAGTAACTTAGATTGACTTAGGCCTGGCATATTGCGCCAGTGTTCTCTCTTTCCCTCCCTGCTACTATTAGGGGCATTTATTGAGTGAGCCAACTGCCAGGAACAGCTCGGGATCGATGGGTCATACAGTTGCTGCCTCTTTCCGGGTTGTCCGTCTGCTGTTGTTGTTATAGCAGTGCTTCGTCCCATCCAATAGGTGCGATCGATCACAAATTGTCATCAATGTCTTCTAACGGGAGTCCAAGGAAACTTTCTGTTTCAACAGGGGTGGACCATAATGAGAGGAATGTTAGAGGCGTTGGTTCCACGATACAGTTAAAGAGATGGTTGGTGTCATGTGGGGACACATTACAAGCAGGACAATGTTTTGTATGTCGGGGTTGATTCTGGATAGGTAAGAGTTTAACCTGTTACGTTACCCAGCTAAGTTGAGCTAGAGTGACTACTCTCGTTTCCCTAGGGAGAGTGCGTTCCTCCTCTGCTAGTTTTGTTCTTTGAGTACAGGAATCACCGGCATAGAGGTCCGACGCCTGTTTGTGGACTTCACTGAAGACATGCTTCTGTTTTTAGCTTCATACGGCTGTGTTCTCAGGTGCCGTATTTCCTTATAATGTAATGAGGCTGTGAACAACAAGAGCCACAAAAGATTTATAAAAGTTACGAGGACGCTGGATTTTGGAATCTAGCCCAGAGCAACCTGTGCGATGCAACCATCCCTTGCACGTGAAAAACTGACAAGAGTATTTATTTTTTTAATTTAATTTATTTATTATTACGGCTGTTTAGGCCTAAAACTTAAACTACTAAGTACAATTCATTGTTATAATCACTTATTTCTATTGAATATGCTGTTGGAATGCCATGTGATTCCGATCAGCATATTTACTAGCGTGACAAAGGGACGAGTCTGGGAGCCACTCATTTAAGGAAGGTTGGAAAGGACGCGTTTCCAATCCTCCAGTGCTCCCAGCTTAAGGCAACAAAATTTGGAACTTATATTTTTCAATTATATTTGTATTTTAAGCTGTCGGAATGTATTAGTCTCCGATCAACACAGCTAAACATGTCTTTGGATGTTGGAAATTGAAAATAACGTGTATCCAATCACCCCTCAACTTTGTTTAGTAAAGACGCTGTCGGAATGCATGAAGATTCCGATTAGCACAGCTCAACATATAATGTTTAGCTTTTCTACGCACTGAAGGACCAGTGCTGACTTTATTTCGAACGCCGCAAATGCCTTTATTGGGGCCTGACTGCCTGACTGAGTATGGCAATTGTTTCATTGGGGTATCAGCGCTGAAGGTTCAGCTTAGCGCACTAACTTATGGCGAATACTTCCGCTTGAAAATGCTCGGATGTGCTTTTAGAGTTACTGATATTTTGGCTCTGGCTCCAATCCTCTCTGGCGTCTTCGAGCCATCTATGTACCATACGATCTTGAGCAGACTAGTAATACATTGCACCCGCATATACCTATACAGCCGTACCAAGATACGGAGCAGCCCATTACATTTTGGCACAACCGGAGCACTGCTGGACATCCAATCTATATGAAAGCTATGGATTCAAAAGTGTTTGTACCAGTGGCTGGTGCACACCGAACTGGACCAATGTATGCTATATTGATGCCTGCACAAATACCAAGCTATGTTTATGTGAATAATGTTACTGCTTATGTCCATTTGCACGGTTGACCACATACAGTACCTACGTTTATACAAGGTGGAACACCACACTATCTACATGGCGATGTAGCCACCGATCACGTTGTTGTAAGAGATTAATTAAAATATGTTATTCATAAACACTGATTCTTATATTTTCATTATCATTAAACTGTAGACTGTAGACTCATGACGGGTATTCTTACTGGAAACTGCCTTCTGGCGTCACATGCCTTTAAATTAGGCTTGGTCAGTGATAGCAGATGTAGGAAGTGCGGGTTGGAGGAGGAAACGATCGATTACGTTCTGTGCTCGTGCCCTGCGCTTGTCAGGCTAAGACTCCAGCTGACAGCTGTCAGATCTAGAAGCAACAAGTGGCTTAAGTTCTAGGAAGCTTCAGGTATTTGTCAAGAGGACGGAGGTATTTTATACCATGTCCTGGTTGTTGATAGGATTTTTAGCTTGGTTACTTCTGGTAACACTACGGACTTATTCAGTCTATGTAAGCTCGTCATGAACCCGCCAGTTCAACCTAACCTATATCTTGTTTTGGTTTTTACTTTAGAATCAACCGTTTAAGTAAGCGATGTCAGCTAGTTAAGCGCCTTCAAATGTAGATCCATAAGGAACATGGGGTCGCCAGAGCCTCGGCTGTTAAAGAATGATGTTGGGTGAGCGGCCAGGCAGCAGCGTGCAACAAATGCACCATTCAGGAGGATACCCTTGCTGAGCCCAGAAAATCTGAGAAAGTTGGATGTACTGGTCGGATGCAGCAAACGAGTATATTCTGTAATAGCATATGATCAACTTGGAGATAACCAAACGTTTATTTTCCTGTCCAACAGGGAATTGGTTCTAGACCCTGCTGCTAAAGAAGGATAGGCGTAGTCACATCAATACGTTCCCGGGCTACTTGGGGAAATCAGTTTTAGCAGTACTTTGCACTTTTCATACTGCACGTCCATACAAGAACTTCGGATAATGAATTAAACAGTTGTTGTTGTTCTTGGTGTTGTTGTTGAATTAAACAGTCATCTGCATTTGTTTGTTTTTGTAGCACGTCTAATTTCCTTCGTAACATCCAATCAATTATCCCTTGTTATAATGTTGTGTTATCAATGAATGCAACAGCGAAGTATCTTCGGGTACCCCTGATTATAGTTATCTGAAATCTCCTTGAGTTCCTTTTGCCTTTGGCCTCTCAGAAAAGAGCTTATTGTGGAGCCCTATTTATAGAACACTTTTCGGGTTAAATATATTAAAAACTTTAATCTATTATTATTATTATTATTTATTATTACGGCGTTTTAAGCCTAAAACTTAGATTATTACAAATTATAAATACATTTTAATTATAATAGAATTTCTAGCGTTTGGGGGTCGGAATGCATGAGATTCCGATCAGCACGGAAACTGGTGGTCCCAACGGGCGAGTCTTGGAGTCATCTCATTGGGAGGTTGGAAGGACGTGTTCACAATCCTGCCCTACTCCAAGACGTATGATTACAGTTTTATTATGTATGCTGTCGGAATGCATTTGATTCCGGTCAACCCAAAAGCTAGCAGCTCAGTAGAATGAGCCACTTTTATCGGACGGTTGGAAAGGACGTGTTTCCAATCCTCCCTGTACCAGCTTTTTAATTAATTATAGTATATCATTGTTGTAGGAGTATACGTGATTCACGTGAACTGTTTGTCTGGGACGATATTTTCAGGAATTCTTTCCCAATTTGATTGCGAGCGATATATGTATTTGCTCTGATATTAGTTTCCTTCTCATTCTAGGTAATTTCATTTTGAAGATGTGCGCATAGCAATATTCCAGCTGTGGCTGAAGGAAGAACATAAATTTGCTCAAATTATAAGAAAACTGCGACAACTATCCCCCCGCCTTTTTAGTACCACAGATAAGGCGCTAACAAGCATACTATGGGAAAGGGTCAAGACCAAAGGATCAATATCACCTGTAAATCTAACAAAACTCATGGCTCTGCAAACTGATGTTGAACAACACCACCAGCGCAGGAAAAATTGGGCATCATCACTGAGCTTCGAAAGTTTCAGAAAGGGCACAGCTATAAGTAGACGTTATTGTACTTAATTAGCTTGTACATATCAATATACACATATGTAAAGTTCACAAGAGTAATAAGGGAATAATTTAAATTGTAAAAAAACATTGTATATATGAATTATTTATAATTAAATATTATCTGAACATAAAGGACGCGTTTCATTCATGGAAAAAGCGACTTGACAGAAGGTAACCGATACGGGTAACCGATAGGCCAGTTACCCGTGTTGTTGTTGTTGCATATGTTTTGGTTAACGATAACGTAAACATAACTGATGAAGTAACTTAAAAATGTAAATAACATCGAGCGAGAAGGAATGTCGAAAACACAATAGGTAAGAGCGAGAAAGCGAGTCACACGTACACTATTTTGAGGGAGCGCATGCGTTACCTTTTTAACGACAGCAATGTAAAAGTCATTAAGACGATAATTGGTGAACAAGTTATTGGTGACGACTAAGTAATCGATTAGGTAACGGGTACCTGTCTTGTAGGGTTGCGAACTACTGTCAAACACATACGAGCAGTGTTGCCGCTAATAGTTAGGGATGGCCAGGTTGAAGTAAGGGTATGGATCATTGTGAATCAAACTAAGGGTGATATCTTATCTTACCTCCATGATGGAATTATAGGAGGTGGCGCATTGCGCATGCAAACATTAGCTCAGCTGTTTTTTTTGAGCAATTTTTACGTCATTTTCCTTTAGCTCTTGCTTTTTCTCTCTTTCTTTCATTCGCTGAAGCAGTCAAGTGTGACGTAGATGCACAGAACAATGCAATTTTGAACTCGTGAATGCACAATCTTCTGTGTGTGATTTGTGTTATCTGTCAACTGCTTGACAAGATGTCCAATATGGCTACTTTTTAGCGTTTTCACAGGGTGTTCAATACCCTGCAAAAACGCTCCACGTCATTTTACTAGTTATTTTACGGTCATTGTGACTTCTGTAGCGGTTATATTCATAGTCATTTTTGCATGGGTGGATTAGGTTTTTTGACCAAATTTTCCGTTTCGTTTCTATTAATGTGATCGTGCATTCCGCTCCCACCTATAGGATGTGAGCATAGTACTGTGCTGCTCACACACGTCACAATGCTCGTCAAATGGCGGTCATTTTTCCGTCATTTCACTCTACATTTTCGAGTCATTTGACAATGAATTTTACTGCGGTTTTACCATTTATATAACCGCCATATAACGTGAATTTTACCTGCAGATTTACTTTACCTGGAGCAGCCAGCCATATGAATAAAATATGAACCAAAAAAATTTAATTTTCAATATTTATTATTTTCAATATTATTATATATGTACATGAAATTGGAACTTATATTAATCCAGTTCATATAAAACAGAAGAACTTTAATAATAAGTAAACTCGCTTAATTGGTTTTTGTTTTCCAATTGAAATCTCTTCTAAGCGAGCAAAAAAATAATATTAAGCTTTAGAAAAAACTCTTTTAAGCTTTAGAAAAAAATCCAATTATTTGAATCAATTTAAATCTACAACTTAAAGCTAATTAGAAATTCAGGTTAGATTTACTCTTTTCTTTTCAGATCAAGAATATTCAAAGGTGTCGTGGAATCCCATTGCTGTCGTAATTGATGAACTTAAAAATGTACGACTAGTAATTGAGTCAGACTTATTATTGTTCTAAATCTAATCATTCAAGCAATAATTCTGCAACCCATAGCAGGAGTATTGATTGGTTTCAAATCTAATTCCAACAGCAATCGTATCACGACATCCCTTATTATATATGCACATGAAATTGTAACTTAAATTAATACAGTTCATATAAAGAAAAGTAAGTATTTTAATAATAAATAAACTCGCTTAATTGGTTTTCGTTTTCCAATTGAAATCTTTTCTAAGCGAGCAGAAAATAATTTTAAGCTTTAGAAAAACTCCAATTATTTGAATAATCTACAACTTAAAGCTTAGTAGAAATTCAAATTAGGTTAACTCTTTTTTCAGATCAAGAATATTCAAAGGTGTCGTGGAATCCGATTGCTGTCGTAATTGATCAACTTAAAAATGTACGACTTGTAATTAAGTCAGACTTATTATTGTTCTAAATCTAATTATTCAAGCAATAATTCTACAACCCTTAGCAGGAGTATTGATTGGTTTCAAATTTAATTCCGACAGCAATCGTATCACATCCCTTATTATATATGTACGTGATATTGCAACTTAAATTAATACTGTCGATATAAAGAAAAGTAAATACTTTAATAATAAATAAACTCTCTTAATTGGTTTTTGTTTTCCAATTGAAATCTTTTCCTGTGCAAGCACATCGCTAACCTGTGTTGGCAAAAGATATGATTATACTGTGTTCGATAGATAGTCGGACGAGCCGCTACTCGGCGAAGTAGAGATGACCGTTGTGTCGGTGGCAACTGTTACAACAGCAGTTTCTAACTTTACACCATCCGTACATTGTGATGAATACTTCACTGCCTTTTCCAATTGCTTGGCGCCAGCAATTTTTGCTGTTTGTAAAGCTTTAGCTGTAATGCAAATATATAGATGGGTTAAAGTGGTTTTCGTATGTTATTCAACAACTCACCCTATACCATCATCACAGCCTCCTCATCGATTTTGAATATGTGTACTATTTCAGTATTCAGACCCAGTTCGTTTGGTGCAATATTTTCGATTTGAAGAATATGTATACTATCCGTTAGGCAGAAAATTAGGTTCAATCGATTCATTCATATACTGTGGGTATTTGAGCCGTAGACGCAATGGCAGATATTTTGATTCTTTTTGAAGTGTAACATTTGTAAACAGTTGGGTTTCTCTGCTGTCACCATCACCACTAGAGAGCTATTGAAGAAACGCTCGACCAAGATAATATGTGAGATTTACACGCATAGATTTCTTCCACCTTTTCACAGTTATTGATGGAGAAAATGCGAAAGCCATATTTACCATCCAATACCGAAATAGAACTGTAGAGGAAGAAACATTTTATAAAATTTAATAAAATCAGAAAATGATAGTTGTGCTAAAATGGGGTAACGTATTGTATGTTAAAGTATAGCGAAGTCTCAGCGGCTTTGTCCTGGTGAAAATTGAGTTTGAATAGGTTTTATTCTTCATTCTTAGAAACATGTACGAAGGTACCTGGTAAGATATTAAAAATCCTCAACGCTTTTTTTTGCTATAACTTAAAAAACTCATATTCAAACTTCTGCTTATCTTCTACATATCAATAGCTACCTTTACCACCAGGAGTCACTATTGCTTCTACGCCTATGCTATTGTTTCCTACATCGATGAGCTTTGTAATAAAATAAACAGCTATCTCCCCAATCTCTCCAGTTTTGTCGCCTCGCGAAACCTGATATTTTCACCAACCAAATCATCGGTGACCTTATTTAAAACATGACCGCGCCAAATGTCGACCATATGGCATTACCCTACCGACTGTCTTACACCCTAAAATTTTGGGGTGTGACTTTCGATCAGGATCTGCATCTTGGAGAGTATGCACTAGCAATTGTAACGAAAATCGTCGTTGGTGTGAGGGCTTAGCCGATCTCCATAGCGCCCGACTATGAGGAGGAGCTGTTTAGGACTGGCATCTACGCCGTTTCGCCTCATTGGAGGGCGGCGGGATGTCGGTGACCAAGAACTGCCAACCCCCTAATCCAGGGTGTTATGCGGACCGTGCCTGTTGGACGATTTGTAGCCAGGGGATAAATTCGGCTGTATTTGAACGGAGCCTTCCCGATACCGGACCACCTCGGGAAGTATTGATGGCCTTACCACAGTAAGGGGCGCTGCTGTGGCTGACGGTTCTTTCCCCGTATATAATACTGGACCGCTGAGCCCGCCTTGTCGGGCTGGTGGTCGTACGACCAAGGTGAACGACTCATTACCTAATTTTCATAAGGACGATGATAAGAAGAGGACTGAGCCGCAAGCCAAGGACGACAAATACGCATTAAGCGATGCGTCGGGCTCGGGGAGCGAGAGTAGTGCTAATACAATGAACTCCGTATTGGAGAAGCACACAAATGAAAAAGGAGTAGAAGAGTGGAGAAGGGTACGGAGCAAAGAGCTCTCTCGAAGTACCGTGCAGTACTAAGAATTGTACAACGCTTGGGAGCAGTGGTGGACCCAACATAAGAGGAGATCGAGCGCTTGGCATGGGCTCATGAGGCGGTAGAAATAGGTCGAAGGCAGTTCAAAAGGTTTTCTGCGAGAAACCCTCGGTTCTGCAATCGGTATGAGGAGGAAGAAGCGTCGAATGGCAGAATGAAAAGGCAACGTTCGGCGGAAGGCGACAAGCGTGCTTTCAAGAGGCAAAAAGGGCCCAGTCCCAGAGCCGCGACGCAGGGCAGTCCCATAGACAAGACAAGTAGGCCCAAAGCTGTAAGACAGATGGGCCCCAATAGCGAGGTAGCAACTACCTCGAAGGCTGCGAGTCAGAGGGAAGTTCCAACTATGGAAGTAGGAGATAAGCCAAAGGGAGATAACGCTAAGAATCCAACTCTCTCGGAGGTGCTAGATGGAGCTAAGACTCCGGCTTTCTCGGAGGTGCCAAAGGGAAATAACACTAAGACGCCGGCTTTTCGCGAGAAGATGAGTGATGTGGCAAAGCAGTCACTGACTGTGGCTCTGGTTGATGTAGCAGTCCTTTCGAACAGATGACTAGTGAAAGGTGGAGATCTGTAGAAAAGGAGCTTATTAGCTTAATGCTTAAGATGATGCGGGAATAACCAAGTAAGCTCCTTCCAACCTTTGATTGGGGGGATGGTATAATGGTATGAAGATGATAGCGTGCGACAACATCGCGAGCTTGCGGTGGCTGGAGGAAGTGGTTCCAAACCTCTAAAGGCAGGGCACGAACGCGCGTTTTGAGATGGTGGATAAAGCGCAAATCCCCAAGGTACCAAAAGTTAAGGTATGGATACCATGCGTGATGAAGTCTGAGGATACACTGCGATTTTTGCAGAATCAGAATCCGAACATACCGACACAGAATTGGAAGGTACTTACTGTATCTCGGCCTACGGAGGAAGGTCAGTTATACATCTTCCAAATAAACAAGCAGGCGGAGTATATATTGTACGCTCAGCTTGGAAAAATGTTCTTAGGTACAGGCAAAATTTATATGCGACTCAGGAAAAGAAGTCGCGGGTATTAAAGTCCTAACACGCTGGACGTGGGCAAAGTCGAAAAGGACCTCAAAAGCCTAAGGGAAAAAAGACAGGTGGAGGTAGCCCACGTCACCCCGAAGGTGCTGCGAGTCCTACAGATAAACCTCCAACACAGTAAAGTGGCGTCGAGCGAACTCCTCCTCCTAACGCGCTGATCCAGGAGCCGTGGCTTCCATCGGGAGGAAAGGTTTCTGGACTGAGCGCGCGCGGATTTGGCGTTTACTATGCGCAAACGGAAGGACGGGTGCGAGCTGTAGTAATGGTAAGGAAACAGCTGCATTCATATATGCTGCCTAATTACACTACTGAGGATCTCGTAGTGGTGGTGAAATCGCCGGGCTCAGATGGTACATGTCCGGCCATGCAACAAGTTTCAAGTAGGGCGGTCGTGGGATGGCTTAAAATAATATTCGATGGGTGCATAAACTGAATCATGTACCGCACTCTTGGAGAACTGCTCGTGTAGCTTTCCTACCAAAGGCGGGGAAGATCGGTCACGTGTATCCCAAAGATTATAGACCCAATAGCATAAGATCATTTCTGCTCAAAACCTTTGAGAGGCTGATAGATGTGTACATAAAGTCCAACGTGGATGAAAAGCTGCTCTCCACAACACAACAGGCGTACACCAAAGGCAAGTCAGTAGACACCGCATTGCATAGGGTGGTAATAAGCATAGAAAAAGCCCTGGAATATAAGGAATATGCTCTAGAAGTCTTCTTAAGCATTGCCGGGGCTTTCTAAATGGGCGATTATTGATGGTCTTAATTACGTTAAAGTACATCCAGCCTTACCCAGATGGATCGACTGCATGTTAAACTGCAGTAAGATTACATCGCAATGGGGATTGTACGCGGCCATGAAATTAGTGGACAGGGGCACTCCGCAGGGAGGGGTGCTATCACCTCTGCTGTGGACGCTGGTCATTATCCAACTGCTTAGGGGATTCTACGAGGGACCAGAAAAACTTACGGTTTACGCAGATGACGTTGCATATGGTCTTGTTTACAAAGAGGTACAAGGTCCCTAATTGGACCAGGCCTAAGTTAGGAGGGGCGACTCTACGGGAGAAACCTTGCACAAAATATCTAGGAATGATGCTAGACAGTAAGCTGTCATGGCAGCTCAATGTGGAGGAGAGGGTAAGGAAGGCTTCAACGGCACTTTATGCATGTAAAAGAATGCAAAAGAACCGGCATATACGATCAGAAGGAACTCGATGACGATGCCTCAAAACTAACAACCAAAAGCAATAATTATCATTTCACTGACACAAATTTTATAGTTTTTTTTTCGGGATTTGGACACAATGTTGTTGTTGTTTTTGTAGCGATAAGGTTGCTCCCCGAAGGCTTTGGGGAGTGTTATCGATGTGATGGTCCTTTAGCCGGATACAGATCCGGTACGCTCCGGTAACACAGCACCATTAAAGTGCTAGCCCGACCATCTCGGGAACGATTTATGTGACCACATTAAACCTTCAGGCCATCCCTCCCTATAGCATCATGTAACGAAGCTCAGTTTCTTCCAAAAATTGTTCAACACTGCCACGTAAAATCAATGTACTTGTTCTAATGCAACCTTTAAATAATTATAAACTATAAAAATGAAATTAATGCCAAACCTTGGAAAATGTTGAAACGTTCACCACCAACAAAATGCAAAAACATTTCATCCTCCTCCCGTGACCATTCTGTCTTCTTTACGCTAGGATCAAGCCATTCGTACCAGCGTGCCTTACATTGCTTGGCAGATTTGCGGTGCAGCAGTGATGCAATACGTGACCACTGGTTTTTGCCATATTTCATTACAGCTGCTTTGAGGATTTCATCCTGAAAGTTATCAATTTAGTTAATAAACGGCCAAGAGTAACCAGTCGCGTCAAATGCTTACCTCAGTGTTTCTCCACACACCACCTTTTATCATAATTCGCGGCATGGTGCTATATAATTGTGAATTCGGGAAAATTTTAGAATAGCACCCCTCGAGTTCGGGGTAAAACTTGGTATCAAATGAAAGAGGGAGTTCTCGCGATCACAAATATATATATTTTATAGTGCGCAAACTTATAATTTAAAAGTTATTTGTTGTTAAAGTTTCCAAATTTAGCAAATTTCTATAGCACTTTAAATTACAATTTACACATCTTTCAAAACCTTAATCCACATACATTTCTATATAAATTGGCAACGATAAACTTAAATTGCATTTTTGTTTATTTCACATTTCATTTTTGCATTGTTTTCACTTATTATAAATGTTTTTATTAAATCAATCGCGCTTTTGTAGCAACATGCACATATATATATATATATACATATATTTTATTGATGACATTACAAAGCTGTGCTGCCACATATATATACGTATACACATATAAAATTTGTATAGAAATTTGCAAACTTTAACACCAAATAACTTTTAAATTATAAGTTTGCGCACTTTAAAATATATATATATATGTGATCTGGAGAACTCCCTCTTAATTTTAAATCTTTCCGGAGATATTCCATTTAAAACTCAAAATTGAAAAATTTTTCGACCACCAAATGTTTTGTTGTCTCTGCTGAATTAGAAATGGCGGATTTTTTTGCACGCAAAAATGACGTATTTTGCTATCCCTATCAAAATAATAGGTGCGAGAGAGCACGATACATTGTGGGAAAGCTAAATTTGTCAACATGCTATTTCATTTGGATAATTTTTCATTCCAAATCGTCACCCCTGTCAAAAATTCGTGTGTCTGTGTACGTTTTTGGTCACACGATTTTTGCAGGGTATGGCGGCGCATAGGGCCCCCTATCTTCAGCGAGTGATAGAAAGAGATACAGAATTAGACCGCGATAGTCAATTACAAATCAGGTGATCCAATCACTTTAGAATTTTGACGTCTATGCAGAATATATCACACTTAGTTTCATTCACAATGGTATGGATCAATTATTCGGTTGGCCCATCTCGTCAGCTGATTATTTTTTTTCGATTACACTGGCGTAGGGACCCTCTAAAGGGCCAATTAATGGTGACTTATAACCACAAAACCATAACCAGATAACCAGGCTGAGCCAACCTACCTTATGGAAATCAATGTAATCGATTAATGGTGCCATACCATAATGCTAACACCCACAAATCAGCAGAGCTGTAAAAAGATTGTATCAATTGAGTGTGCGTTCTCTCAGCATTCTTTTAATTTGTGATTTTTTGGTTGCATATTATAAATTCCCATTCCTGAATGGCTTAATATACTTTAACTCAAATCTAAAGTATGAGTGTTATTGAATGGTAAAATATAATTAAATATAGAGTGTGAATGTCGGAGCAGTTCCCACTGTTGTTGTTGTTGTTGTTGTAGCAATGCTCGCCCCACCTAATAGCCGCGACCGATCACAAATTGTCATCAATATCCTCTAACGGGAGTCCAAGGAAACTTGCCGTTTCAACAGGGGTGGACCATAAGGAAAGGGGTGTTAGAGGCGTTGGTTCCACATTACAATTAAAGAGATGGTTGGTGTCATGTGGGGACACATTGCAAGCAGGGCATACATTTTGTATGTCGGGGTTGATTCTGGATAGGTAAGAGTTTAACCTGTTACAGTATCCAGAACGAAGTTGAGCAAGAGTGACACGCGTTTCCCTGGGGAGTATGCGTTCCTCTTCTGCGAGTTCTGGATATTTTTCTTCAAGTACTGGATTCACCGGGCAATTCCCGACATAAAGGTCCGACGCCTGTCTATGGAGTTCACCAAGGACCTGCTTGTGTTTTTCCGCTTCATACGGCTGGGTTCTCAGGTGCCGTATTTCCTCAAAATGCTTACGGAGATGACTCCTTAGGCCCCTAGGCGGTGCTGGTTCGTCAATCAGATGTCTGTTGGGATGCCCAGGTTTCTGGGTATTCAACAGAAACTGTTTGGTCAGCATCTCATTTCTCTCCCTGATGGGGAGTATTCTCGCCTCATTATGCAGATGGTGTTCTGGGGACATAAGAAGACAGCCCGTGGCGATTCTGAGAGCAGTATTTTGGCAGGCCTGTAGTTTCTTCCAGTGGGTGGTTTTTAGGCTTGGCGACCATATGGGTGACGCGTAGCACGTAATCGGCTGGCTAATTGCTTTGTATGTGGTCAAGAGCGTTTCTTTATCTTTTCCCCAGGTACTGCCAGCAAGGGATTTGAGGATTTTATTACGGCTCTGAATTCTTGGAACAATTGCGGTTGCGTGCGCACCAAAATGTAGATCCTGATCAAACGTCACACCCAAGATTTTGGGGTGTAGGACAGTCGGTAGCGTAGTGCCATCGACGTGGATGTTCAATATGGTCGACATTTGGGGCGTCCATGTTGTAAATAAGGTCGCGGAAGATTTAGTCGGTGACAATGACAGGTTTCGCGAGGCGAAAAAACTGGAGAGATCAGGGAGATAGCCGTTTATTTTATTGCATAGCTCATCGATCTTTGGGTCTGGGCCTGTGGCCATTATTGTGCAGTCATCGGCGTAGGAAACGATTGTGACTCCTTCCGGTGGTGAAGGTAGCTTAGATATGTAGAAATTAAACAAAAGCAGGGATAGGACACCACCCTGTGGCACCCCTTGTTTAATTCTCCTTTGTTTTGATGTTTCGTTTCTGAATTGCACCGATGCCTGCCGACCACCCAGATAATTTGCGGTCCACCTTTTAAGACATAGGGGAAGGGTAGACCCTTCCAGGTCTTCCAGTAACGAGCCATGGTTGACCGTATCAAAAGCTTTTGATAGGTCTAACGCTACGAGTACTGTTCTATGGTGGGGATATTGATTCAGACCGCAATTTATCTGGGTGCTAATGACATTTAGCGCGGAGGTAGTGCTATGGAGTTTTCTGAAGCCATGCTGATGAGGGGCTAGCTGCAAATGTGCTTGGAAATGAGGGAGCAAAATAGCTTCAAGCGTCTTTGCCACTGGCGATAGGAGAGATATCGGACGATATGACTCACCTACGTTAGCTGGTTTCCCAGGCTTTAGTAGCGGGACCACCTTGGCCATTTTCCATTTCTCGGGTATGACAAAGGTGGAAAGAGACAGGTTGAAGACATGCGCTAAATATTTGAAACCCACTTTCCCTAGGTTTTTAAGCATCGGCATGGCTATGCCGTCTGGGCCCACTGCTTTGGATGGTTTAGCGCGACCAATGGCGTCCTCAACTTCTCTAGCGGTGATGGTAATTGGTGACGCGCTGAGTTTGTGTTTATGTGCACGTCTATTGGCTCTCCGTCTATCTTTGTCGACCGTAGGATGCATTATATATTGTCGGCAGAAAGCGCTCGCGCATTTTTTCGCATCCGACAGCACCTTATCGCCAAAGGCGATGGAAACTTTGTCTTTGAGCCGTTCCCACTCTTTATTGAATGTAAACTTGAAATGAATGCACACTTTTTTACCATTCAGTACTAATTTTCTTATATCAGAGTTGATATTTTTATACTTCAGTAGCTATCATGGTTCAATTATGTACAGGTTGGCTCATCTCATCAGCTGATTTTATTTATGTCATTGCATGGTCGAAGGGATTGTAAAAAGGAGATGGCAAACTCAAAATGAAACCAACACATTGGCAACATTTTACTTACACATACAAAAACTGCTAAGTTTTATGTTTCCATTCCATACCATTCGCACCAACACCAATACACAGATTTTGACAATTTGAACAGACATATTTTGTTGCTTTACAGATGAGCCAACCTGTATATAGTTGAGCCATGGTAGCTATACAGGTATGTTAAAGGAATGCTTTCTTTAAAAGGTTATAAATCTATGTGATGAAATATGTAATTTTTTGACCGAAACGGCGTATGTTCCGTTTAGCGTCCCATCATGTTCGTTTCCATGAACATGTGTGTATTTTTGACAGTTCATGTACGCTGTGCCATTGTGGTGAGACGATGGCATAGATGAATGAATTTGCAACTCTTTGTTTCGAGAGAGCGCTGTCAAAATGCACATTTTTTATAACATTTGTCAATGATGCCACTCCAAACAAAAATGAATAGATCTGAAAATGGGGATTTTTGACATACATTTCGGCGATTATAGTTTCAATCATTTAATAAAATGATAGTCGTAAAATATTTATTTCCTTAAAGTTATTTTACAATAATACGACTAGTTAGAGTTAAATATAAACAAATCTAAGTAAAATTTATATTTCGATTAAATTAATTAGTCAAATATTGTAACGCATTTAACTCGTAGTGAAAACCATATATTCTTTTGAAATTTTAGTAAATCGGACCTATGATATAATAGTTAACATTATTTAATGGATAAGGCTTATCCTACATGTCTGGCGCTCCAGGTTCTGTGATCAAAATGGACTGGTTGCATCGGGAGTTCATATTTACAAAACTTATTTTTAGTGATAACTTTTGAATGGGAAATAATATTTACAATCCGCCTTCGAACTAATAATACTTACTCTAAAAGAAGTATTTTTATCCTTTTTCCCATAATTTTTGAACGCTATTCTACAGTTGTAGGTCAAACTAAAGTTTACCAAAATTTTTGGCACGTTTTTCGTTTTGGCTGGCACATTTTTTGTTCTGGCAACCGCTTCAGCTGGCGCGAGGGATTTATCTGTGATTGTTGCCAGCAACAACTAGAAGATAAATCCCTCGTGAGAGCGAAAATATGAGAGCGTAAGCAAAAGATTCGTATCAATCTAATCTATGACGATGGTTCCTGTACTAAGCAAAATATGTATTTGTATAAAAGATACTCAATTTTGTAAATGTTGATTGAGGTATCACAATGAAAACCATTTAATTATGATAAAAAAGAGAAAATCGCCCGAAATTTAAACACGTCATCAAATATTTCAGGTAAGTGTAGGGGTATATAATATTAAAGTTGTTATAACGCTTCTAAAAAATTAACAAAGTTTAGAATATATCAACAGCAAAACCATATTAAAAAGAATTAACTTTCATTAAGAGAAGCTTTACAAAATTTTCGTCAGAAAGGGATCCACGGCGATGGATCTCTCTACTGATGCTGATGAGGGCAAAGGAGTATTAAATTTCATAAAGCACTTTTTCAGCTCTGGATACTTATAAAGCAATCCTTTATTAGTGCTGGGATCTGCAATATAATTGGAATATTCATTTTCGGCTTTATTGATTATCAAACTTTCGGATGCAACAGCTTCATCTATGATTTTTGGAAAACCTTAAAATATATAATGTGATATATGATTAAACTAAAATTTTAATTACTTCTGTTTACAAAATCGAAAAATTGTGGTCTATTGTTTAAGGAACTAGTTGCGACAATTTCATTTCGGCACTCCATCGAAAGAATACTTCTGACCCTCTCGCTCAATTCTGAAACCTTTGCGTCTCCATATATAGGATCCAGTTCATGTACCCATTGGAGCTTTACGTCTGGGCATAAAGCTAATGCAGTTATGGCTTCATCAACGTCTTCTTGAAGTGCAAATAAGTTTTTAAAGCGCTCTCTGATAGCCTCGATCAAGGGTGACACAATTTGCCAAAAATATGTTAGTTTATCTGTTGTAATTAAGTTGTTGTACTTTGTACAAATGGTGGCAAAAAAAAGTTGCTGAAAACAATATAAAACAAAATTCGTATATTGGATACGTTATTGAAGTACACCAAACAATATTACTTGTGCGTAAATGTGCACAACATACGTGAATAAGCTACCAATTTTTGTACCATCAGGCTCTTGATAAATTGTTCCCTCAGGGCGAGCGACAGTCGCTCTTCAGATAAATAACCCCTAAACTCCCAAAAAAAAAAACATTATCACGTGCATACGAACCTTTTTCAAAATTTCAAAATATTTAGTGAACAGGATTTCGTTTCCGCCAATATCAAATTTTGCAGCAAATATTGTCTCCGAGAAAACTGAATTTTCGTTATTTACTTATATTTCTTTTTATTTAGCTTCAGGGAAGATTTAATGACAACATTGAACATAGGAATTTTAATGGCTGGCCCTGAAGTAATGAAGAGTCATTGTGTTCGTCACAAAGCACCAAGGTACCGTGTAAGCCCTTACCTCCTTGAGAGAAATCAAAAAGGGAGGTTTGAGACGGATTTTGAGAACTTGCGACACTCACCTACCCTTTTTAATGAGAATTTCCGGATGAGTCCACAAACGTGTTTTGTATATTTGTAATTTTTTTTTTGGATTTTATGATTGAAAAAATGTGAAGGAATGAAGAAAAATTTGATTTTCAATGAGAAGTTAAGTTTTAACAAATATAAAATTCATCATTTAGCCAACAAAGGTAGTATGAAAAGATTAAGAACGTTGATTGAAAAATGATTTTAAATTTTTGATCACAGAAGGTAGACAAATTAAATTCAAAAATTATTCCAAATTGTCATTGAAAAACTGTTTTCAGTTATTGATCAATAAAAGTAAGTAAGTTTTATTATTCTTTTTGTTCATTTTTATAAAATCTTAAAATTTATTCATCAAAGTTATTCAAAAACGATTTAAAAAAGTGATCGAAAAATGATTTTCAGTTGTTGATTATTAAAAGTAATCTTATATTATCATTTATTTTGTTGAACTGTATGAAAGCTCAGAATTTTTTTTTCGATAGAAGTATTCAAATTGTATTGAAAAGAAGAAACATTCAAAAATTATCATCAAAATGCTGGACAATGATAAATAAAAACATAAAAATTAAATCAGTAATAATATGCGTATTTCAATAAATTAAATCATTCTATTTATATAGTAGAAAGAAAGTAAGTTCATTCACTTTTGGGACGATCTATGTCCTTGCTGGGCTATCTTCTCCAATAATGTGTTCATGAAGTCACAGCACGCTTCGTCAGCTACCGGCCTAGGAAGCTGTTTAAGAAGATATTCAAAACCTGTAAAGACCTGCTTGAAAGGCGATTCAGACTCGGTTTGTTCCCTACCCTTTATGAGATCTTGTTGTTGTTGCAAAAGGCTGTCAAACTTCTTCCATACCTCTTCGCTTTGTGATTGGCGTGCTGGGCGTGAAGTCGATGTTGGAACCTGTGTGAAAGATAAATGTGAAAGGAGATTGCAATGCATTTTGCTACAAGTCAATAGAAATGTGCTGGATAATGAGAGCAAATCCAAAGGTGAAACTCTTACTTAGTGTAAGCAAACGGTTGTTGTTGTTGTAGCGATAAGGTTGCTCCTGAAGGCTTTGGGGAGTGTTATCGATGTGATGGTCCTTTGCCGGATACAGATCCGGTACGCTCCGGTAACGCAGCTCCATTAAGGTGATAGCCCAACCATCTCGGGACCGATTTATAGGGGCCAATTAAATCTTCAGGCCCACGAGGAGCTTGGGGTCGTCAGAGCCTCGTGTGTTACTGAAACAGGATTCGCCACGGATAGGTGAGGTTGACAATTGGGTTTGGAGAAACTATATATTGCGCTGGCAACCTGCAAGGGTTGCGCTACACAACTCCTTGAATCTGGTATTTTAGTCGCCTCTTACGTCAGGCATACCTACCGCGGGCACATTCATATGTTATAGAATGGCCTGTGGGGGATAAACTAGAGGCCGCCACCACTCATAATTGAACGTATAGTTTTCTTTGGATTTTTTGGATTCCCTCAACAAAAACATATTGTACTAAACATAAACTTACATAATCATATTGGGTACTAGGGGCATCAGGTGTTCCGGCTTCGGCATCAGTGGATGACGTAAACGTTCTGGAAATTAACATAATTAAATATGTATATAAATTTAAAATTCATATTGCTTACTTTCTTTTTTGCGAAACATTTGGCAAAAACGACATTTCAGCAGCGAACTCCCAATCTACGCTTTCGCTTACTGATGGTTCACTTAGCGGTTCTCCCCCCTCACTACCGCTTTTAGCTTTCCGAGCCACCTTTTCCCTATATATGTAGCTCTCCCTCAAACTGATCCAAGCTGCTTTGCATTCTTCACCTACAAATTTTAATCGTGTGTTAATGGATATTACCTAAAAAAGCTGTATTCACTTACCAGGCTTTGATAGAACGATACCAATATGCTCCCAAGACTGCTCCACCGCGTTTTTGTTGGAATGTAAGGGGTCGCCGATATTCCAGATACGTGATCTAGCCTTTACCTCCTCAATCAGACTTAACTTTTCTTCTGAAGAAAAGCTAAATGCACGCTTTTGGCGCTTTTGCTGGCTGGGGCGTATATTTTCCATTTTTAAATGTTTTAGTATTAAAATATTCAAATGAAGCAATAATATATTTGAACGTCCTGCAGTAACTGTCACTTTTCTTGAAGAAATAAATGCAAAGTAATTTTTTTCTTGCCAAAACAGAGTTGTCATGGCGTCTGTTTCTTAAAAAAACTTTAGAAAATTTATGAAATTACTTTAGAACTGCGTACTGCGTAAGAAATTTAGCCAAATGAAATTTTTCTTGAGCTTTTCTTATCTCTCATTTTATATGGATTTTTTACTTTTCTTTTGAACTGCGTACAGCCCTTATTAAATTTTTAGAATAATTTTAATAAAAATGCTTTTTCAATTAACTTCTTGGTGCTTTATTACCAATTAAATAACGAAAAAACTGGTCATCACTGTCCATAACTAAATATTTGTGTTGATATTTTGAAGTGGCTTTAATTAAAAACAACCATGTGAAATTTGAGCGGGTTTTGTGCTTGTACGATATTTTTCATAATTGATTGGTACTAGAAAAGGTTGTGTACACTCAGCAAAGGCTGCATTCATTTGAATGCTTATTCTGTATTGAAAAATTGTTGTGTTTCATTCAATTACTTCATTCTTTCTTCGAAGAGTTCAAGAGTGCATTCTTTTTTTCCCACTACTGAATGAAGTATGGGTTGACTTTTAAGCCACATTCCCTCACAAGGAATGAAAGAATGAAGAAAGAGCATTCTTAAATCAATGATTTAAAATTTCAAATGATTGTACACTTTTACAGCTCTGCAAATCAGACACACAAGATTGCGCATTGTGCATGTAAACAAAAGATCAGCTGTTTTTTATGGGCAATTTTTACGTCATTTTCCTTTAGCTCTTATTTTTTTCTTTCTTTCATTCGCTTAAGCAGTCAAGTGTGACGTAGATGCGCAGAACGAAGCAATTTTGAACTCGTGAATGCGCAATTTCTGTGGGTGATTTGTGGCTAACGCCATAACCATACCATAGCCAACCAATTGGTTTTTGGTTTCTCGCCATATCCATAACTTAAAAATATTTGAGTTGGTACATTTAATAACTTTTTGTAGATTTTATTCATTGCCTTGGATACGTTATGACTGATACTTATTTTTTGCGGAATATGTTTGTATTTTTTTGCGTTTTCTTCATTTCTATGAAATTTTCACGATTTTTGGGTTAAGGCACCATTAATCGATCACATGTGAGATGGTTATGGATATGGGCATGGTTACGACTATGACGTTAGGGTTAAGGAAGTTTAATTGGCCCTTAAAGCAGATGCAATGTAGGGATTCCAGGGGTTGATAAGCGCAATACAAAGCTTTATATCTTTAAAGCTTCCTCAACCCATTTGTCAACCTCACCTACGAAAGGGGAATCCTGTTACAAATATGAATATATCATACACATATTTAGCAGGAGAGGCTCTGGAGACCCCAAGTTAATCAGGGAACTAGGGCATGGGGGCAGAATGGCCTCGAAGGTTTAATGTGATATTAATCGTTCCCGAGATGGTTGGGCTAGTACCTTAATGGTGCTCGTCACCGGAACTTTATCGCTACAACCACAACAACATGTTCAAGATTGCTATTTTTTCGGGTTTTGACAGGATGTTCAATATGGCGGCGCATAGGGTCGGCTATGTTCAGCGGGTGATAAAAAGAGATGCAGGATAAATCCACGATAGTCACTTTAAGTCAGGTGATCGGTTCTATTTGTAATTTTGATGTCGAAGATATCACACTTGTCTTATCCACAACGGTCCTTTTCCTTAAAATTTAAGGATAATTATTTTATTTGGGAACTCGCCGTTCAGAGAACAAATTTTTTACCACTCAACTGACAGAAACTTGTTTTCAACGTATCAACAAAAATTGAATCTAATTTAGCGCATTATTTTCACACAGTACACAAGAACTACAAAGTCTTGTTTTCGCTCCATTCCATTTGCCCAGCACCAACACGCAGATTTTGACAAACTGAACACAGGTATGTTGTTGTTGTAGAGCTGAGCCATAAGCAAATGAGTAAAGGGTAATTGTTTACTTTAGCTCACAACTGCTAAAACCCGACCAAAAATATCGGGACAGGTGTCAAAAGACGCGTTTTGATCCCAGGACAACGAATCCGTCAAAAGTTATTTCCAAAAAACCGAAAAATGGCCCCGGAGCGCTCCGAAACCGGGGGTGGCATTCATAGTATTTTTGCGCAGAACACCTTTTTGCATTGGCGGCCTTCGGCCGCGCTTATAAAAAATTACCCTGGGTGGGTCCAACACCGGTTTGGAGACCAAAACTATATCTGCGCAAAACACTTTTACCCACAGTTTTTCTTGTGGGCACTACAAAATCATCAAAACAACAACAACCACATGAAAATTTTCAATTTTGTTTGCAAATATCTCCGAAACGAAACAAAATTTTGAATTTCCGCCTTCGGATTCGAGATCCTGGGTGCAAAGCGCGTCTTTTGACACCTCTCCTGATATTTTTGGACGAGTTTTAGCAGTTGTCAGCTAAAGTAAACAATTACCGAATAAAGATTGCGCATTCCGGAATTGTTGTATTTGTAATCGAATTTGAAAAAAAAAGTTTGATGACGTAGCGCTTTTGAAATGTTTCTATTTATTACATTTTTTCTCATATTTCGCTACCAGTGTTCGGAGTATTTAAAACTGTTACCTTAAATTTTCGGAGTATAACTTTTCTTCCTTTTTGAAAGCGGGCTAACAACTAATATCAAATTGATTTGGTGGCTTGGCAAACACAATCGTTTTTGACATGAAATGTTTCTCAGCAAAAAAGTTATCTGCCTTGTCAGATGCACATGGAGTCGGCCTAAAACGTGTAGGATGACCAATTAATGCTCCTATTAGCATACCACATTCTGGAAGAAAAGTGGGCTCTATCTCCCCGGATATTTATCGCGAAAAAACAGTATTATTATTTTTTTCGGTTTACCATACATATTTCATGTTCTTTTAATGACAGATGATTTCAAGACCGGAGCAGATTTCTGTAGAAACGATAATGGCGATCTGGTAACTGACGTACAGAGTGTGGGGGAAGACGAACCCAATACCCCGATCGCCGATGATGAAAAACACGGTCCGGCATCCAACTATGGCGAAGTGAGAATGACAATATCACGGCTAAAAAATCACAAGGTGCCAAGTAATGACGGAATACCCGCCGGGCTGTTCAAACATGGACGCAAAGAGTTGGTATAAAATAAAGAAGCAAAACAAGTGGGTCTTGCAGTAATGTGGACAAGACGAAGTACTTGCTCTCATCGTGGTCTTTGTAGCCACGTCATTGTTGACGGATATAAATTCGAGACTGTGAAGGATTTCGTCTATTTGGGAAGCAGCATTAAAAGCAAAAACAATTTCAGCCTAGAAATCAAACGGACAATAACTCTTGCCAACAAGTGCTTCTTTAGGCAATTGAAAAGTAAAGTCCTCTCTCGACGAACAAAATTCTCGCTCTACAAGTCGCTCATCATACCTGGCTCGGAATCATGGAAGGTGTCGAGAAAAGATGAGATAGCTCTTGGAGTATTAAAAAGAAAAGTTCTCCGGAAGATTTATAGTCCTATCCGTGATGTCGAGGGCGACCTTCACTGAGTTGGGAGAGACCGTTGGAGGAAGATTTGACCTCGCTTGGGGCTCCCAATTGGCGACTGTTATCGCAAAACAGGGTTAGCTGACCTCACTGACTCAACGTACTTATTTTTTATATAAAACTTCAAGAAGTCCTGTATGTTGAATTTTGGCAGGATTTGCAGATCGCGCCCGGATACATTATGCAACTCTAGACTTGAGATTTGCATCAGGTGAGCGAGGCTGTTTGTAGTTTTGACGTTTATCGCTTAGTTGACACACTTGTATAGGTACACTATGGACAGCAGGCATGCTTAACCTACGAACCGATATCATTTCGTTACGATAATTAACGTTAATAAACGAAACAAAGTAATTCCGTTTCGTTTATTAACGTTAAGAACGTCAAATTAACGAAATGATTTTGCTTCGTTTTCTGCCATATCAAAACGAAATCAAATCGTTTATGTTGATTTATTAATTTCAAACTATGCTGGCAAAGCTGATTGATGGCGGAGTCATTAAAGGTGAAAGCATTAGCCAAGCTGATTGCAACTTTTCTCACGAATTTTGACAGTACGAACATTTCTCAGAGTATTTTTGACATTACCACTAACGAATTACACAAACAAATTATATGGAGTTTGTGTGTGTATGTCCGCTCGCTGTTACCACTTTACGGCTTCACCATGGCTATAGCATCGCCAGCACAATTCAAACATAAAGTATCACGTTTTGTTAACGTTTTTAACGTTAACGAAAGCTTTTCGTTTCGGTTAAAAACGAGATACAATTTATCTTCCCTACAAGACGGAGGTAACTAGTTCACCCACACATTCAAAGCTTTTTTCGCTTTCCACTAACATATCGACGTTTCATGCTGTCATCGAAATGACACTTCATTAATTATTCCGGGAAACTTTGAAATGGAGAAAAAATAGCATTGTTTACAACGAAAAATATCTTGTGCTTTTAGTTGTTACATGTGACGGAAATTAAAAATTTTGTTGCACAGAACACCTTTTTGCGTTGGCGGCCTTCGCCCAAAATAATATTAAGTTAATTTTAGTTGTGAAATGTGACGGAAATTAAAAATTTTGTTGCAGAGACCATCTTTGCGTTGGCGGCCTTCGCCCAAAATAATATTAAGGGTCATTGTGAATGATGACAAAGTGTGATCTCTTCTGCATAAACGTCAAAATTCCAAAGTGATTGGATCACCTGATTCGTATTTGACTATCGCTGTCTCATTCTGTATCTCTTTCTATCACCCGCTGAAGATAGGCGCCGCCATATTGAACAGCCTGTCAAAACGCTGAAAAGTAGCCATATTGAACAGCCTGTCAGGCAGTTGACAGATAAGAGATCACACTTTGTCATCATTCACACGTTACCATATTAAGTTGTATAGAATCGATGGGATGGCCTAGAAGGTTTCATGTCATACTAAATCGCTCCCGATATGGTAGGGCTAGTAATTTTAATGGTTCCCGGAACCTACCCGATCTGCATCCGGCAAAGGACCAACAAAGTCGATACGGGGAGTGTCGTTATCGCTACAACAACAACAACATTCACCCCTATTATGAACTCATACGATACACGATAAACGCTTGCAATCTGTTCTACCGTATTATGAAATAAATTCTAGCGTGTGAAACCCGATCGTTAGCGTTTATCGTGGTATTGCCATACGCTAACTATCGCATAAGCTGTTCAATTTTCTCCGCTAGCTATCGTTGATAAATTTTTCCACGATACGTTGGGAACTATTTAAATAAAAGGTTATGTTTTGGTTTTATTGGTCTGTAAATAATTAATTATTATATTAATTTGTTGTCTTCAGAAATATGCAAAGTGCATTGATGGCCTGATGCGTTAAAACGTCAAGCCTTTAATGTGTGGATCGCTGATGATAAACCGTCATGGGTTTTAAAATAGTCGGCTATACGGTCTATGAACTTTGTTTTTTCTAATTTACTCGTTTTCTATTTATAATTATTGAATATAATATAAGTTGTAAAATATACATTTTACAAAAATTATAAAGTTGGTCTTAAAGACAACAAATTAATATAATAATTTAAATAAAAGTAAATATAAAATTACTACATAATCCAAAAGAGGCATCTCTCAATTGTCTTCTTTCTATGGCAACTATGCAAGTTTCGTCAATTTGTTCATTTGAGTTTATATAAAAGGTAACAGAGGTTGCATAAAACATTTTATTATTACAGCTTTTAAAAACTTTTGCCACTTTCACGTACAAGACAAATGAATTGTTAGTATTTACGTTTTGTTTTGCTATCTGTTCCGTATAGATTCACAAAAAATTGTAAACAAAACTCTGCTGTCATTCACAATAGCACATCTATCGGGCGTGTGGAAATCGCAATATGCAAGGCGAATTCACTAGATTCGCCTTGGCAATATGAAAGCTAATTTTTTACGATACGCTAGCAAGCGTTTATCGTCTATCGTATGAAAATTCATAATATGGGTGATTATTTACTTTCTGCTTTTCATTCATACATATGTACATTTTTAAATAATAAAAAAAAATGTTATATTATAATAGATAACATCTCCGCCGGAGTGCGATTCCGCTCAGAATATACCAAAACCACAGGAAACCTACAATTAAATGCAGATTCACGTGCCATTTGCCAATTATTTACCGCTAAACAAGGTACTTTACACAACCAACATGCTTTGGAATGCGGTACCAAACTGGTTGGATGTATTTCCCTAAAAAGGGGTGGAACTACGCATCTTGGTTTGCCAGTATTTGCTTCGGTAATTTATATTGATTTGTATTGATTAAAAATTGCAATAGTAGATAATGTAATGTGCATTAAAATTGAATAGGTAGCCGTAACAAAACAGGCAACTGATCCGCATGCAACTGTTATTTATTTGGTGCCACCGGGAGCTGCTGCTGATATCCTAGAAGCAATAGAAGCAGACATTTCTTTGATTCTTTGCATTACCAAAGGTGTGTCATAACATGATATGGTTCGCGTTAAGCACGCTCTCTTAAGGCAAAAAAATCGCGTCTAGTCAGGCCCGGTTGTCCAGCAATCATCGCACCAGAAAGGGTAAGTAAATTGTCTACCATATTAAATATATAAACAACATGTATGAATTTGTTAGTGATAATTTGTCATGCTTTTCTTGATAATCAACTAAAGAATGCAAATACGACAGAGTTCGAAGTTCATGTAAATACCAATTGATTTTTTTAATTAGCGTTTGGAGAGCCAAATACATATGCATGTATGTTAGAACTGCATAGAAGGGGAGGAATTAATTATTATCAGTAGATTTACAAGATTTTTGTCATTTTCCCTGCGTGGCAGTTGTCATTACATTGCGTTAGGAGAGGACATCAACACCTTATTACCCACAGCCAGTTAAAATTTTAGTAAATTTTGCTCTTTTCATCACTGTTTCAAAACGTGGAAAGTTATATATCGAGCATTCCATGGAGAATGGTATATTTTAGCAGAATTTCGCGTTTCGGTCATTATTAATATTCAATCCCTAGAAGGTTTAATGTAGTCATTATCAATAGTTCTGGAGATGGTGGGGCTAGTACCTCAATGGTGCTTCTTACGGGAACGTAGATAGATAGATTATTGAGGATTGCACAGTGACTTGCACATCTCCTTCACAGCACCTCATCCTAGTCGACTTCCATAGCAGTGTTCTTGGCTTGAGGGATTAAATGTGGGAATGCTCGGGTCATGTGAGCCCATAAACTTAGCCCTACGTCTTGAAATTGCGTCGCATTCTAGAAGGATATGGTCCGCCGTCTGCTGATCCATCACAAAATCGGCATGTGTTGTTCGATATTATACCCAGCTTTTATATGTGACTGTTCAGTCTACAGTGTCCTGTAAGAATAGCCGTTAGGATTCTTAGGTTATCTTTCGAGAGGCCTATTAATGCCCTATATCGAGTTGTGCTGTAACCCCCTAATAGTAACTTAGATTGACTCAGGCCTGGCATATTGCGCCAGTGTTCTTCTCTCTTTTCCCTCCCTTCTACTAATAGGAGCATTTATTGAGTGAGCCAACTGCCAGGAACTGCTCGGAATCGATGGGTCATGCAGTTGCTGCCTCTCTTTCCGGGTTGTCCGCCTGCTGTTGTTGTTGTAGCAGTGCTTCGCCCCATCCAATTGGTTCGACCGATCACAAATTGTCATCAATGTCCTCGAACGGGAGTCCAAGGAAACTTTCTGTTTCAACAGGGTTGGACCATAATGAGAGGATTGTTAGAGGCGTTGGTTCCACAATACAGTTAAAGAGATGGTTGGTGTCATTGTGGGGACACATAGCGAGCAGGACAATGTTTTGCATGTCGGGGTTGATTCTGGATAGGTAAGAGTTTAACCTGTTACGTTATCCAGCTCGATGTTGAGCTAGAGTGACTACTCGCGTTTCCCTAGGGAGTGTGCGTTCCTCCTGTTGTTGTTGTGGTTGTAGCGATAAGGTTGCTCCCCTAAGGCTTTGGGGAGTGTTATCGATGTGATGGTCCTTTGCCGGATACAGATCCGGTACGCTCCGGTACCATAGCACCATTAAGGTGCTAGCCCGACCATCTCGGGAACGATTTATGTGGCCACATTAAACCTTCATGCCATTCCCTCCCTCCCCACCCCCAAGTTCCATGAGGGGCTTGGGGTCGCCAGAGCCTCGTCTGTTAGTGAAACAGGATTCGCCGCGGATAGGTGAGGTTGACAATTGGGTTTGGAGAAGCTATATATTGCGCTGGCAACCCATTGAACGGGTTGCGCTACACAACTCCCTTAACCAATTTGGTATATTAATCGCCTCTTACGCAGGCATGCATACCGCGGGTATACTCTAAGCCCCCTAACCCGCTGGAGCCATGAGAAGCGTGAGTGACCTTGGGTGTCCCAAGGCAAGTTCCGTCGGGCCTGGTATTGTTGGGTGAGCGGCCAGGTAGCAGCGTGCAACAAATGCACCATTCAGGAGGATACCCCTGCTGAGCCCAGAAAATCTGGGAAAGTTGGATGTACTGGTCGGATGCAGCAAACGAGTATATTCTCTAATAGCATATGATCAACTTGGAGATAACCAAACGTTTATTTTCCTGTCCAACAGGGAACTGGTTCTAGACCATGCTGCTAAAGAAGGATAGGCGTAGTCACATCAATTCGTTCCCGGGTTACTCGGGGAAATCAGTTTTAGCAGTACTTTGCACTTCTCATACTGCACGTCCATACAAGAACTTCGGATAATGAATTAAACAGGTGTTGTTGTTGTTGAATTAAACAGTCATCTGCATTTGTTTGTTTTTGTAGCACGTCTAATTTCCTTCGTAACATCAATCAATTATCCCTTGTTATAATGTTGTGTTCTCTATGAATGTAACAGCTAAATATCTTCGGGTACCCCTGATTCTAGTTATCTGAAATCTCCTTGAGTCTCTTGTGCCTTTGGCCTCTCAGAAAAGAGCTAATTGTGGAGCCCTATTTATAGAACACTTTTCGGGTTAAATATATTAAGAACTTTAATCTATCCTTACTGATATTAGTTTCTTTCTCATCCTAGGTAATTTGATTTTGACGATGTGCGCATAGCAATACTCCAAATGTTCCAGCTGTAGCTGAAGGAAGAACATAAATTTGCTCAAATTATAAGAAAACTGCGACAACTATCCCCCCGCCTTTTTAGTACCACAGATAAGGCGCTAACAAGCATACTATGGGAAAGGGTCAAGACCAAAGGATCAATATCTCCTGTAAATCGACTTTCATAGCACGAATTGGGGCTTCCGGTATTATCCCTACAAAACTCATATGGCTCTGCAAACTGATGTTGAACAACACCACCAGCGCATGAAAAATTGGGCATCATCACTGAGCTTCGAAAGTTTCAGAAAGGGCACAGCTATTAAGACGTTATTGTACTTAATTAGCTTGTACATATCAATATACACATATGTAAAGTTCACTAGAGTAATAAGGGAATAATTTAAATTGTAAAAAACATTGTATATATGAATTATTTATAATTAAATATTGGCCCCTATTATGAGACAAATTCGATCTTCGACTGTAGTCGAAAGAGCTGATCGAACGAATTTTCATTCGGTATTATGACGCGCGTTGGATGAAGGCAAGCGTTATTGTAAATTTCGATAAATTCAAAAGTTCACAATAGCACATTTCCAATACTCTGTCAAATAAAATAAAATAAATAAACAAAAGCAGAACTAGTTATTAAATTCAAAAATTAAAGTATGACTACAACGGAATTGTGGTTTGATGATTCGTTAGATGAAGAGGAAAGCTTACTGGAGCTAGCCAGAAGTAGAAGACGGGTGAGATGCTTCAAATCCTTTGGAAATGAATTCCACCACGTAAGTGTAGCTTTCTAAATAAGTTGTTAAATTGTTGAAATTATAAGTTTTGTTTATAGATTTATTCAAAATTTCAGACTATCCAAAGAAGCGTTCATGGACTTGTTGTCCAGTACAGATGAACTGCTGCAGCAATGCACAAGAGCCAAGTATATTCCTAATATTTTTTAATTTTGGCAACAGTTCTCCGATTTTGTGCTCAGGGATCCTACCAACTGAGCATTGGAAACGAAAATGCACTGGGACTTGCCCAGCCGACTGTGTCTGTGGTACTATCAGAGGTGTTGAATGTCTTGGAAAATTTTATTTGTGAAAGATGGATAAAATTGAATTACGAGGAGGCTGAGCTGCATCAAGCAAAGTTGCATTTCTATAATGTGCAAGTTCCTTTGCTATATGGGGATTTTGTTCCATAATTGAAACTAGTCTTTCAAGCTGTTGTTTTGTACTCATGACCTTGGACCTATATAAAATTAATTCAAATAGTTTAAAATTACTACTAAGTAGTAAAAAAGTAGAACATAAATACAAAAAACTTACATTTTAAACAATTCTTTTTCTATTCGATACAGCATCGACAACAAATTTCTATTCGCTTGAAAATTAGATACACAACGAAAATTTCGACAGGGAGGAGTTGTCATAATACCAATTTCAAGTTCGATTTTCGATGTTCGATAGCCCGCGAAGATCGAATAATGCTCATAATAGGGGCCATTATCTGAACATAAGGGACGCGTTTCATTCATGGAAAAAGCGATTTGACAGAAGGTAACCGATACGGGTAACCGATAGGCCAGTTACCCGTGTTGTTGTTGTTGCATATGTTTTGGTTAGCGATAACGAAAACATAACTGATGAAGTAACTTAAAAATGTAAATAACATCGAGCAAGAAGGAATGTCGAAAACACAATAGGTAAGAGCGAGAAAGCGAGTCACACGTACACTATTTTGAGAGAGCGCATGCGTTACCTTTTTCACGACAGCAATGTAAAAGCAAAGAGGATAAATATAATAAGAGCCGTCACTCGTTATTTTTTTGGCATTTACTCGATGTAAACTGTGAAGTAGTCGCTACTTTTTTTTTGGGTGAGATGTTTATAAATGTCTTCTATACATTTTCCTGGGGTATTTGTGTTTATTTTTACGACTGTATTTAATTAATTATTTAATTCTCTTTCCAAAAGCACGTTTGCATAAAGTAACAACACCGCATGGATAAATGGAAGGCAATTCAAAAGTGTCCCTCATAAAACAAAAGTAGCGACTACCTCACAGTTTACATCGAGTAAATGCCAAAAAAATAACGAGTGACGGCTCTTATTATATTTATCCTCTTTGGTCTATGTAGAAGATATCACACTTATGCCGTCCTCCAGTGAGTTTTACAGCTCCGGCTCACGCTCAATTCTCACGGGAATGCTCTGGATCATTGAGAAGCAGAATTCGTGAAATTTTGTTACGGTCTGCTGCTGCGGTCTACGGCCATGATCCCCTTGGGAGCGTGTTCACGCGAACACACCTAGCGATGTGGTGAAAGGGGCGATAGAAAGAAAAATATCGAAAAGAAGGGAACAGACAGCGCGGCCATCACGAGAAAAAAGAAAAAGAAGCCAGCACGTTTTTGGATCAGTTGCGGAAAGAAAGAAAAGAAACCAGCACGTTTTTTTAGCTGTGGCGGAAAAATTTGGTTGGAAGATCCTAACCTTATTTTTGTGAAGTTGGAAAATTTTTGGTTGCCACTAGCGTTGGGATCGGTTGTGGGCAGGCGGCTATAATTGGTGAGATTAGCTTGCACAACCAAGGTAATACCAGCGAATGAGCAACGTGGAAATAACTATGGGCGTAGATGGTTGCATCGAGGTTGAAAGACAAAACCATATCTAAACGTGAAACTGCCATCAGCTCAAGGCACCTAAATTCCTTACGCCAAAAGTGCTAATAGTTTCGTCGAAATATGAATTTAAATGCACTAAGGCTGGAGAGCAGCAACCAAAACAGGAAATTTTAAATACTGTACATGCGCTCCATTTGAGAATATTAAACAACGTGAATTTGGGCGGTGTAAGAAAATTTGCGAAAGTCGAGAGGCAACAACAACAATAGAAAGACAAAGAAAAGGGTTTTCCACCACACTTAAAAATCGGGAACCTCAAGCGCCACCAACCGCCACCAACAGCACCACTACCGCGCGCTAAGGCCGCATGCTACCATAAAGCACCAACAACTGCCACCCAAGCACTGGCGCGCTACCACCACAAGCGCAAAATTCACGCTCTATCACCGCAAAAGGGCGCTACCCCCTTCGACCGCGCCAACCACGCGCGCAACTACTACGGGACTCCGCCAAACACACGCGCAACCACCACCAGACTTACAGAAGCCACCAGTTACAACAACAACAGCAGGGCCGCAATTACAGTGCTGCAACAATAGCGCCGACAACTACCAGATTCGACAACAACTACAGCCCTGCAGCAACAACGGCGCAATCACCTCACCAGCAACAACAAGAACAACGACATCATCAGGAAGCACGCCGGCAGAAGCCCACACTACAGCCTCTTACCGGCTAACTAAGTACCAGCATACCGGGTGAGTCGCTGCCAACGTAGTTAGAAACTAGTTATTTAGTTATGTAACAAAATTACAAATTAAGCATTAATCGCATATAATGACGCATATACATGAGTCGACATAAAAAGCGCCAAAGCGGCAATAATTGTATAAACAAAAAAAAAAAAAAGAGAAAACGCATAAACGAAACTTAGCAAAAAGTTTTTCAGATAACGAATCGAACAATGTTTTAGTATGCGCCTATGTACATATGTGTATATATTTTATGAAGTATTGATACTCAGCTAAAACAAGCACTATTACAAAGAATCATACATACAAATGTGTACCTGTAAGGGACTTTTACAGGATTTATAAAACCAACAAAGGAAAACATAACTACCAATTACATAATGATGAAATTAGTTGATGTACGTTGCATGTACTCAAAAAAAAACATATGCACACACATACATACTTGTACATAAATGTTGCATTGATATGTAAGAATGTTCATGCAAATTAAAACAAGAGAAGACATTAAATAACGCCTACAAATAACAGAATGTTGGCCCAATTATTTTCATTTTTTTTATATACATATTAAATATACATTCATTTAACTTGCTGCTGCATTCTTAGCACTACGCACGACAAAGACATAACTAATGAAAGGTGAAGTGTATGACCCACAGAACCAAATCAATAAGAAAAGAAAAGGGGTCATAAGTATTAGTTTAAATTAGTTATGTGCTTGTTTGTTCATATCTAGGTATGCATACAAATGTACTATGTACCTATGTCTGAATTTCTTTTTATATACCATACCTTATATCTAACCAAGATAATTGACCGACATTTGAGCGTTCGCATTGTTTTTTTGGAGCGGAATTTAATTAGGGATTGCGATAAACTTGAATGTGAGTAGGCCTGCTGCACAAATTTCATTTTTACATCCGAACCCCCTCCACGTATTTATATTTTTTTTTCTTTTCCAAGTTACGTATGTACGTATAGTATATGAAGAGGAATTCATAGTACAACTAAGCCTTGTTGCATCCTAATGCCACAGTAATTATAAGCCTGAAATTTGAATAAACAATACTACTAAGAAACATTTAATAGTACGTACAACCAAATAACAATTTGGAAATTTTTCCTTGTTAATTTAATTATTCATGATTATATATATATATACAATTTTCATTTTGCCTAATTCCACCCGTACTATATACTATTTTTTTTGGTGTTGTTAATGTAGTTAATAGCGAAACACAAAAAAAGATGAATTATAAATAAATTTTGTAATTGAAATGGGAATGCTGGCATTCAATTTTTTTTAGGAGGCACTTAGGGCCAACAGGTAAGGGGCCACCGGAAAATTAGGTGCGTCGGTGGCCATGGTTATTTGAGGGTGGGACTAAGCACCGGGCGTCGCAACAACACCCGCGGCGCCCCTCTGTATATTCGGCCCTTTTTGTTTATTTCCCTCCTTTTATTTAACTTTTTCAGCGGTTTTTTTTTGAATTTGATTTTCAGCGTTAGTAACCGGCCATGTCCGGTTCGGTAGTATTTTTTGCGTCAGTTTTTTTTGAATTTGAATTTAAATTTTTGAATGTCAACGGTCTGTCCGTGACATCCGGTTCGGCCGGATGTTGTTTTCTTTTGAATATATAAGCGTTTTGAGTCGGTCTCTGCGCTTCTGTCAGTTTGTTTTGAATTCGACAGCTGCTCGCTTTGATAGGCATGATATGACTTTTTTTCTGCTTATGGCGCAGGAACAGTAAGGTTGGCAAGGACCCGCCCCAGCCGACAATGACTAGCCACTGTGCACCAACACATCATGCCGACCGCCTTCCTTACTGCTCCGTTGTAAATGCGATACCATAACAGATGGCGCCCAACGTGGCACCTAAGGCGCTGGCCGCGGGGATCAGTCGGGCCAACCTGTGAGGTTGACCATCCCACCAGTCCGAGTGCGCAGCCACAGAAGCTGCCACCTACGTTGCGGTGGGATGGTTAGACGGATCAGGTTGTCCGGGCTGGTCATCGGGGGCAGTGGCCGAAGGAGCCACGGACTTTACGTCAAGTCTCCGGATTTTTTTTTCATTTCACCCGATGAGGCAGTGCTGCACGCACTTGATTTTTTTGTAGTTGGGATTTGGTTTGCCGGATGTTTTGTCCGTTAGTCGGCCCTGGTAATAATATGTCCGCTAACTTGGGTTTTTTTTGTAAAGTAGTTTTTTTTTGGGTTCCTTTAGCCGAATTTGTGTTGTCCAGGGTGAATGTGTGTGTGCGTGTAGTGAGGACCCCAGCTCATCCCACGTCCCAGGTGGTAGCTTGGAATACCACCTGGAGGGTGATGGGTTGAGCTGGGATTCCGAGTGGCACTCCTTCCTGTCCCCACCAGACTGGGGAGCGGTTTCGAAACCGCTCCACCCATTGCGGCGGAGGCAGGGGGGGTGTCCAGGGAGAATAGACGGGAGGCCTCAACACCCCCAACCAGTCCCAGGGGCAAGCCCCTGGAGACTGCCCCTGTGTTGCGGCTGGGCGTGTTGAGACCAACCCGTGGGTGCCTGGAACGGACCCTAGTGGGCCCAACCTATCTCGGAGGGGGCCTTAAGACCCCCCCTCGATTGCGGTTGGGAGCACTAGGGCCAAGTATGAATGTGTTTGTATCAAAAATTTTTTTTGCCTAGCCTACTGCCTTCTGATGATGGGATGTCAGCGTTCCCATCACCACCTACATTGTTCACATAAAATTTGTATATAACTAACCGTTTTCTTTTCAGCTTTTGAAATTTTTTTCTATTTTGGTGCGACTATTGATAAATGATTGCATTAATTCTCGCACAATTTTTTTTATATAGATATATACATTTTTTTTTCTTCCAACAAAGCATCTTCTGGGAACAGAAGTTTTCTTGAATACTAGGATTTGACAAGGAATTTTTTTCTAACGGATTATGTCGCGTGACCAGTCCTACGGGCAAACGGGCCGGAACACTCCGTTCGGGAGTGCGGGCAGTTTACGAGGGAACCAGCACGGGGCGGTGCTAATAGGGGGGCTTTTTTGAAAGCTAGGCGTCCTTTGGTGGTGCATACCCCAGTAGGAGGGTCCTACGGAAATCCCGCGGGGACTCATATAAGCTCAAACCAGAACGACGACCGCGACAAATTGGACATACCTGTAAGCACCAGCAATTTGAATGCATCGCTGCTAAACACACACAACATCTCGGGGATAATGACCAATGTGTCGAACTATGCACTGGCTATTTACCAAACAAAACCCAAATGCGACATATGCCTTTTTGTGCTACTCCTTAAAAAGAGAGTTTGGCACTTTGAAAACGGACCACGAGATCATGATGGAGATCTCCATGCGCAAGCAAAAGGCAAGTGAGTGTTATGACGTGTTTCACGCGGACATAATCTCCTTGAACGCGCGCTTAAGGGAGCCAATGTCAGAGCTTCTACTGATTGACATAATAAAAAGGAACGTCAACAGTAGCCTTAAGCTAATGCTTTTTAATGCGGACGTAAGGAACCTCCATGATCTACGCGATGTAGCACGCAGAGGTGAACAAGTGCTGAAAGAGAGCAAGCTGCTGGGAGCCATTTACCCAGGACGGCATGTAAGCGAAGCACGCGTGACAACCCCGGACGCGAAGATGGACGGCGAGGACGGCGAGATAGATCCCCAGATAGAGGCGCTGGAATATAGACGCAGCAGAAGACCGGACTACTCGGGAATCCAGTGTTGGAATTGCCAGGGAATGGGGCACTCCTATATATATTGCGAGGAACCCATAAAAAGTCCTTTTTGTTTTAAATGTGGGTATAAGGGTGTATTCACCCCTAAATGCCCTAGGGACCATCGCAGGCAGGGAAACCAGTACCCGAGCGAGAAGGCGGGGGAACCTCGTTCGGCTTTATAGCTCCCACATCAGCCAGTGCTCGAGGCGTCGTCCCGTGCGCTGACCCAGAGGGCGAATCTCTGCATGGAGGTGGTGAGCTTCCGAGGTGCAGTAGTACCCTGGCAGAAGAGCCCTCAAAAGTAATAATAACTTACCCTGACAGTACAGACAGTTCTGAAGCCGAGAGTCAAACGTCTTCATCCGCGATGAGCGAGCCGATTAGAATTCTGCGACGCCAGCATAGGGATGTCGCTTGCCAGACGCAACTTTCACCAGACCTAGAAGAAAGGGAACATAGGTACGAACACATAAGACATACCATTTTTGAACACTACCCGGTATCGGAAAATATTTTGAAATGTAGGAAGAGATACCACAGGAGAGTACAGGAGCGTAGACTGCTGCAAGCCACCACGTTAACGCTTACAGAGGACGAAAGGCCTTTAGTAAAGGCTAGAATTAAAAATAGTTTTCTTGTAGGGTTGTTAGACTCGGGAGCCAACGTCTCCATCTTAGGGAAAAATGGAGTAGAATTCCTAGAGGATAACGGCTTCGAATATCAGCCCTTACATGCGTTCGTATATACCGCGGGCGGCAACAAGCAAAAAATTTTAGGCTCAGTATCTCTACCGGTCACTTTTAAAAATATCACAAAGATTATTCGTTTTTACCTTGTTCCCTCATTGCTCCAAGAAGCATACTTCGGGGTAGATTTTTGGAGAGCATTTGCGTTAGCTCCCGAAATATTCCCGAGCGTAGAGTGTTTAGAGACTAGGCTTGAAAAGGAAGAGGAACTTAACCTCCATGAATTGTCACCAGAACAGAAATCAGAATTGCGAAAAGTCATCGAGACGTTTCCTTCGTACGAGAAGTTAGGCCTAGGGCAAACTAAATTAGTGGAGCATCACATCGACACCGGTGATGCTGTACCTATAAAAAGCAAGCATTTCCCCCTTTCGCCGCCGAGGCAAGCCGAAGCTTTTAGAGAACTAGACAGGTTACTACAGTTAGGAGTTATAGAAGAATCCAACTCCCCGTGGTGTAGTCCTGTAGTACTGGTACGGAAACCAGGCAAAGTCAGGCTGTGCATAGATTCGAGAAAGGTCAACGCGGTGACTAAGAAGGACAATGGACCGCAGACTATGAGTAGGCTGATGGACAAGGCGATCCCTTCGCGTCTGCGAGAGAACGTCTTTGTCTACCTGGACGATCTGATGGTATGTAGCACTAATTTTGAGGATCATCTAAAATTGCTAGCGGAAGTGGCGAACTGTTTGAGAGATGCAGGTCTGACAATAAATGTGGAAAAAAGTAAATTTTGTCAGAAGGAAATACGCTACTTAGGGTACTTGATAGGCAGCGGGTGTCTGAAAGTGGATCCGGGAAAAGTAGAAGCAATACAAAACTTCCCGATCCCTAAATCCCCTCGGCAAGTGCGTAGGTTTGTGGGCATGGCGAATTGGTACCGAGCATTTATTACCAATTTTGCTGACTTGGCAGGTCCCTTGACCGACTGTCTCCGCAAGTCAGCAGGCCCGTTTAAACTCACTCCTGAAGCTATAGAGGCGTTCGAAAAACTAAAAGTAGCCTTGAGTTCGGCGCCTGTCTTGGCCCAACCAGACTTTTCCAAAGAATTCGTAATACAATGCGACGCTTCCAAAATAGGTGTTGGCGGAGTGTTGTTCCAGGTCGATGATGACGGCGCTGAGCATCCAATCGCGTTCGTGTCGAAAAAGCTGAATAATGCTCAACGCAATTATACAGTAACCGAGCTGGAATGTCTTGCAGCCATAATCAGCGTGAAGCGTTTCCGACCCTATGTCGAAGGATTACCTTTTCGGATTATTACGGACCACTCCAGTCTCAAGTGGTTGATGACACAAAAAGACTTGAGCGGGAGGTTGGCGAGATGGTCACTCTTACAGCAAAGATACGATTTTAGAATGGAACATCGTAAGGGCACCCTGAATGTAGTACCAGACGCGCTGTCGCGTTTTGATGTTGACGAGTTAACTTTCACTACCACGCCCGGAGAAATAGATTTAGTCTCTCCCGAATTTTGCAGCAACGAATATTTAGACTTAATTCGGACCGTCACCGAAAACGAGGAATCACTTCCGGATTTACGAGTGGTAGACGGTGTAATCTTCAAAAGAGTTAAGTTTCGTAAGGGGTTGGAAGGGGAAGAAGACTCGCTGTGGCGTTTATGGTTGCCAAAAGGGTTGACTGAGGAAGCAGTGAGATTAGCACATGACGCTAACCGGAGTTACCATGGCGGATGGCAGAAAACCTTAGAACGTGTTAGGCAGAAGTACTTCTGGCCGCAGCAGGCTAAGGACGTCAGGGACTACGTCCAGCGTTGTGACACCTGCAAAACGGTAAAACCCACCAATCAGCAGTCGAGACCACCTATAGGGAGTACCTTTGAATCCGAAAGGCCATTTCAGCGGTTGTATTGCGACTTTCTAGGGCCGTATCCGAGATCTAAACGGCGAAATCAATTTCTTTTCATAATACTAGACCATTTTTCAAAATACGTTTGGCTAAAGCCCATGCAGAGAGCTACCACTGTTAACGTCATAAATTACTTCGCGTCAGAAATTTTTCCGGCTGTAGGGGTCCCTGAGTTTATTCACAGTGACAATGGTAAACAGTTTGTCTCGAAGGAAATGAACCAATTTTTAGTAAATTACGGGGTGACGCACGTGAGGACGGGGCTATATTCTCCCCAAGCGAACGCATCCGAACGCGTCAATAGAGAAATTGTTTCTAAGATTAGGATTTTCCTGAAGGATAAACCTGACCACACTAATTGGGATAAGCATATACCCGAAATTTTATCAGTTTTGAGAAGTGATTTTCATACAGCGATTCAGTGTTCCATACTTTGCGTTATATGGCCAAAACATGGTCCAGCATGCCTCAACGTACAACATTTTAGGGAAACTCGGCAGCCTTCGAGAAGACCAGGTTACGGTAGTAAGCCGAGCTGACAAGTTGACTAATATTCGTGAGCAGATCCGTAGAAATTTAGATCAGGCCAAGGATAGGGGAGTAACCACCTATAAAAAGCGCTCTAGACAGGTCAACTACAAGGAAGGTCAGGAAGTTTTCCGAAAAAACCTTGCCTTAAGTAACTTCAAACAGGGCATTAACGCCAAATTCCTACCCAAATACCTGAAATGTCGCGTGCTTCGAAAGATAGGCAATGCATTGTATGATCTCGAGGACCTAAACGGGAAATTGATAGGTCGCTTCCATGCTTCGGATATTCGTCCGCAATGAACCAGTAAGGGTGTTTCTTTTGCCAATTTACAATTTGATTTTTTTTATATATCCACCTATTGGACTTTTTTTTGTCTGGGCGTTTTGGCGGTCGGGGACATCTCGCCCAGTATTCTCCCCGAGCACTGACCTCATAGGATGTTCACGCGCGTACTCACCGAGGACCGTGAACACCCTGGCAGTCCACGCTTAGGTCGGACTAGCCTTTCGGAGTTTGGACGAGTTCTCCATATCAAAATGTCTATACTCTTTTTTTTTGTCAGGCCTTTTGTGGGGGCGATAACCACTAAAACCTTCCGGAGTTTTGACGAGTTCTCCATAACAAATGTCTAATTGCCGCAAAGCCCTTTTAAACTAGGAAACAGAATTAATTCCCAAATTTGACTTAACTTTTTTTTTGATGGACCTATGTTGCCCGGCTAGCTTCGTAGTAGGACTTTGAGACTCTTATCTCAGGGGTGAGTCGTGCCCCACGTTGATTGGCATTGGAGGCCCCTGGCAGTGGCTTCCCACGGCGGATCCGGTTTCCTGTTCGCTCCATCGTCGGGCCTTCTAAGCGAAGCAGGTTTGTTACGGTCTGCTGCTGCGGTCTACGGCCATGATCCCCTTGGGAGCGTGTTCACGCGAACACACCTAGCGATGTGGTGAAAGGGGCGATAGAAAGAAAAATATCGAAAAGAAGGGAACAGACAGCGCGGCCATCACGAGAAAAAAGAAAAAGAAGCCAGCACGTTTTTGGATCAGTTGCGGAAAGAAAGAAAAGAAACCAGCACGTTTTTTTAGCTGTGGCGGAAAAATTTGGTTGGAAGATCCTAACCTTATTTTTGTGAAGTTGGAAAATTTTTGGTTGCCACTAGCGTTGGGATCGGTTGTGGGCAGGCGGCTATAATTGGTGAGATTAGCTTGCACAACCAAGGTAATACCAGCGAATGAGCAACGTGGAAATAACTATGGGCGTAGATGGTTGCATCGAGGTTGAAAGACAAAACCATATCTAAACGTGAAACTGCCATCAGCTCAAGGCACCTAAATTCCTTACGCCAAAAGTGCTAATAGTTTCGTCGAAATATGAATTTAAATGCACTAAGGCTGGAGAGCAGCAACCAAAACAGGAAATTTTAAATACTGTACATGCGCTCCATTTGAGAATATTAAACAACGTGAATTTGGGCGGTGTAAGAAAATTTGCGAAAGTCGAGAGGCAACAACAACAATAGAAAGACAAAGAAAAGGGTTTTCCACCACACTTAAAAATCGGGAACCTCAAGCGCCACCAACCGCCACCAACAGCACCACTACCGCGCGCTAAGGCCGCATGCTACCATAAAGCACCAACAACTGCCACCCAAGCACTGGCGCGCTACCACCACAAGCGCAAAATTCACGCTCTATCACCGCAAAAGGGCGCTACCCCCTTCGACCGCGCCAACCACGCGCGCAACTACCACGGGACTCCGCCAAACACACGCGCAACCACCACCAGACTTACAGAAGCCACCAGTTACAACAACAACAGCAGGGCCGCAATTACAGTGCTGCAACAATAGCGCCGACAACTACCAGATTCGACAACAACTACAGCCCTGCAGCAACAACGGCGCAATCACCTCACCAGCAACAACAAGAACAACGACATCATCAGGAAGCACGCCGGCAGAAGCCCACACTACAGCCTCTTACCGGCTAACTAAGTACCAGCATACCGGGTGAGTCGCTGCCAACGTAGTTAGAAACTAGTTATTTAGTTATGTAACAAAATTACAAATTAAGCATTAATCGCATATAATGACGCATATACATGAGTCGACATAAAAAGCGCCAAAGCGGCAATAATTGTATAAACAAAAAAAAAAAAAAAAAAAGAGAAAACGCATAAACGAAACTTAGCAAAAAGTTTTTCAGATAACGAATCGAACAATGTTTTAGTATGCGCCTATGTACATATGTGTATATATTTTATGAAGTATTGATACTCAGCTAAAACAAGCACTATTACAAAGAATCATACATACAAATGTATACCTGTAAGGGACTTTTACAGGATTTATAAAACCAACAAAGGAAAACATAACTACCAATTACATAATGATGAAATTAGTTGATGTACGTTGCATGTACTCAAAAAAAAAACATATGCACACACATACATACTTGTACATAAATGTTGCATTGATATGTAAGAATGTTCATGCAAATTAAAACAAGAGAAGACATTAAATAACGCCTACAAATAACAGAATGTTGGCCCAATTATTTTCATTTTTTTTATATACATATTAAATATACATTCATTTAACTTGCTGCTGCATTCTTAGCACTACGCACGACAAAGACATAACTAATGAAAGGTGAAGTGTATGACCCACAGAACCAAATCAATAAGAAAAGAAAAGGGGTCATAAGTATTAGTTTAAATTAGTTATGTGCTTGTTTGTTCATATCTAGGTATGCATACAAATGTACTATGTACCTATGTCTGAATTTCTTTTTATATACCATACCTTATATCTAACCAAGATAATTGACCGACATTTGAGCGTTCGCATTGTTTTTTTGGAGCGGAATTTAATTAGGGATTGCGATAAACTTGAATGTGAGTAGGCCTGCTGCACAAATTTCATTTTTACATCCGAACCCCCTCCACGTATTTATATTTTTTTTTCTTTTCCAAGTTACGTATGTACGTATTGTAACGAATTTACTTGCAAATCCTCTTATTTGCAATCCTCTGCTAAGTTCGAATCACTAAACTGTTGAATAAATAACTCCAATTTGTAATAATGCAAAATGGCCTTTATTTAAAGTACTTCACAATAACACTTATACTTTGCTACTCGCTGGCTTAATAACCAACTGATATCTCAAAGGAAACTGACTTTCAAAATAATAGTGCTATTGCTCGCTAGATATCGTCTTACTCGTAACTGCTTGACAATTCAAATCAAACTGAATTCCTTCTTACTCGCTGGCGCCGCTTTTATAGTTTACGCTGCATACTTCTAGGCTCTTCGATTTCCAGAAGTTACTAGTTGTTTCGGCTACAAAATCGCCAGCCACAACTACGTGCACAAATTATTGCTCTCTCTTGTGACAACTCAGAGAAGGTATATGCATGTGTTTGTAGTTTACAGTCTCCCGCACACACATAAGCGTATAAGTAAATTCATCGGTGTGTGACATCTCATCTCTTGCTGCCTTGTATGTGAATGTTGCTCGTCGGAATGTGTACATATGTGTAGACGCAATTATTTATTCGTTTATGTAGATACATTATGATTGAATTATTGATGTGCATTCACGTCACTGCTTAGATCGGCTTAGAGCTGGCAGCACTCCTTAGTTTTGCTAATATTCGTAACACTGCCCTCCACCTAAGTCTGATCGTCCCGATCAGACAAATCTCTCGATCTAAACGCTGCTAGCATCGCCAAATGTACCACTCTTCTACTCCGTGGTTTCTCAATGCTTTGTATGCGGTAGATGGTATCACTGAGCTTCTTCACAATCTTGTACGGGCCTTCCCAACTGCACCGAAATTTGGATGGAACAACTTTCCGCCGGTGAGGGTTGTATAACAGTACCAAATCTCCCGCCAAGAGACTTTTCGAATTATTGTTCTCATGGTACCTGTGTTTCATCGTACCACTCAATACCCTGGTTCGTTCCTTTACACTCTGTTGTTTGGCCGATGAACTACTTCGTAGAGCTTGCGCTGGACGGATTTGCTTTGCATAATCAGTATCGTTCCCACGTTTCCCCACAGTAGTGCGCTCTGGATTGAAACTACCCTCGCATTCCTTCTCGAAAATTCGTTGCTTAATTTTCCTGCGTCTTTTAGGTTTTGTCAATGCCAGTGTTTCTCTCGCAGGTACTTTTGATTTTGATTTATTTGGCCCATTCGATCTATCAACCTTTGCCTTCGACTTTCGTGGTCTTTGTCGATTCTTTTCCACCAGTACCCGATTACTGCTGAACCCTTTTTCCAAACTACAGTTAAGTGGTATATCCTGGTTCTTATAGCACATAATTTTTCTCCGCATATCGATCCTGATGTCATGGTCAACCAAGAAGTCCACTCCCAATATGACTTCATCAACGATCTCCGCCACAACGAATTTGTGTAGAACCATGACCTTCCCAATTAGGACTTCACATATTACTTCTCCCTGAACTTGGTTATATTCGCCTGTGACCGTACGCAACCTCGCTCCAGGTAATGACTTTATTCCCCTGTAGACCAAATCAGATCGAATCAAGGAATGAGATGCCCCCGTATCTACAGTCAGTACACGCTCTTTACCATCCACATTCCCTCTGATGGTAAGACTGCTTGATTTCCTTCCAATCTGCGACACAGATATCACAGGACATTCAACAGCCGGGGCAAGTTTTCGTTCTTTACTTTCGACACGCTCTTGCTCATTTCCGCCAGCTTTGCGTTTACGGCCACCCACATTGTTGGAACTATTAGGACCAAGATCGCAATGACGTGCAATGTGACCTGGGTTGCCGCACTTGAAACATTTAATAACTCCGGCATTCTTCTGTTGAGATCCCTTCAGTGCTTCCAAAATTGTTTCTACCCACTCTGGCCTTTCTACTTCCACACGGCGTGCTTTGAAAACTGGCTTACACAGAAGCGACGCTGTTTCCTGTATCAGAGCATGCGATACCGTTTCAGCAAATGTTAGTTTGGGATTCGCATATGTAGCCCGCTTCGTTTCCACATCTCGTATGCCATTTATAAAACTCTGGATTTTTACTCTCTCGGTGTATTCCACGGGTGCGTCCGCATTTGCGAGATGAGCCAACCTTTCAACATCTAAAGCAAACTCCTGCAATGTCTCATTTGCTTTTTGGTAGCGGTTTTGCAACTCAATTTGGAATATCTGTTTTCTATGCTCGCTTCCATAACGTCGTTCTACAGCAGCCATCAATGCTTCATAATTGTTCCGCTCTCCTTCGGGAATCGTCTGCAGGATTTCCGCTGCTGGTCCCTTCAATGCCACGAACAGAGCTGCAACTTTATCTTCAGCATTCCATTGGTTCACTGCTGCGGTCTTCTCAAACTGTAGCTTAAAGACCTGAAAAGGAACAGAACCGTCAAAGGATGGTGTCTTTACCTTTGGATTACTCGCTGAAACAGCTGGGCGGTTTAGTTGTAACTGCTCCATACGACCTTTTAACGCTTCTATTTCGGCATCAATTTTGTCCTCGAGTTGTAAAATTTTTGCATCCTGCTCTTCCAGTTTCACAAAGAGCTGCGCTGATACCTGTTCCGAAATTTGTGCCGACATTTCAGATATACGTGCCTCTTGCGCTTCCAGTTGAGATGCCAAATATGTCTTCTGTTCTTCCAATTGTGTCTCCATCTTTGATGTAATCTGTGTCGACATTTCTGCCATACGCGTTTCTTGTGCTTCAATCTTCGATGTAATCTGTGTCGACATTTCTGCCATACGCGTTTCTTGTGCTTCAATCTTCGATGTAATCTGTGTCGACATTTCTGACATACGCGTTTCTTGTGCTTCAATCTTGGATGTTATGCGTGTCTCCTGCGATTCTAGTTGTGATGACATTGTCGATGTTTGAGCAGATATTGCAGCCAAAATCATGTTCAAGTCTGTGCTCGTAACTGTCTGCGATGTTTCGTTTTTCTCTTCAACTTTTGTTACTTCCTCGCCATCAAGATGAAAGTCATACTTTTCCACATCAATTCCTTCCGCTTCCATTGCCTCTCGTAGCCGTGCCTGAAGTTCAAGTTTAACGCCGCTTGTATTCAATCCACGGCTCTCCAACTCCTTCTTTAGTTGCTGGATCTTCAATTCACTGAACTTTGCCATGTCGTTGTTGTCCTCTGGAATTTATTCAACAATTTCTCTTCTGACACCAATTGTAACGAATTTACTTGCAAATCCTCTTATTTGCAATCCTCTGCTAAGTTCGAATCACTAAACTGTTGAATAAATAACTCCAATTTGTAATAATGCAAAATGGCCTTTATTTAAAGTACTTCACAATAACACTTATACTTTGCTACTCGCTGGCTTAATAACCAACTGATATCTCAAAGGAAACTGACTTTCAAAATAATAGTGCTATTGCTCGCTAGATATCGTCTTACTCGTAACTGCTTGACAATTCAAATCAAACTGAATTCCTTCTTACTCGCTGGCGCCGCTTTTATAGTTTACGCTGCATACTTCTAGGCTCTTCGATTTCCAGAAGTTACTAGTTGTTTCGGCTACAAAATCGCCAGCCACAACTACGTGCACAAATTATTGCTCTCTCTTGTGACAACTCAGAGAAGGTATATGCATGTGTTTGTAGTTTACAGTCTCCGGCACACACATAAGCGTATAAGTAAATTCATCGGTGTGTGACATCTCATCTCTTGCTGCCTTGTATGTGAATGTTGCTCGTCGGAATGTGTACATATGTGTAGACGCAATTATTTATTCGTTTATGTAGATACATTATGATTGAATTATTGATGTGCATTCACGTCACTGCTTAGATCGGCTTAGAGCTGGCAGCACTCCTTAGTTTTGCTAATATTCGTAACAGTATAGTATATGAAGAGGAATTCATAGTACAACTAAGCCTTGTTGCATTCTAATGCCACAGTAATTATAAGCCTGAAATTTGAATAAACAATACTACTAAGAAACATTTAATAGTACGTACAACCAAATAAGAATTTGGAAATTTTTCCTTGTTAATTTAATTATTCATGATTATATATATATATACAATTTTCATTTTGCCTAATTCCACCCGTACTATATACTATTTTTTTTGGTGTTGTTAATGTAGTTAATAGCGAAACACAAAAAAAGATGAATTATAAATAAATTTTGTAATTGAAATGGGAATGCTGGCATTCAATTTTATTTAGGAGGCACTTAGGGCCAACAGGTAAGGGGCCACCGGAAAATTAGGTGCGTCGGTGGCCATGGTTATTTGAGGGTGGGACTAAGCACCGGGCGTCGCAACAACACCCGCGGCGCCCCTCTGTATATTCGGCCCTTTTTGTTTATTTCCCTCCTTTTATTTAACTTTTTCAGCGGTTTTTTTTTGAATTTGATTTTCAGCGTTAGTAACCGGCCATGTCCGGTTCGGTAGTATTTTTTGCGTCAGTTTTTTTTGAATTTGAATTTAAATTTTTGAATGTCAACGGTCTGTCCGTGACATCCGGTTCGGCCGGATGTTGTTTTCTTTTGAATATATAAGCGTTTTGAGTCGGTCTCTGCGCTTCTGTCAGGTTTTTTTGATTTTGACAGCTTTCAGTTTTGATAGGCATGATAGGAACTTTTTTTCTGTTTATGGCGCAGGAACAGTAAGGTTGGCAAGGACCCGCCCCAGCCGACAATGACTAGCCACTGTGCACCAACATATCATGCCGACCGCCTTCCTTACTGCTCCCTTGTAGATGCGTTTCCATAACAATTTTCGCACACGTGAAATGTGATAGGCAGATGTCGCCGCTGTTTTTCTTTAACTCATACGGCGAAAGGCTAAGCAGCGACATCTATTTTTGAAAAAGTAGGTTTATTAAAGCCAGCGTTACCAAACTAAAAAGAAGTAATTAACAAATTATCTGGCTGACAAATTGAACCAGACTTCTATCTGGATTTATCTGGCTCAAATCGTTGTTGTTGCATTTACATGCAAAATTATTTATCTGGCTCAGGATTTTGCCACCGGATGATGGCTTTAGTTTGATTCACAATGCCAAGCATGTTTAATCAAAGCAAAGAGGATAAATATAATAAGAGCCGTCACTCGTTATTTTTTTGGCATTTACTCGATGTAAACTGTGAGGTAGTCGCTATTTTTTTTTTTTGGGTGATATGTTTATAAATGTCTTCTATACATTTTCCTGGGGTATTTGTGTTTATTTTTCCGACTGTATTTAATTAATTATTTAATTCTCTTTCCAAAAAGCACGTTTCCATAAAGTGACAACACCGCATGGATAAATGGAAGGCAATTCAAGTGTCCCTCATAAAACAAAAGTAGCGACTACCTCACAGTTTACATCGAGTAAATGCCAAAAAAATAACGTGTGACGGCTCTTATTATATTTATCCTCTTTACTTTGGTTTAATTGACATATTCATATGAGCATTTTAAGGCCGGTTTTCATTACAAGATTAAACTACAACTTAGGTTAACTGTAGTTTTAATATACGGTGGCGCATAATCATAGTCAAAATAAAATAGGTTTTAAATTTAGTTCCAGCTTTTTTTGACAGATAGTGATGTCAAAAAGCTGCAACTAAATTTAAAACCTATTTTATTTTGACTATGTTATGCGCCGGTGTCTTTAACTATAGCTTTGCATAAATCAACTGGGGTTGTTAGCGATATTAAATTTGTTCGAATTCTAACTACAGACAACATAAAGCAGGATTCACAGTTTGTGTTCGGACAAAAATTTTTGCGTCTTGATCGTTCTGTTTTCATTCTGTCTAAGAAAGCTGCAAAGCAATCAGTAAAATATTAACAAGAGATGTGTCCGAGTAAGCACAATGAACCGGGCTTTAAAGTATGTAAGTAATAACCTTTCGAGTTTGTTTATTCGATGTGGAGTAATGGCTAAATTGCATACCTTGAAATTTAAAAGTTCAGTTATAACTGTAAATTGACAGAATAAACTCTTCTGAAGGTACGTGGTTTTTGTTGTAGCTATAAAGTCACTCCCCGAAGGTTTTAGGGAGTGTTTTCTATGTTGATGGTCGTTTTACACATATAGATCCGGTACGTTCCAGTAACAAGCACCATTAATGTACTAGCCCGACCACATTAAACCTTCTAAGCCACTCCGCGCCCACCTCCAAGATCCATGCGGAACTTTGGTTCGACAGACCTTCGCCTGCCCCATTTTTCTTACTTCGTAAAAGCACCCCGTCCAGATTTTTAAATTTGGGAGTGTCAAAACTCTCGTCATCATTGGAGAACAAACCTCTAATAATTGAATCATGCGATATGATGTATTTTACATTACTTGTCTTTTCAAAGTTTCAAAAAGATGGATCAAAAAAGTGAGAAAAATATCAAGATTAAATAAATTCTCCCATAATCTTTATTGGCTTGTTTCGATTTCGGGTTGATAAAGAGCAATGCGATACTTTACGGCCTAGAAGCTTCATATTAAATAGTTCCTGAGATGGTCGGGGTAGTACCTTAATGGTGCTTGCTACCGAAACGTACCGGATTTATATCTGGCGGTCAACATCGATAACACATCCTAAAACCTTTGGCGAGTGTATTTATCAATACAACAACAACCAGCCCTCGAATTCCAACATTCGCTAACGCTAAATTTCCATCGCCAAAAATATCTAAAGCAGTAGCAACTGCGCAGAAAAGTTTGCATCATTTAATACCTAATGGTAACAAGGAATAACAGCCCGACCCCTGTACTTTTAGATAAGAGGTAGGCGGTTATTTTTTATAACCATATGGTAATAAATGCTGCACGCTTTTCTGCGGATTCTATACGGTTTTAGTTATTTTGGCGATGGTTAGCGTTAGCGAAGGATGGAGTTTTGGGGCAGGCTGGTGTTATGCCTTGCTAAAAAAATTGAAGTCTTGTTTAAGATCTAAATATTTCACCATCACACCACAACCGTTAAATATACTAATTCCCAGCAACCATGGCAAAGTCGAAGCTCCGATGCATCGAAATCGAAGCTCTTTTACATCCCCAGTACTTTCATATATCTAAATTCATATTTGCAATAGGATTCGTCCCGTATCAGGGAGGTTAACAACTGGATGAATTAACTGTGGACCTTCATGTTGCAATGCGTTCAGAAAGGGAAGCCGATGTGACTTCTTTGTGGCTCCATAAATGTTTTTTGTTAATGTTGCTACCAGAAAGAGGATGGAAATATGCCTCAACTAAAGAGTGGGGGTATTGTGCGAAAGACTAATGCAGAGCGTCAGTAAGCAGGCAGCACAGTGACGGGCCGTATCTACGCAGTGGGTAGGTTTCATCAAACAGTCACGACAATGCTAATTTTACAGAAAGTACCGCGACACCTCCCACTATTAATGTGCCGTTTTTTTTATATGGTGTCAGTGTTTCCTCCAAACAACGAAATCATTAATCAGAGGCAAACAGTCCAACGTTGGATTAATCTTAGCAACGTGATTTTTTTTAGTACAATTTGAATCAGGTAGTTGATTAGTCGATCAGTTTCAAATAATTTTAAATTGCGTGACCTTATTTGGAAATGCTGAGCACTAAAACTCGATTGTTGACTTGTAGTAATAGTATTTAAATGTGCAATTGGCTTATTTCGCTTAATGTATTATTTTATCTGTTAGATTAAACAAAAAAACAACCTCAAGCAATATAAAAAATAAATATATCTTGCTATGCTATATGTTGTAGAACTCCTTGACGCACAAGCGTTTCTACTTGAGCTCGCGGTAAATAATGTTGGCTATTCTTTTTCAAATAGATAACCTCACCATCTTCCAACTCAAACTTGCCATAATCTTCAACGCAACGTACTTCTATATATAGTGATTTGGGGGGTCGAAGGTCCCCTGTCAAATCAATGCCTTGTCCATCACCTATGGAACGCATATAGGAAGCTAACGATTTGGAGTATGTATTAAAGAAATTAACTTCGGGTTCACATAACGAAGATTTAATATCTGCTGGTACAATCGGACCAAATTCCCAACGTAGTGCTTTAATGCGTTGTAAGCGTTGATATAAATATGTTAAAAGGCAGCGTTTGTTCCTCTGTAGAGCTGCGTGCCGGAAGTTGAGCAATGGCCAGAGTGTACGATCGCCGGACGTCGAATAGTTGGCGCTATAATAAAGCATTCAGAACAGTATATGAACCTTACAAGTTGTGATAGTGAGAAAGTAGCAGGAATGTGTACATATACATACGTGTCTTTCTTTAGGAAATTAATAACTTACGCTTGAGCACAGTTTTCTTCAAATATGGCTTTGATTTCTTCCAAAACTTGTCGAACACCGTCATCCTATACAATTATTCAGAATTGATTCAGCCATTAAAAATCAGATACCACTTACATCAAAAGGGGGAATAGTCTGTGATGAACGTTCTAGTTCCTTAACTAGCTCAAAAGCTTTATCTGAAAACATTTTATTGGAGCTACACATTTTTTGAAAAATTTTACTATATACTATACTAACTAAAAAAAATTAAATTAGGGGCGTTTTCTACTTTTGTTTGACATAGTGAAGTTTATCACTTTAGATTTCCTATGACATTTTCCATTGCAGATAGACTCAGGGCTGCCGGACGACCAAAAAGAGTAAAGTGAAAAATTAAAGCAAGTGAATTATATCTCTACAAGAATACTGACTATCATATGACTATCATCTGATTGTCAGCAATGTCAACCTAACGATAAGCGCCTCATACAAACTTTCTATCACAAACTTAAGGGGACTTGCGCAAATGTGATGTAAACAACTGTGTGTGTGTGAGTTTTTGTCTCCTTCTTATACACCAACATGGCCTACTGATTAAGTATATAGCCGTACTGCTCACTCTCATTTCTTTTCCTGGATCAGTGATGACAGTATTACTATCAAAAAGTCTCATAAATGATAGTTTACTGTAGATATCAGGTTTGACTGTTATACTACCATAAATGAAATTGTTTTTGTTTTTATTTACTTTATTTCATTACGTTTTTAATTTTGTACGTGATAAAAGCATACGTGTTTCTTATTTATTTAAAATAAATAGTTTTATAAGAATTCGAGTTCAGAATGTTCAATTTAAATTCAGAAAATAACAAAACAACAGAAGAGCGCTTTCCTCATGCGGAAACACATTTAAAAATGAATCATCACTAACCACTATTATTTTTTGCGTATCAATTTTTTGAGTGTGCCCCATACATTCCGACAGCTTTTGGTATTTTTTAATATTATTTTCGATTTTTTTCTTTTAGCATGGAGCTTTGAAATGCTCTCTTTTTCATTTTTTAAACTTGTTTTTTATATGGTTTTCGTCGGTTGAAAATGGCGGCATTTAAAAAATAACAAAACAACCGTGATAATCATTTGATTGTCATATGACAGTCAGTAGTGACAACATGATTAAATCGGATAAACTGTTCTCGCATACATAAAATTCCGTTGAGAATTATGTATCTGCCTCACATTCATAATGGTATCTGCTGTATGTTCTTTTGTTCTGTACCAGGTGTCCGAAGCTTCCCCAGTTTGAGTCCTTTTTCATCATTATAGGCTGTCGTCGGGAACATGCGGACATGAGTGAGCGAACAAGGGAACATACAGAAATTTGAGTATCAATGTTTACGTCATCGCAGGATCAGCATTGTCAATTACAAGTGTGAGTGGATTAGTAAAACTGTCAGCGTTTCTTGTAGGGTACGTCTGACTGCATTGAGCGCTTTCAGCAAACGTTACTGTTCATCAGTCGTAGAGTAATAACTTTATGTCGGCTGTAGGTGCTGTTGTAGCGATAAAAATACTCTCAGGGTAATAGTCTAATTGAGGGGTCGACTGTTCATACGCTTCCAAAAATATTGAGATAGGTGTCAAACGACGCGTCTTGACGTCAGTATTAATAATCTGAAAGCGGCAAATAAAAATTTTAATTCGTTCAAGAGATGTTAACGAAAAACCGAAAAATTACCCGCGGTCCCCTCCGAAACCGGGGGTGGGATCCATAGTATTTTTGCGCAGAACACCTTTCTGCTTTGGCGACCTTCGGCCGCGCTTATAAAAAATTTCCGTAGGTGTGTCCAACGCGGGTTTGGAGACCAAAACTATTTTACCCACAGTTTTTTTTTGTGGGTACCACGAAATCATCAAAATTACCACAACCACATTAAATTAACTGCTAGTACGCGTTCACAAATATCGAAAGAGGTGTCAGACCACGCGTATATTAAGAAGGAAAAGGAAAATATTAACTCTGTCCGGAGATATTTGCAGTAGAAGCTGGAAATTTTCAGATAGTTGTTGTAATGTTTGTTTTTTTTTTTATGTTGTAATGTTTTGTACAGGAAAACATTTTGTGTAAAAGGAACTTTGCACGTATTTAATTTTGATCCCACAGAATTGGTGGACCGGACAGGGTTGTATTTAATAAGCGCGGCCTATGGATCCAACTACCGGTTTCGGAGGGACCCAAGGCCATTTTTCAGTTTTTCGTTAATAACTTTTGAGAGAGTCAAAATTTTCTTCGGCCTTCGAATTATTAATACTGAGGTCAATACACATCGCTTGACACCTCCTGATGTTTTGGGCGCGTATCAGCAGTTGTTTTTGTTGTTGTAGCGATAAGAGCACTCCCCGAAGGCCTCAGGGAGTGTTACCGACATTCAACATCAAGCACCATAAAGATACTAGCCCGACCATCTCGGAAACTTATATTTAAGAATTCATGAGCTTAACACCGGCTTATTATAACTGAATTTCTATTATTAGGTTTTTTAAGAGAAACTGAAAAGAAAGAAACATTTACTGGCTTATTGCGATGGACCCATTTCGAAAACCGCCAACGTAATCATCATCAGGCAATTTTTTTGTAATGTTATCAAAGGTTTCACCGGTGAAACTGTTTCACATGGTGAAACTGTAGTAGCCTTTAACCACTAGTCCATCCTGCTGGTATTTGTTTTCACGCTTAATTCAGTTTTTCTCATTTCTACACTAACAACACAATTGAGAAATTTTGTCTCTATATTAATTTGTGTGTCTCGGAAACGATTTGATATGACCAGATGAAATCTTCTAGGCCATACCTACCGGGGAACACCAGCGGGTTAGAATATACCCACGGTAGGCATGCCTGTCGTAAGAGGCGACTAAAATACCGGATTCAAGGGGTTTGTGTAGCGCAGCCTTTTCAGGTTGCCAGCGCAATACATAGGTTCTCCAAACCCAATTGTCAACCTCACCTATCCGTGGCGAATCCTGTTTCATTAACAGCCGAGGCTATGGGACCCCTACCTCCTCCAGGAAGTGGGAGGGCGGTATGGCCTAGAAGGACGCATGTGGTCATAACCAATCCTATAGGATCTACAACCGGCAAAGGGTCATCAACATCGATAACACTCCCCAAGGCCTTCGGGGAGTGTCCTCATCGCTACAACAACAACAACCCGCTGGGGCACGTATTTGCAGTTGTTGTTGTTGTAGCTATGCTCGCCCCACCTAAGAGCCGCGACCGATCACAAATTGTCATCAATATCCTCTAACGGGAGTCCAAGGAAACTTGCCGTTTCAACAGGGGTGGACCATAAGAAAAGGGGTGTTAGAGGCGTTGGTTCCACACTACAATTGAAGAGATGGTTGGTGTCATGTGGGGACACGTTGCAAGCGGGGCATACATTTTGTATGTCGGGGTTGATTCTGGATAGGTAAGAGTTTAACCTGTTACAGTATCCAGAACGAAGTTGAGCAAGAGTGACACGCGTTTCCCTGGGGAGTATGCGTTCCTCTTCCGCAAGTTTTGGATAATTTTCGTTAAGCACTGGATTCACCGGGCAATTCCCGGCATAAAGCTCCGACGCCTGTTTATGGAGTTCACCAAGGACCTGCTTGTGTTTTTTCACTTCATACGGCTGGGTTCTCAGGTGCCGTATTTCCTCAAAATGCTTACGGAGATGACTCCTTAAGCCCCTAGGCGGTGCTGGTTCATCAATCAGATGTCTGTTGGGATGCCCAGGTTTCTGGGTATTCAACAGGAACTATTTGGTCAGCATCTCATTTCTCTCCCTGATGGGGAGTATTCTCGCCTCATTATGCAGATGGTGTTCTGGGGACATAAGAAGACAGCCCGTGGCGATTCTGAGAGCAGTATTTTGGCAGGCCTGTAGTTTCTTCCAGTGGGTGATTTTTAGGCTTGGCGACCATATGGTGACGCGTAGCACGTAATCGGCTGGCTAATTGCTTTGTATGTAGTCATGAGCGTTTCTTTATCTTTTCCCCAAGTACTGCCAGCGAGGGATTTGAAGATTTTGTTACGGCTCTGAATTCTCGGAACAATTGCGGCTGCGTGCTCACCAAAATGTAGATCCTGATCAAACGTCACACTCAAGATTTTGGGGTGTAGGACAGTCGGTAGCCATCGACGTGGATGTTCAAAATGGTCGACATTTGGGGCGTCCATGTTGTAAATAAGGTCGCGGCAGATTTAGTCGGTGATAATGCCAGGTTTCGCGAGGCGAAAAAACTGGAGAGATCAGGGAGGTAGCCGTTTATTTTATTGCATAGCGCATCGATCTTTGGACCTGGGCCTGTGGCCATTATTGTGCAGTCATCGGCGTAGGAACCCTACAAGAAACGCTGATAGTTTTACTAATACACTCAAACTTGTAATTGACAATGCTGATCCTGCGATGACGTAAACATTGATACTCAAATTTATGTCTGTTCCTTTGTTCGCTCACGCATGTCAGCATGTTCCCAACGACAGCCTATAATCATGAAAAAGGACTCAAACTGGGAAAGCTTCGGACACCTGGTACAGAACAAAAGAACATACAGCAGATACCATTATGCATGTGAGACAGATACGTAATTCTCAACGGAATTTTATGTATGCGAGAACAGTTTATCCGATTTAATCATGTTGTCACTAGTGACTGTCATATGACAATCAAATGATTATCACGGTTGTTTTTTTATTTTTTAAATTCCGCCATTTTCAACCGACGAAAACCATATAAAAAATAAGTTTAAAAAATAAAAAAGAGAGCATTTCAAAGCTCCATGCTAAAAGAACAAAAATCGAAAATAATATTAAAAAATACCAAAAGCTGTCGGAATGTATGGGGCGCACTCAAAAAATTGATACGCGAAAAATAATAGTGGTTAATGGTGATTCATTTTTAAATGTGTTTCCGCATGAGGAAAGCGCTCTTCTGTTGTTTTGTTATTTTCTGAATTTAAATTGAACATTCTGAACTCGAATTCTTATAAAACTATTTATTTTAAACAAATAAGAAACACGTATGCTTTTATCACGTACAAAATTAAAAACGTAATGAAATAAAGTAAATAAAAAGCAAAAATCATTGTTTCATTTTTGGCGGAATATATCAATGGTCATTTATGATAGTATATCAGTCAAACCTGATATCTACAGTAAACTATCATTTATGACACTTTTTGATAGTTAGAGTGTCAGCACTGATCCAGGAAAACGAATGAGAGTGAGCAGTACGGCTATATACTTAATCAGTAGCCCATGTTGCTGTATAAGAAGGAGACACAAACTCACACGTACACAGTTGTTTACATCACATTTGCGCAAGTCCCCTTAAGTTTGTGATAGAAAGTTTGTATGGGACGCTGATCGTTAGGTTGACATTGCTGACAATCAGATGATAGTCATATGATAGTCAGTATTCTTGTAGGGGAAACGATTCTGACTCCTTCCGGTGGTGAAGGTAGCTTAGATATGTAGAAATTAAACAAAAGTGGGGATAGGACACCACCCTGTGGCACCCCTTGTTTAATTCTCCTTGGTTTTGATGTTTCGTTTCTAAATTGCACCGATGCCTGTCGACCACCCAGATAATTTGCGGCCCACCTTTTAAGACATGGGGGAAGGGTAGACCCTTCCAGGTCCTGCAGTAACGAGCCATGGTTGACCGTATCGAAAGCTTTTGATAGGTCTAGCGCTACGAGTACTGTTCTATAACCGCAATTTATCTGGGTGCTAACGGCATTTAGCGCGGTGGTAGTGCTATTGAGTTTTCTGAAGCCATGCTGATGAGGGGCTAGCTGCAAATTTGCTTGGAAATAAGGGAGCAAAATGGCTTCAAGCGTCTTTGCCACTGGCGATAGGAGAGATATCGGACGATACGACTCACCTATGTTAGCTGGTTTCCCAGGCTTTAGCAGCGGGACCACCTTGGCCATTTTCCATTTCTCAGGTATGACAAAGGTGGAAAGAGACAGATTGAAGACATGCGCTAAATATTTGAAACCCTCTTTCCCTAGGCTTTTAAGCATCGGCATGGCTATGCCGTCTGGGCGCACTGCTTTGGATGGTTTAGCACGACCAATGGCGTCCTCAACCTCTTTAGCGGTGATGGTGATTGGTGACGCGCTGAATTTGTGTTTATGTGCGTGTCTATTGGCTCTCCGTCTAACTTTGTCGACCGTAGGATGCATTATATATTGTCGGCAGAAAGCGCTCGCGCATTTTTTCGCGTCTGACAGCACTTTGTCGCCAAAGGCGATGGAAACTTTGTCTTTGTGCTTAGTCGGATTCGATAGGGACTTTACGGTGGACCAAAGTTTACCCACACCGGTAGAGAGGTTACAACCTCTTAGGTGCTCCTCCCATTTCGCCCGCTTGTGTTCATCCACAAGAAATCTGATGCGTTGGTTTATATCCCTTATTTGGGGGTCGCCTGGATCAAGCTGTCTTATAAGGTCACGTTCTCTCGCTAAGTTTGCGGCCTCCGCCGGGAAGTGGGGCCGGATTTCGGGAATTCTCCCGGCGGGAATGAAATGTGCCGAGGCGGATTTAATGACCTTAGGGAAGCACGCTCCCCTTGGCGGGCATCAGTCGGGATAGGGAGGGCAGCAAAGCGGCTGTCTGTAAAGGATTTATATTCTTCCCACTTTCCTTTTTTGAAGTTTATGAAAGTGCGTTTTTCAGTGACGATGAAGTCGGCGGTACGCTCAAGCGAAATAAGTATGAGCAGGTGGTCGGATGCCAATGTTACCATCGGCTGCCAGTTGACGCAGTTTACGAGTTCTGCGCTCACGATTGAGATATCTGGCGAGCTGTGACAGCTTCCTACCATACGTGTGGGGGCGTCTCCGTTTATTGTGCAGAACGTCGTTTCTTCTATTTGATCCGCCAACATCTCACCCCTACTGTCCGCCCGCAAGTTTGAATGCCATAGATCATGATGGGCATTGAAATCACCTAAGATAATGCGATTGTTGCCAGTGAGTAAGGCCCTGATATTAGGGCGGTATCCACTGGGGCAACAGGTGGCAGGAGGGATGTAGATGTTGATGATTTCTAGGTTTGCATCACCTGACCGCACAGATAGGCCTTGACGTTCTAAGACATTGTCCCTTCGGTCGATACCAGGATTAAATATATAATATTGCACAGAGTGGTGTATGATAAACGCGAGACCGCCTCCATTTCCGCTCTCGCGGTCTTTCCTGTGGACGTTATACCCAGAGCAGGTCTGCAATGCAGATCTTGCTGTGAGTTTAGTCTCTTGAATCACAGCAATGCGGATGTTGTGCCGCTTCATGAAATCGACTATCTCCGTAATCTTCCCAGTTAGTCCATTACAGTTTAACTGCAGGATTCTGAAGTGCATAAGGGGAGACGACGCCACTCTGGGGGTGACGTGTGACTACGCCTGGGTTGTGGAAGGCCAGGACGCAATTGCTGTTGTGGCCCTGGGACTGGGCGTCCTTGGGCAAGCATTGGGGTACCCGGATGATTTGGGTTTGCGACCTGGCAACATGGCGCAATGAAACCCGTCGGGGGGTTGCCGTCGCGGAGACCACAACATCTAGGAAAGTGGCACCACCCAAGGCAGGAGCTGCATTGGGCGGATGTCGCAAACCTGTATATTCTGTGCTGGCAGACGGTGCAAACGGAGGTAGGGACTAAGAGTCTATTTCCCTGACATGCACGATTGCTGCCGGAAAAGAGGGGTAGGGGGGAAGACGGGGGCAGGGGCTGATGCTCAGCATTGCTACCAACTCTACTACGAAGGTAGTAGTTATGAGTGGCATCAGCTGTTGGAGTTGTTGGCGCCGTGGGGCGCGAGCAGCAGCGGGTACTTGTTGTGGTTTGCTGAGCAGCGGGGCTGCTGGAAGGTAGTGGGGGGGGGGGCCCTAAGGCGTAGACTACGGGACGCCCTTGGGCGTGAACAGCAAGGATCCACAAAAGATTTATAAAAGTTACGTGGACGTCGGGTTTTGGGATCAAGCCCAGAACAACCTGTCCGATGCAACCATCCCTTGCACGAGACACACTGAACAGAGTATGACCGTCCTAAAAAGATTCTTTTCCGGCAGATGCAGCAAAACCATTTCTCAGGACCGGGGTCAGGAGACGGACCCGGATTGGATTCGATTCCTTCCCGGAGTAAGAGAATATGGAGCAGTCCTGCTGCAAGGAACTGCTGGGAGGATGACAATTTGTAGGAGGGACGAAACAAATTAGATGGGGTCACACTGAAATGACAGTCCTTGGTCGGGAAAAATCCCGAGTCGCTCCGGTACATAGAACCGACTGCCTTGGGAAGCGCGTTTTGCAGTCGACACCTGTTGTAAATTATCACCGTTGTTCTTAAGGTTGTCATGACAAAATGGTTCAACTATACTACGGATCCTAAACCCGGTTACCGAGTGGGCCGTGGTAATTTTCCATATTATATATTTTTGAATATCTCTACGGCAGCCCTAGTAGTACTGTCAAAAACAGCTGGAAGTGTTGTTTTTGGCGGTATTTGATCAATTGCGAAATTGGTTAACAAAGTAGAATGCATTAAAAAACATTTCTAACCATTTCCGAGTCGATTCATATCAAAATGCCAGAGTTCGTAATCGCAGGAGTACCAGTTCACTTTCCATTTGAACCGTACGATGTACAAACAGCGTATATGGAAAAGGTAATAACTTGCCTACGCGATGGTACAAATGCTGTGCTGGAATCACCAACCGGAACAGGTAAAACCCTAAGCCTCCTGTGCTCGTCTCTAGCCTGGCTGCTCTCACGAAAAGGAGATATGCAAACATTAATACAAAAAAATATAAAAGCTGGAGCTGCATCACAACAAGTTGCTAATGAATTGAATGCTGTGGCAGCCAGGAATGCGAACTGGGCCGTGCCAAAAATAATATATGCTTCACGAACACATTCCCAACTAACACAAGCCATGCAAGAATTGAAACGTACATCATATTCTTTTATGCGCTCTGTGGTGCTTGGTTCACGCGACCAATTATGTATTCACCCAGAAGTTATGCGCGAACAAGGCAATTCTAATAAAGTACAATTATGTAAATTACGCATTACAACACGTACATGCACATTCTACAATCGTGTCGAATCCAAGAAAGACTCACCTGAATTAAAGGAATCTTCGGTAATGGACATTGAAGACTTGGTGCGAGTTGGACAAAAACTTAAAGTATGCCCTTATTATATATCAAAAGAGTTGACCGGCGATGCAGATATTACATTTATGCCATATAACTATCTGCTGGATCCAAAGGCACGTAAAGCAAATAAAGTAGAATTGAATAATACCATTGTAATTTTAGATGAAGCGCATAATATTGAAAAAATTTGTGAAGAATCTGCATCTGTAGTAATACGCTCATCGGATATAGCGTTGGCAATTGATGATGTCACGCATGTCATGAAAGGAATGTTAAATGAGAATTCCTTGGATTTTATGAGTGGTGGCGATGAACCAAAAGATTTTAAACTTGAAGATTTGGTATTACTTAAAGAAATGTTATTAGATTTGGAAAAGGGTATAGATGATATTCTTGTTGAGAACAAAGCAGAAGGCGCAACATATCCACCTTCATTTATGTTTGAATTGTTAGCTGCTGCTAAAGTAAGTTAGTTGTATTGCTTTTGGAAAAAGTAGTTACATTTATGTATTTATACCATTTGCAGATAACAGCAGTTATAGCACCTGCTACAATAAGTTTGCTAGAACGGCTCGTTCAATATTTGACTACTCAGGAGCAAGATAAAGCATTTCGAAAAGGTGGCAGCTTTGAAATATTTGCCAATTTTTTAAATGTTGTATTCGTTAAAAAGGATGAACTTATAGCAAAGATAAATAAATGTTTTAAAGTTCATGTTCAAATAGAGGAAACTAAACAGCAAAACAAAGGTTCTAGCAAAGATGGTTGGTTGTCGAAGGTTGCACCAAGTAGCAATGCAAAGTTGCCAAAAATTATTAACTATTGGTGCTTCAATCCGGGTTTTGGGTAAGTTTTAATACGGTATAAAGCTTACTGCTTTTGAGAGTAATTAATCAAGTCTGATACATTAATATGAATTTGTATATATATTTTAAAATTTTATTTATCGCTTTAAGTATTTTACGAATCTTGAGAGGAAATTGAACTTAATGCATATCTCTTCAGTAAAAAGAAATGCTTTTGTCAGTTACAATCTTTCTATCCGACCTCCTGATATAGATACGCCCTTGTTAACAAATCTTTTAACTTACGACTTTCTATTAGGATGGGTCTATACTTTTATTTAAAAAAATATATTGTGACGAATATTAGCAAAGCTAAGAGATACTATCATCTCTAACCGGATGCTAAGCAGTGACTTGTATGCACATAAACAAATCAATCATTATGTCTACACATATGTACATACAGCAGCGGAGAGATGCTCACAAAAGTATGCAATCCTCAGCGAACTAGTAAATTCTAGAAGGAGGAACGCCTAGGAAACCGAAGAGTATAAAAGCAGCACATGCTGAGGCATGAGCAATCAATTTGATTTAATCACGCTATTGGTTGTGGAGTGTTATTGTACTTTCAAGTAGTCTAATAGAGACCATTTTTGCATTATTGAATATTGGAGTTATTTATTCAACAGTTTAGTGATTGGAACGTTAGCAGAATATTTGGAATAAGCGGAATTTCCCTAAATTCGTTACAATATGTAATAGCAGCTCATTTTTTATTACAGCATGGAACAACTTTTAAATTCACAAGTACGCAGCATAATTTTGACAAGTGGAACTTTGGCGCCGTTGAAACCATTAATAGCTGAGTTAGCCATACCAATAGCACACACTTTAGAAAATCCCCACATTGTAAGTCAATCACAGGTATTGGTCAAAATCATTGGAACAGGACCTGATCGTGAGCAGCTGATATCAAATTTTGCCAATCGGTAGAATACTATAACAAATACTACTGCGGATTACAATTCCCAATAATTTGAATTTTTTAAATTTAATTACAGTGATAATCCAAAGTATCTTAGCTCATTAGGTCAAACCGTGCTTAATGTATCACGCATTGTACCTGATGGTTTGCTAGTTTTCTTCCCTTCCTACCCTATGTTAAATCAGTGTGTGGACGTATGGCAAGCTAGTGGACTTTGGGCTGAAGTGTGTCGACATAAACCACTTTATGTGGAACCCCGACACAAAGAAAGTTTCACTACAACAATGGAGGAATTTTACAAGAGTATTAATGAGGGAAAAGGTGCCTGTTTCTTAGCAGTATGTCGCGGCAAAGTCTCTGAGGGACTAGATTTCGCTGATCGTAATGGACGTGCAGTTATTATCACGGGACTACCATTTCCGCCACTAAAGGACCCTAAAATTATCTTAAAGAAGCGTTATTTAGAAGACAATCGTACCAAAGAAAACGAAGTATATATGTACAATTTATGTAAACATTTTAATTAAATAATATATATCTGTTTTAGTTATTATCAGGCCAAGCATGGTATAGCTTAGAAGCAACTCGTGCCGTTAATCAAGCCATTGGACGTGTCATACGCCATCGGCATGATTATGGTGCTATTCTCTTATGCGATATACGCTTTGCTCAACCTAATCAAGCATCACAACTATCGAAATGGGTACGAGGGTATTTAGGGTCAACGCCACAAAGTGTTCCTTTTGGTTCGATTGTAAGAGAACTGCGTGAATTTTTCCGTAATGCAGACAAAACAGTAAATTATATTTTATTATGTCATTCAATTGTAAAAAATAATAATTATTCTATACTATAGTTGCCAAAACCAAAAGAGCGTAGTATTGAAGCACTTGTTAATGAGACGTGTGAGGAAGTTGGCATCGCGCATAGTAGTCGGTATTTTTCGGATCCAAAGTTAGTACTTCAAGCAAAAAATAAATTTGCGTCAGCACAATCAATGGCCATGTAAGTCGGATCTTTTATGGAATGTTTATATTCTTCTGTTGTTGTTGTTGTGTTAACAGTGCTTCGCCCCATTCAATGGGCACGACCACTCACACTGGGACTTGGAAAATTAAATGGGTTTACACAGAAATTACAGAAATATGAACTTATTAAAAAAAAATAACATATGCATTCTTTTTCATAAAACATTAAAACAGTAAAGTCGAAAAAACTAATACGATCGAAGGTTGGACTCCCGATGATTATAAAGCAGCCGCAGGTCGGTCAAAATATAGTGAAGCACCAAATGCTATGGACTTCATGAGTCGACTAGATAATAATGTAAAGGTAACATAATTCAAATATCGCTTGCTGAGTAGGATATCACCTTCCACGGTTCGAAAACGAGCTAGTGATTAACGAATGACTTAACTCAGCATTTTTTTGAAGAAAGTCCTAGCTCAATCTAAAACGCATTGTTTCACAATGCCATTCAAAGACCACTCATCAAAAAGAATTTACAATATTTTTGGGTACCGGCTGGCAAGAAGAAGTGATATTTCACTCAGCCAACAAAATAAGTTATTAATGTTTCTAATTCACATCTCATCTCATTTTAATGTAGGCTATCGATTTTAATAGCGCTAGCTGTAGCAGTACGTCTGTCAGTGGTCAAGTGAGCATATATAAACGGGAAAGAAAGTCACCAATTGCAAGCCCAAGCAGGAGCAGTACTAGTACCTTTGCTATTAATAAGAAAAAACGCTATAAACTGGTTAACGATACGTCGATCCCCGATACGTCCATCCCCGATACGTGCATCCCTGATACGTCTATCTTTGACACACCCCCCGCTTGCAGCTCACAATCACCTCTGACAGATTTTAGTTTTAAATCCAAAGCAAAATTATCTATGACAGCACCAGTGGTAGAAAAGGTAGCACCCCAAGAACGTGTTGAATTTTTAAGAATAGTAAGTACATACTGTTAATTAAAGCGTAAAATTGAATTTACGGGAATTTTTTTGTAAATATAATTTTAGCTTCGAATCTCTCTGGCACCTGATGATTTTAGCGCTTTCACCATAGCACTTATGGAGTATAGCCGACAAGATAAATTCAAAGAATTTCTGGAAATATTGGTACGATTAATGGCTAAACCCGAATTACACTATATGCTACGCGGCATGCGACGATTTATAAAATCTGGCCATAAAGAATTATTTGACGAGGGAACTGCACATATTTTGTCATAGTTTGTGTTAAGTACACGGTTGGGGAAAATATGCAAGTTTGTTGTTAACTTAATTTGTTTACATACAATATGCATTCTTTTTAAGAAGTCAGTACGTTGTACTCATACGTGCATTTACATATATGGCGACGCATGTAGTTAATTTTCGAAACATATTTCTATACATATCCCAAGTGCAAATATTTCCGAAAATGCAGTAATTCATTTGCACAAAATTATAACTTTAAATAAATCCTATAACAGGTGAAAATAGTAAGTGCGTGTTTGCTAGTAAAAAATGACTTCTTCTCAAACATTCTCGAAGCGCTCGTAATTTAGAAATTCGATATGAGTCCGAAATATAGAAAAAAATTGAGCCTCAGAAAATATGATCCCATAAGAGTCTTTTATGACTCCGTTATCATGAAAATTATGAGTCCTTTGCTAGGAATGTATAGCTAACAAAGCAGCTTTGAACAAATATTCGTATTAGATTATGGAAAATTTTTAATTTGAATAAAAATTGTGTTATGCATAACATTTGTTTGAACTTTTCCTGGTTGCAGTGGAATAACGCCCGCGGGCGTTATTTTCTTTTCAAATGAATTAAAAGATCCGTCCTCGTTTTTCATTCGTTAGTACTATTACAACATCTGTTTTCGCGGAAAGTAAACAAATTACTTATTAAATTATACAACGATACCTAAATTTAAACAAATTAAAATAGTGGTTGTTCTCTTTTCTCGACTGGCGTTATGAAAATTAAAAAAAAAAACCACTCAGGTTAAAACTTAGCATAAAAATAGCGCGATTTTTTATTCCAAATTTTGATTTCGTCAGATAGATAATTAATTGAGGATCGCACTGCGACCATTGGTCTATTGTGCCCTCAGTTCCTTCACAGCTCCTCATCCAAGCCGACATCTCTGATGAACCCTAGCAGTTCACCTGGCTTGAGGGATTTAATGTGAGAATGCTCTGGCCATGGTAAGCCCAAAAACTTAGCCCTGCGTCTTGAGATGACACTCCAGGAGGATATGGTCCGCCGTCTCCGCTGATCTATCACAAAGTTGGCATGTGTTGTTCGATATTATGCCCAGCTTCTGCATGTTGCTGTTCAGTCTACCTGTCCTGTAAGAAGTAGGATTCTTGGGTTTTTTTTCGAGAGTCCTATTAATGCACTATATCGAGTTGTACTGTAACTTATACTTTTTATCAAAAACTATCTGCCTGAGGATATCATCCCTCGGTAGTTGAGAGATTGGGATCTTCTCTCTCAATTCCTCCATGCTTCGGGACGATATGATCTTGCCTTTGCCCGAGCCCCCCTTTGTGATATTCAGGAGGGCTCGCTTGGCTGACTGCTCTATCGATATATGCAGCGGGTTAGATCGAGGATAGCTTCCAGCGCTGTTGTAGGTAATGTGCGCATAGCACCTGTGATGCACACACATGCCAATCACTGAAGTTTTGACAGTGCTTGCCTCGTCGTCGCCCGAGTTGTTCTCGTTACCCAGGCTATCGAGCCATATATTATCATAGGTTTTACTATCATCTTAGTACATGTGGGTTACAGCCCCATGATTTGCCTGCTAGACGTTTGCCTACCATGATGGACTTCGTGGCCTCAGTTTTCATGGAGTCGAAGTGTTGTCTCCAAAGGAGCTTGGTGTCAAAGATTACCCCCAAGTATTTCACAGAGGTTCCATATTCTAGGCCTACGGCATCTATTTTTATTGCTTTCAGGGCTGGTAGGACCCTTCTTCTGGTGAAGGGGATGATGGTTGTCTTAGATGGGTTAATGTTAAGCCCTACACTGGCGCACCATCCCCTTGTAATGTTCAATGCTCTTTGTATTATGTCACAGAGCGTACTCTCGAATTTACCCCTTGTAATTATGACGATGTCGTCAGCATTTTCTTGGCATCTTATGCCATTGCCCGATAGCTTTTGCAGAAGTTCATCCACTACTAGACTCCACAGAAGGGGTGAGAGGACACCTCCTTGGAGGCACCCCCTCAGCGATTCTTGTGCGGAGTAGATTGTCAATCCATCTCTGGATTGGCATATGAATTCCTCTTCTCTGCAGTGCTATATTTACGCTTTCGTGAGATGTGTTGTCAAAGGCATCCTCGATATCAAGGAAAGCGAAAAGCAATGTTTCTTCTGCTTCGAACGCCCTCTGTATTTTAGATGTTAGTTGGTACAGAGCTGTGTCCGTGGACCTACCCGTTCTGTAGGCGTGCTGGCTATGATGTAGGGGCCAGATCTTGAAGGCGTTAGATCTGATTTCTTGGTCTATTATCTTTTCCATCAAGACAAAGGAGGTTAGACTTATTGGTCTGAAGGACTTTGCTTGTGAGTAGTCCTTTTTACCTACTTTTGGTATGAATACCACTTTTGCTCTTCTCCACATCATGTGTATGTATCCCAATGCCAGGCTATATCTCATGATCTTGGCGAGATGTGGGATAATCTGTGCCCCTTGCTGCATTAGCGCAGGGTAGATCCCATTCACCCCCGGAAATTTGTATTTCTCAAAGGATTCCACTGCCCATCTGAGTCTGGCCTCACAGAAGAGGGAGTTGGCTAATTGCCAGTCTGATGGGGTTTGTCTCACTCTGGGTAATACAGGTTCCGGTACTTGTGGAAAGGCATCAGGAAAATGCGCTTGCAGCAAGGCCTTTGCTCGCTCCGCCACCGTTCCGGTATAGGTACCGTCTAGGAGCTTAATTGCTAGGTTAATCTCTCTCTGCTCTTTGGATAAGGCCTTGTGGAGCCTTGCCGCTGCAGGTGTACTGGAAATTCCCTCACAGAAATTCCTAAAACTTTCCCTTTTGGGAAACTCCCACTGGAGTTGTAGGCATCTGTCCACTCTGCTCTCTAACTCATAAAATTAGTGCTTCTGCCCTTATTCTTGAGGTTATCTACGTTAGCCTCTATAATTCTTTCGTGGCTGTCCCAGTCTGTTTTCCTGGGATTTCCAGCACCCAGCTCGAACCTTATGATGCTGTGGTCTGAAAGGGAGGGTTCTTCTGAGACCCTCCATTTCGAGATCATATTCTCAGTTAGGTTGTTGCCAAGTGTTATATCGAGGACTTCTGCCCTGGCTCTAGTAACAAAAGCCGGTTTACTCCCGACGCTGTATATATTCAAATCATTACTGGCTATATATTCTAGCAAACACTCACCCATTTGGTTGGTATCACTGCTGCCTCACTCCGTGTTGTGGGAGTTAGCATCGCTTCCTATAATTGGCGGAAGTTTTGCTCTTCTGCGTGGCGGAGAAGGCCCCCACGTTAACTTCTTAATAAAGTTTGCTTAAAAATGGCCACAATCTGGAGGCGGCGCCCTCCAATAACAATACACAGGTGATCGAGGGTGAGTTTAATGGGTCGGCTAGCGAAGCCGTACCTTATATGGCGACCGTGAGGCTGGAGCCTCGTTCAGTCCTTTTTTTCAATTTGGCAACGCGACGAACCGGACGTCTTTTCTTGGCAGTAGTGGTGAGTGGAAAATTGGTGTGCGAATTCAAGTGCGTGGTGTTTTATATAAAATTTAATAAAATCAATAAAGTTAATAAAACTACATTTTCTAATTCAAATTCATTAAATCTACGATTCCTAAAACAAATTTAATAATTTTCTAATTCAAATTCATTAAATCTATGATTCCTAAAACAAATTTAACAATTTTCTAATTCAAATTCATTAAATCTACGATTCCTAAAACAAATTTAACAATTTTGTAATTCAAATTCATTAAATCTACGATTCCTAAAACAAATTTAACAATTTTCTAATTCAAATTCATTAAATCTGCTCCCCAAAACAAATTTATTAATTTTCAAAATCAAATCCATTAAATCTACAATATTTAAATCAAATTTAATAAAAATACAACTTCTAAATCTAATTTAACCAAAGTAATAAAGCAATTTAATAATTTTCTAAATCAAAAGCTACAATTCTAATAAAGCTACAATTTCTAAACCAAATTCAATATATAACTACAATTTATAAAGCAAACTTAAGAATCGTCTAAATCAAATTCATTAAAACTACAACTTCTAAATAAAACTTATTAAAACTACAATTTCTAAACCAAATTTAACCAAACTACTAACTTCTAAAAGCAAATTTAATAAGACCACAATTCCTAAATCTAATTGACCAAAATAAAGTAATAACCTTGGTAAAACCAGTGGGGCTGTACTTAAAGCCACGCCATGCCACGCCACACATAACGGGACGCGAAAAACCACTCCACCAAATCAACGCCATTTTGTCACCACCACCAGCAGCAGCAACAACACCAGCAGCGATTCAGGTCTGCCAGCGCAGCAGCAGCAGTAACGGAAACTATCAGCAGCGACAATTAAGTATATATATATATATGTATGTATTTAAAATTTTTTTTTGCTTACATTTTTTTTTAAACACATATATGTACGTATATAAAACATTAATATTCCCATTAAACTTGGATTGTTTCAATAGCATATAAATTTTGGATTTTTGACATAACGGTGGTTTGTGAAAAGCCAATTGAATTTTTTATATAAACGGTGGTTTGTTAAAAACTAATTAACTTTTTCGATATATGCGGTGGTTCCGTTAAAAACCAAATAATTTTTTTGACATATGCGGTAGTTCCGTTAAAAACCTATTAACTTTTTCTGATACATGCGGTGGTTCCGTTAAAAACCAATTAAGATTTTTTATTACATGCGGTGGTTCCGTGAAAAACCAACTAAGATTTTTTTAATACATGCGGTGGTTCCGTGAAAAACCAAATTGAGATTTTTTTGAATAAAGCGGTGCGTCCGTGATTACATTTTGAGACTTTTACCAATTAATACGTACATACTTTTTGTATTTGTATTTGTATTTTATTAAATTTTTTCCTAACAACAATTTGACAAAATTATTTTATAGTGCTAGTCAGAACAGTGACAGAACAAAGGCGAAAATTGAGGCATTTTAAAATCAATCACTTTATAGATTTTTTCATACAAGTTTACTGCAGTTTTAATTAATTCTTCCGATACATGGTTAAATACCCCCTTAGTGACTATTCACCTGCAAATCAGTTCTCTTATACAAAATTTCCTTTTTTCTTTTTTCTCAACATTTTAGCTTCAAAGAATTCAGACATTCAAATAAGTGCTTCATTAATTTCATAGTTTGAACTGAATTATTGGTGCTATTCTGATAACTACATATGTACCTTAGAAGTGGTAAGCAAGTGCAAAAAAATTCAAACTCAGAATCCGATTCCGATAATTCAGCCTCAAGCTACGAAAGTTTAGCTTCATCCTCGACCGAAGAAGTCACAAACCAGTAAAATAGATTTTCTTTGTCAACAGATTTTCCAGGCTTCGAAAATTCTTCCATTAAAAATTCAACTACTAATTTAGATTCAAATCTTAACGATTCAAATAGTGCAAAACTAACTTCAACTTCTTTTACTTTAAAATCAGATCTTAACGATCTAAATAGTACAAACGTGGCCTCACCTTCTGCTAATTCAGCTGCAGATCTTAACGGTCAAATCATGGCAACACCTGAGGAAAAGAGAATTTTCATTAACACATGAGTTAATTCTATTAGAGAAAACTACAGTGGTGATCCTCTTGCACTTGATTCTTTTATAGACAAAATTGCATTACTTGAACAATTCGCTACTGCAGATTTAACTGATACTTTTATAGCGTTCTTAAAATCAAAACTAGAGGGTAAAGCCCGTGAAGCATTACCAAGACAAGTAAATTCAGTCAATGAAATTAAAACAGCTGTACGTAGTAGGATCAAACCAGACAACTCGAAAGTTGTAGCAGGAAAAACTGCAGCGTTGCATGTTAATAACAATAATTATACAGATTTTGCCAAAAAAGTTGAAGATTTAGCTGACTCACTTGAGCGGTCTCTTCTTATTGAAGTGATCACTCAAGCGAAAGCTCATGAAATAGCAGTCGAACAAAATGTTAACGTGTATCGTTTAAACGCAAAATCCAATTTAGTCAAAACCATTTTAGCCTCAACGGCATTTACTGATCCGAAAGACGTAGTAGCAAAATTAATTGTAGAACAAAACAACGAAGTAACTGAACGTCAGGTTTTAGCTTTTCGATCACGTGGTAACAACACATTCAGAAATTCACGTGGTAGTTATCGAGGTTTTTACCCAAACCGCGGCTATACTGGTTATAGAAATAATAATAGTTCATTTTCATACAATAACAACTATAACGGGAACAATAATCAAATATATAGGAATTATAACGGAAATAGATACCAGAATAATAACAATAATAATACGCGTTCAAATACAAATTCCAATTCAAATACAAATAATAGTAACAGTAGAAGCAACAATTCAAGATCTTCAAATGGTAGAGGTCGAAACGCAAACGTTCGCGCTTTAAACGCCAGCGCCCCTCAGGAGCGAACACTGGGGGAGGACGAACTAAGTCAGTAAGCGAACTTCCCCCACCAATAGGCATATATTGCTTAAATTTAAATTACTCTGATTTCATTGATTTCGGCGGCCACCGAGGTGTGATGGTAGCGTGCTCCGCCTACCACACCGGATGCCCTGGGTCAAACCCCGGGCAAAGCAACATCAACATTTTTAGAAATAAGGTTTTTCAATTAGAAGAACATTTTTCTAAGCGGGGTCGCCCCTCGGCAGTATTTGGCAAGCGCTCCGGGTGTATTTCTGCCATGAAAAGCTCTCGGTGAAAACTCATCTGCCTTGCAGATGCAGTTCGGAGTCGGCATAAAATCATGTAGGTCCATCCGGCCAATTTGTAGGGAAAATCAAGAGGAGCACGACGCAAATTGGAAGAGAAGCTCGGCCTTATATCTCTTCGGAGGTTATCGCGCCTTACATTTATTTTATTTTTTTTTATTTATTTCATTGAATTACAACTTAACGAGTCACAAAAATTTTGTTCTTTCCTAGTAGACACTCAAGCGGACATTTCTTTAATAAAGATATCATGTTTAGACAGAAATATTGCCTTAAATACGAACGACATTATTAACATTACCGGTGTCACTTCTAATTCAGTTTCTACTTTAGGTAAAATTACACCAAATCTAAATTTTTCTAAATTTTCTATTAAACATACTTTACATGTAGTAAATGAAGACTTTAATATTCCATCCGATGGCATACTGGGTAAAGATTTTCTGAAAATTAACAAATGCATTATTAATTATGAAAGAAATAGTATTTCCTTTTGGGTAGGTAATGAAAAAGTTGCGATACCAATCCTGCACGGAACAGAAAGCGACAGTTGTATCATTCCTCCAAGATGTGAAATATTCAGATATTTTGATTTAGGAGATTCACCCGAGCCACTTTTCGTGCACTCGCAGGAAATTGAAAAAGGTGTTTTCACAGCTAGGTGCATTGTTAATTCCAGCAATACGATAATTAAAGTCATAAACACCACGGACAGCATTCGAACAGAAAAACTTTCAAACTATAATGTTTATACAATTAACGAGACAGAAACAGAAGACAAACGTACGAAAAAACTAAATCCGATTTTAAAAAATCAAATACCTCAACATGCTCCAAGAAAATTACTTGACCTTTGCATAGATTATGCCGACATTTTCGCTCTTGACACGGACAAAATGACTTTAAACAACTTCTACGAGCACAAATTAAGACTGGCAGACAACGAGCCGGTATATGTTAAAAACTATAGATTGCCATACTCTCAACGCGAAGAAATAAATCGCCAAGTAAATAAATTGTTAGACAACGATTTGATTGAACCCAGTTATTCCAATTACAATAGTCCCTTGTAGTCCCAAAGAAGGATACTAATGATCAAAAAGCTTATCGTATGTGCGTACATTTTCGCGCAGTAAAGAAAAAACTCATTGCTGATAAATTCCCACTAGCTAGAGTTGACGATATTTTACACAATCTCGGTAGAGCAAAGTATTTTTCCACATTAGATCTTTTTTCAGGATTTAATCAAATCCCCTTGCATCCTGACTCACGTGACATTACTTCTTTCAGCACCTCGGTCGGCGCATTTAGATGGAAAGTGCTTCCATTCGGTTTAAATTTAGCACCAAATTCATTCTCACGAATGATGACTATAGCTTTTTCGGGTATACCACCCAACGTCGCATTTTTGTACGTCGACAATATTATCGTCATAGGTTGTAGTGAAGCACACCACATTAAAAATCTTTCAAAAGTTTTCGATACTTGTAGGTCTTTCAATCTCAAACTTAACCCAAATAAATGCAACTTTTTACGACCAGAAGTTAAATTTTTAGGTCACAAATGTTCAGCCAAAGGTTTGTTGCCAGACGACTCTAAAATAAACGCAATTAAAAAGTATACAAAACCGACTGACAAAGACGCGGTACGACGATTTGTCGCGTTTGCAAACTATTACAGACGGTTTATACAAAATTTTGCGTCTCTGGCAGCGCCTCTAAATCGATTAAGCAGAAAAAGAGTTGAATTTGTATGGGATGTAGAGTGCGAAAGAGCATTTTTATCTTTGAAAGCAGCGTTACTTTCACCAAAATTACTTCAATACCCAGATTTTACTAAACAATTCATTATTACTGTTGATGCTTCCACAACTGGATGTGGCGCTATTTTAAGTCATGAACAGCAAGGTAGTGGTTTACCAATTTGTTTCGCTTCTAAAGCATTTAATAAAGCTGAACAGAAAAAAGCCATTATAGAATTAGAGCTTTTAGCTATTTACTTTGCAATCAAGCAATTTCGACCATACGTTTATGGCACCCATTTTATTGTAAAGTGAGATCATAGACATCTAGTATACTTATTCAATATGAAAGACCCATCTTCAAAACTTTCAAGAATAAGATTAGAATTAGCAGAATATAAGTTTACTATAGTTTACATAAAGGGTAAATCAAACGTTGGTGCTGATGCACTATCGCGTATTACAATCGATGAGATTAAGGAATCGAACAAACAAATTTTAGCAGTTCAGACAAGATCAATGACAAAACGGCAAAACGACTTTACATGTCTACGACAAATTTTTATTTAATTTTTCGAAAAAAGTTCCACGAATAAGATCTGCAATTACGTACGATAAAAATAATAAAACAACAAGTGTAAGAATTTTTGCACATATTAAACATAAGAAACTCGAGTTACTTAGTTTTGGGCTTGTTAACGAAATAATGACTTTAGAGAAATTACTTTCGAGGCTTGAATCAGAAGCCGGCAAACACAAAATTAAGCAGATTGAATGGCCTAAAAACGATATTATGTTCGAACATTATACTATTACAAATTTCAAAAATATTGGAAATAAAATTTTAAAATCATTAGAAATTATACTAATAGATCCAGTGGAGACAGTAACAGATGAAGATACAAAATTAAAGCTAATGAACATTTACCATAATGATCCAATTTCTGGTGGACATTGCGGAATGAAAAGACTTTACGCAAATCTACGAACAAAGTTTTATTGGAAGAACATGACTCGTGATATATCGAAATATATCAAAAATTGTAAAGATTGTCTTTTAAACAAGGCTAAACCTAAAACAAAAGAAAAACTTGTTTTAACACCAACTCCTTGTAAACCATTTGATATACTAGTAATTGACACAATAGGACCCCTACCTGAGTCCAAATATGGTAACAAGTTCGCACTTACCATGATTTGCGACATGACTAAAAACCTGGTAACAGTCGCTGTGCCAGACAAATCGGCAAAAACAATCGCTTCAGCAGTCTTTGAAGGCTCCATTTTGACATACGGCACAATGAATGCCATAAAATCAGATTTAGGTACAGAATTTAAAAATGAATTATTTGAAGAATTAACTAAACTTCTAAATATTGAACATAATTTTTCAACTGCATACCATCACGAAACTGTTGGCACGATTGAACGTAATCATAGAGTTTTTAATGAATACTTACGTGCATATTTAAAAGATACTTTTTCTGACTGGGATGTTTATTTAAAATACTTTACTTTCCTACACAATACTACGAGTAGCACAGTTTTCGACAATCAATTTTCGCCCTTCGAGTTAGTCTTTGGGGAAAAGGCAACTTTGCCTAATGAATTGACAAAAGAAACAATTGACCCAATTTATAACGTCGAAAACTATGCCAAAGAAGTTAAGTTTAGGATGCAGAAAACGCACAAAATGGCACAAAACCTAATTAATAAAAATAAGTTACAAAGTAAAAATCTGTACGATAAAACGGCACGACCTTTAATTGTAAAAATCGGAGATAAAGTAGTTTTACAGAAAGAACCACATCATAAACACGAAAATATTTATCAAGGTCCGTTTATTATAACCAAAATTAACGAACCTAACGTAACTATTTTCGATGAAGTTAAAAACAAAGAAAAAGTAGTACATAAAAACCGCCTAAGTAAAATAAATTAACATTATTTCAATACTTTTACTTTAAATTTGATTGAAAAACAAATCCAAAATTGTTTAGTACTAGCATTTAAGCAGCCACGAAGGCTCAAAAAAAAAAAACTGTTAAAACAAAAAAAAAGAGAAAATAACACAAATTTTGTATATTCAAAAAACCTCTTTCATAAAAATTGTTCATAACACAAAAAATACATATTCAATATGTAATAGAAATGTAAAACTTTAAATTGAATATATAAAACACGAATATTAAAAAAAAAAAAAAAAAATTCAACATATTTTGTCGTAAATTAAAATATTAATATTTATAGCTTTCATTTAAGTTACAATAAACTACAAAATGTAACTACAATTTGAGTATTATTATTTTTATTTTATTTATTACGGCCAAAAAAGCCTAATTCATTGTATAGTCCAATTTACAAAATTCATAATTGTTTCTTAAAACTATTTCATTAAAAAGAAATGAGTAAGTTCATTGTTTAACTGGTATTACATTTTTACAATATAGAAATAGTTTTTCTTTAAACTTAACAACGTTTTCACAGTCTTTTATCTCTGGTAGTAGTTCATTATACATTTTATAGCCTACGTATTCTAAGGTCTTTTTTGCGAACTCGGTTCTTACTTTGGGCAGTCTTAAATTTCTGCTACTCCTAGTTGCATAGTTATGGATCTCATGATTGTACTGTATCTTATCACTCAGATAATTTGGTAACATTCCCTGTGTTATGTAATGTATAAACTTCAAAGAGTAATAACAGATTAATTGTTTAATACTAAGCCAATTAACATAGGAAGCATAATAATTTTTTATGTTCTATAAGAGCATTTTAGTATCAAACGCATTGCTTTGTTTTGCTGTATTTGGAGCTTATTAATTAACGTATCATTTGTTACTAGTAGTATTGATGGGCAGTAAATAAAATGTGGTTCTACAATTGATCTATATACTAATATTTTGTGATGTTGGCTATGCTTACATGTTCGATACATAAATCCTATTTTCTGTGCAATTTTCTTCTCTAAATGATTCATATGTTCTGTGAAACTTAGTTTCTCATCAATTATTACACCTAGGTACTTCATTTGATCTACTCTTTCAATTGCATTGGTGTTTATTTTCAGACTAGATTGGATTAAGTTATTATGGCTCTTGTTAAATATCATATACTTAGTTTTATCAATATTAAGTTTTAGCTTTCTACTGCACAGCCACTTAAATGAATTATTTAAGTCTTCTTGTATTTTCATGACAGCGCAATCTACTTTTTTGTCACTAATACTAACTAATGCATCATCCGCAAAAAGACTTATTTTACAATTTCTCAAGCAAGTTTTTATATCATTGATGTAAATTATAAACAATATCTGAGCAAGTACTGAGCCTTGTGGCAGCCCAATGTTAACATCAACAACCAATGAAACTGCGTCTCCAATTACCGTCCTCTGGTTTCCGTTACTAAGGTAACTACGAAACCATTCCAAAGCTTTTCCCTTGATCCCAATTTTATCCATTAACTTCAGCAATTCATTTCGATCGATTGTTTCAAACGCCCTCTTTAAGTCTAATAAGCAAGATACTACTACCTTTTTATCAGCAACAGCCTCTTTCCACTCTGCAATTACCATTTTCAATACTGTTTCGCAGGAGTGGCCTTTCCTGAAGCCTGATTGCTCTGGTATGATTATATTATGATCGTCTAGGTATGCTACTAGTTGCTTTTTCACCACTGTTTCCATAATTTTTTCATCAATAGGTAGGGTATTAATCGGACGCAGCTCGTCAGGTTTCACTGTATTTTTTACTTTTGCCACTGGTATTATTGTGGATATCTTCCAGCAGCTGGGAACAATGCCACTGTTAAACGGTTCGTTTATAATGTCCTTACATAAGTGTGCAATGTACACCATAGAGTCCTTGATAACACCCTCTGACAATAGGTTTTTACCGCCATATTTGTTTTTAAATGATTTTGTTATGTTCATTATATCTTCTAACTCGATACTGGTGAGCTCAAATGTTGCTACCGAGTTGGTTGCTTCACTTTCATCAACAAGTTCAATTGTTTCAATACTATCATTGATTTGGATTATGCTCTCAACAAAGTAACAATTCAAGACATTAGCTATATCGTTGCTATTTTCTAGACATTCACCGTTAAATACTATTTGTTTAATATACTCTTTATTGTCTGCAAGTTCCACAGCATCTTTCAAACATTTCCACATGGATTTCATATTTCCTTTATTACTAATCACTTGACCTTCCATGTATTTCTTCTTTTTAAGTATTATAGTTTTTTATATATATTTTTTAACGGCATTATAATCATCCCAATGACCTGTGCTAATCGTAATTTTATGTAATTCAAATTTTCTTTTATGTAGTAATGTTAGCTCACGGTCCTACCACTTATTTCGCAATTGTATATTGATCCTCTTCTCGTATGTCAACGTTTGCATGGCTTCAGAATAGATATCATTCAAAGCCTGAACCCTATTTTCTAACACTATATTAGATATAGAACTTATATCACATATCCGCAGCAGATTTATCAGGTTCTCCGCGCTGTAGTTCTCCCAACAGACGGCATTAGCATATTTTCTCATTCTGCAATATTTTGAAGTAGGTATTTGAAAGCAGATTGTCTCATGATCAGATATTTTATATTCGCTGGCACATTCAATTTTGATCTGGTCATTATTGGGAAATAGTAGGTCAATTTTTGTAGCTGAGTGGTTACTCTCGTATTAAAATCAATTTTTTGTACCATGGCCATTTGTGCAAACACACTTCTAAGCTGGTTAGAGTACGTGGATGTTATATTCATGTTTATATTAAAGTCCCCAATAATTAGATTATTATCCGAATCTTTAAGGTGCTCTGTGACGATCTCATTTAAATATTTAACAAAATCTGGATCGCTGCTACTAGGTGAGTGATAGATTACTCCAAATTTCCACTTTAGAGCGCATTTTTTAATTTTTATAATAATACACCATATTGTAACGAATTTACTTGCAAATCCTCTTATTTGCCCTTTTGCTAGGTTCGTATCGCTAAACTGTTGAATAAATAACTCCAATATTGAACAATGGAAAAATTGCCTTTATTATAGTACTTCACAATAACACTCAAACTGTGCAACGAATAGCTTAATATCCAAACTGATAGCTCAAATGAAACTCCACTAATCGAAATAATACTGCTATTGCTCGCTAGATATCGTCTTAGTCGTAACTGCTGATCAACTCAAATCAAACTGAATTACTTCTTACTCGCCTGCTCCGCTTTTATAGTTTACGCTGCATACTTCTAGGCTCTTCGATTTCCAGAAGTTACTAGTTAGTTCGGCTACAAAATTGCCAGCCACAACTACGTGCACAAATTATTGCTCTCTCTTGTGACAACTCAGATAAGATATATGCATGTGTTTGTGCATTGCCGCTCCGCTGCTCGTATACGTACATATGTGTAGACGCAATTATTAATTCGTTTATGTAGATACATAATGATTGAATTATTTATGTGAATGTTTGTAGTTTACAGTCTCTCGCGCATACATAGGCGTATAAGTAAATGCATCTGTGTGTGACATCTTTCGGCTGCCTTATATACATATGTGTATACATGATTTGATTATTGACGTAAATACTGCTTATCGTGGCCTTGGCATCGCCTTAGTGATGGTATAACTTAGTGCTGTTAATATCCGTGACACTGCCCTCCACCTAAGTCTGATCGTCCCGGTCAGACAAATCTCTCGCTCTAAACGCTGCTAATATCTCCAAATGAACCACTTTCATTTTGGTTCGTGGTTTGGTAGTGGTTTGTATGCGGTACACTACATCGTTGATCCGTTTTACAACTTTGTATGGGCCTTCCCAGTTACACTGCAATTTCGGGGACAAACCTTTTTTTCGTTGTGGGTTGTATAGCAGCACCAAATCTCCTTCCTGAAACCCTTCCGAATTAATTGCTTTATCGTACCTCGTTTACATCTTGTCACTCATAATCTTTGCTCGTTGCCTTACCAGATCGTGTATCTCTCTCAGCTCTTCTTCCAAGACACCAGTGGATTTCTTGACATTCCTCTCCGCATCGGCATCTATCCCATACTTCAAATCAGCTGGCAGTCGAAGGTCATTGCCAAAAATTACCTTTGCGGGAGTTTGGCCCGTTGTGTCATGTACTGCCGATCGGTAGGCCATCAAGAATAATGATATGTGTGTATCACAGTCCTTATGGTACTTGTCTACTACTTTCCTTAAATGCTCCTCCAATGTTCTATTGAAGCGTTCCACCATACCATCGGACTGAGGATGCAATGCAGTTGTCCGTGTTTTTCGAATGCCCAACTTCTTGCACATTTCTTGGAACACAGCTGATTCAAAATTTCTGCCTTGGTCAGAATGTAACTCCATTGGTACACCATACCTTGCAACCCATTCGTTTTTAACCACTTCTGCTACTGTTTCTGCTTCTTGGTTTGGGATTGGGTATACCTCTGGCCATTTACTGAAATAATCCATAACCACCAGTACGTATTTGTTTCCGCGGTTGCTAGTAGGAAATGGACCTGCGATATCCATGGCGATCCTTTCAAATGGTGCACCTGAAATATACTGCTTCATCTGGCCATGACTTCGGGTTTTGGGCCCTTTCGCTCTGTTGCATACCTCGCAATTGGCAATCCACTCGGTGACCGACTGACGGCAACCAACCCAATAGAATCTCTGCTTAATTTTCTCGAGTGTCTTCGTGATTCCAAGATGACCTCCACTTGGACCATTGTGCAGCTCGCTGAGCACGTCAGGAATCCTCTTTATGGGAACAACTATCAGTTTCTTCTTGCATTGACCATCCTCACTCTCCCATACTCGATGCAAGCAACCGGATATCAATTCTAAACTGTTCCACTGTGCCCAATATGACTTCGCAATGGGACTCTCTGCTGACATATCCTCTCTGCTTGGTCTTTCGTTTCGTTCTAGCCCTTGCATAACATGTGACAGATCTGTATCTTCTAGCTGACACTTCCTTAGTTGTTCCTTGTCCCATTCATCCGTACACGTTATAGTAATTAGCCGGACATCTATAATGTCTTCTTTAGCCTCGGCCTTTGAGCAGTATTTGCATTCCAGACTACATGGTCTTCGTGACATTGCATCAGCATTTCCATGGGTACTACCTTTTCGATGCTCAATGGAAAAGTCATAGCTTTGTAGTCGCCCGATCCACCGTGCCAATTGTCCTTCCGGATTACGGAACTGCAGAAGCCATTTCAACGCTGCGTGATATGTCCTGGCACGGAATCGCTGGCCGTAGAGGTATTTGTGAAAATGTTTAATGCACTCTACCAATGCCAACAGCTCTCTCCGTGTAACGCAATAGTTCCTCTCTGGTTTTCCAATTGAACGGCTGTAATATGCAACTACCTTCTCTTGTCCGTCGACCAGTTGTGATAAAACGCCTCCTAAGCATATCCGCTCGCATCAGTATCTAGAATAAACGTTGCTCCTGGAATCGGGTATGCCAACATTGGGGCAGTGCACAACCGCTCTTTCAATGTTTGGAAAGCTACTTCTTGGTCCTTCTTCCATTCAAAAGCTTTATTTTTCCTTGTTAGCTCGTGGAGACTATGGGCTACGCTGGCAAAATTTGGTACAAATCGGCGGTAATATGTGCACAGCCCAAGGAAACTTCTCAATTCATGCAGATTCTGTGGTCTTGGCCAATCCTTTACTGCCTCTATCTTTTCATTCGCTGTACAGACACCTTCTGTCGTTACCTTGTGGCCCAAATAATTTACTTCCTTTTTAAACAGCGTACACTTTTTGGGACTTAACTTCAGACCAGCGCCAGCTATTCTCTGGAAAACTTCCTCCAAGTTTTTAAGATGTTCATCAAAACTCTTGCCCAATACGATGATGTCGTCCAGGTACACCAAGCATGTTTTCCAATGTAGTCCTTTAAGTACCTGGTCCATGAGTCTCTCAAAAGTAGCTGGTGCATTACAAAGTCCAAAAGGCATCACTGTAAATTGCCAAAGACCATCACCGACACTGAAGGCTGTTTTCTCTTTATCTTCCTCCTTCACCTCAACTTGCCAGTAACCGCTTTTCAAGTCCAGTATGGAAAACCATTTTGTACCAGATAGCGAGTCCAGAGTGTCGTCAATTCTTGGCAACGGGTAGCTATCCTTTTTCGTAACGTCATTCAACTTCCGGTAGTCCACGCAAAACCTCATTTTTCCATCCTTCTTCTTTACAAGTACTACTGGTGAGCTCCAGGGACTAGCTGATGGTTCGGTGACGCCGCTGTCGCTCATTTCTTGTATAATTTGACTCACAACTTCCCGCTTCGCCAGTGGAACACTACGTGGAGCTTGACGGATCGGCCTCGCATCTCCAGTGTCAATTTGATGTTTCACAACGTTGGTGCGGCCTGGTTTAGAACCATCCTGGTCAAATATGTTCGCGTACTTTAGGAGCAGTTGTTTTGCCTTACTCTGATATGCTTCCTCTAGCCCCTGCGTCCATGCCGTGATGTCATTTGAAAGATTAGTATTACTAGCTGAAACGTGTTCCTGGAGCTGTTCACAGTTAATAACTACTTCAGCCTCTTGGCATCTTCCCAAAATAGCTCCTTTAGTCAGTTTGAGTGGTGAATTGAACTCATTGAGTACTCTTACCGGAATACGTCCATCTTGTTTTGTAATAGCCAGGGTTTTTCCTACAAGTATGTTCAGTGCTGATTTGTTTGCTGCTTCGACAACCCACAATTTGTTTGTCCCACAATCTCCATCAACCTTTGCCCAGATGACTGCTTCGGATTTTGGTGGTATTCGCTGACTCTCTTCCACCAGCACTCGTTTACTGCTGTAGCCTCTCTCGTAGCCGAAATTAAGTGGTACATCCATGTCCTTATATCGCATCGTCTTGCTTTGCATGTCGATCTTGATGCCCTGGTCGATTAAGAAGTCCACTCCAATTATGATTTCATCAACAATCTCTGCCACTATAAAATTGTGTACTACCGTAACGTTCCCAATTGCGACTTCACATGATACTTCTCCTAGAACCGTGCTGTCTTCTCCAGTGGCTGTACGCAATCTTGCTCCATGCAATGGTGTTATCTTCTTGTTGATTAAATCCGCTCGAATGATGGAATGAGATGCACCCGTATCTACAGTCAGTAAACGTTCCTTTCCATCCACATGTCCTCCGACAGTAAGATTATTCGATCTTCTTCCAATCTGCGAGATAGAGATTATGGGGCATTCAATTGCGGGAGCCAGCTGTCGCCCCTTGCGGCTGACTCGATTTAGTTTAACGATTGAGTGGTCTTGGAGATTTGCTCACCACCTTCTGCTCTGCGTTTACGACCACCCACATTGTTGGAGCTATTGGGACCGCTGCTGCAATGTCGTGCAATATGGCCTGGGTTGCCGCACTTGAAACATTTAATAACTCCAGCATTTTTCTGTTGTGATCCCTTCAGTGCTTCCAAAATTGTGTCCACCCAATCTGGTCTTTCCACTTCCACACGATGTGCTTTGTATGCTGGTTTACTCAATAGTGAGGCCGTTTCCTGGGTCAATGCATGTGATACCGTTTCAGCAAATGTCAGCTTTGGGTTTGCGTATGTAGCTCGCTTCGTTTCCACGTCCCGTATGCCATTTATGAAACTCTAGATTTTTACCCTCTCGGTGTATTCCACGGGTGCGTCCGCATTTGCGAGATGAGCTAACCTTTCAACATCCAAGGCAAACTCCTGCAAAGTCTCATTCGCTCTTTGGTGACGGTTTTGCAACTCAATTTGGAATATTTGTTTCCTATGCTCGCTTCCATAACGTCGCTCTACAGCAGCCATCAATGTTTCATAACTGTTCCGTTCATACTCTGGAATCGTCTGTAAGATTTCCGCGGCAGGACCTTTCAGTGCCACGAACAGAGCTGCAACTTTATCTTCAGCATTCCATTGGTTCACTGCTGCGGTCTTCTCAAACTGTAGCTTAAAGACCTGAAAAGGAACAGAACCGTCAAAGGATGGTGTCTTTACCTTTGGATTACTCGCTGAAGCAGCCGGCCGATTAAGTTGCAATTCCTGTATACGACCTCTCAACGCATCCACCTCTGCCTCGAATTTTTCTTCAAACTGCGTTATTTTCTCGTCCATACGCGCTTCGAGTTTTGATGATATACGCGCCTCTTGTTCTTTCAGTTGTGTTTCCATCTTTGATGTAATCTGTGTCGACATTTCTGAAATACGTGTCTCATGTGATTCCAGCTGGGATGCCATATATGTCTTCTGCTCTTCCAATTGTGATGTTATACGAGTTTCATGCGATTCCAGTTGGGATATCATATACGTCTTCTGTTCTTCCATCTTCGATATTATTCGTGTCTCTTGGGATTCCATCTGTGATGACATATACGTTTTCTGTTCTTCCAATTGTGATGTTACTTGCGACGCCATTTCTGTTACTGTCGATGTTTGAGCAGCTATTGCAGCCAATATCATGTTCAAGTCTGTACTGGTAACCGTCTGCGATGTTTCGTTTTTCTCTTCAATTTTTGTTGTCTCCTCGCCATCAAGATGAAATACATACTCTTCCACATCAATTCCTTCTGCTTCCATTGCCTCTCGTAGCCATGCCTGAAGTTCGAGTTTAACGCCGCTTGTATTCAATCCACGGCTCTCCAACTCCTTCTTCAGTTGCGGGATCTTCAATTCACTTAACTTTGCCATGTCCAAGTTTATTCGAAGTCTTCGGAATTTATTCAACAATTCCTCTTCTGACACCAATTGTAACGAATTTACTTGCAAATCCTCTTATTTGCCCTTTTGCTAGGTTCGTATCGCTAAACTGTTGAATAAATAACTCCAATATTGAACAATGGAAAAATGGCCTTTATTATAGTACTTCACAATAACACTCAAACTGTGCAACGAATAGCTTAATATCCAAACTGATAGCTCAAATGAAACTCCACTAATCGAAATAATACTGCTATTACTCGATAGATATCGTCTTAGTCGTAACTGCTGATCAACTCAAATCAAACTGAATTACTTCTTACTCGCCTGCTCCGCTTTTATAGTTTACGCTGCATACTTCTAGGCTCTTCGATTTCCAGAAGTTACTACTTATGCGGCAGTAATGCGGCAGTTACCCACCGACGTGTGCTGCACGTACGGACGTTTGTCGTACGAAATACGTTTGACCGAACTCTCAAGCTCGTAGGAATCAATGTGTGCGTCTGTGTACATGTACATAACATATTTGTGTGTGTATTGTTTACAGATAAGCACTGTTGCCATTGACCATTTTGCATGTATGCTTATGGAAAGATCAACTTTTTCCAATTTAATTTTTGATATTGTAAAAGGCCGGAATACATATTAAATAAGTATAAATAGATAAAATATTTATAATCAGCACTTTTACATAATTATTTCTAATTATTTTCACAATTTTTCAAACTTTAATTAGGCGTTTTTGCATAAAATTGCAAACGGTCAAAAATTAGCGTACAAAAGTTTACTAGGCAACTCTGTCTAGTGAGACAGCGATCAGCTGACACGTTCTTACGGAAAAAATTAAAATAGTTTTGATTTCTACGTTCCGGGCTACGTACATACGGGCGTTGCACGTCGGTGAGTTTTCGTTTACATTGCACACTCATAATGCGGCAGTTACCCACCGACGTGTGCCGTACGTACGGACGTTTGTCGTACGAAGCACGTTTGACCGAATGCTCAAGTCCGTAGGAATCAATGTATGCGTCTGTGTACATGTACATAACATATTTGTGTGTGTATTGTTTACAACAAAGCACTGTTGCCATTGGCCAGTTTGCATGCATGCTTATGGAAACATCAACTTTTTCCAATTTAAATTTGATATTGCAAAAGGCCGAAATAAATATTAAATAAGTATAAATAGATTACATATTTATAATCTGCACTTTTACATAATTATTTCGAATTATTTTCACAATTTTTCAAACTTTAATTAGGTGTTTTTGCATAAAAGTGCAAACGGTCAAAAATTAGCGCACAAAAGTTTACTAGGCAACTCTGTCTAGTGAGAGAGCGATCAGCTGACACGTTCTTACGGAAAAAATCAAAATTGTTTTGATTTCTACGTTCCGGGCTACGTACGTACGGGCGTTGCACGTCGGTGAGTTTTCGTTTACATTGCACACTCATAAGATAGGTTGTGTCAGCTGACACGTTTTTGGTACGTACGTTCGTGAGTAACTGCCGCATAAGATAGGTCGTGTCAGCTGACACGTTTTTGGTACGTACGTTCGTGAGTAACTGCCGCATTAACTGCTGCATTGTGCAACGCCCGTACGTACGTAGCCCGGAACGTAGAAATCAAAACAATTTTGATTTTTTCCGTAAGAACGTGTCAGCTGATCGCTCTCTCACTAGACAGAGTTGCCTAGTAAACATTTGTGCGCTAATTTTTGACCGTTTGCAATTTTATGCAAAAAAGCCTAATTAAAGTTTGAAAAATTGTGGAAATAATTCGAAATAATTATGTAAAAGTGCTGATTATAAATATTTAATCTATTTATACTTATTTAATATGTATTCCGGCCTTTTACAATATCAAAAATTAAATTGGAAAAAGTTGATGTTTCCATAAGCATACATGCAAAATGGTCAATGGCAACAGTGCTTATCTGTAAACAATACACACACAAATATGTTATGTACATGTACACAGACGCACACATTGATTCCTACGGGCTTGAGAGTTCGGTCAAACGTGCTTCGTACGACAAACGTCCTTACGTACGGCACACGTCGGTGGGTAACTGCCGCATTACCCACGAACGTACGTAGAAAAAACGTGTCAGCTGACACGACCTATCTTATGAGTGTGCAATGTAAACGAAAACTCACCGACGTGCAACGCCCGTACGTACGTAGCCTGGAACGTAGAAATCAAAACAATTTTGATTTTTTCCGTAAGAACGTGTCAGCTGATCGCTCTCTCACTAGACAGAGTTGCCTAGTAAACTTTTGTGCGCTAATTTTTGACCGTTTGCAATTTTATGCAAAAACGCCTAATTAAAGTTTGAAAAATTGTGGAAATAATCCGAAATAATTATGTAAAAGTTCTGATTATAAATATTTAATCTATTTATACTTATTTAATATGTATTCCGGCCTTTTACAATATCAAAAATTAAATTGGAAAAAGTTGATGTTTCCATAAGCATACATGTAAAATGGTCAGTGGCAACAGTGCTTATCTGTAAACAATACACACACAAATATGTTATGTACATGTACACGGATGCACACATTGATTCCTACGGGCTTGAGAGTTCGGTCAAACGTGCTTCGTACGACAAACGTCCTTACGTACGGCACACGTCGGTGGGTAACTGCCGCATTAGTTCGGCTACAAAATTGCCAGCCACAACTACGTGCACAAATTATTGCTCTCTCTTGTGACAACTCAGATAAGATATATGCATGTGTTTGTGCATTGCCGCTCCGCTGCTCGTATACGTACATATGTGTAGACGCAATTATTTATTCGTTTATGTAGATACATAATGATTGAATTATTTATGTGAATGTTTGTAGTTTACAGTCTCTCTCGCATACATAGGCGTATAAGTAAATGTATCTGTGTGTGACATCTTTCGGCTGCCTTATATATGTGTATACATGATTTGATTATTGACGTAAATACTGCTTATCGTGGCCTTGGCATCGCCTTAGTGATGGTATAACTTAGTGCTGTTAATATCCGTGACAATATGTTTATGTCGAAAGACTTATTGCATACAACGTTGAATTCTACTTGTTCATGTATATAAAATAACAAACCACCCGTGTGCCTACTGTGTGAATCACAACGGATTAATTTATATGTAGAAATATTTGACTCGGAGTCCATTATATCGTCTGTTTGTACAGGTTTCGGAGCACACTACTAAGGCTGGTTGTTTAACTTCCATAAGACGTTCTAGTTCTACTTTATTTGAAACAATACTATTAATATTAAGATATATGCACTGCAGGATACAGCATTCCTTAGTACGTGTAGTATACGCTTTAGTTTTCCATGATATAGTCACATTATATTTGGTTTGTTGCTAGTATCCCATATGTTTTTTCCTAACATTCATCTTCTGCTGATATACAGGGCACAATCTATCCATAGTATCGTGGTTTATATCTAGTCCCATATTCAGATCTTTGTTTGCTCTAATGCGGTTGATACATTTATTAATTGCTGTCTCATTGCATTCTTTGGAAATATGTGCGCCATGACATTTAGGTCACACTTCCGTTTCTTTACAGTCTTTAGCTTTATGATTGAAACCTTTGCACTTAAAACAACACAAAACCTGCACTGCATCGTTCCCATCCTACATTAAGTCTTTCCTCAGCTAATATCTTCGCAAACTCTTTGACATCCAATTCTAGAACTGCACTGTAGTAAATATTTCCATTTTTATTTACTTGGTATAACTTTGTAATTTTTATGTCAGTTTGGCTTAAGCACTTATCTTGTCTTTTAATTCTTTGAGCAAGCTCCTCAATCTCATATTTGTAACTTATTCCGGTTATAAGAACAGATGGGTTAATTTTTTAGGGATCCTCACCTCATAATTATTTCTAATATTATTTTCAATTGTATTTCTTATTTTTTCTCTCTCAACGTTATTTGCACTTTCTACGATTACCACTCCATCTTGTCCACCCACTATGTTCATAATTTGCAACTCTTTGGGATCAACTTTTGAGTTAAGATCTTTTTTAGTTTTTTTAACTTCCTGTTTGGTACTAGGCTTAATTATTAGAGGAACTACATTTCTTAGCTCTGGCAACTCTTCTTTTTTTGATTTGGCACTTTTTGCTACGTTTGCATATGAAAGTCTGGCATCCCCATTTGTATTTTTCTTTATTTCTGCACACATTTCTCATTTTCTTTAGTTATTGCTTCCATAGTACAAGTCTACAACACAGATGACATGATATGAAACTTCTCGCTCTCTGAGAGCGCGTGAAAATGTGCATTTTTTATAATATTGGCCATAGATACCATCATTCTCAAAATCAAATTTTGGCATTTCAGAATAACTTTGGGGTATTTTACATGGTAAAGGTTTAATTTACAATTTTCACTGAAAACTTACTCACGATTGTCAAATGGGATATCAAAAAACTCGAATTTTTGTCAGGATTACAAATCCGAAGAAAAAATAACTATTTTTCACCCGTGGAAAATTTATCAGTGACAACACCTTTCATCGAAGGGCTGCACACGAAACGGGTTTTGATAGCAGCTTTCGATTGGAGAAAAAGTCAGCTTCTTAGTCTTCGCATTGATGTAAATGGATGCATAAAGGCCAGGTTTTTGTGGAGCGTCGCAACATTCCACTTGTGACAGCTGAGATAAATTGTAGGTATACGTATAGGTTAACGCAACATGTATAATTAACAGCCTTTTGCGGACGACAACGCAGATACTTCACCAAGCGATCTAATTTCGTAATTTCTTATAAATTTTTTTCTTTTTTTATTGTATGTGGATATACATATGTATGTAAATAAACATTTTGGTCGCATCAAAGTGAAAAAGGGGCTAGCCGTTCATTGTTATCTTATGGCGGTGCCAGCGCAACAAAGCAAAGCAACGCAATCGAAATATATTATTTCATATTTTTTCACTTATCTACCACAAAATATTTCTACAAAACTTTGCCTTTTTTATAAATTTTAATAAGTTTTTATCACCTTACTTGCTGATTTTTTAAAAATAATGAAACCGAACGGATTTCTTGGAGTTTTTTTTTTTTTGGGTAGTTTAGGCAACTCTATGGCCATCTGATGTTCAAGACCCATTCTTGGAAACGAACGAACTTTTGTTTACAATCGAATTAACTTCAAGACCCATTCCTGGAAACGAATTGAGAGAGAATAAAAGTTTCGTATCATGTCATCAGTGGTCTACAAGTAGGATATGTAGCAGCGCGCACATACACAGTCACGCTCACCTGATAAAATGCTTGTTCTTGTTCGTTTTTTGCGTGGATGCTATTTGGCACTGTTGTACTTCTTAGGTCCAAGAAAAGTCTAGTAGCTGCTAGCGAAAACTGTGTAAAATTTTTATTGTAAAATTACAAAGAAATATCCTTATTTACTTTCAAATGAGCACTTAATTACATCTCTCCATATGTTTTGGACAATTTTAATCAACAAATTCTGATACTTTATTAACGGGGACGATGGCTAAAACACGACCAAAACCGTCGGGGGAGGTATTAATAGACGCGTTTTTGCCTCGCTCCCAATAATTCGAATACTTTTTCGCCTTTGAACTATTGATAACAATACAAAACGCGTCTTTTCATTTCTCTTTCAACATTTTTGGAAGGTTTATTGCAGTCGACCTTGGTTTCAAACAGTTTTTCGGGAAAAACTTTTGAACGGGTATAAAAACTTAGCACTCGTGTCTGTATTCTTAATGCCAAAGAGGATAAATACAATAAGAGCCGTCACTCGTTGTTTTGTGGCGAGTATTTCGCTGGAAATTGAAAAAATTTATGCCGAATGTTTTCTGAGAGGGACATTTTTAATTGTCTCGCATTTATCCATGCCGTGTAGGCCCCTTGCGCAACTGTGATTTTTGGAAAGATAATTAAATAAGTTAGTTAAATACAGGTGGAAAAGAAACACAAAAGCCCCACGAAAATGTATATAAGACATTTATAAGCATCTGGCCCAAAAAAAAAGTAGCGACTACCTCTCAGTATACATCCCTCACTAGGGTAGGCACCTTGTCGTTGGTGTGAGGGCTTAGCCGAACTCCATAGCGCCCAACTATGAGGCGGAGCTGGTTAGGACTGACATCTACGCCGTTTCGCCTCATACGAGGGCGGCGGGATGTCGGTGACCAAGAACTGCCAACCCCCTAATCCAGGGTGTTATGCGGACCGTGCCTATTGGACGATTTGCAGCCAGGGGATAAATTCGGCTGTATTCGAACGGACCCTTCCCGATACCGGGCCACCTCGGGAAGTATTAGTGGCCTTACCACAGCAAGGGGCGCTGCTGTGGCGGACTGTTCTTTCCCCGTATATAATACTGGACCGCTGAGCCCGCCTTGTCGGGCAGGTGGTCGTACGACCAAGATGAACGACTCATTAACTGACTGTAATAAGGACGATGTAAAGAGGACTGAGTCGCAATCCAAGGACGACAAATGCGAATTAAGCGATGCGTCGGACTCGGGGAGCGAGAGTAGTGCTGATTCAATGAGCTCCGTCTTGGAGAAGCACACAAATGAAAACGGAGTAGAAGAGTGGAGAAGGGTACGGAGCAGAGGAAGTAAAAGAGCTCTCTCGCAGTACCGTGCAGCACTAAGAATTGTTCAACGCTTGGGAGCAGTGGTTGACCCAACAGAAGTGGAGATCGAGCGCTTGGGATGGGCCCATGAAGCGGTAGAAGTAGGTCGAAGGCAGTTCAAAAGGTTTGCTGCGAGAAACCCTCGGTTCTGCAACCGGTACGAGGAGGAAGAAGCGTCGAATGGCAGAATGAAGAGGCAGCGTTCGGCGGAAGGAGATAAGCCTGCTTTTAAGAGGCAGAAAGGACCCAGTCCTAGAGCCGCGAGGCAGGGAAGTCGCATAGACAAGACAAGTAGGCCCAAAGCTGTAAGACAGATGGGCTCCAATAGCGAGGTAGCAACTACCTCGAAAGCTGCGAGTCAGAGGGAAGTTCCAATTAAGGAAGTAGGAGATAAGCCAAAGGGAGATAACGCTAAGACTCCGGCTTTCTCGGAGGCGCTAAAGGGAGTTAACGCTAAGACTCCGGCTTTCTCGGAGGTGCCAAAGGGAGATAACACTAAGACTCCTGCTTTTCCCTAGAAGATGAGTGATGTGGCAAAGCAGTCACTGACTGTGGCGCTGGTTGATCGTAGCAGTCCTTTCGGACAAATGACTACTGAAAGGTGGAGATCTGTGGAAAGGGAGCTTATTAGCTTAATGCTTAAGATGATGCGGGAACAACCAAGTAAGCCCCTTCCAACCTTTGATTCGGGGGGATGGTATAACGGTGTGAAGATGATAGCGTGCAACAACATCGCGAGCTTGCAGTGGCTGGAGGAAGTGGTTGCAAACCTCCAAAGGCAAGGCACGAACGCGCGGTTTGAGGTGGTGGATAAAGCGCAAATCCCCACGGTACCAAAAGTTAAGGTATGGATACCATGCGTGATGAAGTCGGAGGATACACTGCGACTTCTGCAGAATCAGAATCCGAACATACCGACACAGGATTGGAAGATACTTACTGTATCTCGGCCTACCGAGGATGGTCAGTTCTACATCTTCCAAATAAACAAGCAGGCGGAGGATATTTTGTACACGCAGCTTGGTAAAATGTCCTTTGGCACTGGCAAAATTTACATGCGACTCAGGAAAAGAAGTCCCGAGGATAAAAACCCTAACACGCTAGAGGTGGGCGAAGTCGAAAAGGACCTCAAAAGCCTAAGGGAAAAAAGACAGGTGGAGGTCCCCGACGTCACCACGAACGTGCTAGAAGAGGACCAACCGCTAAATGGTGCTGTGACTCGCACAGAGGAACACCCTGCACAACAGTCACGAGAGGCTGAAGGGGCCTCGAATACTCTAAACCAAAAGGGCAAGGGGAGGACGACGACGTCAAGACGAAGGTGCTGGAGGGGGACAAACAGCCCATTGGTGCTGCGAGTCCTACAGATAAACCTCCAACACAGTACAGTGGCGTCGAGCGAACTCCTCATAACCCTTGAGGAGGGTTCGTTTGACGTGGCGCTGATCCAGGAGCCGTGGCTCTCATCGGGAGGAAAGGTTTCTGGACTTAGCGTGCGCGGGTTTGGCGTTTACTACGCGCAAACGGAAGGATGAGTGCGAGCTGTAGTAATGGTAAGGAAACAGCTGCATTCATATATGCTGCCTAATTACACCACTGAGGATCTCGTAGCGGTGGCCGTTGAGCAAAAGAATAAGCAGGCATTTATCCTGGCGTCCTGCTACATGGCCCATGCTGCGGAGGTCCCACCGATGGAGTGCAAAAGGCTAGTACAGGAGGAAGGGCGCAAAGGGCGGTTGGTCATAGGCGCAGATGCAAATGCGCACCACAATGCGTGGGGAAGAGCAGATACGAACGAGAGAGGCGAATCTCTGTTTTGTTACATCCTGCAAACCAATTTGCAGATAGCCAACAGGGGAAATGTCCCTACATACATTGGTCCAACATCCAGCAATGTTCTGGATATTACATTGAGCTCCGAGCGTGATATATCAAGGTATGATTGGATGGTTCTTGATAGACCATCCTTCTCCGACCATGCGTATATCAGCTTCAACATCCCCCTAAAGAGGGTAGAGAAGGGAGGAACCTTTAGAAACCCTAGGTCAACGAACTGGACTAAATTCCAGAAACATGTAGAAACAAAACTGGGACAACCCAAAGAGGTTGCTAATGTAGAGGAACTGGAAGAGTCGAATTAATTCCTAACAAGGACGCTTATGACTGCGTATAACAAAGCTTGCCCTCTAAGAAGATTCAGAGGAAAAGCAAAGCCGCCATGGTGGAGCAATGAGCTGAGTCTTCTAAGAAGACAGGTTAAAGAAATGTTTAAGCTCGCAAAGACCACGGAAAGCGAAGCGTGTCGGGACGAGTACAGGGATCTACTGAGGATCTACAAGCGTGAAATTACCAGGGCGAAGAGAAACTCATGGAAAAGTTTCTGTACGGACATAGAGTGCTCCAGCGAAACAGCACGGTTGAAAAAAGTCCTAGCAAAGGGAAACATAGTCCAGGGATAAATAAAGAAAGAGAACGGGGAATGGTCACGTAATAGTGAGGAATCATTTGAGGTGCTTCTCGATACACATTTCCCATCGGGAGACGGTTTAGAGGAGCCAGCAGACATCACTCACACTCCGATCACGGAGCTAGTAGTGCCGGGCTTGGTGACCGATACCAAGATCGAGTGGGCAGTGAAGACGTTTTCTAAGTTTAAATCGCCGGGCCCAGATGGTATATTCCCGGCCATGCTACAAGTCTCAAGTAGGGCGGTCGTGGAATGGCTTAAAATAATATTCGATGGGTGCATACGACTGAATCATGTACCGCACTCTTGGAGAACTGCTCATGTAGCTTTTCTACCAAAGGCGGGGAAGATCGGTCACATGTATTCCAAAGACTATAGACCCATTAGCTTAACATCATTTCTGCTCAAAACCTTTGAGAGGCTGATAGATGTGTACATAAAGTCCAACGTGGATGAAAAGCTGCTCTCCACAACACAGCATGCGTACACCAAAGGCAAGTCGGTAGACACCGCATTGCATAGGGTGGTAATAAGCATAGAGAAATCCCTGGAATATAAGGAGTATGCTCTAGGAGTCTTCTTGGACATTGCCGGGGCTTTCAATAATGTTGCAAAATGGGCGATTATGGATGGTCTTAATTACATTAAAGTACATCCTGCCTTAATCAGATGGATCGGATGCATGTTAAATTGCAGAAAGATTACATCACAATGGGGATTGTACGAGGCCACGAAATCAGTGGACAGGGGCACGCCGCAGGGAGGGGTGCTATCACCTCTGCTGTGGACGCTGGTCATCAACCAACTGCTCAGGCAATTCGATGAGGGACCCGTAAAACTTACGGCTTACGCAGATGACGTTGCAATTGTCATAAGTGGAAAGTGCCTTCCAACGATTAGTTCTTTGATGGATCGGGCGCTTCGCGATATTCATACCTGGGCATCTAATGTCGGGTTGAAAGTCAATGCGGAGAAGACAGATATGGTCTTGTTTACAAAGAGGTACAAGGTCCCAAATTGGACCAGGCCTAAGTTAGGAGGGGTGACCTTACAGGAGAAACATTGCACAAAATATTTAGGAATCATCCTAGACAGCAAGCTGGCATGGAAGCTCAACGGGGAGGAGAGAGTCAAGAAGGCCTCAACGGCACTCTACGCATGTAAAAGAATGCTGGGGTGCACGTGGGGCCTATCGCCCTCTCTTTCTCATTGGGTTTTTACAGCGATTGTAAGCCCTATTCTATACTATGGAGTTCTTGTTTGGTGGAAAGCCACACAAAAAACAACATACCTCAAAAAATTAGAGGGGGTATGCAGACTATCGATGCTTAGCATTACGGTAGCCCTGAAAACAACCCCGACGGCTGCACTGTATGCCATTTTGCACATCCCACCTGTAGACCTGGTAGCAAAGAACAAAGCGTTAACGACCGCAACCAGGCTCGGTGCTTCGGGGCAGCTTGAGCGCCGACCATATGGCCATAGTAGTATAGCGTCATCAATCACAAGACGAACAGACTACATGATTCCCTATCTGCGCTTCGAGGGAGATCTTAAGGCCACAATAGCGGTGGACGGTTGGCGCAAGGGTGCGCAAATGGCGGACGAGGCGATACATGTGTACACCGATGGTTCCAAAGTAGTGGAAGGAGTAGGGTCTGCGGTATACTGCGCTTATCCGGAAATAAGTAGATCCTACAGGCTGCCGGATTACTGTAGCGTTTTCCAAGCGGAAATATTAGCCGTAACCAAAGCAGTAGAAACCCTGGAAGAGAATAGCTTAAGCTGCAACCGTGTTAACTTTTATATTGACAGTCAAGCAGCAATTAAGACAATAATCTCGCATAGCACAGCATCTAAATGCGTGTTAGAGTATAAGCAGTCTCTGGAGAGAATCGGGACAGGGAGAAGCATACATCTATATTGGGTCCCAGGGCATATGGGAATAGATGGGAATGAAAAAGCGGATGAACTAGCTAAAAAGAGCGCATCCCTTGAAGCTTGCTCCGTATATGTCCTAATTAGATTGGGCGAGATTAAGCGAAGGCGAGAGGTGCACATGATCGACCAAGCGGGAAAGGCGTGGGTTCAAGCGCGGGGCTGTAAAGTGTCGAAGATTATGTGTAGTTCTTACAACCATAGACTACCACAGTTGCTCCTATCATTAAAAAGAGAGGACTGTAGACTCATGACGGGTATTCTGACTGGACACTGCCTTCTGGCGTCACATGCCTTTAAACTAGGCTTGGTCAGTGATAGCAGATGTAGGAAGTGCGGATTGGAGGAGGAAACGATCGAGCACGTTCTGTGCTCGTGCCCTGCACTTGCCAGGCTAAGACTCCAGCTATTAGGAGTGATACAGCTGTCAGATCTAGAAGCAGCAAGTGGCTTAAGTCCTAGGAAGCTTCTAGTATTTGCTAAGAGGACGGAGGTATTTTATAACATAGGTCCTGGTTTTTGATAGGGTTTTTCAGTTTGGTCGTTAAAACAAACTTCTGGTAACACTACGGACTCAATCAGTCTATGTGAGGTCCTCATGTACCGGCCAGTTCAACCTACCTACCTCTCAGTATACATCGAGTAAATGCCTAAAAAATAACGAGTGATGGCTCTTATTGTATTTATCCTCTTTGGTTAGGTTGACATTGCTGACAATCAGATGATAGTCAGTATTCTTGTAGGGATTTTATACTAAATTCGTTCAAAAAAATTTACCATCACGGCAAGCCATATCTGATATTCCGCTCCTTTTTTGTTTCCCTGCGTCGCTTTCCACGACAGCAACCGCGGTAATTTTGACACTTCGTTCAGTGTCAAACGCATGTTCCACACAGGTTCCACTGAGTTCCACACTAGTTTGACACTGACCGAAGTGTCAAACGGTAGTGTGTTAGAAAGAGAAAGGAATTGTTTCCTTCTCATACATATCATACTTGTAAACCTGTACTATGATTGCTTCAACCATTTTCTTGTTATTTTCTTTGTTGCTTTCAATTACCTTACAAGAAACGCTGATAGTTTTACTAATACACTCACACTTGTAATTGTCAATGCTGAACCTGCGATGACGTAACCATTGATGCCCAAATTTATGTATGTTCCTTTGATCGCTCACGCATGTCCGCATGTTCCCAACGACAGCCTATAATCATGAAAAAGAACTCAAACTGGGAAAGCTTCGGACACCTGGTACAGAACAAAAGAACATACAGCATATACCATTATGCATGTGAGACAGATACATAATTCTCAACGGAATTTTGTGTATGCGAGAATAGTTTATCCGATTTAATCATGTTGTCACTACTGACTGTCATATGACAATCAAATGTTTATCACGGTTGTTTTGTTATTTTTTAAATTCCGTCATTTTCAACCGACGAAAACCATATAAAAAATAAGTTTAAAAAATGAAAAAGATAAAAGATATTAAAAAATACCAAAAGGTGTCGGAATGTATGGGGCGCACTCAAAAAATTGATACGCGAAAAATAATAGTGGTTATTGGTGATTCATTTTTAAATATGTTTCCGCATGAGGAAAGCGCTATTCTGTTGTTTTGTTATTTTCTGAATTTAAATTGAACATTCTGAAGTCGAATTCTTATAAAACTATTTATTTTAAACAAATAAGAAACGCGTATGCTTTTATCACGTACAAAATTAAAAACGTAATGAAATAAAGTAAATAAAAAGCAAAAAGCATGGTTTCATTTTTGGCGGAATATAACAATTGTCATTTATGATAGTATAACAGTCAAACCTGATATCTACAGTAAACTATCATTTATGACACTTTTTGATAGTGAGAGTGTCAGCACTTATCCAGGAAAAGGAATGAGAGTGAGCAGTACGGCTATATACTTAATCAGTAGGCGATGTTGGTGTATAAGAAGGAGACAAAAACTCTTTGGTTGACATTGCTGACAATCAGTTGATAGTCATATGATAGTCAGTATTCTTGTAGGGTATTTTGCTTTAGAACATCAGCTATATCACGGAGTTTATTTACTTTACATTGCCTTAATTCTTTCAGCAAATGTTGTGTCTACCGCCTTCAGTACTTGCTTAATTTCATCTTCATTTTTCTTCAGAGAAATATCGAACTCATTTCTATATTCAGCTAGCCTTTGGCCATTTTGTTTCACAACTATTTGCATATCTTTAAGGATGTCATCAACGTTACTTATGTACTGCAAACAATCATCGCACATCAGTTTATCTATGCTGTATTGGTCTAAGCCAGCGCATTTGCTAGTTAAATGGAAATATTTCCCACACACGCCTTGACATCGGATTTTCGCCACTTCTGTCCGAATGGTGCCTTTGCACCTTTCACATCTTGCTTCCATCCTTCCTCACCAACTACATCTATTTCTTCCTTGTACCTGTGCTTATTTTCAATTAGTACACTAGTTTTTAAGCAAGATAATTTCTATATAACAATTTATTTAATAATTTAACAAAATTTTCGCAAGAGCATCCAAAATTTACGTCTTTCTCTTTTCAGAGTTACCAACACAAATTCAATGTATAAAATCTTTTTCAATTAGTAATAAAAATGGTTCCGTACCAACGAATTAAAAAGGGGAGGTACACCCTAATATAAATATATATTCGTTTGTTCGCAACAATTTTTATAAGTTTATGGCCAAAAAAGAATGTGACAAAACTGATCACTTTGTCAATTCTTCTTTTCCCCAAAAAGGGTGATGTAAGGATAAAATCCCCCAAACTAGCTTTTTATTCTTTTATCTGGCAACATCGCAATAGTGTCGCTCACAATGACATATTTAATTGTGAATACTACAAACAGAAAGATTAAAATACACCATAATACATCATGAGCCATTGAAATATAGCCAAAGAGGATAAATACAATAAGAGCCGTCACTCGTTATTTTGTGGCGAGTATCTCGCTGGAAATTGAAAAAATTGATACCGAATGTTTTCTGAGAGGGACATTTTTAATTGTCTCGCATTTGTCCATGCCGTGTAGGCCCCTTGTGCAACTGTGAAAGAGAATTAAATAAATTAATTAAATATAGTCGAAAAATAAACACAAATACCCCACGAAAATGTATAGAAGACATTTATAAACATCTCACCCAAAAAAAAAAGTAGCGACTACCTCTCAGTATCAAAGAGGATAAATACAATAAGAGCCGTCACTCGTTATTTTTTAGGCATTTACTCGATGTATACTGAGAGGTAGTCGCTACTTTTTTTCCGGGCGAGATGCTTATAAATGTCTTCTATACATTTTCGTGGGGCTTTTGTGTTTATTTTTCCAACTGTATTTAACTAACTTATTTAATTATCTTTCCAAAAATCACAGTTGCGCAAGGGGCCTACACGGCATGGATATATGCGAGACAATTAAAAATGTCCCTCTCAGAAAACATTCGGCATACATTTTTTCAATTTCCAGCGAAATACTCGCCACAAAACAACGAGTGACGGCTCTTATTGTATTTATCCTCTTTGTCAGTATTGCAATTTGGAGGCGGCGTCCTCCAAGAACAATACACAGGTGATCGAGGGTGAGTTTAATGGGTCGGCTAGCGAAGCCGTACCTTATAGTCCCCGATACAACCAGTTTTTCAGAAAACAGACTTTTTTGTCATATCTTCCTCAATTTATGAGATATAAATTTCGCCAGATGCTTTCTTATATGGTACGTATTGTTGTTCGAAAAAATAGTAGGGATCGGTAGCATATATAGTATATACCCTATGCAACCGATTGCTCAGATTAGAAACATATCGTAATTTCTGCCTAATTTAACCAGCTAGAAATTTAAAATTTCACCAAATTATTACGAATATAGCATATAGATAGATAGATATTGTTGTCTGAATAAAAACGTAGATATCGGTAATATATGTTCGTATATAGCATGTATCCCATACAACCGATTGTTCGGATCAGAAGCTTTTCGTAATTTCCGCCCCTCTTTAACAGTTGCAAGCTTATATTGTTGTATAAAAAATATTTAGAGATTACTACATATATAGCATTTATTGGTGACTGAAAAAAATCCTTGAGATCGGTCAAATATATAGCATACATATATCCATGCCCGACGACAGGGAGCGGATTCCCCCGGGCCGGGGTTTCTCAAGGGGCCCGCGATTTAGAGGTGCTAAGAATTTTTTTTTTTTAATTCAGGAGAGTCTTTAGTTGTTCCATGTGCAAATTTTAAGCCGAATTTCCAAAGCAACGAATATTGATAATGATTTTTTGCCTGGGCCTTCGAACAGTGAGGAGACAATAAAAACTTCAAACAAAAATGTATGTTTACATGAATCCGAAATCGTAAAGTTTGGTGGTGACACTGATGAAGGTTCATCGGGTTAGGGGGTCAGAATATTCCCGCGGTAGGTATGCCTGTCGTAAGAGGCGACTAAAATACCAGATTCAAGGGGCTGTGTAACGCAACCCTTCAGGTTGCCAGCGCAATATATAGCTTCTCCAAACCCAATTGTCAACCTCACCTATTCGCGGCGAATCCCGTTTCACTAACAGACGAGGCTCTGGCGACCCCAAGCTCCTCATGGAACTTGAGGGTGGGGAGGGAGGGGATGGCCTGAAGGTTTAATGTGGCCACATAAATCGTTCCCGAGATGGTCGGGCTAGCACCTTAATGATGCTGTAGTACCGGAGCGTACCGGATCTGTATCCGGCAAAGGACCATTACATCGATAACACTCCCCAAAGCCTTCGGGGAGCAACCTTATCGCTACAACAACAACAACAACAAGGTTCGTCTTCAAAAAGCCTCCCAACAATACCACCAACTCTGTATCAAAGTCCAGATTATTTAAACGACTTCGACATCGGTACCGTGAATAATGAGTTTTTGCGATCTGAAGAAGTCAACGAAATAATTCGTCGAGGTCATCAAAAGTGTCCTGTTATTTTTCCATGTGATAGTCATGACGAGGCATTTCCTACCTCGTTGTTAAACAGAATCTTGCCAAATGGTGAGAAAGTGGAGCATGACTGGTTGGTGTGGAGTGCCAGTAGTAATGCTTTTTATTGCCTACCATGTCGTCTGTTAAGCACCAATACTTTAAATCGATCTAAAATGTGTTGTCCTGGCGGATATTCGAAATTCCAGATGTGGAAGAACTATACGATAAACTGCCAGCACGCGAAAATACTCAAGATCACATTAAATGTTATATTCAATGGCAATCTTTACAAAATCTAATTCAAAAGGAGGCTACAATTGATACACTTATCAATGAACAGCTAATCACTGAAACTCCAAAGTGGAAAGAAATTTTATATAGAATTTTGGACACTATTTTATTTTTGGGTGATTCAGAGGCGAAAGTATATATCTTGGTGAACGAAATAATGGAAATTTTGTGGGCATCTTAGAACTCATAAGCCATTATGATCCGATACTTAGAGGTCATTTGGAGAAAGTTAGGATTTCACAACAGCAGCACAAACGTTTACAAGTTCACTATCTTTCCCCAGACATTCAGAACGAGTTTATAGAAATTTGTGCAAAACACATGAGGGAAACTATATTAGATCAATGCAAGAAAGCCAAGTATTTTGCTATTATCATTGATGCTACGCCTGATGCTAGTCACGTTGAACAAACTACGTTCATTTTGCGCTACCTCCATTTCAATTCGAAATCAACAAATTTTACAATTCAAGGACGGTCTTTGGCTTTCGTGGATCGTAACCAAAAAACTGGTCAGAAAATCGCTGATCTAATTGAACATGAAATCCCATTAAAAGATTGTCGTGCACAAGGGTACGATAACGGCGCCAATATGAAAGGAGCTTACAACGGAGCACACCGTCACATTCTCGACAAAAACTCGAATGCTGATTACTCGCCTTGTGCAACCCACAGTCTCAATTTATGTGGTGTTGATGATGCAGAATGTTGTACGGCTGCACTTACTTTCTTCGGAGTTGTACAAAAATGTTTTACTATTTTCAACAGCAGTCCTCAACGATGGGACACAGTCTTTCAGACACTAGGTGGTCGGCTAGAATTGAGGCAATCAGACCATTCGCAAATCATGTTCCAGGATTAACACAAGCACTAAACGCATTAATTAAGCTTAATTTGACTGCACAAGCATACGGAGATGTTACCGGCATTCTCAAGTACATCAACAAGTTCGAATGTATCTTGCTGTCCTCAATTTGGTTCAAAATTCTGACTACCATTAATGAAGGATACGTCGTACTCCAAGCTAGAGACACCACCATAGATGTTGAGGTCCAAAATCTAGATGCCTTATTAGCTGATTTGAAGTTGATCACGAACCAATGGGAGAAAATATTAAACGAATGGAAATCAGTTGCTATTCAATTGAACATCTCGCCAAAGTTTCCGGACATTCGAAAGAGAAACCCCAAAAGACTTTGAAGATAATGGAAACGAGATAATTCTGGATGATCCAGAGTCTAATTTATCTAAAAATTTGAACGAGAAGTTTTCGTTTTTGTGACAATTTGATGACATGGATGCAACTACGGTTCGGGCGAGCGCAGCAAAATTGGTCGAAAAATACAAGTCGGACGTTTCTCAAAGCTTAGAATGCGAATTAATTCACTTGAAACACATTTACGAAGCAAATTTTGATAAGGGTTGGAATTACGAAATGCCATCTACATATGTTCAAAATCTGTATACAATTTTCCCCAACATTTGTGTTGTTTTACGTATCTTTTGCACTATACCTGTCGCTGTAGGTAGTGTAGAACGTTCCTTCAGCGTCCTTTCAAGAATCAAAAACTTTCATAGATCGTGTTCATCTCAAGAGCGAGTTTTAGGACTTGCCACGCTTTGTGTTGAATCCGTTTGGCAAGACAGTAAATTTTGATATTATTATACAAAATTTTGCAGCAAGAAAAACCGCTCTTTGATATCCGAACCTTCTATATTGAATAACTAAAATTTATAATCACTATATTTATCAGCAATGTACTAAAATGTTACCAAATAACTAGAAAAGATTATTTAAAACAATACGTGGCTGTTAAAAGAGAATTTTATTTCTTAGTCCAAAAATCATTTAGTTGATGTTGCAAAAATTTTTATTTTTTTATGTAATCCATCAATAATGAATCATTATTAATGATTCACGAATGAGACGTCATTAATCAAATATATTAGTGGATTTATTATAGGGTGCCCGTGAATTGTTTAGTCCTGGGCCCGGATTTTCTCTCTACGGCCCTGTGTAGTGGTTGTTGTTGTTGTTGTTGTAGCGATAAGGTTGCTCCCCGAAGGCTTTTGGGAGTGTTATCGATGTGATGGTCCTTTGCCGGATATAAATCCGGTACGCTCCGGTACCATAGCACCATTAAGGTGCTAGCCCGACCATCTCGGGAACGATTTATGTGGCCACATTAAACCTTCAGGCAATTCCCTCCCTCCCTCCCTCCCTACCCCCAAGTTCCATGAGGAGCTTGGGGTCGCCAGAGCCTCGTCTGTTAGTGAAACAGGATTCGCCGCGGATAGGTGAGGTTGACAATTGGGTTTGGAGAAGCTTTATATTGCGCTGGCAACCTGAAAGGTTGCGCTACACATCCCCTTGAATCTGGTATTTTAGTCGCCTCTTACGACAGGCATACCTACCGCGGGTATATTCTGATCCCCTAACCCGCTGGGGTCTGTGTAGTGGTACTTGTTTATTGTACCACTTAGATATGTTATATGAAAAATTAAATTTATTAATTATATTTTCTTTTGATTTCAATGAATGTTAAAAATTTTTATATTTCAATTTTCTATCAATTGTAAACATCAAATTTATTTAACTTATTTTCAATAAATAATATTATTATTACTCAAATAAATTTATATTAATTGGCTATACTAAGAGTATAATAGGGAAAGTCTCTGCCTTGTCAGAGCAACGCATTCGCAGAGAATGCGAGCCAGCATATTATACTCCAGCTCACAAAAGCGATAGATTTGCGTATCTGCTAGATTTAACTTACTTAGTAGATATCGTAGACCACGTTGCACCGTATAGCACCTTAGGCGTTCTCTGGTTAGATAAATGAGCTTGGCTGATACCCTCGTTGCTGGCAGTATAAAAAATTGTGCCTGTCTTTCTCCTGGGCACTCAATCCAGTATCATCTGAGCTGCTTTGTTTTCTTAAAATAATCTAGGTATGCACGTAAGAAAAATAACAAATAAAAGTTGAGCGAATTATATTAAAAAAAAAAAACGTTTTTCTGACTGCCCCTTTTGTTGAGCCACTGTTGAAAAGCAACGCTTGAGATTTGAAAAGTATTTTTAGTTATAAACTTGAACTGTAACCACTGATGACATGATACGAAATTTTATTCTCTCAATTCGTTTCCAGGAATGGGTCTTGAAGTTCATTCGATTGTAAACAAAAGTTCGTTCGTTTCCAAGAATGGGTCTTGAACATCAGATGGCTATAGAGTTGCCTAAACTACCAAAAAAAAAAAAAAACTCCAAGAAATCCGTTCGGTTTCATTATTTTCAAAAAATCAGCAAGTAAGGTGATAAAAACTTATTCAAATTTATAAAAAAGGCAAAGTTTTGTAGAAATATTTTGTGGTAGATAAGTGAAAAAGATGAAATAATATATTTCGATTGCGTTGCTTTGCTTTGTTGCGCTGGCACCGCCATAAGATAACAATGAACGGCTAGCCCCTTTTTCACTTTGATGCGACCAAAATGTTTATTTACATACATATGTATATCCACATACAATAAAAAACGCAAAAAATTTATAAGAAATTACGAAATTAGATCACTTGGTGAAGTATCTGCGTTGTCGTCCGCAAAAGACTGTTAATTATACATGTTGCGTTAACCTATACGTATACCTACAATTTATCTCAGCTGCCAAAAGTGGAATGTTGCAACGCTCCACAAAAACCTGGCCTTTATGCATCCATTTACATCAATGCGAAGACTAAGAAGCTGACTTTTTCTCCAATCGAAAGCTGCTATCAAAACCCGTTTCGTGTGCAGCCCTTCGATGAAAGGTGTTGTCACTGATAAATTTTCCACGGGTGAAAAATAGTTATTTTTTCTTCGGATTTGTAATCCTGACAAAAATTCGAGTTTTTTGATATCCCATTTGACAATCTTGAGTAAGTTTTCAGTGAAAATTATAAATTAAACCTTTACCATGTAAAATACCCCAAAGTTATTCTGAAATGCCCAAATTTGATTTTGAGCATGATGGTATCTATGGCCAATATTATAAAAAATGCACATTTTCACGCGCTCTCAGAGAGCGAGAAGTTTCATATCATGTCATCTGTGACTGTAACGTGACTCAAGCCTAAATGTTTACTGAGATATGAATAGTTGCGCATACATTATAGGTGGGTTCGGTCAGAAATTCTAGTATGAATTGTCCACCACAAAATTTACTCTCTCATGGAATTTACTCTCATAAAGAGCGAAACTTTCCAAGTTTTCAACCAGTGTTGCTAGGTTAGCCTTTTCGAGGCTAGATTTTTTTTGCCTTTAGCCTCGAAATTTTGGGTTTAGCTTCGTGACTTTTTTCTAGCCTTTTTTACTATTTTTAATAATTTCTAAAATAAAATAATTTCAATAGATCCTGTGAACACCTAATACCTAATAATATGAGTTCTCTACAAAAGATTAATTCTTTTTCTGCTGAAAATTCGTTGAAAGTTTCAAAGCCAGATGTATTTTCTTACTTTGAAAAAGAGAAGTGTAGTTATTCTTCAAGTCAAATAGCATTAATAGAGCTGCAGTGGCGAAAACTTATAACTATACAATGGAAAAATGCACACTCCACCATGGAATTTTGGTCGGAAGTCCGAGAACATAAAAATGCATTAAACGAACCTCCTTTTTTAGAACTTGTCGAAATCATATTTAGTTTTTTAGTATTACCACTCAGTAACGCGGAGGTTGAAAGAATTTTTAGTGGCATGAAAATTCTGAAAACTAAATTAAGGAACAAACTAAAAATTAAAATGCTTAATGCGCTGCTTAATATTAGATGCTCGTTAAAACGCTTATCTAAATGTTGTAAGGATTTTGAAATTACCGATGATCTCATATTTATGGTAAATAGCCAAACTTTATACGCAGACTTAAGCTCTTCTGATTCTTCAGGCGGGGAATATTTTATATAAATAATTAGTTTGTAATATTTTTTTTATGTATATAAACATATGCAATCATTTAAAGTAATTCCATGTGCTAGTCAAGGAAAATGTGCCTGATATGTTTTGAAACAAGAAGTTATGTTTATAAGTTTTTATTTACAAATGTGTAAACTAAAATATAAAAAAAAATTTAATGAATTAACCAAAAAAATTTCTGGCCGTTTTTTAACTTCTTTTTTTTCTAAATTTAGCCTTTTCTAACCTTTTCTTTTGCCAATCTAGCTTCTTGTTTTGTCAACACATGGCAACACTGTTTTCAACGAACACAAATTAGGCAACATTTGAACATTTACTTAGTTATAATATATTATGACTTATTTTTTACAAAATCACTCGTAAAAATGCCTTAGCAATTTTTAAATTTTAATAAATTTATGGATTTGTTTTCTAAGTATGCAATCAGCTAATTTACAATCATATGTTTTCGTTCTGGAAAATTGGTGATGGAAGAAATTTCCCCAGCTCGAATTTGCAACTTTCCATCCAAGTACAATGTGAAAATTGAGGCGTCTCGTTGCAAATTATACAAGTTTTTTGTCTCACCGAATGAAGCTCAACAACAATTGATACAAGCTTGCACAAACTCTTTGCTGGCCGAACACAGCTGTTATTATCCGTGCTTTTTTTACATGAATATACATCTACATTTGCGGCAGTGGTTAAATAACTAGCTACAGAACGGGTTGTAACGAATAGTATTGTGATTGTATTTAAACTTGTGGAGGAAATGGCTGTTATCCATTTAACAATTTTTTTTAAAAGCTTACTATTTTTTGGAAACTGTTGACGGATGTTTGTTAACGATGCAGGTTCCTCTGTGCGAAAAGAAAACGTTAATTATTTCATTAAACCACAATTAGTCAATTTTTCTACATTAAAGCCCTAATTGAACTCAATCTTCCATACAAAATACAAATTCTTAATTATCTCATTATTGCTTTTTTGAATGGCCAATCAAGTGAAAAATCCAGTCGGTTTTGCTTGGTGCTTCAAATTTTATTGTCAATTAACAAATGACAATAAAAAAATACGAAAAAATTCAAAATTTAATTTTCGCTGCATTTGCTGCAAAAGATATTGTGACGAATACTAGCAACACTAAGGGGTACTATCACCTCTAAGCCGATACTGAGCAGTGACTTGTATGCACATAACCAAATTAATCATTATTTCTACACATATGTCCATACAACCAGCGGTGAGCAACGCACAAACACATGCATATATCTGAGATACTCCCAAAAGTATGCATTCATTTGTGCAAGTATCACTCACATATACACGCGCATGGGCTATGAGAGAAGCTATAAAATCGTGCATCTGTAGTTATTGCTGATAACCAACTAGTAAATTCTGGAAATAGAATCGCCTAGAAATATGTCGGCGAGGAAACCGGACAGTATAAAAGCGGCAACAGTCGAGGCACGACAATTCAGTTTGATTTAAGCACGCTATCTGTCGAGCAGTAGAAGTATTGTTTTGAAAGTAGTCTAATAAAGACCATTTTTGCATTATTCAATATTGGAGTTATTTATTCAACAGTTTAGTGATTCGAACGTTAGCAGAAGGTTGCAAATAAGAGGAATTTCAGTAGATTTGTTGCAAATTGGTGTCAGAAGAGGAATTGTTGAATAAAATCCGAAGATTGCGAATACAACTTGGACATGGCAAAGTTGAGTGAATTGAAGATCCAACAACTGAAGAAGGGGTTGGAGAGCCGTGGATTGAATACAACAGGCAATAAGATCGAACTTCAAGCACGGCTACGAGAGGTATTGGAGTTGGAAGGAATTGATGTGGCATCACAATTGGAAATACAGGAGGCACAAATTTCAGAAATGTCGTCGCAAATAACATCCAAGATGGATACATAACTAGAATCCCAGGAGAACCGTATAACAGCCAAGATTGAAGCACAGGAAACACAAATTTCATCACAGTTGGAAGAACAAAAGATAAATATGGCAACTCAACTGAAAGAACAAGAGACACGCATAACAGTACAACTAGAAGCACAAGAGGCGCGTATATCATCAAAACTCGAAACGCGCATGGACGAAAAAATAATGCAGTTTGAAGAAAAAATCGAGGAATAGGTGGATATTTGAGAGGTCGTATACAGGAATTGCAACTTAACCGCCCGGCTGCTTCAGCGAGTAATACGAAGGTAAAAACTCCATCTTTTGACGGTTCTGTTCCTTTACAGGTCTTTAAGCTACAGTTTGAGAAGACAGCAGCAGTGAACAACTGGGATGAGGAAGATAAAGTTGCTGCACTGTTCGTGGCTTTGAAAGGGCTTGCAGCGGAATTATTACAGACGATTCCAGTGTACGAACGGAACAGTTATGAAGCGTTGATGGCCGCTTTCGAGAGACGATACGGAAGCGAAAGAGAGGGTAAAAATCCAGAGTTTTATAAATGGCATACGGGACGTGGAAACGAAGCGAGCGACATATGCAAACCCAAAACCCACATTCGCAGAAACGGTATCACATGCATTGACTCAGGAAACTGCCTCTCTATTGAGTAAACCAGCATATAAGGATCATCGTGTGGAAGTAGAAAGACAAGAGTGGGTAGACACAATTTTGGAAGCATTGAATGGTACGCAGCAGAAGAATAATGATGCAGTCAAATGCTTTAAGTGTGGAAAGCCAGGGCACATTGCGCGTTATTGCAACACCAACCCTAACAGTTCCAACAATGTGGGTGGTCGTAAACGCAGAGCACAAGGAGATGAGTATATCTCCAAGACCACTCAATCGTTAAACTAAATAGAGTCAACCGCAAGGGGCGACAGCTGGCTCCCGCAATTGAATGCCCCATAATCTCTATCTCGCAGATTGGAAGAAGATCGAGCAATCTTACTGTCAGAGGACATGTGGATGGAATGGAACGTTTACTGACTGTAGATACGGGTGCATTTCATTCCATCATTCCAGCGGACTTAGTCAACAAGAAGATAAGACCATTGCTTGGAGCAAGATTACGTACAGCCACGGGAGAGGACACCCAGGTAATTGGAGAAGTAGCATGTGAAGTAGCAATTGGGAACGTCACGGTACTACACAATTTTATAGTGGCAGATATTGTTGATGAAATCATAATTGGAGTGGATTTCTTAATCGACCAAGGCATCAAGATCGATATGCAAAGCAAGACGATGCGATATAAGAACATGGATGTGCCACTTTATTTCGGCTACGAGAGAGGCTACAGCAGTAAGCGAGTGCTGGTGGAAGAGAATCAGCAAATACCACCAAAATCCGAAGCAGTCATCTGGGCAAAGGTTGGTGGAGATTGTGGGACAAACAAATTGTGGGTTGTCGAGGCAGCAAACAAATCAACACCGAACATACTTGTAGGAAAAACTCTGGCTGTGACAAAACAAGATGGACGTATTCCGGTAAGAGTACTCAATGAGTTCAAGTCACCACTCAAACTGACCAAAGGAGCTATTTTGGGAAGATGCCAAGAGGCTGAAGTAGTTATCAACTGTGAACAGCTCCAGGAACACGTTTCATCTAGTAATACTGATCTTTCAAATGACATCACGGCATGGACGGAGGGACTAGAGGAAGCCTATCAGAGTAAGGCAAAACAACTGCTCCTAAAGTGCGCCAACATATTTTACAAAGATGGCTCCAAACCAGGCCGCACCAACGTTGTGAAATATCAAATTGAGAGATGCGAGGCCGATCCGTCAAGCTCCTCGTAGTGTTCCACTGGCGAAGCGGGAAGTTGTGAGTCAAATCGTACAAGAAATGAACGACAGCGGCGTCATCGAACCATCAGCTAGTCCATGGAGCTCACCGGTGGTACTTGTGAAGAAGAAGGATGGGAAAATGAGGTTTTGCGTGGACTACCGCAAGTTGAACGACGTCACGATAATCTGGACTCGCTATCTGGTACGAAATTGTTTTCCACACTGGACTTGAAAAGCGGCTACTGGCAAGTTGAGGTGAAGGAGGAAGATAAAGAGAAAACAGCCTTCAGTGTCGGTGATGGTGTTTGGCAATTTACAGTGATGCCTTTTGGACTTTGTAATGCACCAGCTACTTTTGAGAGCCTCATGGACCAGGTACTGAAAGGACTACATTGGAAAACATTCTTGGTGTACCTGGACGACATCATCGTATTGGGCAAGAACTTTGATGAACATCTTTAGAACTTGGAGGAAGTTTTCCAGAGAATAGCTGGCGCTGGTCTGAAACTAAGTCGCAAAAAGTGTTCGCTGTTTAAATAGGAAGTAAATTATTTGGGTCACAAGGCAACGACAGAAGGCATCTGTACAGCGAATGAAAAGATAGAAGCAGTAAAGGATTGGCCAAGACCACAGAACTTGCATGAATTAGGAAGTTTCCTTGGGCTCTGCACATATTACCGCCGCTTTGTGCCAAACTTTTCCAGCGTAGCCCATAGCCTCCATGAGCTTACAAGAAAAAATAAAGCTTTTGAATGGAAGAAGGAGCAAGAAGTGGCTTTCCAAACATTGAAGGAGCGTTTATGCACTGCCCTAAAGTTGGCATATCCGATTCCAGGAGCAACATTTATTCTAGATACAGATGCGAGTGGATATGCTATAGGAGGCGTTTTATCACAACTGGTCGATGGACAGGAGAAGGTAGTTGCATATTACAGCCGTTTGATTGGAAAACCAGAGAGGAACTATTGCGTTACACGGAGAGAGCTGTTGGCATTGGTAGAGTGCATTAAACATTTTCACAAGTACCTCTACGGCCAGCGATTCCGCGGCAGGACAGATCACGTAGCGTTGAAATGGCTTCTGCAGTTCCGTAATCAGGAAGGACAATTGGCACGGTGGATCGACCGACTACAAAGCTATGACTTTTCCATTGAGCATCGAAAAGGTAGTACCCATGGAAATGCTGATGCAATGTCACGAAGACCATGTAGTTTGGAATGCAAGCACTGTTCAAAGGCCGATGCTAAAGAAGACATTATAGATGTCCGGCTAATGACTATAACATGTACGGTTGAATGGGACAAGGAACAACTAAGGAAGTGTCAGCTAGAAGATACAGATCTGTCACATGTTATGCAAGGGCTCGAACGAACGAAAGACCAAATAGAGAAGAAATGTCAGCAGAGAGTCCCATTGCGACGTCGTATTGGGCACAGTGGAACAGTTTAGAGTTGATATCCGGTTGCTTGCATCGAGTATGGGAGATGAAGATGGTCAATGTAAGAGGAAGCTGATAGTTGTTCCCAGGAAAAGGATTCCTGACGTTCTCAATGAGCTACATAATGGTCCAAGTGGAGGTCATCTGGGAATCACGAAGACGCTCGAGAAGATTAAGCAGAGATTCTATTGGGTTGGTTGCCGTCACTGAGTGGATTGCGAACTGCGAGATTTGCAGCAGAGCGAAAGGGCCCAAACCCCGAAGTCATGGCCAGATGAAGCAATATAACATGTCGCAGGTTCATTTCCTACTAGAAACTGCGGAAACAAATATGTATTGGTGGCTATGGATTATTTCAGTAAATGGCCAGAGGTATACCCAATCCCAAACCAAGCGGAAACAGTAGCAGAAGTGGCTACAAACGATTGGGTTGCAAGGTATGGTGTACCAATGGAGTTACATTCTGACCAAGGCAGGAATTTTGAATCAGCTGTGTTCCAAGAAATGTGTAAGAAGTTGGGTATTCGAAAAACACGGACAACTTCATTGCATCCTCAGTCCGATGGTATGGTGGAACGTTTCAATAGAACATTGGAGGAGCATTTAAGGAAAGTATTAGATAACTACCATAAGGAGTGGGATACACACATATCATTATTCTTGATGGCTTACCGATCGGCAGTGCATGAGACAACGGGCCAAACTCCCGCAAAGGTAATTTTTGGCAGTGACCTTCGACTGCCAGCTGATTTGAAGTTTGGGATAGATGCCCATGCGGAGAGAAATGTCAAGAAATACACTGGTGTCTTGGAAGAAGAGCTGAGAGAGATACACGATCTGGTAAGGCAACGAGCAAAGATTATGAGTGACAAGATGAAAGCCAGATACGATAAAGCAATTAATTCGGAAGGGTTTCAGGAAGGAGATTTGGTGCTGTTATACAACCCACAACGAAAATAAGGTTTGTCCCCGAAATTGGAGTGTAATTGGGAAGGCCCATACAAAGTTGTAAAACGGATCAACAATGTAGTGTACCGCATACGAACCATTCGTAAACCACGAACCAAAATGAAAGTGGTTCATTTGGAAAGGCTGGCAGCGTTTACATCAGGAAATTTGTCTGATCGGGACGATCAGACTTAGGTGGAGGGCAGTGTGAAGAATACTAGCAACACTAAGGGGTACTATCATCTCTAAGCCGATACTGAGCAGTGACTTGTATGCACATAACCAAATTAATCATTATGTCTACACATATGTCCATACAAGCAGCGGCGAGCAACGCACAAATTCATGCATATATCTGAGATACTCCCAAAAGTATGCATTCATTTGTGCAAGTATCACTCACATATACACGCGCATGGGCTATGAGAGAAGCTATAAAATCGTGCATCTGTAGTTATTGCTGATAACTAACTAGTACATTCTGGAAATAGAAGCGCCTAGAAATATGTCGGCGAGGAAACCGGACAGTATAAAAGCAGCAACAGTCGAGGCACGACAATTCAGATCGATTTAAGCACGCTATCTGTCGAGCAGTAGAAACGTTAGTCTAATATAGACCATTTTTGCATTATTCAATATTGGAGTTATTTATTCAACAGTTTAGTGATTCGAACGTTAGCAGAAGGTTGCAAATAAGAGGAATTTCAGTAGATTCGTTACATTATTATGGCTTTTTCGAAAATACGCACATATTTGGTTAGGTGCAACATCTATGGGTACTTGCGCATGCATTTTATTTTGATTGTATTTATAGTTAAGAAGGAAACGGCTCTTATCCATTTTAACTACTTTTTGTAAAAACAAAATATTTTTTGGGGCTGCTGACAGATGTTCGCTTAATGAAGCAAAAGGCCCTGTATGAAAAGGGAAACTTAATTATTTCATGTGTGAAAACGGTATTAGACAATTTTTTTTTCACCAAAGGAAAACACAATTTTATTTGTACCTATTATTTTATTTTACATCCTCCTCACATAAACCTCGATATATAATATCCCCATAACCTGTTTCGAGTTCTAGTTCTTACCCGATTCCGATTTCAGTTTCGGAAATTACTTCTGTAATAATTGTAAAGTAAATATGCGGCTAATGTAATTCCATATATCCATATTTTTATAATATTTTCTGCACTGCAGTTCAATAATGTCTGCAAATAAAACAGTCGTCTGTATACTTAATTTTGTGACTAACTGTTGCTGTAAGATAATTAATTTAATTTACTTTCTATTCAACACGCCAATGCAAACCGAAACGTTCTTCAAATGTAGTACGATTATAAACTCCAACATCCGCTAATTGTTGTGGTTCTGTAAAATAAGCAAATCGACGAATATCGAGAATTGCAGCGTCAAACATTTGTTTCCAACTGGTCAAATCCGCAACAGACATGTGTATGGGCAATTGTTGTGGATCCGGTATATCAGTAGCTGCCGATAAACGATCGAATGCCCCAGCTATAGCACCCACTGATAGATTAACCCAATATTCCTCTGGAAAACGTTTATTTTCACAAAATGGTGCACCTTTACGCATTATAAAAATTAACATCAGTATTTCATAGCGTTCACCAGCTTCATAAAAGCGTTTTGTGCGCGTCTTCTCCACAAAGTCAATAAGCAATATTAATGGTGTATAATTTTGTAAATGCATCAGTAATTCTCGATCCGTCCATACATATTTGCCGCCCTTGGCATTGTTGGCTATGGCCACCATGCTGGACGACAGTGAAGGGCCGGTTTGTCTAAGGCATCCGCCTTCCTCAACCATGACAGTTGTCAGTAGTTTTTGTATTATTCTCTTGTTACGTATCGATGTTGAATGCGAGGGGGGCTTGTTTTGACACACAGCTCGCGTATTCACGCAAAGTAGGGCAAGGTCGTTTGAACGACCGTGTTTGAGTGTGTGCTTCTAAGTTCGATGCATTAGTGGTTTTTAAAATGTTGGATACTTAGTGGATAAGTCGGAGAATTTTATTTTTATCAATTTACATTTGAGCGAAATAAAATTTTTTTATTCTTATTAATTTTACACATTTAAGCACTTTTAAAAAGCACTTTAAAAAAATTATATTTCCTCCTTTAACTAATAATTTGCTGTAACTACGGCGTGATTTGTTTGCGTGCATGCACTAAATGCCTTATAAACAAAACTACAGAAAACTGCTTGCAACCAAATGAGCGAAAGCAATCGATAGCAACGCATCTACATACATATGTACATATGTACGTAGTATGTGAGCATGTCAGAGAAATTTTGAATGAGCTAAAGCAAAGAGTATATATTTGTCAAGAGGCGTCACTCGATACTTTTGTTGTTGCCAAAGCAACCCTGTCATGTCGAATGTGATTCTCAAGGAAGTTTTGTTTAGTTTTTTTTAATTGAATCCTATATAGTTATGCGGTAAAGGGACTTTGCATAATTACGATTTTTGGAAAGAGAATTAATTAATTAATTTAATACAATCAATAAAATAAACACAAATACCCCACGAAAATATATAGAAGGCGTTTTTATAAATACATCTGATAAAAAAAACCAACGACTACCTTGAGAAAACATCGAGTAATTTGCTTTGGCAACAACAAAAGTATCGAGTGACGCCTCTTGACAAATATATACTCTTTGGCTAAAGAGTGTTTATTAGTTTGTTTCAAATAAATTTTTGTTGAAGTACATTAGAGAGTATCACGACATCTATGCCTTCCCGGCATAACCAGTCATAAGTCAATTACAGCTGTTTTCGAGGAAACCAGCCTTAAAGTTTTTGAAGTGTTTGCAAAAGTTGCAAACATTTCTAGGGTATTAGTAATGGATTAAATATATTAATTTAATTGAATTTAACTTTGTAAATTTATTACTTTGAATTTTTGTAATTTTAAACATCGTTAGCTTAATGTGAAAAAGTCACTTTTTACGAATTTTACAGGAGACGAAAAAAACGAATAATTTTTTAAATAACCTTAGTTGCAATACTTTTGAGTGTAGAGGCTTTGAAAAAGATAAATAAAAATAATGTATGCTAGCCCAGCAGCTATTTTATGACTTAGCACAAATTCCGCACTCAAAACAAATTTTTTCTCCTGACTTAGCACTTTTTACTCAACATGTTTCCCCATCACTCCTCCCCTTTAATGATTGAAATATAACACTAAAACTATATATTTCACAAACAATACTATTTATTTGTCAAACTGTTTCTAACGGTTCTGATGGTGCGCAGACAATAATTTATTTTTAAATTCAAACAAATGCTGTGTTGTGTCTTACTCCATAAAGACAACTGCCACATACTTTATCTACAAACTAAATGCTAAATCTATTAATCGTTGTCAAGAGAGTAAAGACTTGGGTGTAATTTTTGACTCCAAATTCTATTTTTCTAGTCACATTGACTTCATAGTTTCAAAATTTGTTGCAATGGTTGGTTTCAGTAGACGTAACACCAGTGACTTTAAGGACCCTATGACGTTGAAGGCACTTTATATATCTTTGGTCAGTAGTGCTCTTGAATATTGCACAATAATATGGAATCCTTTCTATGAATCTAACTCCTATAAAATTGAGAAAGTTGAAAATTTGTTTACAAAAATTGCCTTACGTATGCTTCACTGGCCAGACGCCCTCCCATCATATACCAGCAGGCACAAATTGCTTGGTCTTCAGGCTTTGCATGACAGAAGAACTTTTATCTCACTCATGCTTGCCTATAATGTAATAAACTTTAGCACGAATTGCTCTGATTTATCTAATTGTTCATTCCATATATTCCACTGCGTGATCTTCGGCATAATAGATTATTTATCGAAATAACTCATAAAACGAATTATTGATAGGAATGAACCTATAACTAGGACGATAAATCTAGCAAATCGATTTAGTAGTGTTATTAATCTTAATAACAGCTTATATAAGTTTAAGCTTAAGTTGTTTTCTATTTCTAACTGTCTGTAAGAACATTGTCAAGCAGAACGAGTAGCAAGAACATTCACACTAAGTACCTATGTATGTACCTACATTTGTGCCGAGGCACGAAAACCTTATATTGGATTGTGAAACCTAATTAGAACATAGTAGAATTCTTTGAAGGAAGAGCATTAACATAGCAAGTTAAAAACGCTAATATACAGATATACCAGTATTCTACTCATCGTGGCTTGCGGCATTGAATTCATCATCGCTGGAACGACATTCTTTGAGTGAGAATGCAAAATTTGACAAGGTTTTATCAGATTCTGAGATGGGAGATCGTAAACCATCTGAATATCATAGGTCTTTGGTATTACTCTCTGGTGCTAACTTCAGCCAAGAAGTTCTTAAGAAACTTTGGATGAGAAAACTGCCAAAGAATTTGAATGTAATTTTAGGTAGTTAAAATTATAATGACATACACGAATTAACGAAATTAGCTGATAATGTATCAATAACAAGTAAGGAAGGCTAAGTTCGGGTGTAACCGAACATTACATACTCAGTTGAGAGCTATGGATACAAAATAAGCGAAAATCACCTCGTAGTAAAATGAACCTAGGGTAACCCTGGAATGTGTTTGTATGACATGTGTATCAAATGGAAGGTATTAAAGAGTATTTTAAGAGGGAGTGGGCCATAGTTCTATAGATGGACGCCATTTAGGGATATCGCTATAACGGTGGACCAGGGCTGACTCTAGAATTTGTTTGTACGATATGGGTATCAAATGAAAGGTGTTAATGAGTATTTTAAAAGGGCGTGGGCCTTAGTTCTATAGGTGGATGCCTTTTCGAGATATCGCCATAAAGGTGGACCAGGGGTGACTCTAGAATTTGTTTGTACAATATGGGTATCAAATGAAAGGTGTTAATGAATATTTTAAAAGGGCGTGGGCCTTAGTTCTATAGGTGGACGCCTTTTCGAGATATCGCCATAAACGTAGACCAGGGGTGACTCTAGAATGCGTTTGTACAATATGGGTATCAAACGAAAGGTGTTAATGAGTATTTTAAAAGGGAGTGGGCCTTAGTTCCATGGGTGGACGCCCTTTCGAGATATCGCCATAAAGGTGGACCAGGGGTGACTCTAGAATTTGTTTGTACAATATGGGTATCAAATGAAAGGTGTTAATGAGTATTTTAAAAGGGAGTGGGTCTTAGTTCTATAGGTGGACGCCTTTTCGAGATATCGCCATAAAGGTGGACCAGGGGTGACTCTAGAATTTGTCTCTACCAAATTTCACAAGGATTGGTAATGTTTTGTTCGACATATGGCATTAAAAGTATCCTAGACAAATTAAATGAAAAAGGGCGGACGCCCATTTTGAAAGTTTCTTTTATTTTTGTATTTTGTTGCACCATATCATTACTGGAGTTGAATGTTGACATAATTTACTTATATACTGTAAAGATATTAATTTTTCTTTTAAAATTTGACTTTAAAAAAATTTTTTCTCAAAAAGTGGGCGTGGTCGTTCTCCGATTTTGCTAATTTTTATTAAGCATACGTACAGTTATAAGAATAACGTTCTTGCCAAATTTCATCATGATATCTTCAACGACTGCCAAATTACAGCTTGCAAAACTTCTAAATTACCTTCTTTTAAAAGTGGGCGGTGCCACGCCCATTGTCCAAAATTTTACTAATTTTCTATTCTGCGTCATAAGATCAACTCACCTACCAAGTTTCATCGCGTTAACCGTCTTTGGTAATGAATTATCGCACTTTTTCGGTTTTTCGAAATTTTCGATATCGAAAAAGTGGGCGTGGTTATAGTCCGATATCCTTCATTTTAAATAACGATCTGAGATGAGTGCCCAGGAACCTACATACCAAATTTCATCAAGATACCTCAAAATTTACTCAAGTTATCGTGTTAACGGACGGACATGGCTCAATCGAATTTTTTTTCGATACTGATGATTTTGATATATGGAAGACTATTACTATCACGATTCCTTTATACCTGTACAACCAACCGTTATCCACTCAAAGTTAATATACTCTGTGATCTCTGCTCAACTGAGTATAAAAACGAAATCGCCTCTGTTAATAATTTTCAAAATTCAAAAAGCGAAAGTGCATTAATATCTAATTTGGTTCAAACGACTAGTCTTATGTGCAAAAATTTTGAAAAATTATCATTAGAATTATCAGAAATTAATCAAAATTATTCAAGGTCTCGTTCTATAAGAAGGAAGCGTTTAAGAAGTCCTTCCAGATATAGATCCAATTCTCGTGAGATTCCTAACTGGCTCTGTAAATATCATTATACATTCGGGAACAAAGCTCGAAAATGTGAACAACCGTGTGCCTTTTCAAAAACTAATAATTCAACAAACTAAATTCTTCCGTTGTTGCAGCGACGAACAACGGAAATTTAGAAGTTTCAACTCGTCGCTTATTTATATTTGACAAGGATACTAGATCCAATTCTCGTGAGATTCCTAACTGGCTCTGTAAATATCATTATACATTCGGGAACAAAGCTCGAAAATGTGAACAACCGTGTGTCTTTTCAAAAACTAATAATTCAACAAACTAAATTCTTCCGTTGTTGCAGCGACGAACAACGGAAATTTAGAAGTTTCAACTCGTCGCTTATTTATATTTGACAAGGATACTAGGTTAAATTTTCTAATTGACAGTGGTGCAGAAATTTCGGTACTTCCAGTTCCAAAATTTATAAGTAAAAATACATCTTCTGATATTATTTTGACAGCGGCTAATGGTACAACTATTTCTACATATGGTAAAAAACTTTTGAATATTAACTTAGGGTTAAGGCGTGAATTTCCATTTACGTTTTTGATAGCCGATATCGCGAAACCAATCGTAGTAGCTGATTTTTTGTCTAAATATGATCTACTAATCCATATAAGAAACAAACGTTTAGTTGACCCGTTGACGAGCCTTTCAGTCAACACCATCTCTTGTTTTTGTGATGTTCCTCTTTCGAAAATTTTCTAAGTAGATACGAAATTATTAAAAAATATGCCATCATTGATAGCTGAGCCAGATTACACGAATCCAGTTAAGTATACTACGGTCCAAAGACTTGTTACTGAAGGAAACCTTCCTTTTTCTAAGCCCAGGCGCTTGGATCCAATTAAGTCTAAAATGGCCAAAACCGAGTTCGATTTTCTATTAAAAACTGGAATTTGTAGACCCTCAAATTCCTCAGTAGCATCTCCATTACATTTAGTACCAAAAAAGGATGCTAACGACTGGCGACCTTGTCATGATTTCCGTAGATTGAATGTTATTATAGTACTTGATCGTTATCGTTTACCTCATATACATGATTTCAATATGAATCTTCGAAACAAAAATATATTTTCTAAAATTGATTTAGTGAAAGCATATCATCAGATACCAATACCAATGGCCAAAGAAGATATTTTTTAAACGGCAATAATAACACCTTTTGGTATGTTCGAGTTTTTACGTATGCCTTTTGGATTAAGAAACTCGTGATGAACTGTCCAGGGGTTTATTCACGGGATTGTTAACGGTCTAGATTTCGTATTTGCATACATTGATGACTTACTTATTGCGAGTGAAAATGAGGAAGAACATTTAACACATCTAGGTGTACTTTTCGAACGACGTAATTTTGAACGTCTGAAAAGTTTTTAGTCTTTATTTAATTGCCTATTATTTCTCATTATATTTAGTTCATTTAGTGACTCATTGTTACAAGGACCCTTTCCTAACAATTTGTTACAATCTAAGTCCTCAATACATAATCCTTCCAAAGTCCTCCTCGAACTCCAAAATACTTTGATGTCAGTTCTACCGGACTGTCCCTCACTGGGGTAGGCACCTTGTCGTTGGTGTGAGGACTTAGATGAACTCCATAGCGCCCGACTATGAGGCGAAGCTGTATAGGACTGGCATCTACGCCGTTTCGCCTCATAGGAGGGCGGCGGGATGTCGGTGACCAAGAACTGCCAACCCCCTAATCCACCTTGTTATGCGGACCGTGCCTATTGGACGATTTGCAGCCAGGGGATAAATTCGGCTGTATTCGAACGGAGCCTTCCCGATCCCAGGCCACCTCGAGAAGTATTGATGGCCTTACCACAGTTAGGGGCGTTGCTGTGGCGGACGGTTCTTTCTCCGTATATAATACTGGACCACTGAGCCCACCTTGTACGCCTTAAGCGATGCGTCGCACTCGAGGAGCGAGAGTAGGGCTGATTCAATGAACTCCGTGTTGGAAAAGCACACAAATGAAAACGGAGTAGAAGAGTAGAGAAGGGTACGGAGCAGAGGAAGTAAAAGAGCTTTCTCGCAGTACCGTGCATCACTAAGAATTGTCCAACGCCTGGGAGCAGTGGTCGTCCCAACAGAAGTGGAGATCGAGCGCTTGGAATGGACCCATGAGGCGCTAGAAGTATATCGAAGGCAGTTCAAAAGGTTTGCTGCGAGAAACCCTCAGTTCTGCAATCTGTACGAGGAGGGAGAAGCGTCGAATGGCAGAATCAAGAGGCAACGTTCGGCGGAAGGCTACAAGCCTGCTTTCAAGAGGCAGAAAGGACCCAGTCCCAGAGCCGCGAGGCAGAGCAGTCGCATAGACAAGACAAGTAGGCCCAAAGCTGTAAGACAGATGGGCCCCAATAGCGAGGTAGCAAATACCTCGAAAGCTGCGAGTCAGAGGGAAGTTCCAACTACGGAAGTAGAAGATAAGCCAAAGGGAGGGGTGGTATAATGGTGTTAAGATGATAGCGTGCGACAACATCGCGAGCTTGCGGTGCTGGAGGAAGTGGTTCCAAACCTCCAAAGGCAAGGCTCGAACGCGCGGTTTGATGTGGTGGATAAAGCGCAAATCCCCACGCTACCAAAAGTTAAGGTATGGATACCATGTGTGATGAAGTCGGAGGATACACTGCGACTTCTGCAGAATCAGAATCTGAACATACCGACACAGGATTGGAAGGTACTTACAGTGTCTCGGCCTACGGAGGAAGTTTAGTTCTACATCTTCCAAATAAACAAATAGGCGGAGGATATATTGTACACGCAGCTTGGAAAAATGTCCTTTGGTACAGGAAAAATTTATATGCGACTCCGGAAAAGAAGTCCCGACGATAAAAATCCTAACACGCTAGAAGTTGCCGAAGTCGAAAAGGACCTCAAAAGCCTAAGAGAAAAAATACAGGTGGAGGTAGCCGACGTCACCACGAAGGTGTTAGAAGAGGACGAACAGCCAAATGGTGCTGCGAGTCGCACAGAGGTACACCCGGCACAACAGTTACGAAAGGCTGAAGGGGCCCTCAAATACTCTGAACCAAAAGGGCAAGGGGAGGACGACGACGTCACGACGAAGGTGCTGGAGGGGGACAAACAGCCCAATGGTGCTGCGAGTCCTACAGATAAACCTCCAACACAGTAAAATGGCGTCGAGCGAACTCCCCCTAACCCTTGAGAAGGGTTCGTTTGACGTGGCGCTGATCCAGGAGCCGTGCCTCTCATCGGGAGGAAAGGTTTCTGCCTTAGCGCGCGCGGGTTTGATGTGTACTACGCGCAAACGGAAGGACGGGTGCGAGCTGTAGTAATGGTAAGGAAACTGCTGCATTCTTATATGCTGCCTATTTACATTATTGAGGACCTCGTAGTGGTTGCCGTTGAGCAAAAGAATAAGCAGGCATTTATCCTGGCATCATGCTACATGGTCCATGCTGCGGAGGTTCCACCGATGGAGTGCAAGAGGCTACTACAGGACGAAGGGCGCAAAGGGCGGTTGGTCATAGGCGCGGATGCAAATGCGCACCACAATGCGTGGGGAGGAGCAGATACGAACGAGAGAGGCGAATCTCTATTTTGTTACATCCTGCAAACAAATTTGCAAATAGCCAACAGAGGAAATGTCCCTACATACATTGGTCCAACACAACATCCAGCAATGTTTTGGATATTACATTGAGCTCCGAACGTGATATATCAAGGTATGATTGGATGGTTCTTGATAGACCTTCCTTCTCCGATCATGTGTATGTCAGCTTCAGCATCCCCCTAAAGAGGGTAGAGAAGGGAAGAACCTTTAGAAACCCTAGGTCAACAAACTGGACTAAATTCCAGAAACAGGTAGAAACAAAACTGGGGCGCCCAAAGAAGTTGCTAATGAGGAGAAACTGGAGGAGTCTAATGAATTCCTAACAAGGACGCTTATGACTGCGTATGTTACGAGGGAGGGGCCTAAACACCCTCTAAGCAAAGCCGCCATGGTGGAGCAATAAGCTGAGTCTTCTAAGAAGACAGGTAAAAGAAATGTTTAATCTAGCAAAGACCGCAGAAAGCGAAACGTGTCGGGACGAGTACAGTGATCTACTGCGGATCTACAAGCGTGAAATTTCCAGGGCGAAGAGAATCTCATGGAAAAGTTTCTGTACGGACATAGAGTGATACAGCGAAACAGCACGGTTGAGAAAAGTCCTTGCAAGGGAAAACATAGTCCAGGGACTAATAAAGAAAGAGAACGGAGAATGGTCACGTAATAGTGAGGAATCCCTTGAGGTGCTTCTCGGTACACATTTCCCATCGGGAGATGGTTTAGAAGAGCCAGCAGACAGCACTCACACTTCGATCACGGAGCGGGTAGTGCTGGGCTTGGTGACCGATACCAAGATCGAATGGAGAGTGAAGACGTTTTCTAAGTTTAAATCGCCGGGCCCAGATGGTATACTCTCGGCCATGCTACAAGTTTCAAGTAGAGCGGTCGTGGAATGGCTTAAAATAATATTCGATGGGTGCATAAGACTGAATCATGTACCGCACTTTTGGAGAACTGCTCGTGTAGCTTTCCTACCAAATGCGATGAAGATCGGTCACGTATATCCCAAGGACTATAGACCCATGAGCTTAACATCATTTCTGCTCAAAACCTTTGAGAGGCTGATAGATGTGTATATAAAGTCCAACGTGGATGAAAAGCTGCTCTCCACAACACAACATGCACATGCGTACACCAAAGGCAAGTCGGGAGACACCGCATTGCACAGGGTGGTAATAAGCATAGAGAAAGCCCTGGAATATAAGGAATATGCTCTAGGAGTCTACTTAGACATTGCCGGGGCTTTCAGATTATGGATGGTCTTAATTATATTAAAGTACATCCAGCCTTAACGAGATGGATCGGCTGCATGTTAAATTGCAGGAAGATTACATCACAACGGGGATTGTACGAGGCCATGAAATCAGTGGACAGCGGCACGCCGCAGGGAGGGTAGCAATCACCTCTGCTGTGGACGCTGGTCATCAACCAACTGCTCAGGCGATTCTACGAGGGACCAGTAAAATTTACGGCTTAGGCAGATGACGTCGCAATTGCCATAAGTGGAAAATGCCTTCCAACGATTAGCTCTATGATGGATCGGGCGCTTCGGGATATTCATACCTGGGCATCTAATGTCGGGTTGAAAGTCAACGCGGAGAAGACGGATATAGTCTTGTCTGCAAAGAGGTACAAGCTCCCACATTGGACCAGGCCTAAGTTAGAAGGGGTGAACCTACAGAAGTAACGTTGCACAAAATATCTAGGAATCATCCTAGACAGTAAGCTGTCATGGAAGCTCAACGTGGAGGAGAGGGTGAAGAAGGCCTCAACGGCACTTTATGCATGTAAAATAATGCTGGGGTGTACGTGGGGCCTATCGCCCTCTCTTTCTCATTGGGTTTTTACAGCGATTGTAAGCCCTATTCTATACTATGGAGTTCTTGTTTGGTGGAAAGCCACACAAAAAACAACATACCTCAAAAAATTAGAGGGGGTATGCAGACTATCGATGCTTTGCATTATGGGAGCCCTGAAAACAACCCCGACGGCTGCACTGTATGCCATTCTGCACATTCCACCTGTAGACCTGGTAGCAAAGAACAAAGCATTAACGACCGCAACCAGGCTCGGTGCCTAGGGGCAGCTTGAGCGCCGACCATACGGCCATAGTAGTATAGCGTCATCAATCACAAGACGAACAGACTATCTGATTCCCTATCTGCGCTTCGAGGGCGATCTTAAGGCCACAATAGAGGTGGACGGTCGGCGCAAGGGTGCTCAAATGGCGGACGAGGCGATAAATGTGTACAAAGATGGTTCCAAAGTAGTGGAAGGAGTAGGGTCTGCGTTATACTGTGCTGATCCGGAAATAAACAGCTCCTACAGGCTGCCAGATTACTGTAGCGTTTTCCAAGCGGAAATAGTAGCCGTAACCAAAGCAGTAGAAACCCTGGAAAAGAATACCTTAAGCTAGAACCGTGTTAACTTTTATATTGACATGTCAAGCAGCAATTAAGGCAATAATCTGGCATAGCACAGCATCTAAATGCGTGTTAGAGTGTAAGCAGTCCCTGGAGAGAATCGGGACAGGGAGAAGCATACATCTATATTGGGTCCCAGGGCATATGGGAATAGATGGGAATGAAAAAGCGGATGAAGGAGCTAAAAAGGGCGCATCCCTTGAATCTTGCTCCGTAGACGTCCCAATTAGACTGAGCGAGATTAAGCGAAGGCGAGATGTGTACATGATCGACCAAGCAGGAAAGGCGTGGGTTCAAGCGCGGAGCTGTAAAGTGTCGAGGATTATGTGTAGGTCTTACAACCACAGACTAACAAAGTTGCTTCCATCATTAAAAAGAGAGGACTGTAGACTCATGACGGGTATTCTGACTGGACACTGCCTTCTGGCGTCACATGCCTTTAAATTAGGCTTGGTCAGTGATAGCAGATTTATGAAGTGCGGGCTGGAGGAGGAAACGATCGAGCACGTTCTGTGCTCGTGTCGTGCGCTTGCCAGGCTAAGACTCCAGCTACTACAAGTGAACAAGCTGTCAGATCTAGAAGCAGCAAGTGGAGTAAGTCCTAGGAAGCTTCTAGTATTTGCCAAGAGGACGGAGTTATTTTATAACATAGGTCCTGGTTTTTGATAGGGTTTTTCAGTTTGGTCGTTAAAACAACACTACGGACTCATTCAGTCTATGTGCGGTCCTCATGGACCGGCCAGTTCAACCCAACCTAACCTACGGGACTGTATGTAATATTTGTTCCAAATATGAGCCAAATCGGACAACATAGGTCGCTTTCTATTCATGTATGTATTATGTTTTCCAAATATGGACCAAATCGGACCACAAATACGATTTTTTTGAATATCTCGATCCCTGCGCCACCCAGCGGCGATTTTTTTCACAGGCCGCTTTCTATTCATGTATGTATTATGTGTTCCAAATATGAGCCCAATCGGACCACAAATACGATCTTTTTGAATATCTTAACCCTTGCGCCACCTAGCGGCGATTTTTTTTCATAGGTCGCTTTCTATTCATGTATGTATTATGTGTTCCAAATATGAACCAAATGGGCCAACAAATAGAGATTTTTTTTAATATTTCGATGAATCCGCCACCTATCGGAGTTTTTTTGTTATTATTGCATTGTAATCGGGTTCTGAACTATATTCCAAGTTTCAAGCATGTGGCTTATCGGGAAGTTACTTAAATTTCAATTACAAAATTCGTGCCGGCCAACCTGTCAAGTCAAGGTAAATAAAACCGTTTAAAAAACGCGATAAAACGTTAATATTGACGACGCATCAACTAAAAGCTTTGAATGTATTAAAGAAAAGTTTGCATCTAAGGTATTATTAGCCGTGTTTTTTTTACACGCATATACGTTTACGTTTGCGCGTAAAAAAACGCTTATCATTGCTTAGGAGACCCATCTAGCGGCAGTGGTTAAGTAACTAGGTACAGAACAGGGTGTACCTAAAATCGGAGACACAAACCTCTGGTGGTCATAATGTATAACATATAGCTGAATCGGTTGCGATGGATAGTGGATACAAAAAAATTTTTAGAGGTGATACATAGAATTAGTGTTGAGGGAGGTGAAGCATAGACACGTATTTCAGTTACATCTGAGTATGATGCGTATTGAAATTTAGTAGTACTAATTTTATGCGCAGCAATTTCAGAGGAGTATTTAAAGTTTGACGCTTAGCAGTCCATATAAAGTTCAAGCGTAAACGTCTATAGATGTAAAAAAAAACACAGCTATTAAATCATTTTAATAAAGATGCAAAACTTTCTTTAAATGTTGATGCATCTAATACGGCGATTGGTGGTGTCATACAACAACACTTTAATGGTACATCTGAGCCATTAGGTTTTTTCGAAAAAGCTTTCTCCATCAGAGACGAAGTATAGGGCAATCGATCGAGAATTATTAGCCATTTATTTAAATGTCAAGCATTTTAGATACCTTTTAGAAGGGCGGCAATTTACTATTTACACGGACCACAAACCATTAACTTTAGCTTTAAATTCGAAAACAGAACGCAGCTCTAGGCAAACGAGACACCTTGAGTTCATTCCATAGTTCACTAACGATATTCAATACATTAAAGCAAAAGATAAGATAGTAGTTGACACTTTGTCACGAGCTTTTGAGGTAGATGCAATCAAAAATGCTGCTAAATTTTAAAGTTTTACAAAGCGAGCAACACCAAGATAACGAACTTGAAGAATTAATATCTGGTCAAAATTTCCGAAATCTTAAGTTCATAAAAATTCCTTTGTTAAATTTTAGTATATGGTGTGAAGTTTTAGTAGAAAATCCTAGACCATTTGTACCAAAAAAATTTCGGAAACAATTTTTGATACATTACATGGAATTCATCCTGGTACGAAAGCTATGCGTAGATTAATAGTTAATTAATTGTGGTCTAAGAAGTGCATAAGTCAAAAGTTTATCGTCATACACAATTACCAATTACCAAAATTGCAATACCTAAGAGTAGATTCGAACACATTCATTTAGATATTGTGGGCCCTCTTCCTGTTTCAAGAGGATATGGTTATATTTTTACTATAATTGATAGGTTTACACACTGGCCAGAGGCATATGCGTTAAGGGATATTTCTGCGGGGGGTTTCAATGAAAATTACTACAGCTCAAGGTGCTCAATTTACGTAGAATTTATTTTCGGAATTAACTAAACTTCTTGGAAGCCATCAAATAACAACGTCTCCCTACCATCCTCAAGCTAATGGAATGGTTAAGTTACTTTAAATGGAATGGAAAGTTACTTTAAATTTATTTAACAATAAATCTCTGGAAGGGGAGTATTGTAGGGTATTAGTAATGGATTAATTTTATTAATTTTATTTAATTTAATTTAATTTAATTTAACGTTGTAAATTTATTACTTTGAATTTTTGTAATTTTAAATATGTATCCAAATATTATTTATCAATGTTGAATTTTGTAACATCAAAAATTTTCATTCTTCGATATTTGTTAAACAAAATGATTTAATAATCTATAATCGAAATATTAAAAAAAAAAGAATTTTTCTTTGCAACCACAACATTCTTCATTTTGTTTTGTAAAATAAAAGCCATATATCATTGTTTGTATTGGCAAAGTTAAAATATTACAATTTTCTTTTATTTTTTATGCCAGGAAAACTTTAAGGTGTTCAATTACGCCGAGAAAAAAGCAGTTGTTTGGTTGAGAAATGTCGATATTATGAACTGAAAGTTGTGTTAATTCATATTTTCTGAAAAGATTTACATTTACAGATATCGAATCGCGCACTAACTCAATTCGAGAAAAAAAGTTATTTGTATTTAATTAGCTAGACATGCTCACATTGCTTTATACAATTGTTTTTATACTCAGCGTGCTTTGTACTTGAGTAAATATTGAGATATCTTCACCACGCCCACTTTTATATAAAATATATATATATCTTCGCAAAAAATTGTTTTGAATCAATGATATTTCACTTATCAAGTTTTACGTAAGAGGAAATGGGGAGACATTTTTCCGTTAAACGGGCGGTGCCACGTGTTATGTAGAAAAGTAATTTATCTGAAATGAAATGTACAATTGAAGCTCACGCTGAGTATATAATATTCGATTACACTCGAACTTAGACACCTTGTTGTTATTGATATTAGCGAAAAATTGCAAAGTTTACAAACGGCGGTGGTTACTAGGACATATATCTGAATTTCATTTCTTCATCAGCTAGCTTCTCGGGAGCTGAGTATTGTCTCGAAATCACCAACATTCATACTTTATATTAGTGTAAAGGTAGATGCTTTTAACCCAGTAACCATCACCGTTTGTAAACTTTTCAATTTTTCTCTAATATCAATCACAAAAACAATTGTATAAAGCAATATAAGCATGTCTCGCTAATTAAATACAGTTAATAATATTGATATTATAGTGAACAGCGGAAGTACTGCTAATAAAAGCAATACTATAAAAATCCAATGTTACGAAGCTTTAAGCGCGCCTATAAATATTCCACATAATTAGGATTAAAAGCATATAGAATTAGTATGTACCTAAATGGTGAGTGAAGGGATAGCAACAAAAAGACAATACTTATAGCGTTTTCTTTTCTGAAATAAATTGTTGCCTAAGTAAATGGTAAAGCCTTAATAGAGTTACTCCTACCCCAGAAAATTTTGAAGATTTTTAGTGCATGCAAAGAACATAAATGGCTACCCCGTGTATTAGTTGATTTTCAAAAACACGCTGTGAATGATAATAAAAATTCTTTAGCAATTGTTTCTTTCATTTAAATTTTTTTCGCCTAAAAATATGTGAAGTTACGAAAATAAATTGTCACGATCAGCTAGTTTAGCATAGCTGCACTGTCACACCTCCATTTTATGCAGGGTAAAAGTATAACGCTATTGCGTTGCGAACAGGCAACAATTTTCACAAAAGAATGAAATATTCCATAAGGCGTTACCTGCTTTTTAGAACAGAACAAAATATATTTACAACTCTTGCGCGGCGTACAAAAAGCGTACAACTTTTGCCAGAAAAGAAAACGCTATTAGAGACCAATTGCAAAGCTATCAGCGGGGCATTCACATGGCTGAGTGGTTAACGGCAGCTGCCTTTACACTAGTATAAAGTATGAATGTTGGAGATTTCGAGTTCAATACTCAGCTCCCGAGAAGCTAGCTGATGAAGAAATTAAATTCAGAAATATGTCTTAGTAACCATCGCCGTTTGTAAACTTTGCAATTTTTGTCTAATATCAATAGAAACAAGTAAGGAAGGCTAAGTTCGGGTGTAAGCGAACATTACATACTCAGCTGAGGGCTATGGAGACAAATTAAGGGAAAATCACCATGTAGGAAATTGAACCTAGGGTAACCCTGGAATGTGTTTGTATGACATGTGTATCAAATGGAAGGTATTAAAGAGTATTTTAAAAGGCAGTGGGCCATAGTTCTATAGGTGGACTCCATTTAGGGATATTGCTATAACGGTGGACCAGGGTGACTCTAGAATTTGTTTGTACGATATGGGTATCAAATTAAAGGTGATAATGAGTATTTTAAAAGGGAGTGGGCCTTAGTTCTATAGGTGGACGCCTTTTCGAGATATTGCCATAAAGGTGGACCATGGGTGACTCTATAATGTGTTTGTACAATATGGGTATCAAACGAAAGGTGTTAATGAGTATTTTAAAAGGGAGTGGGCCTTAGTTCTATAGGCGGACGCCTTTTCGAGATATTGCCATAAAGGTGGATCATGGTTGACTCTATAATGTGTTTGTACGATATGGGTATCAAATGAAAGGTATTAATGAGGGTTTTAAAAGGGAGTGGTGGTAGTTGTATATGTGAAGGCGTTTTCGAGATATCGACCAAAATGTGGACCAGGGTGACCCAGAACATCATCTGTCGGGTACCCCTAATTTATTTATATATGTAATACCACGAACAGTATTCCTGCCAAGATTCCAAGGGCTTTTGATTTCGCCCTGCAGAACTTTTTCATTTTCTTCTACTTAATATGGTAGGTGTCACACCTATTTTACAAAGTTTTTTTTCTAAAGTTATATTTTGCGTCAATAAACAAATCCAATTACCATGCTTCATCCCTTTTTTCGTATTTGGTATAGAATTATGGCATTTTTTTAATTTTTCGTAATTTTCGATATCGAAAAAGTGAGAAGTCGGATTTCGGCCATTTTTATATCAATACAAAGTGAGTTCAGATAAGTACGTGTACTTAGTTTAGTAAAGATATATCGATTTTTGCTCAAGTTATCGTATTAACGGCCAAGCGGAAGGACAGACGGTCGACTGTGTATAAAAACTGGGTATGGCTTCAACCGATTTCGCCCTTTTTCACAGAAAACAGTTATCGTCCTAGAATCCAAGCTCCTACCAAATTTCACAAGGATTGGTAAATTTTTGTTCGACTTATGGCATTAAAAGTATCGTAGACAAATTAAATGAAAAAGGACGGAGCCACGCCCATTTTGAAACTTTCTTTTATTTTTGTATTTTGTTGCACCATATCATTACTGGAGTTGAATGTTGACATAATTTACTTATAATCTGTAAAGATATTAAATTTTTTATTAAAATTCGACTTAAAAAATTTTTTTTTAAAAGTGGGCGTGGTCGTTCTCCGATTTTGCTAATTTTTATTAAGCATACATATAGTAATAGGAATAACGTTCCTGCCAAATTTCATCATGATATCTTCAACGACTGCCAAATTACAGCTTGCAAAACTTTTAAATTACCTTCTTTTAAAAGTGGGCGGTGCCACGCCCATTGTCCAAAATTTTACTAATTTTATGTTCTGCGTCATAAGTTCAACTCACCTACCAAGTTTCATCGCTTTATCCGTCTTTGGTAATGAATTATCGCACTTTTTCGGTTTTTCGATATCGAAAAAGTGGGCGTGGTTATAGTCCGATATCGTTCATTTTAAATAGCGATCTGAGATGAGTGCCCACAAACCTACATACCAAATTTCATCAATATACCTCAAAATTTACTCAAGTTATCGTGTTAACGGACGGACGGACATGGCTCAATCACATTTTTTTTCGATACTGATGATTTTGGTATATGGAAGTCTATATCTATCTCGATTCCTTTATACCTGTACAACCAGCCGTTATCCAATTAAAGTTAATATACTCTGTGAGCTCTGCTCAACTGAGTATAAAAAAGCATGGCTCAATTATATGTTGGCTCATCTCATCAGCTGATTTTATTTATTTCATTGCATGGTCGATGGGATTGTCAAAAGGAGATGGCAAACTGAAAATGAAACCAACACATTGGCAACATTTTCTTACACATACAAAGACTGCTAAGTATTATTTATCTATTCCATACCATTCGCACCAACACCAATACACAGATTTTGACAATTTGAACAGACATATTTTTTATTGTACAGATGAGCCAACCATATAGTTGAACCATGGAAAAAAAGTTATTTTTTCGATTATGCGGGGAAACCACACATGCAATAAATACTTAATTCGTAGAGATTTCAAAAAATTTAACAAAATTCTTTTCAGGACCCTGTAAGAATGCGTTCAGCTTTTATCGCCGTTTCCCTAAAACTGACACCTTTCGTTCGAGCCGTATATCAAAAAAAAAAAAAAAAAAAAAATAAGAATGAATTCAGATATCATTATCTAAGTAAATGAACTACCTTTTTAGTATTTATCATAGTGCTAAGGTGAAACGAGCAAATAAGAGATAAGGTGGGTGAAATGTTCCTTGGAGTGCTCGACAGATAATTTTTTCGGAACATTTATGGTTCAGGCCGTGATGCCGACGGTGAGTATAGGAGGTATAAATATAGGCTCATACAGCTTTACGCTGAACTGGATAGAGTGGAAAATTATAAAAGTCCAAGGCTATGCTGGACAGGTAATGTTTTGAGAAAGACCGAAGATGCTCCAGCCAAAAAGATATGCCCATGTTGTTGTTGTAGCGATAAGGTTGCTCTCCGAAGGATTTGGGGAGTGTTATCGATGTGATGGTCCTTTGCCGGATACAGATCCGGTACGCTCCGGTAACACAGCACCATTAAGGTACTAGCACGACCATCTCGGGACCGATTTATATGGGCACATTAAACCTTGAGGCCATCCCTCCCTCCACACCCTCAAGTTCCATGAGGAGCTTGGGGTCGCCAGAGCCTCGTCTGTTAGTGAAACAGGATTCGCCGCGGATAGGTGAGGTTGACAATTGGGTTTGCAGAAGCTATATATTGCGCTGGCAACCTAAAGGGTTGCGCTACACAGCGCCTTGAATCTGGTATTTTAGTTGCCTCTTACGACAGGCATACCTACCGCGGGTATATTCTGACCCCTAAACCGCTGGAGGAAAGATATGCCCATCGACACCCGTGATTGAAGCAGAAAAAGGCGGAGAACTCCAACGAGTTGGGAGAGAAAGGTGGAGAAATACTTAATATCCCTTGGTGCTCCTGATTGGCGTCAGGTATCACGAAACATGGTAGCTAACGCTACTTATAAAGAAACGGCCAAACTCGTCTAAATGATAAAGTGCTAAGCAAGTAAAACGAAAAAAAAAATCGATCGTAGTTAATCACCCTACGGATCACTTTTTTCTCGTTCAGGTCAACTTGTATACTCGTTTGAAATGCAACATACAATACAGCTAAGATTACTAATACGCCCCGGCCAATAAGAATATCATATTGCATTAACGTTTTCGATGCAAGAGAATTTTTAAAAGCCTCAAAAATAAAAAAGGAAAAATATGGAGTTGGGGCAAAAAATTACTAATATATTATTATTACTAGGCGATTCAACCAAGCAATCTCGGGAACATTCTTAATATCAATCCCTTTTAATAATTGTTTTTGTTTTAAACCAAGTGCACTTATAAAAGTAATTGACAATAAACAAATCCAGCATTAGCAGTGATTTGCAACAGATGGCGCAACGCTGATTTAATATAGTTAGTAAGGAGGATTAGAAATAGCAATTTATCAGTCAAACAAACCACCGCTGTATAGCTAAATGGTTAGCGCAGCGTGTCTAAAGCGTACCGATGATGAAGGCTTAGCACCCTTCGAAATGGATCTATCTGCGCAGCTATGGCACAACCTGCAAGATTTTCTACTTACTATTCCAAAAACAAAATACAATTTTACAATTATTGAAAAATTATAAAAACAATAATTATCATTAGAAAAAAATTATTGTTTTGGCCTTGAGCTCGAATCGAACCTTGAATCAATCCCTTTTAATTTGAAGACGTTAAACCCTTTTGTTTTGTGCATCCTATAACAGATAATCAAATTTCCACGGTAGTTACTATACAATTAGAAGACCTCGGGAGTACGATGAATTAAAAGCAAATAAATAAAGCGAACGGATCGAGGTATTCAAAAACTTAGTCCGAAATTAAGGCCTATCGAAGCAGTATCAAATCTTGCAAAATTTTGTTGAATTTCTTACATTTATTTAGTTTTCGAAAGCCACACATTTTCTATATATTCAGTTTTAATAACATACAAATACTTTTTTACTCATTTAAATCTAAGGTAATTCTTTACTTTAGCTCAGAACTGCTAATATCTAAGCTATTTACAAAAAACCCAAAAAATGGCACCGGAGTGCTCCGAAACCCGAGGTGGTATCCATAGTATTTTCGCGCAGAACACCTTTCTGCATTGGAGGCCTGCTGCGTTTATAAAAAATTACGCTGGGTGGGTTCAACAGCTGTTTGGAGAACAAAACTAACCCGCGCAAAACACTTCCAGTCACAGTTTTTTTTGTGGGTACGCAAATTCAACAAAATTACAACAACCACATGAATATTTTCAATTTTGTTTGCAAATATCTCTGTAAAGAAATAAACGTTTCAATTTCCGCTTTCGGATTTGTGGTCCTCGGTCCAAAGCTCGTCTTTTAACACCTCTCCCGATATTTTTGGACGGGTTTAAGCAGTTGTGAGCTAAAGTAAAAAATTACCAAATTTAATTGTTTTATAAGTAAATCGTATTTTGCAGAGTAAAAATGTAATAAAAATGTTTTCATTATTCTAGCAGATCTAAAATTATATTACAATAAAGTGATACGAATTAAATTGATTTCTTTTTGGCATTGTTAAATATACCCAAGTATTTGCCGCGCGTCATTTCTTTCGCTTCGGACACGCCCAGTTGGTAAGCTTCATCGTACATTTTTTTTATTTCCATTATAACATGACTAAAAGGCATATTGCTTAGTTCTGAAAATAAAAATAATGGACAACATAAGTCAATTAGTGCCTTAATAGAGTATTTCAAGCTTACGCAACATAGCATTAATGTCTTCCTGTGACAGATCTTTCGACCATTGCGGCACTGGGGTACGTATTGGAGTATCACTCATTGCAATAAAATTACTTATGCCAGGAACTGTAAAGAGAAAACAATTAAAGTTGGAATCAAAATTTATTGACATATAAACAATAGGGTGGTCCTTATAAATAACATCACCGATATTTTCCAGTCACACCCCTTGTAACGGTAATGCCAAAGTCAAAAGTTCCATATACAAATATAAGCAAATATAAGCAGTTCGATACGTGCTAGTAAATAAAAGCACAACGACTGCAAAGCAAGCTACCATACAGCTATATGTACATGCATGTGAACAGCATAGCTAAGAGCGAAGAGAATATTTTACATTACGAAATCCAATACTTCTCAAACACTTCGAATGCAGTTAAACTTCCAGAATCAATTACAATCAATGTTACTTTTTCATAAGCATGGCCGCTTTGTGAACAGAACTGATTACTTACATCATTACTGGTAATGGAGTAAGTATACGATCTCCGAACAATCTTCGCATGTTTATTACTCTAAGGCACACCTTTCTGAAATTGTTTTCGGTATTGTAGAGAGGTCATCCACATAACGATACACGCTTTCTAAAGGGAAAGGAACCTTATAATACAGACACTATACCAATTCGTGTACTTGTAATCGGCAGTGTAGGTAGAGCACCCACAGAATGATACACAATTCTGAAGTGGTAAGTGCTCTTGGAACAGAATCACTGTACAACTTAGTGTACAATTCAAAGGCACGCTCCTGACAGTTTTGAACGGATATTAGCAGTCTACCCCTGTCCTGTAGTATAACTTACTTAATTAGCGCTTAACCGTTTAAACGGTTATGTCCGTTCAACAAGGTGCGCCAGCCGCTTCTTCGCTCTGCCAACTGGTGCCAATTGGTCACACCAAGGGAGTTTAAATCCTCTTCCACTTGATCCTTCCAGCGGAGTGGTGGAAAAATTTAAAAACATACAATAGTAGGTGTATAAAATACGTTGGATATAAGTTCAAGTTCTGGATTTGAGTCTTTAACCCGTAAATCTGAGAAGTTTCCGATGTGAGAAGATTCATTGTTGGGCACCCACCATTACAATTCAACGCTCATGTCAACTGTAGGCAGGAGTTCGGAGCCAAAGGCATAATGTAATAAAAGAAAGTGGAGGAATATTTGACAGCTGTCATATTGATTGCCCTTAACTCCAGGTTGAATTTGAAAGTACAAGAGAGAAAAGAGGGCCGCTTTGTAAAGTACTTTTTTAATTTTTGCAGCAAATCAATTTCTTTTGGAAGCATTCATTTACCTTTCCAGTCTGAAATTAATATAAAAACGTCCCCCAAAAAGTTATATCCGGTCTGAATTATACAACCTAGTTGGGTATATATTGTTGTTGACTAAAATACCAACTAATATTGCATGTAGCTGACGTTGCAAATCGAGGGTTGCTCTATGCTTAATGCCTCAAAGCTATATGATATTATTTCTTAAATAATTAAATATTATCGAGAAAAAATTAAACAACACAACAGCAGCCCGGACGAGGCTAATAACTCAGGTCCTGGTTTGGAGTATTAATCCAGTAAACTTGTAGGAAGATCGATCTTTGACCTACATGCCTAGAAATTCGACACTGAAGGCTCTTTAATAGGATCTTCACATGGTGGGGTTGACTAGTCATCTGTGTGTGTTGACTAGTTATTAATATCAAACCCATTTTGAACACATTGAAACTGACTAATAGCTTAAAGGCATAGAGTGTAGGGTCTATTAGACTCGCCGATATTCTGGTGGTAGATTTCTCGTTATCGTTTGCGTTAAAACTTTAAATAAACGCAGGAAAACCGAGATAAACGACTTATGTTAAAGAGCCTATTCGTCAACGTGTGGGGAAACTCTTGAGGTTGACACATGAAGGTGCATGGAGCAGTATTACTTCGGTCGCCCTCTGAAACTGGCAAATTGTGGGCAGGGGGTCCGAAGCCAGAAAGAGCATCGTTCACCAGCGAAGTTGTCAAGCTAGCTGTTATAACTCCCCACAAGCCTGTTTGGGTCATCTTTTCCCTATGATGCACATCTTCGAGCAAAACCCAGACCATTGCACCAGCCAACAAATGCCACGAGGTTGGGAACGGGGGCACAGAGTCAATCATCCACCTGGGTAGTTGGTTGAGGTTAAGCGGGTCTTCATACAACGGTGTAAAGGAAAAATGCGCCCCGCAGAGCGAGTTACGCACTGGCCTTGAAGCTGGGTATAAAACTAAGTTCAACTAAAAACTGAAAAACAAAAGCATCGGTTAGTTTTTTGTCGCTACCGTGGCAAAGGTTTCAAGGCCTGTACCTTAATGACAATGGTGTATGCTTGGTTTAAGTTCACTTTCTGGTCTGAATTATAAAAAATAATTGCAAACTCATTGCCGTCACCGAGATGCCATTGTCGAAACAAGGAAATTGAGATACTGCGACGTTGCTGACAAATAATATAGTTCGCGTCTGAAGACGATTGCGCTCTGACATGCACGCATATATGAGCGCTGCCCACGCCTATTTTGCTTGGTGACCAGAAAGTCAGGGTTGGCAAAGAAAGTGTAATTCGCCTCTTATCAGCCTCCACGAAGAGGCTTTACGTAATGATTATGGCTGATTGAATTTGCTGGACCACGAAATATGTTATCATCCAGCACCATGTTTAAACATTAAAATATCAATATATCCGTAGTTCGACCCCACAAAACCTATAAAAAGATGATTAGACCAATTATTAGGTATTTTCCAAATTTTAAAACATCTTACCATAATTTAACATGAAAGATGTGTAAATTTTAATAATTTCTTTATACCTATATGACACTACTTTATTTTCGTGTATTTTTTCTTGTATTTTATCTTCAATTTTTTGTCGCACTCCCTCCCAATACGGCTTCAGTACTTGTGTAAGTGTCTAAACTATATTTGAAAAAACTAACGAAATACAAAGAAAATACAATCTAGTTCATTAAAAACCAACGAGCCAGTTTGTATTTCGATAGGTTTTTTTGGCATTGGGCCGTTTTTTCTTTATTTTTTTCTGACACCTGAAAATTTTGTTTTTAGTTTGAAAATTTGGTGCATAAAAACACAATTAAAATCAACTTTCTTGTGAAAAAGGTGAACCATTAGAGACCGAAATAATTTTCACGTGTTATTTGCATTGTTTTTTTTTTGTTAATAGTGTTAATGTAAAAATAAAATGTAAAACATAAACAAAAACTAAAACATGTCAAACTCATTAATTTTGGGGGAATAGTGGTCTTGCTTTTTCATGATAGAAATTGTTTTTGTGTTTTGAAGTTCCGATAAAGTTTCGTCAGTTTTTTTAGCTTGGAATCCAAGCAAAAATAAAGTAGTGTCATATATGCTTTAAATAAACAAAATTATTACATGAGAATTGTCAAAAGTTTGAATATGAGAAAATTCAACACAAAACAGAATTGGAGGATGTATATTTTTATAGAAAAATCGATATGTATAGTTTACCATATGCCTTTTCCTCTGAATAAAAAAGTAGTTTTATAAAGCGACAACATTCTTATTTCTAAGGGCGTTCAAGATGGCGGCGTTAGAGCGAGAAACTGCTTACATCCGCCACCTTCTATAATTCCATCATGGTAGCAACTACAATTTCATACTAGATATCATGACGAATATTAGTGACACTAAGTGATACTCACATCACTAGTCTGATGCTAAGTAAATGAAGCCACAACAACAATAAAGCTGGCAGTCACTTGTATCTACATAAACGAATCAATCATTATGTCTACACATATTTACGTACACGCAGCGGAGAGAAAACGTACAAACACATGCATATATCTTATCTGAGATGCGCTCAAAAGTAGGCAATAATTTGTGCAAGTAACACTCACATATACACGCGCATATGAGAAGCTATAAACGTAGTTATAGTTGGTAATTTTATAGCTGCTAACTGACAAGTAAATTCTAGAATAGAATCGCCTAGAAGTATGTCAACGAGGAAACCAAACACTATAAAAGCAGCAACAGTTGAGGCACGAAAATCGTTTTGATTTAAGCAAGCTATCAGTTGCGTAGTATAAGTGTATTTTCACGTAGTCTAATAAAGACAATTTTTGCATTATTCAATATTGGAGTTATTTACATATTTAACAGTTTAGTGATTCGAACGTTAGCAGAAGGTTGCAAATAAGCGTATTGCACTAAATTCGTTACAATTGGTGTCAGAAGAGGAATTGTTGAATAAATTCCACAGGACAACAAGGACATGGCAAAATTAAGTGAATTGAAGATCCAGCAGCTGAAGGAGTTGGAGAGCCGTGGATTGCATACAACCGGCATTAAACTCGAACTTCAGGCACGACTACGAGAGGCAATGGAAGCAGAAGGAATTAACGTGGAAGAGTATGTCTTTCATCTTGATGTCGACGAGACAACAACAAAAAATGAAGAGAAAAACGAAACATCGCAGACAGTTACGAGCACAGACTTGAACATGATATTGGCTGCAATATCTGCACAAACATCGACAGTAACATCAATGTAGTCGTAGAGGAAGACTATCAGTCATCTCAACTGGAAGAACAGAAGACATATATGACATCCCAACTGGAAGAACAAAAGCCAAATATAACATCTCAACTGGCAGAACAGAAGACATATATGGTATCCCAAATGGAATCACAGGAGACACGTATAACATCCAAGATGGAAGCACAGGAGACACGCATAACATTCAAGATGGAAGAATAAAAGGAGCGCTTATCATTGCAGGTGGCACAAATGTCTTCGCAGTTAGAAGCACAAAAAGCAAGGGTAACATCAAAGCTGGAAGCGCAGGATGCAAAAATCTCTCAATTTCAGGCAGAAATTGATGATTTAAAAGGTCGAATGAAGCAGGTGCAACTAAATCGGCCAGCAGTTTCAGCGAGTAATCCAAAGTTAAAAACACCATCCTTTAACGGTTCTGTTCCTTTCCAGGTCTTTAAGCTACAGTTTGAGAAGACCGCCGCAGGGAACAACTGGAATGCTGAAGATAAAGTTGCAGCTCTATTCGTAGTGTGGCAACGGTGTAGTACAGACAGATTGATGGCAACCTTAGCCATAAAGGAACATAAAGGAAACAAAATAACGAGTGCGCTCATCGAACAAAATAACACATACACAAACACTTGTATATACATATACATGATCAATTTTTACAGTAAGCATTCTCATTCGTATAAATCGCTTTTCGCTGTCAAGTCGTAAACTCGAGTCGCAAATTTATTATTAAATTCATTTCATTTCATTTTAGTTAAGTTTATTAATTATAGTTTTTTCATTAATGTAAATATAATTTAATTTAAATAAACGGGAGTTATACAGCTGCTGAGATAATTCGGTGTGTTCATCTAGTTACCACAGTAGCATTGAAGGGGCCAGCAGCCGAAATCCTACAGACGATTCTCGAAGGAGAGCGGAACAACTATGAAGCATTGATGGCCGCTGTCGAGAGACGTTATGGAAGCGAGCATAGAAAACAGATATACCAAATTGAGTTGCAAAATCGTTACCAAAAAGCTAATGAGACTTTGCAAGAGTTTGCTTCGGATGTTGAAAGGTTGGATCATTTGGCAAATGCGGGCGCACCCGTGGAGTACACCGCGAGGGTAAAAATTCAGATTTCTATAAATGGCATACGGGACGTAGAAACGAAACGAGCTACATATGCGAACCCAAAGCCAACATTTGCTGAAACGGTATCCCATGCACTGACTCAGTAAACTGTCTCACTTTTGAGTAAGCCAGCGTACAAAGCTCATCGTGTGGAAAGACCAGATTGGGTAGACACAATTTTGGAAGCACTGAAGGGATCACAACAGAAAAATGCCGGAGTTATGAAATGTTTCAAGTGCGGCAACCCAGGTCACATTGCAGCACCGGTCCGAATAGTTCCAACAATGTGGGTAAACTCAGCGCTGAAGGAGATGAGCAAATCTCCAAATCTACTCAATCGTTAAACAAAAGCGAGTCAGCCGCAAGTGGCAACAGCTGGCTCCCGAAATGGAATGCCCAATCTCTATCTCGCAAATTGGAAGGTCAAGCAATCTTACTGTCGGAGGACATGTGGATGGAAAGGAACGTTTACTGACTGTAGATACGGGTGCATCGAATGATGGAATTTCGATCAGATTTAGTCAACAAGAAGATAAGACCATTGCTGGGAGCAAGATTACGTACAGCCACGGGAGAAGACACCCAGGTAATTGGAGAAGTAGCATGTGAAGTAGCAATTGGGAAAGTCAAGGTACTACACAATCAAGATCGATATGCAAAGCAAGACGATGCGATATAAGAACATGGATGTGCCACTTAATTTCGGCTACGAGAGAGGCTACAGCAGTAAACGAGTGCTGGTGGAAGAGAGTCAGCAAATGCCACCAAAATCAGAAGCAGTCATCTGGGCAAAGGTTGATGGAGATGGTGGGACAAACAAATTGTGGATTGTCGAAGCAGAAAACAAATCAACGCCGACCGTACTTGTAGGAAAAACTCCGACTATAACAAAACAAGATGGACGTATCCCGGTAAGATTACTCAATGAGTTCAAGTGACCACTCAAACTGACCAGAGGAGCTATTTTGGGAAGATGCCAAGAGTTTGAAGTAATAATCAATTGTGAACAGCTCCAGGAAGAGGTTTCAACTAGCAATATTGATCTTTCAGATGGCATCATGGCATGAACGGAGGAACTAGAAGAAGACTATCAGAGTAAGGCAAAACAACTTCTCCTAAAGTACGCGAACATATTTGACCAAGATGGCTCCAAACCAGGCCGCACCAACGTTGTGAAACATCAAATTGACACTGGAGATGCGAGGCCGATCCGTTCCACGTAGTGTTCCACAGGCGAAGCGGGAAGTTGTGACTCAAATCATACAAGAAATAAGCGGCAGCGGCGTCATCGAACCATCAGCTAGTCCATGGAGCTCACCGGTAGTACTTGTAAAGAAGAAGGATGGAAAAATGAGGTTTTGCGTGAACTCAGGAGCGGATTTACATAGGGGCAACATGGGCAGTTGCCCAGGGCGCCGTTTAAATAGGGGCGCCAAAACTAAGACAAGGAAAAACATTTTTTTTTTAACAATTTTTGTTGTTATATCGGCCTACTGATTTGTAAGATCGCGAGTTTGAATCGAGCTCAAGGCCTAACAATAATTATTTTATCATTATTATTGTTATAATATATTTTTTCTTAATTGAAAAAATTTTTAAATTAGAATAGAAGAAAGAAAAAATTTAGACAACTGCCAAAGCTCGTTGTATAGATCCATTTCGGGAACTGCTAAATTCCTTCATCGGCAACGTTTAGGCGCCGCTGCTATAACCATTCAGCCACCACAGCGGTTTTTTGTTTGTCTTCATTATTCCTACTTCAATTCTGGTTCTTGCCAATTGATATTCACAGCACTGCGACATCTGTTACAAAATAGTTGTGAAAATTGGACTTTGTTTATGGCGATGATGCCATAGTGTCATATTTTATTGACACTTTTTCCCCGTGCTCTGGGATGTATTAACAATTTTTGTTGTTATATCGGCCTACTGATTTGTAAGATGGCGAGTTTGAATCGAGCTCAAGGCCTAACAATAATTATTTTATCATTATTATTGTTATAATATATTTTTTCTTAATTGAAAAAATTTTTAAATTAGAATAGAAGAAAGAAAAAATTTAGACAACTGCCAAAGCTCGTTGTATAGATCCATTTCGGGAACTGCTAAATTCCGTCATCGGCAACGTTTAGGCGCCGCTGCTATAACCATTCAGCCACCACAGCGGTTATTTGTTTGTCTTCATTATTCCTACTTCAATTCTGGTTCTTGCCAATTGATATTCACAGCACTGCGACATCTGTTACAGAATAGTTGTGAAAATTGGACTTTGTTTATGGCGATGATGCCATAGTGTCATATTTTATTGACACTTTTTCCCCGTGCTCTGGGATGTATTAACAATTTTTGTTGTTATATCGGCCTACTGATTTGTAAGATCGCGAGTTTGAATCGAGCTCAAGGCCTAACAATAATTATTTTATCATTATTATTGTTATAATATATTTTTTCTTAATTGAAAACATTTTTAAATTAGAATAGAAGAAAGAAAAAATTTAGACAACTGCCAAAGCTCGTTGTATAGATCCATTTCGGGAACTGCTAAATTCATTCATCGGCAACGTTTAGGCGCCGCTGCTATAACCATTCAGCCACCACAGCGGTTTTTTGTTTGTCTTCATTATTCCTACTTCAATTCTGGTTCTTGCCAATTGATATTCACAGCACTGCGACATCTGTTACAGAATAGTTGTGAAAATTGGACTTTGTTTATGGCGTCATCGCCACGAGCTTTGGCAGTTGTCTAAATTTTTTCTTTCTTCTATTCTAATTTAAAAATTTTTTCAATTAAGAAAAAATATATTATAACAATAATAATGATAAAATAATTATTGTTAGGCCTTGAGCTCGATTCAAACTCGCGATCTTACAAATCAGTAGGCCGATATAACAACAAAAATTGTTAATACATCCCAGAGCACGGGGAAAAAGTGTCAATAAAATATGACACTATGGCATCATCGCCATAAACAAAGTCCAATTTTCACAACTATTCTGTAACAGATGTCGCAGTGCTGTGAATATCAATTGGCAAGAACCAGAATTGAAGTAGGAATAATGAAGACAAACAAAAAACCGCTGTGGTGGCTGAATGGTTATAGCAGCGGCGCCTAAACGTTGCCGATGAAGGAATTTAGCAGTTCCCGAAATGGATCTATACAACGAGCTTTGGCAGTTGTCTAAATTTTTTCTTTCTTCTATTCTAATTTAAAAATTTTTTCAATTAAGAAAAAATATATTATAACAATAATAATGATAAAATAATTATTGTTAGGCCTTGAGCTCGATTCAAACTCGCGATCTTACAAATCAGTAGGCCGATATAACAACAAAAATTGTTAATACATCCCAGAGCACGGGGAAAAAGTGTCAATAAAATATGACACTATGGCATCATCGCCATAAACAAAGTCCAATTTTCACAACTATTCTGTAACAGATGTCGCAGTGCTGTGAATATCAATTGGCAAGAACCAGAATTGAAGTAGGAATAATGAAGACAAACAAAAAACCGCTGTGGTGGCTGAATGGTTATAGCAGTGGCGCCTAAACGTTGCCGATGAATGAATTTAGCAGTTCCCGAAATGGATCTATACAACGAGCTTTGGCAGTTGTCTAAATTTTTTCTTTCTTCTATTCTAATTTAAAAATTTTTTCAATTAAGAAAAAATATATTATAACAATAATAATGATAAAATAATTATTGTTAGGCCTTGAGCTCGATTCAAACTCGCGATCTTACAAATCAGTAGGCCGATATAACAACAAAAATTGTTAATACATCCCAGAGCACGGGGAAAAAATGTCAATAAAATATGACACTATGGCATCATCGCCATAAACAAAGTCCAATTTTCACAACTATTCTGTAACAGATGTCGCAGTGCTGTGAATATCAATTGGCAAGAACCAGAACTGAAGTAGGAATAATGAAGACAAACAAAAAACCGCTGTGGTGGCTGAATGGTTATAGCAGCGGCGCCTAAACGTTGCCGATGAAGGAATTTAGCAGTTCCCGAAATGGATCTATACAACGAGCTTTGGCAGTTGTCTAAATTTTTTCTTTCTTCTATTCTAATTTAAAAATTTTTTCAATTAAGAAAAAATATATTATAACAATAATAATGATAAAATAATTATTGTTAGGCCTTGAGCTCGATTCAAACTCGCGATCTTACAAATCAGTAGGCCGATATAACAACAAAAATTGTTAATACATCCCAGAGCACGGGGAAAAAGTGTCAATAAAATATGACACTATGGCATCATCGCCATAAACAAAGTCCAATTTTCACAACTATTCTGTAACAGATGTCGCAGTGCTGTGAATATCAATTGGCAAGAACCAGAATTGAAGTAGGAATAATGAAGACAAACAAAAAACCGCTGTGGTGGCTGAATGGTTATAGCAGCGGCGCCTAAACGTTGCCGATGAAGGAATTTAGCAGTTCCCGAAATGGATCTATACAACGAGCTTTGGCAGTTGTCTAAATTTTTTCTTTCTTCTTTTCTAATTTAAAAATTTTTTCAATTAAGAAAAAATATATTATAACAATAATAATGATAAAATAATTATTGTTAGGCCTTGAGCTCGATTCAAACTCGCGATCTTACAAATCAGTAGGCCGATATAACAACAAAAATTGTTAATACATCCCAGAGCACGGGGAAAAAGTGTCAATAAAATATGACACTATGGCATCATCGCCATAAACAAAGTCCAATTTTCACAACTATTCTGTAACAGATGTCGCAGTGCTGTGAATATCAATTAGCAAGAACCAGAATTGAAGTAGGAATAATGAAGACAAACAAAAAACCGCTGTGGTGGCTGAATGGTTATAGCAGCGGCGCCTAAACGTTGCCGATGAAGGAATTTAGCAGTTCCCGAAATGGATCTATACAACGAGCTTTGGCAGTCGTCTAAATTTTTTCTTTCTTCTATTCTAATTTAAAAATTTTTTCAATTAAGAAAAAATATATTATAACAATAATAATGATAAAATAATTATTGTTAGGCCTTGAGCTCGATTCAAACTCGCGATTTTTTTTTTTATTTATCAAACAAATTTTTTTTTTGAATATTACAACAAGAATGAGATTTTTTGAATTTTTTACAGAGAAAAAATTAATCAAAGTACATTTCAGAAGTAAATGCAACATTTGGTTTGTATCTGAAGCGCTTAGTTTTCAACAAATCATAAAGAATTTTGTACTCAACATGAAGTATGATGTAATGTTCCGGCTTGGATAGCTATAAAGCTACTGTAATAGGAACACATCCAATGGTGAATTTTATTTGCGAAGAGTGTATTACATACATACATAATATTGATCTGGTATTGCGAGACATGCAAGAGAGTGTTAATAGGAACAGTGGCTATTTAAAAGAATACAAAAACGAATTTGAAGAAGCTTTAAAAACCAACTAAAAAGAGATGCGGGCGTTAATGAAAACAATGGAGGAAAAATACAATGAACGTTTGGCGACCTTAAAAATGCATCAAGAAATGTATATTAAAAATGCAGCTGAAATTAAGAAGGTGCGGGAGATAGCAGAGAAAATAAAAAATCAAGCTAAAGTAGTGGGGAGGGAGAATGAGAAATTTTGTAGTGAAATAAAAACAATAGTAAAAGAGAAAAACGATGGGATACCACAACAAACATATGCAAATATTCTAAGAACGGGTGGAAATAAAAACACAGCTAGGGCCGTTCCAGAGCTTAAGAAACGGGCTCCTATTATTGTTAAACCGAAGGCAAAACAAACTAGTGAAAGAACAAGGCAAGATCTAAATATTAAAATTAACCTTAACGAGCTAAAGATAACAGACATTAAAGCGGGCCATAATGGTATTATGGTGATCGATAGTATTAACGAAGATGAAAGAAATAAGATTAAAAAAATTATGGATAAAAAAATAAGTGATGAATATGAAATAAAGATACCACGTGACTATAAACCAAAATTATTTATAACAGGCATGCAGTTTGAAAAGAATAGAGATGACCTGATCGAGTGTCTAAAAAAGCAAAACAAATGCCTAGAACAGGGTGAAATAAAAATTATTAAGCAATATAATGTTAAAACTAGCAACAAAAACTATTACAACGCAATATTGGAGGTGGACGAGGAAATGTTTACTAATGCTTTAAAATTGGATAAGCTCAACGTAGGATGGGAAAGATGCAAAGTTTACGATGGCGTTGATGTGACAACGTGTTTCAAATGCAGAGGATACAATCACAAGGCGACTGAATGCAAAAACGAGGAAGTTTGTACCAAATGCTTGGGTAAGCATAAGACCATTGAATCTAATGAACAACCAGCAAACAAGTGTATAAACTGCATAAAGGCAAATGAGAAGTTAAATCTAGGACTAGATGTCAATCACTCGTGCAATAGCAGACAGTGCCCAGTCTACCTAAAGCACTTGAATGCAAAAAAACAAAGGCTAGGATACTAGCAGCGAACACCCGACGCACTGATAAGCCCGCCACAATCCAATGAGATACCGCTGAAGAAAATTCGATACAAAGAAAGACTGCAGACTAGACACAATGAACTTAAGTGCATATACTTGAATATTAACAGCATAGTATCAAACAAATGTGAACTGGAAGTGTTGGCTGAAGTACATACACCAAGTATCATATTATGTTCGGAAACGTGTACAACGAAAGATGTTGAAGACAGCGAATTAGAAATAGCATCGTATAATATGGTTAGATGCGACTCGCACAGCAGGCATACAGGAGGAGTACTAGTGTATGTTCATAGGACAGTGGAGATAAATGTAATTTATAATGCTAGTGTCAATATGAACTTATGGTGCATTATAATAAAATTGAAAAAGGTCGATAAAAAGTGGCAAATAGGGGTTCTGTATCATTCGCCAAGCACAAGTGATGCAGCGTTTATCGAGTACCTAAATGAAATATTAATTGATAAATTTGAAAGAAGTAAATGTAATATACTAATCGGGGATTTTAATATAAACATGAACTACATATCAACATATAGTACAAAATTGAATGAGATATTTTCTGTGATGGGTATGACCCAAAAGGTAGAATTTAATACTCGAATTACAGATGCAAGTGCATCTAAAATTGATTTATTATATTCAAATTCAGATGAAATTCAGTGCAATAATTTGCCTGTATACAAAATTTCAGATCACGAAACAATAATGTTCAATATTAAAACGTCTAAATCATACCAGATGAGAATGACCAAGAAAATCACAGCTTGGGATAAATATAATAGTGAAATCTTAATAAGCATCCTGAGATCATGTAACTTCAACATAAATGAAAACCTACTAATTGATGAGAAAGTCGAATTAGTGAACAACATAATAATGCAAGCTATGGAAAGTTTAACGTATGAAAAAAAAGTACATATCAAGCTAATGAATAAATGGTACGACAGAGAATTGGCGCAAATGAATAAATGCAAATATAATAATTATAAGCTTGCGATACAAACAGGTGATTGGAACGAATATAAATCGTATCTACAAAAAGCTAGTAAAAATAAAGAAAGTTAAATATATGGAAAATAAAGTCGAAATGAATGAAAATAACGCCAAAGAAATGTGGAAACATCTTAAGCAAGCGGTTTGCTTAACGAGAGATAACGAAGGGATTAAAAAGGCGATAATAGATGGTATGATGGTAGAAAATGAAACTGAGCTGGCAAATGGTCTAAATAGGTTCTTTATAAATAGCGTAATAGAAATTAATAACATCATAGAACCTTGCCGTGTAGCACTAAGTGATGTACGAGTCAATTCTAGATTAAAGTTTGCCAAAATAACAACAGATGAAGTTATTAATATTCTGAAAGAGTTCAAATATAAAATATGCGGCAGAAAACTTTTATCTGATGGAGTACTTAAAGACTGTATATCGTATGCAGGATATTTCTAGGCACAAATAATCAATAACAGCCTAGAAGAGGGTCTTGTACCAGAAAAGTGGAAAACGTCAACGGTGATACCAGTGGAAAAAGTTAAAAAGACAGTAAAACCTGAAGAACTTAGACCCATAAACACCCTGCCTAGTGATTGTAAAATACTTGAAGCTTATGTGAAGAACCAGTTAACGAAATACCTTGAAAATAATAATATACTAGCCCACCAACAGTCAGGCTTTAGAAAGAAACATTCATGTGAGACAGCTCTTAATTTGGTGATACATGACTGGAAAGAAGAGTTAAATAATAAAAAAGTGGTTGTTTCAGTCTTCCTAGACCTCAAACGAGCTTTTGAAACAGTGGATAGGGAGATCTTAATCAAAAAAATGCAACGTATTGGTATAACTGGTATAGAACTTGACTGGTTTCGCAGCTATTTGAAGCAGAGGAGACAGAAAACGGTTATAAATACCGTGATGTCTGATGAATTGGAAGTACCCATAGGGTTACCACAAGGCCCAGTTTTGGCACCGATACTGTTCTTAATTTATATTAATGATATAGTTAACGCTATTGAAGGTTGTGAAATTAAACTATTCGCTGATGATGCATTAATAATGATTAGTGAGAATAATATTAATTCTGCACTTTTTAAAATACAACATGAACTGAATAACCTGTATAAATGGTTGTGCGGAAATAGACTGAAACTTAATATAAATAAAACGAAATTTATGATAATGACAAGGAGGAACGTTAATGAGGATATAATTGGTTTAAAAATAAATGATGAAAGCATACAAAAAGTTGACAGTATAAAATATTTGGGAATTATAATTGATAACAAACTCAAGTTTGAAGAACATATAAACTACACAGTCCAGAAAGTTGCGAAAAAAATTGGGGTTATGCAGAGAACATCCAAATATATTCAAAAAAAGTACAAAATAATTATATATAAGTCCATTATAGAACCTCACTTTGTAAACTGCCCATCTATTCTATTCATTGTGTCAGACAAAGAAATAGATAAACTTTAAAAGATGCAAAACAGATGTATGAGATTTATTCTTAAAAAACCTAGAGATACTCGTACGGCTGATATGCTGAGAAGTTTGAACTGGTTAAGTGTCAAGCAAAAGATTTTTTTTCACGCTATGAAGTTTATATTTAATATTAAAAGTGAAAATGTACCTGAATATCTAAGTAAAAACGTAGTATTAGTTAAGCAAACACATAACATTAATACAAGGAATAAACACAATTTCAAACTGCCTTTATTCAGAACTGAAATAGATCAGCAAAATATTTTTTATAAAGGTCTAAAAAGTTTCAATGAACTGCCTATAGATATAAAAAGTTGTAATGAAATCGTAGCTTTTAAAGCAAAACTTTATGAATATTGTAAAACCTTAGCAATAAGATAGTAAATTGTAATATAATTTAATTTATGAATTAGGCTTTTTTGCCGTAATAATTAAATGAAATGAAACTAACTATTCTGCAGCATTAACTCAAAAATCACGTTTTTTGATTTATGCCGGTCTTGCAGCAAATGAGCGATATGTAAACACTAAGTTTTAGCAGCTTGTGTGCAGTAAATGACGTGAAAAGCCCGGCCCACATTCAAAACGACGACTCCGAGCGACAACGGCGAAAAACTGAAGCTTGACGATATTTGCCGCCAAGCACCGACGACTGATTATAATGAAAGCGACAACGACAGTTTTGCATTAGCTCAAACAACAACAAAAAATTTTGAAAAAAGTATTGCATGTGTTAAAAAAATGTATAACTAATAAATGTCAACACATATTTAAAGCTATTTGCATTTATTTTGATTTTTATTCACAAAAAGAAAAAAGGACGCCACGACCGTCGCTTGTCAAAATAGAAATAGATCTAATCTAGCGACAGCGGCATTCATGATTGATTGCCGCTTTGTCGTGTCGTGTCCAAAAAATTTCTCCCCATAAGAACATGTTTAAAAATAACTTGACAGATGCCGCACCGTCGTTGTCGTCTTGAATCTGTTTTCCCTAAAAGATTCAAATTTAATTGAAATTTCAAATTTAAAAATCAAGTAGGCATTGAAGTATTTTTTCGGGGAAATGCGCGAGCTCACTTTTTCAATGGAAACTAAGATCTGAATATTTTCTGTTTCTGGTTAATTTGAATAGTTCGCGCCTCTATACAATGCGCTGCGTACATTTTATGTAATCTTAAAAGTCGTTCCGAGTTAAAAACATCAAAAAAGTGTCAGTGAATTAATGTTTTTGTGAAAAATAGAAGAATCAGTGCAAATATGAAAAAGTTAAGCGGCGCAGCAAACAAAAAACGTGCAGCCGAGAAAGTGCAGAAAGACAAAGATTTACTGTCGAAAATCCCTAAACTTGATTGTTTTTTTCAAACTCCTCGAAAAGAAAATGACTCCGTTATTGATCATAACCAAAAAGGTAAAATTGCATTAGTCAATTGATCGACAGCTAGGTTAGCCCAGGTAGATTCTGGGCCAGAAAGCCAGATTTCGCTACCTGGGAGGCACCCTACTGTCAAAAATTTTGAGTTTATTTTCAGTACGAAACATTTTCACTATAAAATTGTTTTTCAGATTCGAATGATGAACTGCAATTTAATGTTATTGCGAAATCTGTGCCACCTAATAATGAGGGTTTAAGATCAGATCATTTTGAAGGTTAGAATATGGAAAAAAATGTGGTACCTATATAAGAGTTTTAATTATATGTTTTATACATATGTCAAAGTCTCGAAAGTGGAGAAGTCACATCAAATCCCCCTACATGTGACATACCTATTCAGGAAAATAAAGATTTGAATTCCCCACAAGACCCTAGTGGACTGGATCAATTGATTTTGAGCGATGAGCCCGCCAAATGGACAATTAATGATGCAATTCGTGATCATATAGCAATACATGGATGCAAACAGAATTCTGAAGCTGATTTCAGTCTATCCAAACGAATTTATATTGATGGAGGCGTAGGTAAGATACCTATCAAAAAATCTCTTTCATAGAAATCTTCAAAATGGAGAGAGAAGTCTTCGCACTTGCCTTATTTATTCTGCTAGTAAAGGAAGTGTGTTTTGTGTACCATGTGTTTTGTTCGAACCTGCTTCTTATTTCAACTGCAAAATGTGATTCAATGATTGGAAATATTCGACTCAACGGGTAAAAGAGCATGAAAATTCTCCAAGCCACAAAAACAACGTATTGAAACTGACACAAAGGAGTCATCAGGAATCAAGAATTGATAAAACGCCCGTTATTCAATTGAATGAAGAAATAGATTACTGGAGGAAAGTTTTAAACCGAGTTGTTTCCGTAACGAAAGCTTTAGCATCCCGTGGATTTCCATTCAAGGGCAGTGACGAAAAACTGGGATCTCCAAATAATGGGAATTATTTGATGTTTCTGGAAGTTGTTGCAGAATATGACCCCTTCTTGGCTGAACACATAAAAAAATTTGGCAACAAAGGCAGTGGCAGCACAAGTTATTTATCCAAAACGATTTGTGAGGAGTTCATAAGTTTGATGGCGAAAAAAGTGATATTTACCATTTCAGAGAAGATAAAAGCAGCAAAATATTTTTCTATCGTACTAGATTCGGCCCCTGATATATCCCACGTTGACCAGCTATCGTTCGTTTTTAGATATGTCCAGCAAAATGGTGTCCCCGTTGAACGATTTCTAAAATTCATGGAGAACACGGGGCACAAGGCGATAGAATAAGCTGATGCTATTTTAAAAACTCTCGACTGACCTCGGACTAGACATTGGTGACTGTCGCGGTCAATAATACGATAACGCGAAAAACATGGCTGGAGTTTATAATGGTCTTCAAGCTCGGATAAAAGCATCAAATCCTGCAGCAGAATACGTACATTGCGCTGCTCATTCGCTGAATTTAGTGGGTGTACATGCAGTGAAGATTTGACAGAAAAAGCAATTTGTCGGCAAGAAGCGAAGGGCATTCGAATTCAATTGGAGAAGCTTGAAACTTCATTTCTGACTATTTTCTGGCACTTCCTGCTTGCAAGATTCAATGCAGTGAGTCATAAATTACAAGCTGTTGAATGCAGTATTGCCGAAATCATTGAACATTACAAGGGACTGCAAAAGATTGTCTCTGACTGTCGGGATGAATTTGATGAATACGAGAAACGAGCCCTCGAGTTATCAGAAGATCCAGAGTACCATTCCAGTAAGACACGAAAACGGAAACGTAAATTGAGAACAGATGAATCGGTTCGTGGAGAAGTGATACTGTGCGGAAGAGAAAATTTCACAGTAAATATCTTCAATGTTATTCTAGATAATTTGACTGTGGAATTAGAAGAGAGACGCAAGGCATACGATAAAATCAACAAAAAATTTATGATTATCCTCAAGGCGAGCGAATTGTCTTCTAACGAAGAAATCAGAATGGAATCGAAGGCTCTGATATCTACGTTCTCGTCTGATTTGGAACCGACAACTGATGACGAATTCGTCCATTTTTTTGCTTATTGCAAAGAAAATAATATTAAGACGAAATCTTCACTGAATGTTATGAAGCTTATTCGGTCCGATGATTTGAACACAATTTTTCCGAACGTTGACATCGCATATCGCATGTTTGCTACCATGGCAGTGACTAATTGCAGCGCCGAAAGGTCTTTTTCTTGTTTGAAAAGGATAAAAAATTACCTTCGCTCCAAAATGACTGAAGATCGACTCAACAGTTTAGCACTGATTTGTATTGAATCTGATATTCTTCTCTCTTTGAATTTTGAACATTTGATTACAAATTTTGCCTCCCAAAAAGACGCAAGTGTTTTTGAATAATCTTTTCCATATGTCTGTGTTATTAGTTTTCTGACAATCTATAAGTTTCTTGAAACTAAAAATATTTTGTGATACGCTTCATTATTATATTCTTTCTAAGAAAACTCGAATCAAATTTTTTCAATCCGTAAAATATGTTAGTAATGAAATGTCACCACACGCAGGCAAGTAAGGTTTTTTTTTGGAAACAATGGGGCGCGGCTTGCTTTGTTTGCCCAGGGCGCTTCTAGAGGTAACTCCGCCCCTGCGTGGACTACCGGAATGATGTTACGAAAAACGATAGCTACCCATTGCCAAGAATTGACGACACTCTGGACTTGCTCTCTGGTACTAAATGGTTTTCCACACTGGACTTGAAAAGCGGCTACTGGCAAATGGAAGTAAAGGAGGAAGACAAAGAGAAAACAGCCTTCAGTGTCGGTGATGGTCTTTGGCAATTTACAGAGATGCCTTTTGGACTATGTAATGCTACTTTTGAAAGACTCATGGATCAGGTACTGAAAGGACTACATTGGAAAACATGCTTAGTGTATCTAGACGACATCATCGTATTGGGAAAGAACTTCGAAGAACATCTGAAGAACTTGGAGGAGGTTTTCCAAAGAATAGCTGGTGCTGGCCTGAAACTAAGTCCCAAAAAGTGTTCGCTGTTTAAAAAGGAAGTAAATTATTTTGGTCACAAGGTAACGACAAAAGGCATTTGTACTGCGAATGGAAAGATAGAGGCAGTAAAGGATTGGCCAAGACCACTGAACCTGCACGAATTAAGAAGTTTCCTTGGGCTGTGCACATATTACCGCCGATTTGTACCAAACTTTTCCAGCGTAGTCCATAGATTACAAGAAAAAATAAAGCTTTTGAATGGAAAAAGGAGCAAGACGTGGCTTTCCAAACACTGAAGGAGCTTTTTTGCACTGCCACATTTATTCTAGATACAGATGCGAGTGGATATGCTATAGGAGGCGTTTTGTCACAACTGGTTGATGGACAGGAGAAGGTAGTTGCATATTACAGCCGTTCAATTGGAAAACCAGAGAGGAACTACTGCGTTACACGAGAGAGCTGTTGGCATTGGTAGAGTGCATTAAACATTTTCACAAATGCCTATACGGCCAGCGATTCCGCGTCAGGACAGATTACGCAGCGTTGAAATGGCTTCTGCAGTTCCGTAATCCAGAAGGACAGTTAGCACGGTGGATCGAGCGACTACAAAGCTATGACTTTTCCATTGAGCATCGAAAAGATAGTACCCATGGAAATGCTGATGCAATGTCACGAAGACTATGTAGTTTGGAATGCAAGCACTGTTCAAAGGCCGAGGCTAAAGAAGACATTACAGATGTCCGGCTAATGACTATAACATGTACAGATGAATGGAACAAGGAACAACTAAGGAAGGGTCAGCTAGTAGATACTGATCTGTCACATGTTATGCAAGGGCTCGAACGAAACGAGAGACCAAATAGAGAGGAGATGTCAGCAGAGAGTCCCATTGCGAAGTCGTATTGGGCACAGTGGAACAGTTTAGAATGGACATCCGGTTGCTTGCATCGAGTATGGGAGAGTGAGGATGGTCAATGCAAGAAGAAACTGATAGTTGTTCCCAGAAAGAGGATTCCTGACGTGCTCAGCGAGCTGCATAACGGTCCAAGCGGAGGTCATCTTGGAATCACGAAGACGCTCGAGAAGATTAAACAGAGATTCTATTGGATTGGTTGCTGTCAGTCGGTCACTGATTGGATTGCGAACTGCGAGGTTTGCAGCAGAGCGAAAGGGCCCAAAACCCGAAGTCATGGCCAGATGAAGCAATATAACTCAGGTGCGCCATTTGAAAGAATCGCTATGGATGTCGCAGGTCCATTTCCTACTAGCAACTGCGGAAACAAATATGTACTGGTGGTTATGAATTATTTCAGCAAATGGCCAGAGGTATACCCAATCCCAAATCAAGAAGCGGAAACAGTAGCAGAAGTGTTTATAAACAATTGGGTTGCAAGGTATGGTGTAACAATGGAGTTACATTCTGACCAAGGCAGGAATTTCGAATCAGCAGTGTTCCAGGAAATGTGTAAATCATTGGGCATTCGAAAAACACGGACAACTGCATTGCATCCTCAGTCCGATGGTATGGTGGAACGTTTCAATAGAACATTGGAGGGGCATTTAAGTAAAGTAGTATACAAGTACCATAAGGAGTGGGATACACACATATCATTCACCCCTATTCTGCATTTCGATTACGTTCCCGTTCTACGCTTCGCTTTAATCGAAGTTGGGTACTCTGGATTACGACGGAATCGAAATGAGAAGGGGAAGAGCAAATGATTTTTCGAAATCAGCTGTTTGTACGGAATGTGTGAACATTTGAACAAAACAAATTAAAGAAAGATTGTAAAAAACACTGAAAAACGTTTATATTTTATTATCCACGCCATTTTGTAAAAAAAAAAAACAATAGAATATATTGCCGCAGTGTTATATTTTTTTGAGTGAAGTGCTTTCATAATTGTATGTGTGTTTTTGTCGTTCTTTTGGCCAATTCCCTGCCCTGGCCACCAAGTTTTGTTAAAACGGATTCCTGCACGAATATAGTTCACATTTTCTGAATTTTATGGATGCTAATTTCATTGCACTGGCCTAAAATATTTTATGAAGATTTATTTATTCTTTCCGCAAGGATTGTTTACGTTTTCGCTTCACCTTCCCCTACTCCGGCAGCTTGCTTTGGCATATAACTGGACCCAACGAACAGACAAAAATTATAGCTGCCTATTATACTGGAATCAATAGCCGCGGCATTATTTGTGGAGTTGGAAAGCAACGCATACGAAAAGCCAGGCGAGAATGGAAAGGCAAATATTGCGAGATTTGTGTAATCCATTTGAGATGAGTGGCGAATTGTAAGAAATTGACTTAAAAGTGGTAAAGTTTAATGACTTATTTTCTTATTTAGGTTCAAAAAAACTTTCGACTTAATAAGGATGCTTTCAAGTACGTGTAAGACACTTTTGCGGGGCAAATACGTCCAAGGACTTCGACATCGACATGTTGTTTTTGACCTGGAAACATATAAAAACAATTATCATCAAGCCTTTTACTTTTCTTAGCAAGTTTTACTTACATTTTTGTTAAAATTCTGTTATAAATTAATAAAAAAGTAAAAAGAAAATAGTTTTCCGCCAACAAATTTGCAACTTAGAAAAACGGAACTACGATCGAAGTGCAGAATACATAAAATCGAACGATTCGAAGTTGGATCGAAAGAGATTGGAACACAGAATACCAAAATTGCCAAATCGAAAAAATTCCAATCCAAGTCGAAATGCAGAATAGGGCTGATTATTCTTGATGGCTTACCGATCGGCAGTCTATGAGACAACGGGCCAAACTTCCGCAAAGGTAATTTTTGGCAATGATCTTCGACTGCCAGCTGATTTGAAGTTTAGGATAGATGCCGATGCGAAGAGAAATGTCAAGAAATCCACTGGTGTCTTGGAAGAAGAGCTGAGAGAGATACACGATCTTGTAAGGCAACGATCAAAGATTATGAGTGACAAGATGAAAGCCACATACGATAAAGCAATTAATTCGGAAGGTTTTCAGGAAGGAGATTTGGTGCTGTTATACAACCCACAACGAAAAAAAGGTTTGTCCCTGAAATTGCAGTGTAATTGGGAAGGCCCATACAAAGTTATAAAACGGATCAACGATGAAGTGTACCGCATACAAACCATTGTCACACCACGAACCAAAATGTAAGTGGTTCATTTGTAAAGGCTGACAGCGTTTAGATCGAGAGATTTTCTGATCGGGACGATCAGACTTAGGTGGAGGGCAGTGTGACGAATATTAGTGACACTAAGTGATACTCACATCACTAGTCCGATTCTAAGTAAATGAAGCCACAATAAAGCAGGCAGTCACTTGTATCTACATAAACGAATCAATCACTATGTCTACACATATGTACGTACACGCATCGGAGAGAAAACGCACAAACACATGCATATATCTTATCTGAGATGCGCTCAAAAGTAGGCAATAATTTGTGCAAGTAACACTCACATATACACGCGCATATGAGAAGCTATAAACGTAGTTATAGTTGGTAATTTTATAGCTGCTAACTAACTAGTAAATTCTAGAATAGAACCGCCTAGAAATGTGTCAACGAGGAAACCAAACACTATAAAAGCAGCAACAGTTGAGGCACGAAAATCAGTTTGATTTAAGCAAGCTATCAGTTGCGAAGTATACGTGTACTTTCAAGTAGTCTAATAAAGACCATTTTTGCATTGTTTAATATTGGAGTTATTTATTCAAAAGTTTAGTGATTCGAACGGTAGCAGAAGGTGACAGATAAGCGGAATTGCACTAAATTCGTTACAATATTATACATCCACACACCTAACCTACATATATACATACTTTTTCTTATAATTAATAAAAAACTTAAATATTGTTTGAGAAAAAAAAATTCGAAGTCTTTATTATGCACATATTTTTCTTATAAGTATATCTTTACTAATTTGGTGACTTTTCCCGTTTTTTTATTGTCTGTATTCCCAGCTCTTCCAATATTTTCCTTATTTTTAAGACGTTAAATTTTATTATCGTACTTTCGTTTTGCTAAGCGAACCCTTTGCGTTTTGAATGCTTGTCGTATGGTTTGTATATATAAGCGCTCATTGGTGCCATCTATCTAAAAATTACAAATTTTATATTTATATATGGACCAATTTCTGATATTTATGTTTGCTGGGTTGAGCACATATGGTCAAAAAATTAAAACAGAGTTGTTGTTGTTTTCCCGACGCGTTTCGACGTTATTTTTTCTCACGTCTTCTTCTGGGGATTTTCTTTAATGCTAAATATGTAAAAATAATATACAGAAGATGACGTGAGAAAAAAGAACGTCGAAACGCGTCGGGAAAACAACAACAACTGTGTTTTAACTTTTTGACCATATGTGCTCAACCCAGCAAACAAAAATTACAACATTAACACAGCATTCAAAACATCGAACAATCTAGGGCGAAAACTAAGAACCCACACTAACTCAGAGGATTTGTTTAGAAGCCACGGCGTATACAATCTTACCTGCGGACGCCAACATATTTACATAGGACAAACAGGACGGCAAATAAGAACGAGGTTCAGTGAACATATTAGAGATTACAACAAAAAAATACGGAATCCAAACATTATACCCGAGTCTAACCTAGCGAATCACTTGGTCGAGAATGAATGTTCCCCAGCAAACATCAATAAAACAGTTAGAGTTCTTCACATACAAGCAAAAGGCCGACGTCTCAACGTACTCGAAAACATGGAAATCTACAAACAGAAAACATTCGACGGTAGAATAATAAACGAACAGATAAACACAATTTCTGACACAATATTCGAGCCTTTAAAACTTGTTTACAAGAAACAAAGTAATCACATAGGTATAACAGACAAACACAGAACAACAAATAAACCCAAAACAATTAACGCACCAAAACAATTAACGCACCAAAACAACAAACTCACAAAGAAGGTCAAACGACAAAAATTACAGAGTTTTACCTGCCTCAGTCAGCCACACAAATCGATCAGTAGAAACCACCCTCGGTTCTGAATGAACACAGCACATACCCATAACTAAATATACACAAGCATCAATTTGACAACACCTGCTCATGTACCTGCGAACTATAAATACAGGACAAACGACAACAACATATCACAACGAAAATCGACACTGATGATGGTACAACGCCGAAACCGGATTGTCTGAAAACTAAATTTGACAAGGGATGACGGAAAATCGTTCCAATATACATCATTTATCCACCCTGTCGGAAAATCAACAAAACAAAATAAGTCCTTTGGGAACTTTTTCCGGACTATTACGGGATCATTTGGCTACCCTTCAGGGATCATTTATGTGGTTCTCTGGATCAGTCTAGAATCGCGTCGTTGTTACCTCGGGACTTCTTTGGGACAATTCCTGGACCTTTTGGAGACCCTTCCGGTAGCATTTCAGGATGGTTTTCGGGATCCGTCCGCGATACCGTCGGGGTCAGACAGAAAATTTGTTTAAGCAGATAACTTGAGCAGGCTAACGTGAATAGCCCATATATTTTATTTTGTCCTTGCGGACGGGGCCGCGCGTAAAGGCTAGTTATGTAAAACGCAACGAGTCGAACCAAAATTCCTGTTTTTGTTGTTGTTGCCTTCATGAAATGTTTGGTATTGAACTACAACAACAACAACGGAAAGTGTCACGGTGTCATACATAATCTGGCCTTTAATTGCAATGTGGAATCAACGCCGCTAACACCCCTGTTGTTGTGTTAACAGTGCTTCGCCCCATTCAATGGGCACGACCACTCACAAAATTGTCATCAATCTAACGGGAGTCCAAGGAAACAGGAAGTTCCAACAGGGGCGGACTATAGCGAGATTGGTGTTAGAGGCGTAGGTTCCACATTACAATTGAAAAGATGGTTGATGTCAAGTGGGACACAGCGCATGCAGAACATACATTATGTATGTTGGGGTTGATTCTGGACAAGTAAGAGTTTAACCTGTTACAGTACGCAGGACGAAGTTGGGCCAGGGTCATTCGTGTGTCCCTTGGTATGGAGCTTTCTTCTTCTGCAAGGGTAGGTTATTGCATATGTGGCATACCTACCTGTTAATTTTCTACTTTAACAATTATTCGATTTAAAAAAAAAAAAAAAAAAACATTATCAATTCATTTGTTGTCAGTAAAGAAAATTTTTTCAGTTAGTTGAAGAAAATTATTTTGGAGAACTGAAGATTTATCAAATAATAAAGAACGTGTTATAAAAATACATTTGTGTAATAAATCAACTTTACAATTGGTGACCCTAGACAGGAAATATGTTTCATACACCGAATAGACCAAGTGAAGCCAATAATGGGGCGGGAGATTCGTTAATTTCTGATCTGCAACAGCCGCCAACAGCATCACCCCAAACACCCGTATATCAAAGGAATCTTTTAGATGAGCCGTATCCAACATTAGAGGTTGCACGTGTGTCCGTTAAAGTTCCGCCATTTTGGAGAACAAATCCAGCTCTATGGTTCAAGCAAGTGGAGAGCCAGTTTATTACGGCTGGAATATCATCAGATGCAACAAAATTCCACACCATTGTAGGATCCATCGAAGCGAGTGTGCTTAGTGAAGTCAGCGATCTTATTCTAAACCCACCTGAAAATAACATGTACGAAGCATTGAAATCTCGGTTGCAGGAGCGATTCATGGATTCGGAGGAAAAGCGATTAAAGAAACTGCTGCGTGACATGGAACTGGGTGACAGGAAGCCTTCTGCAACGTTACGTGAAATGATGGACCTGGCTGCTGGTAAAGTATCTGATGAGTTGCTGAAATCTCTATGGATGCAGCGTCTTCCGAAACAGTCACAAGCAATTTTATCTGTAAGTACTGAAAGTTTAAGTAGACTCGCCCTTATGGCAGATAAAATATCTGATACATCAGATGCTTGGGAGATAAATAGTGTTTCCAAGACTCCTTCCATAAATCATGATTTGGAATTACTGAAGCTTTGACGAAGCAAGTTGAGCTACTTTCACATCGCTCTCGAAGTCATAGCCGTAATAACAACAAACGCGTTAAACAAACGAATTCCTCAAGAGCAAGAGAAAGTAAGCCTTTTTGTTGGTACCATTATAAATTCGGTGAACGTGCTAAAAAGTGCGTGCAGCCATGTAATTATACTTCACGTTCAAATAATATTTCGGAAAACCATTAGGCCCCTCGTCTAAGGTTGGCCAAGAAGTATGTCGCCTATTTGTTAGAGAAAATTCATTAAACATAGAATTTCTCATTGATACTGGCGCAGACGTCTCGGTGTTCTCTGCTCTTTCCAGTGAAATGTTGAATGGACCAGCATCTCTTCAGCTATTTGCTGCAAATCAATCCCCAATAAAAACCTTTGGAAACAAAACATTAAAATTAAGTTTGGGCCTAAAAAGAAGTTTTCGGTGGACTTTTATATTAGCAAATGTTAACAAGCCTATAATCGGCGCCGACTTTCTCAGCCATTACGGATTAATAATTGATCTTAAGAATAATAGAATAATAGATAACGTCTCAAACTCTATTAGTAATGCGATTTCACATATTGGGTTGTTACCACCTTCAATTAAGTCAATATTTGAAGACTCTGTTATATATCCATTACTTGAAGAATTTAAGGATCTTACCGCATCGCATGATAAAAATACACCAATTAAACATTCTGTAACGCATCACATTCAAACATCTGGCCCACCTATTTCTTCTAAAGCTCGTAGACTATCTCCTGAGAAACTACAAATTGTTAAGCGTGAGTTCGATACTATGTTAAGGCAAGGCATATGTAGGCCGTCAAAAAGTTGTTGGGCTAGTCCATTACACATGGTACCCAAACCTAATGGAGAATGGCGACTTTGTGGAGATTATCGGCGGTTAAATTCTATGACAATTCCAGATCGTTATCCCGTTCCCCACATACATGACTTTGGTTTTCTTCTTCATGACGCAAAAGTTTTCAGCAAGGTTGATTTAGTTAAGGCTTATTACCAAATTCCGGTTGAGAGTTCTGATGTTCAAAAAACAGCTATAATTACTCCAATAGGATTGTTTGAGTTTCCTCGTATGATGTTCGGTTTGTGTAACGCTGCGCAAACTTTCCAACGCTTCATCAATCAAGTTATTCGCGGACTAGATTTCTGTTATGCGTATATAGACGATATTCTGATTGCATCGAAGAATATAGACGACCATGTCAAGCATATTAAATCTATTTGAACGGTTTCGAGAGTTTGGAGTTATTATAAATACATCGAAGTCCATTTTTGCGGTACCTGAAGTTCAATTTCTTGGATACTTGGTTACAATCAATGGTTTGCAACCCTTACTTTCTCGAGTTGAGGCTATAAAAACTTACAAAACACCTGAAACAATTAAAGACTTGCGACGATTTTTGGGGATGTTAAACTTTTATCGCCGTTTCATTCCAAAAGCCGCACAGTATCAATCAAAATTACATACACTATATATTGGAAATAAAAAGGGTGATAATAAGAAAATTCAATGGTCCCCGGAACTTACTGCAGCTTTTCAAAACTGTAAAGAGCAGTTATCTGGTGCAACACTTTTAGCGTATCCCTCGCTTAATGCGCCAACATCTTTGTGGGTTGATGCATCGGATACTGGAATGGGCGGTGTTTTACAACAACAAATACATGGTAATTGGAAGCCCATCGCTTTTTACTCTAAAAAATTAACTAGCACGCAAATGAGATACAGCGCTTATGATCGTGAACTTTTAGCAGCATACTCGGCTTTAAAACACATTCAATATTTTTTAGAGGGTAGACAATTTGCTATATACACAGACCATAAGCCCCTTATATACGCATTTTTACAAAAGCCAGAAAAGGCATCACCGAGGCAGTTAAGGCATTTAGATTACATTGGTCAGCATACTGTCGATATTCGCCACGTTTCCGGAAAAGAAAATGTTGTAGCCGACGCCTTATCTAGAGTGGATGCAATAGCAATGCCATCGCCGTTAGATTATAAAGCGTTAGCTCTGGCTCAAGAATCTGATTCAGAATTGAAAAATTTTTTAAGTACAGCGGACTCTTGCCTTGAGTTAAGAAAAATGAAAATTCCAGAAGTTAATGTTGAAATCTTTTGTGATGTCTCTACAAAAAACATACGTCCGTATATTACACCAACATTTCGAAAACCTCTCTTCGAAAGTATGCATGGGCATTCTCATCCCGGAGTGCGAGCGTCAGTAAATTTACTCCGAAATCGTTTGGTTTGGCCATCAATTTCCAAAGATGTAGCTAAATGGACTAAATCATGCATTGCTTGTCAAAAATCTAAAGTTAATCGTCACGTAAGAAGTCCTCTTGGCAATTTCACACCCCCTCTAGACCGTTTCAAATATGTCAGTATAGATATTGTTGGTCCATTGCCATTATGTAAACAGTATAAGTACATCCTTACATGCATAGACAGATTTACACGTTGGACTGAAGCAATACCGCTGGAAGACATTACTGCTGACTCCGTTGCTTATGCGTTTTTTTCTGGATGCGTTTCTCGTTATGGTGTGCCAGCTCATATTATTACTGATCAAGGACGACAATTTGAATCTTTACTTTTTCGAGAATTATCTAAAATGCTTGGAATAAGAATAACGCATACAACTCCATATCATCCACAGAGTAATGGCCAAATTGAGAGATGGCATCGTACTTTTAAAGCTGCATTAAAATCCCAAAAATCGAATAACTGGGTTAATTCACTCCCTATTGTCATGATGGGTTTGCATGCAAATATTATACAGGATATTGGTTTTTCCCCAGCTGAAATGGCATTTGGAACAAATTTACGACTTCCTGGAGAAATATTTAATAACAAAAAAGAAAACAAATACTCTACACAATGGGTGAAAGAATTTTCTGAAAACATGCATTTTTTAAAAGCCAGCAGTTCACTGCGACATGGGAAGAAAAACGTATTTGTACATCCAGAATTAGGTACCTGCTCTCATGTGTTCATAAGGTGTGACGCAGTTAAAAAACCTTTACAGCAACCATACGACGGTCCATTCAAAGTAATTTCTAGAACTAATAAAATTTTCAAGATTCAAGTATACGGAGAAAATAAAGTAATTTCAATAGATCGTTTGAAGCCAGCTTTTCTTTTGGATAATCAAGAAAATGTTGAGGAAGATTGTATACGTTATATTCCTCGTAGAGTTACTTTTAAAATAAATTAATTATGTATATGTCGTTATCACTAGGAAGGGGGTACTGTGGCATACCTACCTGTTAATTTTCTACTTTAACAATTATTCGATTTAAAAAAAAAAAAAAAAACATTTTCAATTCATTTGTTGTCAGTAAAGAAAATTTTTTCAGTTAGTTGAAGAAAATTATTTTGGAGAACTGAAGATTTATCAAATAATAAAGAACGTGTTATAAAAATACATTTGTGTAATAAATCAACTTTACACATATTAATAACATGGCTCACCGAGCGCATCATAGCAAAAGCTTTTACCGATTCTGTGTGGATTTGGCTTAGGGCCTGCTTATGCTTGTCTGGATCAAACGGATGTGTTCGCAGGTGCCGGATCTCGTCATAGTGCTTATGGAGATGTTCCCTTAATCCCCGGAGAGGCGGAGCTAGATCAAGCAGTTGTTTGCTAGGATGTCCTGGCTTGTGAACATTTTTCAAAAACTGCCTGTTAAGCATTTCGTTGTGCTGTTTAATGTTAAGCATTTTGACAGTCCTGCCGTCTTTTCCAGTATGCGTTTTTGAGACCAGGCGACCAAACTGGTGATGCGTAGCTCATAGCGGCCGGCAAATTGCTTTGTACGTGGCTAGCAACGTTTCCTTATATTTTCCCCAGGTGCTGCCTGTAAGCGACTTGAGGATTTTGTTGCGGCTTTGTACTTTAAATACAACTTAGGTGGCATTCGTGTAGGGTTCTTATTATTTTTATTTAGCTTTGTATTTTAGTTACTTTGAACTTTGTAATTTTAAAATGTTTTATCAATATTTTAATTTTCAATATTGATTTTTCAATTTTCAAAAATTTTCATTATTGTGAAAAATGAAAAATAAAATAGACGCATACATTTAGGTATAGTTGGACCATTACCTATTTCAAAAGGACATCGCTATATTTTAACGATTATTGAAAGATTTACCCGTTGGCCTGAGGCATATGCATTAAAAGATATTTCAGCAACTACAATTGCAAATAAGTTTTTTAGAGAATATATTTCTCGGTTTGGAGTTCCGTTAAAGATAACAACTGATCAAGGTAGCCAATTTACATCGAAATTGTTTTCAGAGTTAACTAATTACTTGGTAGTCACCAAATTACAACATCCGCATATCACCCTCAAGGAAATGGTATGGTTGAAAGGTTTCATAGACAATTAAGGACTACTATAATAGCTAGAGAGGACACAAATAATTGGTATGACGAGTTACCTGTCATATTACTTGGTTTGCGATCTATTTACAAAGAAGATACTTCGGCTACACCAGCGGAAATGGTTTTCGGTCAGAATTTACGTTTGCCAGGGGAACTTGTTGTGCCATCAGCTAAAAATTTCTCATAAACTGAAATTTTAAGTAATTTACGTGAAGATTTTCGAAATGTTAGATCAAATTTAAGTCATCATAAAGATTCTGATACTGGAATTTACGTTCCAAAATATAAATAAAAAATATATATAAAATATATATAAAAAATTGTAAATTTGCATTTGTTCGAGTCATTAATAAACATTCATTACAACAACCATATGAAGGACCTTACAAAATTGTGGAAAAAGATCAAAAATGTTTTAAACTTGAAATAGATAATAATATTAAAACTATTCCTATTGATAGATTAAAACCTGCAATAATTGAAACAACAGACACAAACAACACCAAGAATTTACATAAAAAGAGAGTTACGTTCAATTTGTTTAATGTTAAATTTTCTTGAAGGGGGAGTAATGTAGGGTTCTTATTATTTTTACTCAACTTTGTATTTTAGTTACTTTTAACTTTGTAATTTTAAAATGTTTTATCAATATTTTAATTTTCAATATTGATTTTTCAATTTTCAAAAATTTTCATTATTGTGAAAAATTAAAAATAAAATAGACGCATACATTTAGGCGTATTGAAAAATATACCTAGTTTAAAGTTTTTATAAATAAAAACGTGGTTTAAATCTCCAAAATGCGCCTTGAAGGTCAGAGTATTATCGAACGTTACCCGTAAGATTTTTGAGTGACTGACAGTCGGCAGTGTGACACCATCGACATCAACGTCCAATATTTGCGACATCTGTTCCTTCCACGTCGTAAACAGAGTGGCTGTGGATTTTATCGGTGCTAATGCCAGGTTGGGCGAAGTGAAGAAACTAGAAAGATCTGGGAGATAGCTGTTTATTTTAGAAACTAATTCATCAAATGAAGGGCCAGGGCCCGTTGCCATAATAGTGCAGTCGTCGGCATAGGAAATCATTGTAACCCGGCACTCCGCGCAATACAAAGCTTTATAACTTCCATGCTTCCGTAATCCAATTGTCAACATCACCTACGCGACTGGAATCCTGTTACAAATATGAATGAGTCATACACATATTTAGCAGGCGAGGCTTTGGCGACCCCAAATTCCATATGGAAGTAGGTAGTGGGGGCGGGATGGCCTAGGGGGTTTAATGTGGGCATATTAATCATTCCCGATATGGTCGGGCTAGTACCTTAATGGTGCTTTGTTACCGGAACGTGCCGGACCTACATATATCCGGCAAAGGACCATCAACATCGATAAAAAATAAAAAAAATAAATGTAAGGCGCGATAACCTCCGAAGAGATCTAAGGCCGAGCTTCTCTTCCAATTTGCGTCGTGCTCCTATCGATTTTCCCTACAAATCGGCCGGACTCCGAACGGCACCTGCAAGGCAGATGAGTTTTCACTGAGAGCTTTTCATGGCAGAAATACACCCGGAGCGCTTGCCAAACACTGCCGAGGGGCGACCCCGCTTAGAACAATTTTCTTCTAATTGAAAAACCTTATTTCTAAAATTTTGATGTTGCTTTACCCGGGGTGTGAACCCAGGGCATACGGTGTGGTAGGCGGAGCACGCTACCATCACACCACGGTGGCCGCCATCAACATCGATAACACTCCCCAAAACCTTCGGGGAGTGTCTGTCGTTAATTCAACACACTGTAACTCTCTCTGGTGGGGGAGTTTTGATATAGAAATTAAACAGAAGCGGGGATAAGACAACACCCTGTAGTAGTCCTGTTTATTTTTCCTAGGCTTTAAGATTTCGTTCCTAAATTGAACTGACGTTTGCCGACCATTCAGTTAATTTGCTGTCCATCGTTTTAGACAAGGGGAAAGGTGTGAGCTTTCTACATATGTCTTGGAGAAGCGTGCCGTAGTTGACTGTGTCGAAAGCTTTTGACAGGTCAAGTGCCACGAGTACCGTCCTATGATGGGAGTTTCCCTGATTAAGTCCGTAATTAATCTTAGTGTTTATGGCCTTTAGCGCGGTGGTGGTGCTGTGCATTTTGTGGAAGCCATGTTGGTGCGTGGTTAGGCGAAGATTTGCCGTGAAACGAGGGAGCAGGGCGGATTCCAATGTCTTCACTACTGGCGAAAGGAGTGACATCGGTCGATATGACTCGCCTTCGTTAGCTGGTTTACCAGGCTTTAGTAGTGGAATTATCCTTGCCATTTTCCATTGTTTGGGAATGACAAAGGACTTCAGCGACAGGTTTAAAACATGCGTTAGGTAGTTGATTCCCTCAGCGTTAAGATGTTTTAGCATTGGCATGGCTATTCCGTCTGGGTCTATTGATTTGGAGGGCTTAGCCTTGTGGATGGCTTCTTCAACCTCTGGGAGAGTCTGGCTTTGTCTACAGAAGAATGCATTATAAATGGTCGGCAATAGGCGTTCGCGCATTTCTTCAAATCAGATAAAGTTCTATTGCCGAAGGCTATGGATACTTTATCTTTGTGTCTAGTTGGATTGGACAGGGGTTTGACGATTGACTGCGCTGACGATTGAGTTGTCAGGCGAGCTGTAACAATTACCTGCAATTCTGGTGTGGGCATCGCCGTTTATCGTGGAGAAAGTCGTATTGTCTATTTGCTCTGCTAGCTGCCTAACACCCCTCTCACTCTGATCCAGCCCTGTTGAAACTGAAGGTTTCCTTGGACTCCCCTTAGTGGATATTGATGCCAATTTCTGATCGGTTGAGCCTATTGGATGGGGCGAAGCACTGCTACTACAGCAACAAGAACTGATTAATTCTCGGTGGGAAAGTCCCTGAGAACCTTTAACCAAAATTTTAAAGGTCAAACCTCTTTGGTTTCCGAATAACACGGAATGGAGCCTTAATGTATAGTCAACCCGATTCGTGGTCCTGGGTTAAAAGCTCGTCCTTTGACATCGCTCACGATATTTTTGGAGAAGTTTAGCAGTTGTGTGGTGCCTTTGATGGGGATGTTGCGCCTTGCAGCGGAGGGGGTACTGACCGGGAGGCCATCAGTGCCGCTACCGCCCCTCCCTTGGCCCCCACCAGCAGGCCTTCCACCCAGCGGCAAGCGTCTGGTGGGTCGATTGCTGGGAGTCATAATGTAAGGTAACCCTTATGATAAGTGTTGAGTGACCATAACATCAATCATTAAATATTAACCACATCAATTTTTGACCACACCAATCATTCACAATGAGGGTTACCTTAATAACAAACGTCACTTTGAATGACGCCAGATATTTTGCGCGTGTTAAAGCGAACGGTCGATCTAATTTTACTTGTGGTAGTTGTAATAAATTGGAAATAATCAAAGTTCTCAGTTAACTTACTTTTGTGATTTTTAATAACTTTTTATTAAATAAACTGTAAACGTTTTCACCTAAGTCAGTGGAACAATCTTTATTTCAAATTTATGGGAACAAGTGTGAATAAGCTAATGCTAGCAATTGTGCAGATTTTTCGACTGAAGACACCAGTCTACAAAGGAATGGGGACCATCTTGGCCAAGCATCTTGGTCCCTAAATGGCGACCGTGACTATGCCTGCAGAAAAATGGTAGCTCCGGGGACCTGGAAAATTGAAGGACCCTAACAAATTTGCTACAAAAATTAAGTGCGTGGTGGTTGTGATGTGGTGGTGGTTGTGATAAAAAGAAAATACATACAAAAAAAAATTTACATAAAATGATATAAATTACGAAAAGTTTATCGCAACAAAATTTTAAAAATTACATGAAGTAATCTATAATTTCAAACTACAAAATCTAACTACAAAAATTATAAAATTTCAAAAGAAATTACAAAATTTCAAAAAATACAAAAAAAAATTATAAAATTATAAAATGACTACAAAAAAAATATAAATTACAAAAAGACTACAAAAAAAAAATCATCATAAAATTTCAAACACTACAAAAATTACAAAATTTCAAAAAAGTACAAAAAAAAATATATAAAATATCAAAAGAAAAACTACAAAAATCATAAACTTTCAAAAAAACAAACAAAAACTATAAATTTTCAAAATTTTTTTAAATGGTTAAGATAAAACCGAATTTACAAATTTACATAAAATTTCTTTTGGAACTAAATCCAAAATATACATACATTTTAAAAACTAGAAAGAGAAAAGTTATTGGCAAAATTGTGGTATTACATAAATACTTACATGTATATGGAAAAAATTTATTTTTTGAACTGGCTGTACTATGCCATAACGGCGATGATAAGCACAACCACCAGTGACGCTCTTACCAAGCACCGTTAAGTGCGGTAAATTATCCACGCCATTTACTCCACCAACGCCATCAACTCAACCTGAGAAAAAAATCACAGCGAAAGAGGGAGGCAAAGAGGAAAAATTCACTTGGTAACGGCAGCATTACGCAAGAAAACACCAACAACAACAAATTTCAGCAATATACAAGCGAAGGCAGCAAGCAAAGCAGAAAAAGGGAGGTACAGTACCTTAATACATTCGTATATAAAATTTGAAATTTGTAGGTAGATAAGTAGACATTTTGGCTTTCTCAATATACATGTATACTATAAACGTAGCAACAATTTTTCGTAATACACATGTACATGCATAAATGTAGCAACACAAATTGACACTTTTGCTTATAAACATACTTTTCCTATAAACATTTGTATACTACGCATGTAGCCTCATACTTTTTCTACTATAAAGACAATAACATGTTAAACAAATTAATCTAAGAAATTGAATTTTTCATATTACACTTTTTCATAAACCTGTTTAATTAAATATTTTACCAAATTTAAATTCTTTAAATAGAAAAACTTACATACATAAACAATTATATTGAAATATAAACATATAAACATTTAAATATCGAAAAAATTCGAATGTACATAAAAAATAATAATTTTAAATATACGGCCACCACATGCTTACTATCACGCATATATTACTATCTTCTTTCTTCTTCGATCATTAATATGGAACTTGAATTTTTTTTATTTAAAACTCGAACATTGCTTCGTAATAAATACAATCGAAAAAATATTTTTTCAAATTTATAAATTTGTTTAAAACCTTTTTGAAATGCAAATTATACATCAATCTTATATGTATAATATCAAAAATTTATCAAATCTTTTCGCCAAAATTTTGCGATAATTAGTCAAACCTAATCAATTTTTAAAAAAATTCTCAATGACTTCAAATATCAATATAGGCGGGTTACAGTCAATCATAGTAATGGTGAAAATTTATTTTTATCGGTGAAAACTTACTTTTTCTCATTTTCGAATTATTTCTTCGGAAATTAAACATATTAAATATTATAAATATTTACATATTTTTCTCAACGAATATAGTGCTTTATATATATTTTCCAAAACAATTTTGAAAACCATTCGACGAATACAGTGCTCTAGGTATATTTTTCAAATCCCTTTCTAAAACGATTCAACTAATACAGTGCTTTTAAATATTCCAATGAATACAGTGCCATCCGTGTTTTTTTATACACGCGTATACGTTTACGTTTGCGCGTGAAAAAAAATGCCTATCCTCGCCTAGATAATGCTTAGGAGACCCATCTAGCGGCAAAGGCTACAGCGACAGGGTGTACCGAAAACCGGAAACACAACCATCTGATGGCCATAGGGTATAACATATAGCTAAATCAGTTTCGATGAATTGTGGACACACATAGAATACATAGAATTAGTGTAGAGGGTGAAACAAAAATACATATTTCAGTTACATCTGCGTACTCCTGCGAAGACAGTCACCTTGTAGCGGTGCAGGGGCTTACGCCGATCGCATTCGATACTAATTGGTCAGATGGGAGCGGGGCAACCACCTCACCTGACAGATGTGGTCGAATGCGATCGGTAACCAGGAACTGTCACCTCCTAATCCAGGGTGTTATGCGTCACCGTGCCCATTGGACTGGTTTGCAGCCAGGAGGTCCACAACACCGGCTGTATTATAACGGCGCCTCCCCAACACCGGGCCACCTTGGGGAGTAACCATGGCCTTACCGCGTCAAGGGGCTCTGCCGCGGCGGACCAACCCAGTTCCCCACACTAAAGCAGAGACAACAACGCTTGCCATGTCAAGCAAGTTGTCGTAAGAAAAAGATGATGGACAACAACAACAACAAAAAACCAACAACAACAATAACAAAAAAGCACAACAAAAAAAAACGGGCTCCAGGAAGAGCAGCGGGCAGAGAAGCAGCAGGCCACGCACGTACTCCAGGCAATTCCTGGAAAGCCTCACGAGAGAGGAGGCAATGCTCTTCTTAGAGCATCCCTCCACTAGCACTGGAGTATACAGGGAACCGGCTCTCAAAACCGCGAACCCCAAGGGCAGCACCAAAACCCAAGGAGAGCAGCGCGGGCCCGAAGAGCACTCCAACCAGGAAGCAGAGAAACCCGCGATCCCCAGTGGACCCCTATCCACTGGTGAGCAGCGCGGGCAAGTCAAACAAGGTGAGCAGAAGGCGGCGGCAGGAAACAAACCCGCGATCCATGGAGGGCCCAGTACCTCCATTGCGCAGCGCGGGCCGAAAGAGAAAACAAAAGAGTTAACTGCAAGAGAGCGAGAAAAGCTGACAAAGAGAGGCTACGACGGTGCATCCAAGCACGAAAACCACCACCCTAGCAGTCCCTCTAGAGGGACGAGTAAGTCTAGGCGGTCACCGTCGGAGCATGACTCCAGTAGCAGCTCACAGAGGACCTATGAAAGGTCCCAGGAAGGGAAAAATACAGAGCGGAACCCGGAGGAGTGGAAGCGGCCTAACAGAAGGCACAACAGAGGCAGGCAACCTGCACTTCCACCACGGGGCAGTCCAGGAGCGCTGGATGACAAGAGACGCTTTGGACTAAGTGGGGCTGGGGTAAAAAGATACCTCCGATATCTAGAGGAAGGCCTGTCGCCCAGGGAGGCAAGAGCCAGGGCAGATGAGCGCAGGCATGAGCTAGACCACGGGCAGAGAAAAGCCAATGCTCAAAGTGGAAGCAAAGAAGGAAGGAGAGCACAGCCAGCGGCAGCTGACCAGCATGCGCCCGCTCCCACTGAAAAGCGCAGGATCGGGCAAATTACGCCGGAGGAAACTCCGAGCTCAAAAAGGCAACGGGCCCACGCTCCCAGGAACACTGCACCCACGGGCAGGGAGATTCAAGCCAGGGCGACTGGGGTACCTGCTGGGATGGCACCAAGGCAGCAGAGCTATTCGGAAGCCCTTAGGGGTATCCGAATAGCTGTTCTGCCCAGTAACTACCCGGCGGAGGCCCTAAGTCAAGAAGACCTGACGAATCTCCAAGAGCTCATAATGGACGGAGTGTTCAGGGGATGTGGGCATGCCCTAGTTTTTTGCGGGGTATACTTCCGAGCAGGGCTGCTCCTCGTGGACTGCGAGGACGAAAAAACAGTTAAGTGGCTCGTTGAAGTAATACCGACGCTTGAGGGGTGGACAGGGCCACAATTATGCACGAGACGCGGGGATGAAATACCGCCAACGCATAATGTGACTATGTTCCTCCCCAGAAGTGCAGAACGCCCAAAAGAGTTTGCGTTACGGCTCCTCGCCAACCAAAATGAGGGCCTCAGGACGCAGAGATGGCGCGTCATTAATTGTAGCGCAGAGGAAACAGGCCTACGTCTCGACGTAGGCATAGACGAGGAATCGTATCAAATCATACGCAGGAACGGCCTTAAGCTGCACTATAGGTACGGCCTGGTCCTAGTGAGACCCTGGAGGCAGAGGCAACCAGGGAATAGTGAGCAGCCGGAAGACAAGGCGGAGGCAGAGGGCACCGACAGAGGCGAGCTGTCGGACGAAAACATGACGGACGCGAGCACCGATACCATCAGAGCTCGCGAGACCACAAACCCTCCCACCGCAGCAAGCAAGGACAAAATCGTGCAGCCTGGGGATGAAAAAGAAATCCCCACCACACAAGAGCTCATCGAGGGCCTCGACCTCCAGGAGCTGGAGCTGAATAGGCGGGACGAAAGCGAGAGCGGATTGTCGGATGAAGATGATCCGATGAGGCCGGCCGGGCCAAAATGACCGGCACAAGCATAAAAATAGCCCAGATCAACCTCCATCACGCCATTGCAGCCTCGGCTGTACTGGTGAGGAGGTTCGCCTCGGATGATCTGGGCATCGCCCTCATACAAGAACCTTGGGCTTACAAGGGACAGGTGAGGGGCCTTAATGTAAGTAATAACAAAGTTATTTGGGATCTCTCACAGCAGAGACCAAGAGCATGTGTAATGCTTAAGTCAAACATTAACTATTTTTGCATTACAGAATTTTTAAGCCGGGATCTGGTGGCGGTGCAGATCGAGGCAAAGGTGAATGGAGACAACACCAGCATTGTGCTGGCCGCAGCCTACTTCCCGGGGGACGACAGCACAGTCCCTCCAGTTAACGTGCAGAAGCTAGTGGAACGCTGCAGAAGAGCGAAACTTCCGTTGATCATAGGAAGCGATGCTAACTCCCACAACACGGAGTGGGGCAGCAATGATACCAACCAAAGGGGTGAGTGTTTACTAGAATATATAGTCAGCAACGATTTGAATATATATAACGTCGGGATCAAACCGACGTTTGTCACGAGAGTCAGGGCAGAGGTCCTAGATATAACACTTGGCAACAACCTGACTGAGAATATGATCTCGAAATGGAGAGTCTCAGAAGAACCCTCCCTATCGGATCATAAGGCTTGAGCTGGGTGCTGTATCGGGGCAATACAGCCCTAAAAGAAATCCCAGGAAAACAGACTGGGGCAGCTACAAAAGTATCATAGAGGCTAACGCGGATAGTCTCAGAAATAAGAGCAGAAGCACTAACTGTACTGAGTTAGAGGGCAGGGTAGATAGGGCAAATCAGATAATGATAGATGCCTACAACTCCAGTTGCCGAGTCTCCCTAGTTAAGGGTAAGAAGGCAACCCCCTGGTGGTCGCATGACCTAACACTACTAAGGAAGAAAGTCAGGAAACTCTTTAACGGGGCAAGAAGAACCGGCAACTGGGAGGAATACACTCAAAATCTAACAAAGTACAATAAAGAGATAAGGAAAGCTAAGAGGGAAAGTTTCAGAAATTTCTGTGAGGGAATTTCTAGCACACCTGCAGCGGCAAGGCTCCACAAGGCCCTAGCCAAAGAGCAGAGGGAGATTAACTTAGCGATTAGGCTTCCAGACGGTACCTATACCGGAACGGTGGAGGAGCGAGCGAGGGCCCTGCTACACACGCATTTTCCGGGTGCCTCTCCGCAAGTACCGGAACCTGTGTTCCCCAGAGTGAAACCAACCCCATCAGACTGGCAACTGGCCAACTCCCTCTTCAGTGAGGCCAGAGTCAGATGGGCAGTGGAATCCTTTGAGAAATACAAATCTCCGGGGGTGGATGGCATCTACCCGGTGCTAATGCAGCAAGGGACACAGATCATCCCACATCTGGCCAGGATCATGAGAGATAGTCTGGCACTGGGATACATACCCATGATGTGGAGAAGAGCAAAAGTGGTTTTCATACCAAAAGTAGGAAAAAAGGACTATTCGCAGGCAAAGTCCTTCAGACCAATAAGTCTAACTTCCTTTGTCTTGAAGGCAATGGAAAAGATATTGGACCAAGAAATCAGGTCGAACGCCCTCAAGAGCTGGCCCTTACATCATAGCCAGCATGCGTACAGAGCGGGTAGGTCCACGGACACAGCTCTGTACCAATTAACATCTGAAATACAGAGGGCATTCGAAACAGAGGAAACAGTGATTTGCGTTTTCCTTGACATTGAGGGTGCCTTTGACAACACATCTCATGAAAGCGTAAACATAGCACTGCAGAGAAGAGGAATTCAGATGCCTATCCAGAGATGGATTGACAATCTACTCCGCACAAGAATCGCTGAAGTCCATGTAGGCAACAGCGCAGTTAAGGTTAATACCACGAGGGGGTGCCCTCAAGGAGGTGTTCTATCACCCCTTCTGTGGAGCCTAGTAGTGGACGAACTCCTGCAAAAGCTATCTGACAGTGGCATAAGATGCCAGGGATACGCTGACGACATCGTCATAATTGCAAGGGGTAAGTTCGAGAGTACGCTCTGTGACATAATACAGCGAGCACTGAATATTACGAAGGGATGGTGTGCCAGTGTGGGGCTGAACATCAACCCATCTAAAACGACCATCATCCCTTTCACCAGAAGAAGGGCCCTACCGGCCCTGAGAGCAATTACAATAAATGGCGTGGCACTAGAACAGGGAACCGCGGTGAAATACTTGGGGGTCACTTTTGACACCAAGCTCCTATGGAAACAGCACTTCGACCCCATGAGAGCTAAGGCCACGAGGTCCATCATGATATGCAAACGTCTAGCAGGCAAATCATGGGGCTGTAGCCCGCATGTGCTAAGATGGATGTATACCATGATAGTAAAACCTATGATAACATACGGTTCGATAGCCTGGGCATCGAAAACAACTCGGGCGAAGACGAGGCAAGCGCTGTCAAAACTTCAGCGACTGGCATGTGTATGCATCACGGGAGCTATGCGCACATGCCCTACAGCAGCGCTGGAGGCTATCCTTGATCTGACCCCGCTGCATATATCAATAGAGCAGTCAGCCAAGAGAACCCTCCTGAATATTGCTAAGGAGGGCTCGGGCATAGGTAAAGTTATATCGTCCCGAAACATGGAGGAATTGAGAGAGAAGATCCCAATCTCTCAACTCCCGAGGGATGATATCCTCGGGCAGATAGTCTATGAGAGAAGGTACAAAGTAGAATTGGGAGACAAGGGTACGTGGGAGGAAAGCAGAATTGTGTACATTCATCAGCTAAATAAAATAGTATGGTACACAGATGGCTCGAAGACGCCAGAGGGGATTGGATCTGGAGTCATTGGACCCAGAGCCAAGATATCAACGCCTCTGGGAGCACACGCGAGCATTTTTCAAGCGGAAGTGTTGGCTATAAGCCAGTGTGCTGAGCTGAACCTTCAGCGCGAATACTCCAACGAAACAATTGCCATACTCAGTGACAGTCAGGCCGCCCTCATGGCGATCTCGGCGCCTGAAATAAAATCAGCACTAGTACTTGAGAGCGTTGAAAAGCTAAATCGACTAGGAGCACACAACAAACTGTTGTTGGCCTGGGTTCCTGGCCACCGGGGAGTGGAGGGAAATGAGCAAGCGGACAGCCTGGCAGAGGAGGCAGCAATGACACGACCTATTGGTCCTGAGCCGTTCCTGCCAGTAGGCCCGCAGGAAATCAGAGGGCATCTACTATTAGAAGAAAGGGATAAGAGGGAAGAACACTGGCGCAATATGCCAGGCTTGAGGCAATCTAAGTTACTGCTGGGGGGGCTACAACACAACTCGATATAGAGCATTAATGGGTCTGTCGAAAGATAACCTGAGGATCCTAACAGCTATTCTTACAGGGCACTGCAGACTGAACAGCCACATGCAGAAGCTGGGCATCCTATCGAACAACACATGCCGATTTTGTGATCGATCAGCGGAGACGGCGGAACATATACTCCTGGAATGTGACGCAATCTCAAGACGTAGGGCTAAGTTTTTGGGCTCACCATGGCCAGAGCACTCTCACATCAAATCCCTCAAGCCAGGTGAACTGCTAGGGTTCATCAGAGAAGTCGGCTTGGATGAGGTGCTGTGAAGCAGTTGAGGGCACAATAGACCAATGGTCGCAGTGCGATCCTCAATTAATTATCTATCTATCTACATCTGCGTATAATGCGTATTGAAATTTAGTACTACACATTTTATGCGCAGCAATTTCAGATGTGTATTTAAAGTTTGACGCTTAGCAGTCCATATAAAGTTTAAGAGTATAGACGTTTACGTGTAAAAAAAAACACGGCTAACATATAGCTAAATCAGTTGCGATGAATTGTGGACACACATAGAATACATAGAATTAGTGTAGAGCGTGAAACAAAAACACATATTTCAGTTACATCTGAGTATAATGCGTATTGAAATTTAGTAGTAAACATTTTATGCGCAGCAATTTCAGAGGTGTATTTAAAGTTTGACGCTTAGCAGTCCATATAAAGTTTAAGCGTATAGACGTTTACGTGTAAAAAAAACACGGCTAATTTCTTCGAAGTTTTCTACGAATACAGTGTCTTCCAAATATTTCAACACCCTTTCCTATTTACGATTCTTTTAAAACTATGCATCAAATACAGTGTCTTTCAAATACTCCAACAGCTAACAGCTTCTTTGCATTATTAAACGAATACAGTGCGGTTTAAATATTTCAACATTCACTTCACAGCAACTTCAGCATACAAAGCTAGTATTGTTAAAACAAAGTACCGTATCTTGAGGATTTCGCTGGATTTTCTAATGCAGTTCACAATAATAATTTAGAAACAATTAACGAAAAACAACCAACAATGGCGACTGCAGAGCAAAAGAAAACTTTTATTACTATGTGTGCATCCATAATTAGAGAAAACTACAGCGGCGATCCGTTTTACTTGCATCCTTTATAGATAAAATTATTTTGATAGAAGATTTAATGGAACAAAATTTGACAAATACCTTCATTTCGTTTATAAAATCCAAGCTAGAAGGGAAAGCGCGTGAGCCAATTCCAAATGAAGTAACAACAATTCAACAAATAAAATATGCGTTAAAAGGTAGAATAAAACCTGACAACTCAAAAGTTGTTGCAGAAAAAATTGCATCTTTAAAAGTTTTTAATAATAATCATACTGAATTCGCCAAACGTGCTGAGGAACTTTCCGATGCTTTAGAACGATCATTAGTTATAGAAGGAATGACTCAGGGAAAGGCGCACGAGATGGCAGTGGAACAAACCGTCAACGTTTGCCGACTGACCACTCGCTCAGACCTAGTAAAATCAATTTTAGCGTCAACTACGTTTACTGATTCTAAGGATGTAGTTGCGAAAATGATCGTAGGACAAAATAACCAAGCAAGTGAAAGGCAGGCATTAGCGTTTAGATCGCGTTATAAAAGGCAAAATAGTAGTTTTCGAGGTAACTTCAGGTCAAATCATTATAATAGGAACAACTTTTCAAGGTACAACAACTTTAGCAGAAACAACAATAACAATTATAGGCATGATAACAACAATAATTATAGCTCGCGAAGTAATGGTAATTTTCGTAATAACAATAGCAGGCCCGTAAACAGAAACAACAGCAATAACAACAGTAACAACAATCGACGCTCAAATACAACAAATAACGCTAGTGTTCGCACTTTAAACGCCATCGTCCCTCAGGAGCAAACAGTAGGGGACCAGAATCTAAATTAAATAACGTTTTTCAAAATAAATCAATTTATTGTCTAAATCTGAACTACTCAGATTTTATCGAATTGAATTGCAACGACTCTTTTAAAACATGCACTTTCTTAGTAGATACACAGGCTGATATTTCACTTATAAAACTTTCAAGTTTAAAAGAAAATATTTCCATAAATAACAACAATATCATAAATATAACGAGTGTTACGACAGATACAGCTTCAACATTGGGTACCTATATCAACATTCAAGTTGATATTTTAAAAAACTTTTATTTTTGTTTGTAATATAAAATTTATTTTTGTTTATTTTTGAGTTTAGATATTTTCAAACTAATTAGAATTTTCTTTTTTTGAAGTTATTCAAAATTTTAAGTTAACACGAAAACTCAATTAAAATTATTTTAAAAATTAAAGTAAAGAGTACAAAGTAGTTAACACTATATTTACTCCCCCTCCAAGAAAAAATATATCAACATTCATGTTGATATTTAAAAAAACTTTTATTTTTGTTTATAATATAAAATTTATTTTTGTTTATTTTTGAGTTTAGATATTTTCCAACTAATTAGAATTTTCTTTTTTTGAAGTTATTCAAAATTTTAAGTTAACACGAAAACTCAATTAAAATTATTTTAAAAATTAAAGTAAAGAGTACAAAGTAGTTAACACTATATTTACTCCCCCTCCAAGAAAATTTGAAACAAACAAATTATTAATTAATATTAAAAGTAACCTTTTTTTGTTTTTTGTTGTTTAATGTATTTGTATTTAAATTAGTGTTAATAAGTATGTTTGCTGGTTTAAGTAAATCAATTGAAATATTTTTAATAGTATTTTTGTATTGAATTGAAAATGTTTTATTTTTCTTAGAGATAACTTTAAAAGGTCCTTCATAAGGTGATTCTAAATTAGATTTACGAAGAACTTTAACAAAAACATACTCACAATTTTCTAATTGTTTAGGAACGAAAACATTTTCTTTGTTATGATGAAAAACTTTAGAACGAACAACCGAAAAATATTCTCTTATTTTATGAAGAGCGTCATTAGAAAAATCATGTTCTTTATTACTATTTGAAATAATTAATTCACCAGGTATTCTAAGTGTTTGGCCATAAACAAGTTCAGCAGATGAACATTTTAAATCTTCTTTAATAGAAGTTCGTAAACCAAGTAGAATGAATGGTAAAATGTCAGACCAATGAACCGAGTCGTTTGATGCTATAATTGCTGCTTTTAAAGTTCGATGAAATCTCTCTATCATGCCATTTGCTTGGGGATGGTAAGGAGATGTATGAATTTTATGAGAACCTAAAAGTTTAGTTAATTCTGTAAAAAATTTTGAGGTGAATTGTGAACCTTGATCTACTGTAATATTTAATGGTATACCAAATCGTGGTATATAATTTTGAATAAAAGTTTTTACTATAGTATTTGTTGAAATATCTTTAAGCGGATAAGCTTCAGGCCAACGTGAAAATCTATCAATAATTGTTAAAATATAACAATTTCCATTTGAAACTGGAAGAGGTCCAACAATATCCATATGTATATGTTCAAAACGGCCTGATGGTATTTGAATTTTTTGGATAGGAGATTTAGTGTGTCTTGAAATTTTGGATTTTTGACAATTGATGCAAGATGAAGTCCAATCGTTAATCTCTTTACGCATGTTAGGCCAATAATATTTAGTTTGAATTAATTTTCTAGTTGTTCTTATACTTGGATGAGATAATGAGTGAATTTTGTCAAATATAATTCTTCTCATAGAATGTGGAACATAAGGTCGAAAAGGTTGTAGAGAAACATCACACCATATGTTTAAATTAATAATTGGAATATGAATTTCTTTTAAATTATTTTTAGAATTTGGATCAGAAATGGTTTTTTGTAAAGATGTATCAGTTTGCTGTTCTTTATATAAAGTTTCTAAATTTATATCTTGAGTAGAAATTGCATTTATTTCTGGAATACGGGAAAGTGTGTCGGCAACTATGTTGTCTTTTCCGCGTATATATTGAATATCATTTGTAAATTGAGCAATATATTCAAGATGACGTAGTTGACGAGGAGATCTATCTACTTTAGAATTTAGAACATGAATTAAAGGTTTATGATCAGTATAAATTGTAAAAGTTCTACCTTCAAGAAAATGTTTAAAATGTTTAATTGAATTATAAATTGCCAAAAGTGCACGATCAAATGTTGAATATTTAGTTTCTGTTGTAGTTAATTTTCTTGAAAAATAAGCTAAGGGTTCTAGTATATTATTGCTAGTTTGTTGAAGAACTGCTCCAATAGCAACATTTGATGCATCTACTGCTAATGATAAAGTACCATTTTTGTCGAAATGTGTAAGTAAAGTATTTTTAGCAAAAAGTTTTTTAACATTTTCGAAAGCTGTTGTGGTTTCATTTGTCCAATTTAATTGTTTGAGTTTGTTTTTAATTGCATGTGTTAACATTTCATGCAGAGGACTAAGTTCTGTTGCTAACATTTTAATATATCTGTGATAGTAATTTATCATACCTAAAAATTTTTGTAATTTATTTATAGAAATTGGTTTTTCAAAATTTGTTATGATTTCAATTCTATCTAAAGATGGTTTAATACCTTCGCCTGAAATTTCGTAACTTAAAAAATTTAATTTATTTACACCGAGAGTACATTTTGAAGGTTTGATATTTAAATTATATTCTTCAAGTCTTTTGAAAACTGATTTTAAATGATTTATATGTTGATCTTCATTATCACTGGCAATAAGAATGTCATCAATGTATGTAAATACAAAATCGAAATCAGAAAATACTTCATTAATAAAGCGTTGGAAAGTTTGAGCACTGTTTCGTAAACCGAAAGGCATTCTTACGAATTCAAACATTCCAAAAGGGGTAGTTATTGCAGTTTTATGAATGTCTTCTTCTGCCATTGGAATTTGGTGGTAAGCACGCACAAGATCAATTTTGGAAAAAAATTGTTTGTTTTTTAAATCAATTGTTAAATCGTGAATATGTGGTAAAGGATACCGATCTGGTGTAGTAATAAAATTAAGTCTTCGATAGTCTCCGCAAGGTCTCCAATCATTTGGTTCTTTTTTAGGAACGAGATGAAGTGGAGATGCAATAGGAGAATTTGAGGGTCTGCATATACCCGTTTTAACTAAAAATTCAAATTCAGCTTTAGCAATTTTAAGTTTGATTGGATCAAGACGTCTTGGTTTCGAAAATGGTAAAATACCTTTTGTTTCTATCCTGTGAACCGTATGGTGTTTAACTTTTTTAGTATAATCTGGTTCACAGGTAATAGATGGAAATTTATTAAGTAATTTTGAAAACTTATTTTCGACAATAGGAATTTTGAGTGAGAAAATATCAGAAAATCCAGAAGATCCAGTAACTTTAATTTTTGTAGTAGAATCCATTATTTCTTTATTTTCAATATTGACAATAATTCCGAATTTTTCTAAAAAGTTTGCTCCTAAAATTGGTGTATCAATATTCGCAATAATGAATGGAAATTCAAAATCTCTTCTTAAACCTAAATCAATTTTAAGTAGTTTTGTACCGAAAGTTTCAATTGAAGAACCGTTTGCTGCAGTCAAAGTAAGATCCGAATTTCTTTTATAAATTTTAAATTTAGAAAAAGGAATAACTGATACAACTGCACCTGTATCGATAAGAAAATTAAGTTTATTGAATTTATCAAATATGAATAGGCGACGAGTAGGTTTAATAATAGTTCCATTATCCGTCACCGTCATAATGGATCGTTTCAGTTTAAATTTTGTTCGGAATTTGAATTGTGATTTTGATTAAAATTGCATGGGGGTATACATTTAAGAGCGTTATTCTTAAATTTTTTGTGATACCAACAAATATTTGTTTGTGAAGTAAAATTACGATTGTTTGAAAAATTTCTTGATTTTGAAAAATTTCGAGATTTAAATCTATTTCTATCTTTAGATCTTGAACGGATTTGTAATTGATTAATATCATTAGAAATTTTATTTAAATTTTGAAAAATAGCCGTGGTTAATTCAGTTAAATTTTTAACGCATTGTTCTAAAATATTATTATTTATACTTGAGACTACAGGAGATTTGGAAGAATGACGTTTGTTGATTAAATCAAAAAGTTTGTCAGCTAAAATAATTACTTCATCTTTATTTTGATTGTTACTAGAAGTTAAATGGATTTGTATTTCTTGTGGTAATTTACGAATCCATAATTTGAAAAGTAATTCTTGACTTACAATGGAGTCAGTACCTATAAGTGATTTCATAAATCTGAATAATTCAGATGGTGAACGATCACCAAGTTCAGTTTTTGAAAATAATTGTTCTAATCGTTTTTCTTCGCTAAGAGAAAATCTTTCACATAGAACTTTTTTGATTGTATCATATTTATTAAAAAGAGGAGGAGGGTTAATAACATCTAAAATTTTAGATATAGTATCTCGTTGAAGAGTAATTAGAATATTTTGAAATTTTAAATTATCATCATTGATATTGTTAATTTCAAATTGTCCTTCAGCAAGCAAAAACCAGACATCAGGACAATCTTGCCAAAATTGTGGTAATTTAATAGATTTAGTAGAAGGAAAATTTGTAAAGTTATCTTGTGTTGAAGTATTTTGTGTTGTATTAGAGATGTTGTTTTGTGTTGTATTAATGTTAGAATTTTGAGTTGTATTGTGAGTCATGATGTTATTTGTATGGTTGATATTTTGATTTTCTGAATTTGTAAATTTACGAGTTCGTATTGGTGAACGTAGAACTATATGAAAAGAAATTTAAATGAAAAATTTGAAAATAAGAAAATATTTAAGAATTTTTTGGAAAGGGAGTTAACAATTTAAATACAATATTTAATTTTATATAAAAAATAAATAAATTTAAATAACGTATATTAAAATTTTTAAGATATAAAAATAATCTTAAAATAAATTTGAAAGTTAAAAGGTTTAAAATTTTAATTTAAATTATAATTGAAAATTTTAAATTTAATATTAAAATAAAAATTATACTTACATAAAATTTAATTTAATAAAAAAAAAAAAATATTAAAATTAATAAGTAGTTGATTGAAGCGAATCAATTGCGTTTTTTTGACGTGATGATAATTAAATACATCGTTGTTGTTGTCTATGAATGGCTTTGTTGTTTTGCAATGGCATTTATGATTTTGTTGCTCAATAAGTGAAATAGGATGTGAAAATTGATTTAAAAATACAGCAGTGAATGACGTAGATATCTATCTGGAGATGAGGAAATTATTTTGTTTGTGGATGACGTTTCAGTTTTGTTTTTTAAATCTGCACTATGATTTTTGGTTTCTGTTCAATTTTTTAAAAATTTCTTTTTTTTTTGTTTATTTTTATTTATCTTTGTATTGTTATCTCTTAAGATAAATTTTGTTTAAATGATAAATTTTTATCTTTTTATATCGGAATTTTAGTTAAATTTAAGGAATAATTTTATTATAAATTATATTTCTTTGTTGGTGCAATTTCATTTTGTTATTGTCTATGTCACGTTGTAAAATATATAATAATATATAATTAAGCGCGAAAGTTCGGTTTAATTATTCATTTCGTTCATGTATTAAATGTTCTACTTCACAAACTACACTGGGTTGTCTTCATTTTTCTTTATATATTTTTAAATTCTCTTGAGCAATTCATGATCACTTGAACTAAATATGTCTTTTATATTTTAGTTTTGCATTTAATATTGACAAGGCGACTGTTGAAAATATATTGAAACTTCTTATTAGCTTCTTTTAGAAGCTACTTTCAGTTAGATGGGAAAAATTGGTTGCGCGGAAGAATTACACAACTTTTGTCAAAAAAGATAAAATATATTGTTCTTGAATTTATTGCGATTTAATTGGTTCGATTGAGGATCGCCAATATATCAACATTCATGTTGATATTTAAAAAAACTTTTATTTTTGTTTATAATATAAAATTTATTTTTGTTTATTTTTGAGTTTAGATATTTTCCAACTAATTAGAATTTTCTTTTTTTGAAGTTATTCAAAATTTTAAGTTAACACGAAAACTCAATTAAAATTATTTTAAAAATTAAAGTAAAGAGTACAAAGTAGTTAACACTATAGTACCATTAAAACAGATTTTTCTATTAAAATTTTTCAATTCCACATACTCTAAATGTAGTAGATGACAAATTCAACATACCGTCAGCTGGTATTTTAGGCAAAGACTTTTTGAAAAAATACAATTGCATAATAGACTATGCAAACGAGAGCATAACAATTGGCATTGGCAAAAATATTCATAAAATTTCAATTTTACACAATACAACCGATAATACCTTGGTAATTCCTCCTAGATGAGAAGTTTATCGCTTATTTAAGCTGAAAAAATCTAAACGCACAGGAAATTTGTAGTGGTGTGTTCACCGCAAAGTGTATCGTTGAGACTAAAAATGCGATAATAAAAGTTTTAAACGTCACCGATGAGGTAAAATACATTAGAAATTGTAACATAGTTACGGATGAAATCACCAACTATAACGTGTATAAAATCAACGATATATCAAAAGATTCGAAAAGTTCAGAGCAATTAAAGTCAATTTTAAAAAAACAAATGCCAAATTATGCCAAACCAAAACTTCTCGATTTATGTCTAAAATATGATGACGTGTTTGCACTAAAGACTGACCGTATGACGCTTAACATCTTTTATGAACAGAAACTACGATTGACAGATAAAAATCCTGTTTACATAAAAAATTACCGCTTACCATAATGTCAGAGAGAGTAATAGACAAGTTGATAATTTATTACAAAATGATCTTATAGAACACAGCTATTCTAACTATAATAGTCCATTAATACTAGTACCAAAGAAAAACCCAAATGGACAGAAATCATACCGCATGCGTGTCGACTTTAGAGCCGTAAACAAAAAAATGATAGCAGACAAATTCCCACTTGCACGAATAGACGATATTCTTGATAATCTAGGCAGAGCCTAATATTTTTCTACATTGGATTTTTATTCAGGTTTTCATCAAATTCCATCAAATAAAGATTCTAGAGACATCACCTCATTTAACACTGATCGTGGTGCTTTTTGATGTAAAGTTTTACCACTCGGTTTCAACGTAGCTCCGAACTCATTCTCAAGAATGATGTCAATTGCCTTTTCAGGAATTTCTCCCAACCAAGCCTTTTTATATGTCGATGATCTTATTAGTCATTGGGTGTAGCGAAGCTCACCATCTTAAAAATTTAGAACAAGTCTTTCAAACATGCAAAAAATTTTATTTGCGTCTAAATCCCGAAAAATGCAACTTCATGCGTTCAGAAGTCACTTTCCTAGGACACAAATGCTCATCAAAAGGTCTACTTCCCGACGATTCTAAAATAATTGCAATAAAGAAATATCCGAAACCTTGTGATAAAGATGCAGTAAGACGATTCGTGGCATTCGCCAATTACTATCGAAGGTTTATACCAAATTTCGCTTCAATAGCAGCACCTTTAAATAAACTTAGCAGGAAAAAAGTGGAATTTAAATGGGATGAGTCATGTGATACAGCATTTGAAAAACTTCGAAGATCTTTAATTTCTCCACAAATTCTCCAATACCCAGACTTCAAAAAGGAATTTATAATTAGTGTCGACGCTTCAAAAATTGGTTGTGGTGCCATTTTAAGTCAAAATAAAAATGGCATTGACTTACCAATTTGTTTCGCCTCCAAATCATTTAATAATTCAGAACAAAAGAAATCAATAATTGAGCTAGAGCTTTTAGCTATATCTTTTGCAATAAAACAATTCAGACCATACGTAAATGGCACACACTTTACCGTCAAGTCCGATCATCGTCCATTAGTTCACTTGTTTAATATGAAAGACCCCTCTTCAAACCTTTCACGTATTAGACTTGAACTAGCAGAATACAACTTTACTATTGAATACATAAAAGGTAAAACGAACGTAGGCGCAGATGCACTCTCTCGCATCACAATAGAAGAAATTAAAAATTCAGGCAAATCAATTTTAGCGGTATAGACTAGATCACAGGCAAAACAAGAACAATTAACGCACCAACAAATAGGCAAAGAAAATAAAGTAAAGGAAAACATAAAATTACAAGTTTATGACAATTTTTGAAACAAATTTTCAAAAAAAATACCCAGAGTAAAATCCCAAATAAATTATGATAAAAGTGGAAAAATTACAAATTTTGAGATAAATGCGCATTTAAAACACACAAAAAATTGAGTTAATTAAGGTTGCGTGTGCTAACAAAATAATACATTTAGATGAATTACTTTTGAAGCTCCAAAAAGAAGCTGGCAAGCGCAATATTAATATAATTGAATTACAAAAAAATGATAATCTTTTTAAATATTTTTCGATATCAGATCTGAAAACCACTGGGAATAAAATTTTAAAACATTTAGAAATCATCCTAACTGAACCCGTAGAAACTGTGACAGATGAAGACAAAAAACAACAACTGATAACAATTTACCATACCGACCCAATTTTAGGAGGACATTTCGGTAGCAAAAAAGGTTATGCAAAACTCAGAACCAAATATTATTGGAAAGGCATGACTCGCGATATAGCGAAATTTGTTAAAAAAATGTGAAAAATGTCTTTTAAACCAGGTAAAGCCAAAAACAAAAGAAAATTTAGTCATAACCGAAACACCCTGTAAGCCATTCGACATTGTTGTTATTGACACTATAGGACCTCTACCTCAATCCGATAATGGTAACAAGTTCGCTATAACCATTATATGCGATCTCAGCAAATACTTAGTAAGTTTAAGTAAGTTAGATTGCGATACCTGATAAAAGTGCAAAAACGGTTGCATCAGCTATTTTTGAAAATTTCATACTAATTATGGCATTATGAAAACAATTAAAACTGATTTAGGTACCGAATACAAAAATGAAATTTTCTCAGAGTTAACAAAATTACGTTACGTTAACGTCACATTAATTGATGACGAAACGAAAAAGGAAAAATTAGTACATAAAAATAGAATAAGAAAAATTAATTAAATTAAATTTTTAAATTCAAAGATTATTTAAATTTAATTTCTAATGTTAAATTAGAAATAAATTTTTTTTTCTTCCAAATTTGAAAAAAAGAAAATGAAATCAAATAAATTTAAACAATCATTAAAACTATAGAATTAAGTACAGTAGAATTAAAACACAAAAAAATATTTTTTTTTTAATTATAAAAATTAAATTTAAGTCCCACTTTAGAACTAGACTTTAGAATTTAATTCTTAATTTAGATCTAAACATAGATGAAGATTTAAATTTTAAAAGACTGTTAAATTTTTTTAAGATAAATTACATCGCTTTTGGGACAGAAGAATTTGGTCAATTCTTCTTTTCCAAAGGGGGATGATGTAAGGTAACCCTTATGATAAGTGTTGAGTGACCATAACATCAATCATTAAATATTAACCACATCAATTTTTAACCACACCATTAAACCGAACGCATAGTACAGGTCTACAAGTAGGATATGTAGCAGCACCAAAGAGGATAAATACAATAAGAGCCGTCACTCGTTATTTTGTGGCGAGTATTTCGCTGGAAATTGAAAAAATTTATGCCGAATGTTTTCTGAGAGGGACATTTTTAATTGTCTCGCATTTATCCATGCCGTGTAGGCCCCTTGCGCAACTGTGATTTTTGGAAAGAGAATTAAATAAGTTAGTTAAATACAGTTGGAAAAATAAACACAAAAGCCCCACGAAAATGTATAGAAGACATTTATAAGCATCTCGCCCAAAAAAAAAGTAGCGACTACCTCTCAGTATACATCGAGTAAATGCCTAAAAAATAACGAGTGATGGCTCTTATTGTATTTATCCTCTTTGGCAGCACGCACATACACAGCCACGCTCTCCTGATAAAATGCTTGTTCTTGTTCGTTTTTTTTGTGGATGCTATTTGGCACTGTTGTACTTCTTAGGTCGAAGAAAAGTGTAGTAGCTGCTAACGAAAACTGCGTAAAATTTTTATCGTAAAATTACAGAGAAATGCCCTTATTTACTTTCAAGCGAGCACTTAATTACATCCCTCTTTAGAATCCATATGTTTTCGACAATTTTAATTAACAAATTGTGATACTTCATTACCGGGGACGATTGCTAAAACACGACCAAAACCGTCGGGGGAGGTATTAATAGACGCGTTTTTGCTCGCTTCCAATAATTCGAATACTTTTTCGCCTTTGGGCTATTGATTAAAGGACAAAACGCGTCTTTTAATTTCTTTTTCCACATTTCTGGACGGGTTATTGCAGTCAACCTCGGTTTCAAACTGTTTTTCGCGGAGAACTTTTGAACGGGTAGAAAAACTTAGCACCCGTGTTTGTATTCTTAATACTGGAATAACTACGCGTCCTCAGATATCCCAATTCAAGACTTTTGTATAATTTTCTGTAGGTCCCATAAAGGTGCACTACATTTTCATACTAAATTCGTTCAAAAAATTTACCATCACAGCAACCCATATCTGATATTCCGCCCCTTTTTTGTTTCCCTGCGTCGCTTCCAACGACAGCAACCCTGGTAATTTTGACACTTCGTTCAGTGTCAAACGCATGTTCCACGCAGGTTCCACTGAGTTCCACAATAGTTTGACACTGACCGAGGTGTCAAACTGCAATGTGTTAGAAAGAGAAAGGAATTGCTTCCTTCTCATACATATCATACTTGTAAACCTGTACTATGACCGAACGGTCGATCTAATTTTACTTGTGGTAGCTGTAATAAATTGGAAATAATCAAAGTTCTCAGTTAACTTACTTTTGTGATTTTTAATAACTTTTTTATTAAATAAACTGTAAACGTTTTCACCTAAATCAGTGGAACAATCTTAATTTCAAATTTATGGAAACAAGTGTGAGTAAGCTAATGCTAGCAATTGTGCAGATTTTTCGACTGCAAACACCAGTCTACAAAGGTATGGGGACCATCTTGGCCAAGCAAGAAATGGTCCCCTAAAATAGGGAAGTGGGTGGGGTGGGCTATAGGGCCTAGGGCCAATCTAGGCAGGTTAGGGCTGAGAGAAAATCCAACGCGGGGAGTCCGAAGTCCGGTACCTCTCGGGGAGGGGCCACCGGCCGGGAGGCCTTTGGGGCGGCGTCCGCCCATCCCGTAGCCCCCACCAGCATGGCTGCCACTCAGCGTCAAGCGTCTGGTGGGTTGGCTGCTGGGGCATCCAGGGATGTGGGGGTGGCCGGCTCTAGGGCCAAGGGACTGAAAAAGCTGGACTTAAAAGAAAGCTCCGCCTTCAAAAATATAAGCCTTAAGGTTTATAAGGCTGAAGTCGAAGCCTTGATCAACCTTCAGTCTCGCACGGAGGTTGTTGAACTCCCCCCCGGTGAAGACGAGATGGAGGTAGACGAGGGCGAGGAAGGTAGCGCTTCGTCAGGCTCGGATGGAAGCTTGGCTCTCAGGAGGCTGTACTCTGAGGGTCAGCTTATTAGGGATGGCGACTCGGATGCGACGCTCACGGAGGAGAGCGCAAACATTCTATGATCAGGATCCTCCAAATTAACCTGCATCATTGTAAAGCAGCATCAGCTGCACTCCTACTGCACCTGTCATCAGGTGCGGTAGACATCGTACTAGTCCAGGAGTAGTGGCTCTGTAGCGCTCAGGAAAAGGGTAAGCCTCGCACATGTATATTGGCTAAGTCTACTCTTAATGTTTTTCTTCTACCCAATTTTAGCGACGGGGATCTGACAGCGGTTAGCGTCGAGGTGCTAGGAAGGAGCTTTAAACTTGTTTCCTTCTACCTAGCGCACGATCACCGAGGCTCACTACCACCGCATAATTTCAGGGAGTTCGTGAGAGCAGCAAATCCACGAAATGACTTCATCCTACTCGGAGGCGATGTCAATGCTCACCATGCCCAGTGGGGCAGCAGTGATACAAATGACCGAGGTGAGTCTTTATTTAACTATCTTTTAGGCACTAATCTAAGTATATGTAATAGGGGAAATGACCCCACTTTCATTACGAGGAACCGCGAAGAGGTCCTTGACATAACGCTGATCACAGACTCTTTCAGTGACCTGATCGTTTCATGGAGAGTTTTAAAGGAGAACTCCTTTTCTGACCATAGATATATAAACTTTTCTATATCGCAGGCGCACACAAGTCCCAAGTACATACAAAATATTAGACGAACGAACTGGGGCTACTATAAGAAGATAATAGGTAACAAGTAAGGAAGGCTAAGTTCGGATGTAACCGAACATTACATACTGAGGGCTATGGAGACAAAATAAGGGAAAATCACCACCTAGGAAAATGTACCTAGGGTAACCCTGGAATGTGTTTGTATGACATGTGTATCAAATGAAAGGTATTTTAAAAGGGAGTGGCCTGAGTTCTATAGGTGAACGCCTTTTCGAGATATCGCCATAAAGGTGGACCAGGGGCGACTCTAGAATTTGTTTGTATGATATGGGTATCAAATGAAAGGTGTTAATGAGTATTTTAAAAGGGAGTGGGCTTTAGTTCTATAGGTGGACGCCTTTTCGAGATATCGCCATAAAGGTGGACCAGGGGCGACTCTAGAATTTGTTTGTACTGTTACGAATATTAGCAAAACTAAGGGGTGCTGCCATCTCTAAGCCGATGCTAAGCAGCGCCTTGCATGCACATCCATAGATCAATCATTATGTATCTACATAAACGAATCAATAATTGCGTCTACACATATGTACGTATACGAGCAGCGGAGAAGCAATACACAAACACATGCATATATCTTATCTGAATTGCTCACAAGAGAGGGCAATAATTTGTGCAAGTATTACTCAATTGAGAAGTTATAAACGTAGTTGTGGCTGGCGATTTTGTAGCTGATAACTAACTAGTAAGTTCTGGAATGGAAAAGCCTAGAAGTATGCAATGAGAAATCAAAAAGTATTAAAAGCGCGACAGTAGGAGCGAGAAATCAGTTTGATTTGAGCTATCAAGCAGTTTTGATTAAGCACGCAATCTGTCGGGCAATAAAAGAGTTTCATTTGAGCTATCAATCAGTTTGGTTGTTAAGCCAGCTAGTTGCAAAGTATAAGTGTTATTGTGAAGTACTTCAATAAAGGCCATTTTTCCATTATTCAGTATTGGAATTATTTATTCAACAGTTTAGTGATTCGAACTTAGCAGAAGGGCAAATAAGAGGATTTGCAAGTAAATTCGTTACAATTGGTGTCAGAAGAGGAATTGTTGAATAAATTCCAGAGGACAACAAGGACATTGCAAAGTTCTTTGAATTGAAAATCCAGCAACTGAAGAAGGCGTTGGAGAGCCGTGGATTGAATACAACCGGCAATAAGATCGAACTTCAAACACGGCTACGAGAGGTAATGGAGTTTGAAGGAATTGATGTGGACGAGTATGTATTTTATCCTGATGTAGAAGAGCCAGCGGCTAAATGTGAGGAGAAGATAGAGACTCCGAATCCATTGGCGAGTGTACACTAACGCGATACTAGCAGTGCTGAAGCAAATGTTGTCACAAATATCAACCGATATGTCAACACAGCTCGAAGTACAAAAGACAGATATAACATCCAAGATGGAAGCACAGGAGACACGTATATCCGAAATGTCGTCGCAAATGTCATCCCAGCTGGAATCGCAGGAGAACCGTATAACAGCGAAGATTGAAGCACAATTGGATGAACAGAAAACACACATGGCGCCACAAATTGCAAACAATTAAAAGAGCAAGAGGCACGCATAATATTACAACTCGAAGCCCAGGAAGAGCGTATCTCAACGAAGCTGGAGGCACAGGAAACAAAAGTCTCATCGCAGCTGGAGGCTTTTAGTGAACGACAAGATAAAATGGAGGCCGAGATAGATGCTTTGAAAGATCGTATACAGGAGTTGCAATTAAATTGCCCAGTTGTTTCAGCAAGCAATACGAAGGTAAAAACTCCATCTTTTGACGGCTCTGTTCCTATCCAGGTGTTTAAGATTCAGTTTGAGAAGACCGCAGCAGTGAACAACTGGAGTGCTGAAGATAAAGTTGCTGCACTATTCGTGGCATTGAAAGGATCTGCTGCTGAAATCCTACAGACTATCCCGAGGGAGAGCGGAACAACTACGAAACATTGATGAGCGCTCTAGAGAGGCGATACGGAAGCAGATACACCAAATAGAGTTGCAAAACCGCTACCAAAAAGCTAATGAGACTTTGCAGGAGTTTGCGTCAGATGTCGAAAGACTTGCACATTTGGCGAATGCCGACGCACCCGTGGAATACACCGAAAGAGTAAAAAATTCAGAGCTTTATAAATGGCATACGGGACGTCGAAACGAAGCGAGCCACATACGCAAACCCAAAGCCAACATTTGCAGAGACGGTATCACATGCATTGACTCAGGAAACTGCCTCACTATTGAGTAAACCAGCATACAAATCTCATCGTGTGGAAGTGGAAAGACCAGATTGGGTAGACACAATTTTGGAAGCACTGAAGGGATCACAACAGAAAAATGCCCGAGTTATTAAATGTTTCAAGTGCGGCAACCCAGGTCACATTGCACGTCATTGCGATCTTGGTCCTAATAGTTCCAACAATGTGGGTGGCCGTAAACGCAAAGCTGGAAGAGATGAGCAAGAGCGTGTCAGATGTAAAGAACGAAAACTTGCCCCAGCTATTGACTGCCCTGTGATATCTGTGTCGCAAATTGGAAGAAAATCGAGCAGTCTTGCCGTCAAAGGAAAGCTGGATGGCAAGGAGTGTGTACTGACTGTAGATACGGGTGCATCTCATTCCTTAATCCGATCTGACTTGGTTAACAGGAGAGTAAAACCGTTACCTGGAGCAAGGTTGCGTACGGTCACTGGCGAGTATAACCAAGACCAGGGAGAAGTGGTATGTGAAGTCTTGATTGGAAAGGTCACAGTTCTACACAAATTCGTTGTGGCGGAGATCGTTGATGAAGTCATATTGGGAGTGGACTTCTTGATTGACGATGACATCAAGATCGATATGCAGAGAAGGGTGGTGCGTTATAAGAACCAAGATATACCACTTAACTTCAGTTTGCAGAAAGGGTTCAGTAGTAATCGAGTACTAGTCGAAAAGACTCGACAAAGACCACGAAAGTCAAGGGCAAAGGTTGATAGATCGAATGGGCCAAATAAAGCAAAATCAAAAGTACCTGCCAGAGAAACACCTAATGGACGCACAAAACCGAAGCAACGAATTTCCCAGAAAGAATGCGAGGGTAGTTTCATGCCGGAGCTCACTACTGTTGTGAAACGTGGAAACGATACTGATTATGCGAAGCCAATCCGTCAAGCGCAAGCTCTACGAAGTAGTTCATTAGCCAAACAACAGAGTGTGAGGGAACGGCCCAGGGTAATGAATAGTAATATCAGACACTGGCATTAGAAGAACTTTAATTCGGAAGGCTTCTAGGAGGGAGATTTGGTACTGCTATACAACCCTCACCGGCGGAATATCGGTGCAGTTGGGAAGGCCCGTACAGAGTTGTGAAGACGATCAGTGATGTCATCTACCGCATACAAGCAATTGGGAAATCACGAAATAGAAGAGTGGTACATTTGGCGATGCTAGCAGCGTTTAGATCGAGAGATTTGTCTGATCGGGACGATCAGACTTAGGTGGAGGGCAGTGTTACGAATATTAGCAAAACTAAGGGGTGCTGCCATCTCTAAGCCGATGCTAAGCAGCGCCTTGCATGCACAATCAATCATTATGTATCTACATAAACGAATCAATAATTGCGTCGACACATATGTACGTATACGAGGAGCGGAGAAGCAATGCACAAACACATGCATATATCTTATCTGAATTGCTCACAAAAGAGGGCAATAATTTGTGCAAGTATTACACAAATGAGAAGTTATAAACGTAGTTGTGGCTGGCGATTTTGTAGCTGATAACTAACTAGTAAGTTCTGGAATGAAAAAGCCTAGAAGTATGCAATGAGAAATCAAAAAGTATAAAACGCGCGACAGTAGAGGCGAGAAATCAGTTTGATTTGAGCTATCAAGCAGTTTTGATTAAGCACGCAATCTGTCGGGCAATAGAAGAGTTTCATTTGAGCTATCAATCAGTTTGGTTATCAAGCCAGCTAGTTGCAAAGTATAAGTGTTATTGTGAAGTAATTTAATAAAGGCCATTTTTCCATTATTCAATATTGGAGTTATTTATTCAACAGTTTAGTGATTCGAACTTAGCAGAAGGGCAAATAAAAGGATTTGCAAGTAAATTCGTTACAGTACGATATGTGTATCAAATGAAAGGTGTTAATGAGTATTTTAAAAGGGAGTGGGCCTTAGTTCTATAGGTGGACGCCTTTTCGAGATATCGCTATAAAGGTGGACCAGGGCGACTCTAGAATTTGTTTGTACGATATGGGTATCAAATGAAAAGGGTTAATGATTATTTTTTAAAAGGGAGTGGGCCTTTTCGAGATATCGCTATAAAGGTGGACCAGGGTGACTCTAGAATTTGTTTGTACGATATGGGTATCAAACGAAAGGTGTTAATGAGTATTTTAAAAGGGAGTGGGCCTTAGTTCTATAGGTGGACGCCCTTTCGAGATATCGCCATAAAGGTGGACCAGCGTGTCTCTAGAATTTGTTTGTACGATATGGGTATCAAATGAAAGGTGTTAATGAGTATTTTAAACGGACGTGGGCCTTAGTTCTATAGGTGGACGCCTTTTCGAGATATCGCCATAAATGTGGACCACGGTTGACTCTAGAATTTGTTTGTAAGATATGGGTATCAAATGAAAGGTGCTAATGAGTACTTTAAAAGGGCGTGGGCCTTAGTGCTATAGGCGGACGCCTTTTCGAGATATCGCCATAAAGGTGGACCAGGGGTGACTCTAGAATTTGTTTGTACGATATGGGTATCAAATGAAAGGTGTTTATGAGTATTTTAAAAGGGAGTGGTGGTAGTTGCATATGTGAAGGCGTTTTCGAGATATTGACCAAAATGTGGACCAGGGTGACGCAGAACATCATCTGTCGGGTACCGCTAATTGGTTTATCTATGTAATACCACGAACAGTATTTGTGCCAAGATTCCGAGGGCTTTTGATTTCGCCCTGCAGAACTTTTTCATTTTCTTCTACTTTATATGGTAGGTGTCACATCCATTTTTCAAAGTTTTTTTCTAAAGTTATATTTTGCGTCATTAAACCAATCCAATTACCATGTTTCATCCCTTTTGTCGTATTTGGAATACAATTATGGCATTTTTTTTAAATTTTTCGTAAATTTCGATATCGAAAAAGTGGGCGTGGTCATAGTCGGATTTCGGCAATTTTTTACACCAATACAAAATGAGTTCAGATAAGTATGTGAACTGAGTTTAGTAAAGATATATCGATTTTTGCTCAAGTTATCGTGTTAACGGCGAAGCGGAAGGACAGACGGTCGACTGTGTATAAAAACTGGGCGTGGCTTCAACCGATTTCGCCCTTTTTCACAGAAAACAGTTATCGTCCTAGAATCTAAGCCCCTACCAAATTTCACAAGGATTGGTAAATTTTTGTTCGACTTATGGCATTAAAAGTATCGTAGACAAATTAAATGAAAAAGGGCAGAACCACGCCCATTTTTAAATTTTCTTTTATTTTTGTATTTTTTTGCACCATGTCATTACTGGAGTTGAATGTTGACATAATTTACTTATATACTGTAAAGATATCAAATTTTTTGTTAAAATTTGACTTAGAAAAATTTTTTTTTAAAGTGGCCGTGGTCGTTCTCCGATTTTGCTAATTTTTGTTAAGCATATATATAGTAATAGCAGTACCGTTCCTGCCAAATTTCATCATGATATCTTCAATGACTGCCAAATTACAACTTGCAAAACTTTTAAATTAATAAAAAAAAAAATTACCTTCTTTTAAAAGTGGGCGGTGCCACGCCCATTGTCCAAAATTTTACTAATTTTCTATTCTGCGTCATAACTTCAACTCACCTACCAAGTTTCATCGCTTTAACCGTCTTTGGTAATGAATTATCGCACTTTTTCGGTTTTTCGAAATTTTCGATATCGAAAAAGTGGGCGTGGTTATAGTCCGATATCCTTCATTTTAAATAGCGATCTGAGATGAGTGCCCAGGAACCTACATACCAAATTTCATCAAGATACCTCAAAATTTACTCAAGTTATCGTGTTAACGGACAGACGGACGGACATGGCTCAATCAAATTTTTTTTCGATACTGATGATTTTGATATATGGAAGTCTATATCTATCTCGATTCCTTTATACCTGTACAACCAACCGTTATACAATCAAAGTTAATATACTCTGTGAGCTCTGCTCAACTGAGTATAAAAAGCTATCTGAAGAGGTGCGAGCTCCAGAGAGCGAGAAGGAGCTGGACGTGCTTGTAAATAATTTCAGTCAAAAATGGTGTTCGTCCGATCTTGATAAGCTTAGGAAGTCATGTAGGGCGGCCTTTAATAAAGCAAGGCATGACGGACATGAATCCTCATGGGCTGCGTATAAAACGAAAATAAATATATGTGACCCGCTCTATGAAAATGTGGCTTACGACTCAAAAAAGAAATTGCGAGAAACAGCTGTTAAAGATAAACAACGCATTTCTTCAGTTTCTTAGTAGTTTTCTTTTTTTTTTTGAGTCATAAGCCACCTTTTCATAGGCCGGGTCACATATATAAAAGAGCAATCCGCAATGAAAAGCGATCCTCCTGGGGGGATTTCTGCGGCACGATTGAATCCACACCCGCCTCCCGCTTAAGGAAGGTGCTATCGAAATCTCCAACTCAGCTAAGTTACGTCCAAAAGCCGGATGGGCACTGGACGTACTCCAGCGCTGAAACCATAAACTTATTTATGGATACACACTTCCCAGCAAGCGCGAGCATGTCTTCAAATATTTTTAGCGGAGGTTCACCCAATGATCAGCTAATAAGCGAAATCACAGATGATGAAAGGATAGATTGGACTTTACAGACCTTCAAGCCCTATAGATCGCCGGGGCCGGATGGGATTTTCCGGCTCAGCTACAGTATACTGCCGAACTTATAAGGCCCTGGATAAAAGGGATGTTTACAGGTTGTCTTAGGCTCAATTACGTACCAGTATCGTGGAGAGAAGTCAACGTGGTCTTTATCCCCAAGGCAGGGAAAGCCTCCCACTCTAAACCAAATGATTATAGGCCTATAAGCTTTGGTTGTTGTTATTGTTGTTGTAGCGATTTGCTCCCCGAAGGCTTTGGGGAGTGTTATCGATGTGATGGTCCTTTGCCGGATACAGATCCGGTACGCTCCGGTAACACAGCACCATTAAGGTGCTAGCCCGACCTACTCGGGAACGATTTATATGGCCACATTAAACCTTCAGGCCATCCCTCCCTCCCCACCGCCGCGGATAGGTGAGGTTGACAATTGGGTTTGGAGAAGCTGTATATTGCGCTGGCAACCTGAAGTGTTGCGCTACACAGCCTCTTGAACCTGGTATTTTAGTCACCTCTTACGACAGGCATACCTACCGCGGGTATATTCTGACTCCCTAACCCGCTGGGGGACCTATAAGCTTATCTTCTTTTGCTTAAAGCACTCGAAGGACTCCTAGAGGACTACATCAGGAGGAGGATTGAGCCATCGCTTCTTTAGCAAGCTCAACATGCCTACAATAAGGGCAGGTCAACTGACACGGCCTTACACTCACTAGTATCCGTTATCGAAAGGTCACTTGACCTCAAGGAATACACACTGGTGGCATTTCTAGATATAGCGGGTGCCTTAGACCGGAGGCCATCACTCGGCGCTGACCGATCTGGCGGTTAACGCGTGCCTGGTGGAGTTTATATATAATCTGCTTACGAGTAGGCAGTTTAAAACTGAGCTAGGTGGATGCGTGATCCGCAGACCGGTCAGCAGAGGCACTCCGCAGGGCGGCGTTCTCTCTCCGCTACTTTGGGTGGTTACGGTCAACCAACTACTACGCCTCATGGAATAGAGGTTTACGCCGATCACTTAAACGGCGGCGTGGGCGGCGCTCCGGCGCACGCCGGTGTTCTTACTTTAAAAATCTTAATTTTTCTATTTAAAAAAATAATATTTAGGAAAGGTTTTGTTTGTATGTATTTAACGAAATCAACCTTTTGGCCATTTCGGAAAGATCCGGGGTTTTTGCCTCAAAATCTCGCAGATCGTTCACTTACTCCAGAGAGGCGTCGAACCCAACCCCGGTCTTTAGAATTGGTACTGCTGCGTCTGCTGAAAAGAAATAGAGATACATAAGATGGTCAAGCTTTTGTCTGTATACTTCGTGCAAAGCGTAGTTTCACCTGAGGTTAATTAATTGGCACCTCCTGGGGATTCTCCCCTAAGGTGGCCTACTGGATTTACACAGCCATTGTGCGCCCCATTCTTCTTTATGGTGCCTTGGTCTGGTGGCCTGCACTAGCTAAAAGTACCTGTCTTAAAATGCTTCAAAAGTTGCAAAGAAGTTCGGAGCTCTGCATTACCGGAGCTCTCGGCTCCACTCTGTCTGAAGCACTCAACACAATGCTATACCTTCCACCTCATGACCTGGTGGCGAAGGAAATAGCGGTCATCGCCGCTGTACGCATAAGGGGATCTGGTCAAATGGATCTAGTGGACACGCAGCAATCCTGGGCACGAACGCCCCAGTCTCAATACCGGTACGCACTGACTACCTGTAGTGTTTACCAAGCGGAAATGCTGGCAATACACAAGGCTGTGTATCACGGGTCTATGCCTAAGGATGGTAAACGGGTGTTTATTTTCTCAGACAGCCAGCCCGCATTAAAGGCCCTGGACTCATTCGTCGACAACGCAAAGCCGGTTACTGAATGCCGCAGATCTCTTACCGAGATGGCTCAGCAATTCAGTATCAGCCTTATATGGGTACGTGGGCACAGGGATATTGAAGGCAACTGCAGAGCAGACGAGTTGGCCAGAAGAGGCACCACCGACCATATCCTTCCGGGAAATGATTCGGTGTATACCCATGGCCACTTTCAGGTTTCGTGTGAACACAAGCACTATAAGAATCGCAAATGGACTATGGTCAGCCATATTATCGTGTGAGACATCCAGGCTAACCTTGCCCTCGTATTACAAGGGGCGCACAAAGCGCTTCTGATTTTAAACAAATCAGTTCTATCGTCCTTGATAAGGGTTCTAACAGGGCATTGTTTAATAGGCACGCATGGTGCTAGAATGGGGGTAACGACCTTCGATTATTGTCGCAGCTGCAGATGTACAGAAGAGTAGAGTGTCAAAATTAATGTGCCCCTCCAATACTGAAAACTATCATCAATCAAAGTAGCGATACTTTTTTTTGTCATTTGCAATATTGACAGTTTTTGCTTATAGCTTTTTTAGGCAACTGAGTATTGAAATTTGGATTATGCACGATAATGGCCTATCAGGGACTAAAAATACCCGGGGCTTCAAATTCGATGTGCCCCTTTCAGTTTCGAAGGTAGAGACAGAAAAGTGGAAGCACTTGGTTGCGTAAATTTTTTTCAGGAGCATGTTTTTTTGTGGGCACAGCTACAATTTTACTTTTATCATTTCATACCCGTTTGTTAATTTTTTCCCTACACCACAGTGGTATACCATGAATTGCCTCATCTTGGAATATTCACGCAAGGAAAGTTATTGATGTTTGTACATGGGGCAAATATACGAAATTTCCGACAAAAATTGGCAATCGTCAAAAAGTGTATACAAAAAAAAATTTTTTTTTTTAAACCAGGTTTTATTTAAAAGTAAATGAAAAGAAACACAAATTTGGTACAAAAATCAAAAAAAAAAAAAAACATTTTTTCTACACTTTTTGACGATTGTCAATTTTCCATTTGCCGATATCTCTAAAACCGGGTTTCGGGTATCAACAAAATTTTACCTAAATATATCCCACATAGATATGTACATCCTGATAAAATTTCAACACAATCGGTTAAGTGTTTAAATAATTTAAAAAAATTTAGGTTTTCCGGGTTTATATTTTTATCAATATCTCCAAAACCGGATCTCGGGTATTAAAGAACTTTTTAACCTAAACATACTTCGTTCACATATCTATAAGTTTTTAAAGTTTCAAAAGAATCGGTAGAAAGGTGCATGTATCTCCATATTTTGTTAAAATTTCGATATAATCGGTACAGAAGTGTTGAAATAAACTTATATTTAACATTGCGACCTCAATTTATATATATTTTGCTCGATCTTTTAACTATATCTTTTTGAGGCATTATGTAAAACGAGTAACGGCGATGCACTATAGCTTCAATTTACCCCTCAATTTTCCTAACAGAAAGATATTTGCATAATGCGATCTTTAAAAATAAAATTGTTTCTCCAAAAAAAAACCAGTTTGGCGGATTTCCCCATATCTCAAGACATACGCTCTAATATAACTACGCGTTTGAAGACATTGATTGCATTATATAATATCCCTCCCATGTATACCCCTACAATCGTTTTTAAGCTGGGAAAATTGCTTTGGGTAAAAATCTAGTTGAGGGGTCGACTGCTAATACGCGTTTTCACCTGGACAATAATAATCCGAAGGCAGAAAAGAAAAATTGTATCTCTGTCCGGAGATATATGCAGTTGAAGTTGGCGATTTTCATGCGAACAAAATTGTGAACATAAGTGTATAAGCGCGGCCGAAGGTCAGGGAAACAGACTCTTAGTCCCTACCTCCGTTTGCACCGTTTGCCAGCACAGAATATATATGTTTGCGATATCCGCCCAATGCAGCTCCTGCCTTGGGTGGTGCCACTTTGCTAGATGTTCTGGTCTCCGCATCGCTACGATTCAAGAGACTAAACTCACAGCAAGATCTGCATTGCAGACCTGCTCTGGGTATAATGTCCACAGGAAAGACCGCGGGAGCGGAAATGGAGGCGGCCTCGCGTTTATCATACACCACTCTGTGCATTATTATATATTTGATCCTGGCATCGACCGCAGGGACAATGTCTTAAAACGTCAAGACCTATCTGTCCGGTCAGGCGATGCAAACCTAGAAATCATCAACATCTACATCCCTCCTGCCACCTGTTGCCCAGTGGATACCGCCCTAATATCAGAGCCTTACTTACTGGCAACAATCGCATCATCTTGGGCGACTTCAATGCCCGTCACGATCTATGGCACTCAAACTTGCGGGCGGACAGTAGGGGTGAGATGTTGGCGGATCAAATAGAAGAAACGACGTTCTGCACAATAAACGGAGACGCCCCTACACGTATGGTAGGAAGCTGCCACAGTTCGCCAAATATCTTAATCGTGAGCGCAGAACTCGTAAACTGCGTCAACTGGCAGCCGATGGTAACATTGGCATCTGACCACCTGCCTATACTTATTTCGCTCGAGCGTACCGCCGACTTCATCGTCAACGAAAAACGCACTTTCATAAACTTCAAAAAAGAAAAGTGGGAGGAATATAAATCTTATACAGACAACCTCTTTGCTGTCCTCCCTCTCCCGACTGATGCCCGCAAGGGGAGCGTGCCTTCCGTTAGGTCATTGAATCCGCCTCGGGATGTTTCATTCCCGCCGGGAGAATTCCCGAAATCAGGCCCACTTCCCGGCGGAGGCCGCAAACTTAGCGAGAGAACGTGTCCTTATAAGACAGCTTGATCCAGGCGACCCCCAAATAAGGGATATAAACCAACGCATCAGATTGCTTGTGGACGAACACAAGCGGGCGAAATGGGAGGAGCACCTAAGAGGTTGTAACCTCTCTACCGGTGTGGGTAAACTTTGGTCCACCGTAAAGTCCCTATCGAATCCGACTAAGCACAAAGACAAAGCCTTTGGCGCTTCCCAAGGCAGTCGGTTCTATGTACCGGAGCGACTCGGGATTTTTCCCGACCAAGGACTGTCATTTCAGTGTGACCCCATTTAATTTGTTTCGTCCCTCCCACAAATTGTCATCCTCCCAGCAGCTCCTTGCAGCAGGACTGCTACATATTCTCTTACTCCGGGAAGGTATCGAACCCAATCCGGGTCCGTCTCCTGACCCCGGTCCTGAGAAATGGTTTTGCTGCATTTGCCAGAAAAGAATCTTTTTAGGACGGTCATACTCTGTTCAGTGTGTCTCGTGCAAGGGATGGTTGCATCGGACAGGTTGTTCTGGGCTTGATCCCAAAACCCGACGTCCACGTAACTTTTATAAATCTTTTGTGGCTCCTTGCTGCTCACGCCCAAGGGCGTCCCGTAGTCTACGCCTAAGCGTATCCCCACTACCTTCCAGCAGCTTCGCTGCTCAGCAAGCCACAACAAGTACCCGCTGCTGCTCGCGCCCCACGGCGCCAACAACTCAAACAGCTGATACCACTCATAACTACTACCTTCGTAGTAGAGCTGGTAGCAATGCTGAGCATCAGCCCCTGCCCCCGTCTTCTTCTCCTCCCCTCTTTTCTGGCAGCAATCGTGCAGGTCAGGGAAACAGACTCTTAGTCCCTGCCTCCGTTTGCACCGTCTGCCAGCACAGAATATATAGGTTTGCGACATCCGCTCAATGCAGCTCCTGCGTTGGGTGGTGCCACTTTCCTAGATGTTCTGGTCTCCGCGACGGCAACCCCTCGACGGGTTTCATCGCGCCATGTTGCCAGGTCGCAAACCCAAATCATCCGGGTACCCCAATGCTTGCCCAAGGGCGCCCAGTCCCAAGCCCACAACAGCAATTGCGTCCTGGCCTTCCACAACCTAGGCGTAGTCACCCGTCACTTACCCCTAGAGTGGCGGCGTCACCCCTCATGCACTTCAGAATTCTGCAGTTCAACTGTAATGGACTAACTGGGAAGATTACGGAGATAGTCGATTTCATGAAGCGGCACAACATCCGCATTGCTGCGATTCAAGAGACTAAACTCACAGCAAGATCTGCATTGCAGACCTGCTCTGGTTATAATGTCCACAGGAAAGACCGCGAGAGCGGAAATGGAGGCGGCCTCGCGTTTATTATACACCACTCTGTGCAATATCATATATTTGATCCTGGCATCGACCGCAGGGAAAATGTCTTCGAACGTCAAGGCCTATCTGTCCGGTCAGGCGATGCAAATCTAGAAATCATCAACATCTACATCCCTCCTGTCACCTGTTGCCCCAGTGGATACCGCCCTAATATCGAGGCCTTACTCATTGGCAACAATCGCATTATCTTAGGCGATTTCAATGCCCATCACGACCTATGGCATTCAAACTTGCGGGCGGACAGTAGGGGTGAGATGTAGGCGGATCAAATAGACGAAACGACGTTCTGCACAATAAACGGAGACGCCCCCACACGTATGGTAGGAAGCTGTCACAGGTCGCCAGATATCTCAATCGTGAGCGCAGAACTCGTAAACTGCGTCAACTGGCAGCCGATGGTAACATTGGCATCCGACCACCTGCCCATACTTATTTCGTTCGAGCGTACCGCCGACTTCATCGTCACCGAAAAACGCACTTTCATAAACTTCAAAAAAGGAAAGTGGGAAGAATATAAATCTGCAACAGACAGCAGCTTTGCTGCCCTCCCTATCCCGACTGATGCCCGCCAAGGGGAGCGTGCCTTCCGTAAGGTCATTGAATCCGCCTCGGCACATTTCATCCCCGCCGGGAGAATTCCCGAAATCCGGCCCCACTTCCCGGCGGAGGCCGCGAGCTTAGCGAGGGAACGCGACCTTATAAGACAGCTTGATCCAGGCGACCCCCAAATAAGGGATATAAACCAACGCATCAGATTGCTTGTGGACGAACACAAGCGAGCGAAATGGGAAGAGCACCTAAGAGGTTGTAACCTCTCTACCGGTGTAGGTAAACTTTGGTCCACCGTAAAGTCCCTATCGAATCCGACTAAGCACAAAGACAAAGTTTCCATCGCCTTTGGCGATAAGGTGCTGTCGGATGCGAAAAAATGCGCGAGCGCTTTCTGCCGACAATATATAATGCATCCTACGGTCGACAAAGATAGACGGAGAGCCAATAGACAAGCACATAAACACAAACTCAGCGCGTCACCAATTACCATCACCGCTAGAGAGGTTGAGGACGCCATTGGTCGCACTAAACCATCCAAAGCAGTGGGCCCAGACGGCATAGCCATGCCGATGCTTAAAAACCTAGGGAAAGAGGGTTTCAAATATTTAGCGCATGTCTTCAACCTGTCTCTTTCCACCTTTGTCATACCCGAGAAATGGAAAATGGCCAAGGTGGTCCCGCTACTAAAGCCTGGGAAACCAGCTAACGTAGGTGAGTCATATCGTCCGATGTCTCTCCTATCGCCAGTGGCAAAGACGCTTGAAGTCATTTTGCTCCCTTATTTCCAAGCACATTTGCAGCTAGCCCCTCATCAGAATGGCTTCAGAAAAATCCATAGCACTACCTCCGCGCTAAATGTCATTAGCACCCAGATAAATTGCGGTTTGAATCGATATCCCCACCATAGAACAGTACTCGTAGCTTTAGACCTATCAAAAGCTTTTGATACGGTCAACCATGGCTCGTTACTGCAAGACCTGGAAGGGTCTACCCTTCCCCCATGTCTTAAAAGGTGGACCGCAAATTATCTGGGTGGTCGGCAGGCATCGGTGCAATTCAGAAACGAAACATCAAAACAAAGGAGAATTAAACAAGGGGTGCCACAGGGTGGTGTCCTATCCCCGCTTTTGTTTAATTTCTACATATCTAAGCTACCTTCCCCACCGGAAGGAGTCACAATCGTTTCCTACGCCGATGACTGCACAATAATGGCCACAGGCCCAGGCCCAGAGATCGATGAGCTATGCAATAAAATAAACGGCTATCTCCCTGATCTCTCCAGTTTTTTCGCCTCGCGAAACTTGGCATTGTCATCGACTAAATCTTCCGCGACCTTATTTACAACATGGACGCCCCAAATGTCGACCATATTGAACATCCACGTCGATGGCACTACGCTACCGACTGTCCTACACCCCAAAATCTTGGGTGTGACGTTTGATCAGGATCTACATTTTGGTGCGCACGCAACCGCAATTGTTCCAAGAATTCAGAGCCGTAATAAAATCCTCAAATCCCTTGCTGGCAGTACCTGGGGAAAAGATAAAGAAACGCTCTTGACCACATACAAAGCAATTAGCCAGCCGATTACGTGCTACGCGTCACCCATATGGTCGCCAAGCCTAAAAACCACCCACTGGAAGAAACTACAGGCCTGCCAAAATACTGCTCTCAGAATCGCCACGGGCTGTCTTCTTATGTCCCCAGAACACCATCTGCATAATGAGGCGAGAATACTCCCCATCAGGGAGAGAAATGAGATGCTGACCAAACAGTTTCTGTTGAATACCCAGAAACCTGGGCATCCCAACAGACATCTGATTGACGAACCAGCACCGCCTAGGGGCCTAAGGAGTCATCTCCGTAAGCACTTTGAGGAAATACGGCACCTGAGAACCCAGCCGTATGAAGCGGAAAAACACAAGCAGGTCCTTGGTGAACTCCATAGACAGGCGTCGGACCTTTATGTCGGGAATTGCCCGGTGAATCCAGTACTTGAAGAAAAATATCCAGAACTCGCAGAAGAGGAACGCATACTCCCCAGGGAAACGCGTGTCACTCTTGCTCAACTTCGTTCTGGATACTGTAACAGGTTAAACTCTTACCTATCCAGAATCAACCCCGACATACAAAATGTATGCCCTGCTTGCAATGTGTCCCCACATGACACCAACCATCTCTTTAATTGTAATGTGGAACCAACGCCTCTAACACCCCTTTCCTTATGGTCCACCCCTGTTGAAAGGGCAAGTTTCCTGGGACTCCCGTTAGAGGATATTGATGACAATTTGTGACAACAACAACAACAACAAAGCCTTTGGCGACAAAGTGCTGTCGGATGGGAAAAAATGCGCGAGCGCTTTCTGCCGACAATATATAATGCATTCTACGGTCGACAAAGATAGACGGAGGGCCAATAGACACGCACATAAACACAAATTCAGCGCGTCACCAATCACCATCACCGCTAAAGAGGTTGGGACGCCATTGGTCGCGCTAAACCATCTAAAACAGTGGGCCCAGACGGCATAGCCAGGGATTCAAGGGGAGTGTAGCGCAATATATAGCTTCTCCAACCCAATTGTCAACCTCACCTTCGAGCGGCGAATCCCGTTTCACTAACAGACGAGGCTCTGGCGACCCCAAGCTCCTCATGGGACTTGGGGTGGGGAGGGAGGGATTGCCTGAAGGTTCAATGTGGCCATATAAATCGTTCCCGAGATGGTCGGGCCAGCACCTGAATGGTGCTGTGTTACCGGAGCGTATCGGATCTGTATCCGACAAAGGACCATCACATCGATAACACTCCCCAAAGCCTTCGGGGAGTAACCTAATCGCTACAACAACAACAACAACAACAACGGCATAGCCATGCCGATGCTTAAAAGCCTAGGGAAAGAGGGTTTCAAATATTTAGCGCATGTCTTCAACCTTTCTCTTTCCACCTTTGTCACACCCGAGACATGGAAAATAGCCAAGGTGGTCCCGCTACTAAAGCCTGGGAAACCAGCTAACATAGGAGAGTCGTATCGTCCGATATCTCTCCTATCGCCAGTAGCAAAGACGCTTGAAGCCATTTTGCTTCCTTATTTCCAAGCAAATTTGCAGCTAGCCTCTCATCAGCATGGCTTCAGAAAACCCCATAGCACTACCACCGCGCTAAATGCCATTAGCACCCAGATAAATTGCGGTTTAAATCAATACCCCCACCATAAACAGTACTCGTAGCGCTAGACCTATCAAAAGCTTTTGATACGGTCAACCATGGCTCGTTACTGCAAGACCCGATTCCCAAGGCAGTCGGTTCTATGTACCGGAGCGAATCGGGATTTTTCCCGAACAAGGACTGTCATTTCAGTGTGACCCCATCTAATTTGTTTCGTCCCTCCCACAAATTGTCATCCTCCCAGCAGCTCCTTGCAGCAGGACTGCTCCATATTCTCTTACTCCGGGAAGGCATCGAATCCAATCCGGGTCCGTCTCCTGACCCCGGTCCTGAGAAATGGTTTTGCTGCATCTGCCGGAAAAGAATCTTTTTAGGACGGTCATACTCTGTTCAGTGTGTCTCGTGCAAGGGATGGTTGCATCGAACAGGTTGTTCTGGGCTTGATCCCAAAACCCGACGTCCACGTAACTTTTATAAATCTTTTGTGGCTCCTTGCTGTTCACGCCCAAGGGCGTCCCGTAGTCTACGCCTAAGCGCCCCCCCACTACCTTCCAGCAGCCCCGCTGCTCAGCAAGCCACAACAAGTACCCGCTGCTGCTCGCGCCCCACGGCGCCAACAACTCAAACAGCTGATACCACTCATAACTACTACCTTCGTAGTAGAGTTGGTAGCAATGCTGAGCATCAGCCGCTGCCCCCGTCTTCTCCCCCCTCTTTTCCGTCAGCAATCGTGCAGGTCAGGGAAACAGACTCTTAGTCCCTACCTCCGTTTGCACCGTCTGCCAGCACAGAATATATAGGTTTGCGACATCCGCCCAATGCAGCTCCTGCCTTGGGTGGTGCCACTTTCCTATATGTTCTGGTCTCCGCGACGGCAACCCCCCGACGGGTTTCATCGCGCCATGTTGTCTGGTCGCAAACCCAAATCATCCGGGTACCCCAATGCTTGCCCAAGGACGCCCAGTCCCACCCGTCACTTACCCCCAGAGTGGCGGCGTCTCCCCTTATGCACTTCAGAATTCTGCAGCTAAACTGTAATGGACTAACTGGGAAGATTACGGAGATAGTCGATTTCAAGAAGCGGCACAACATCCGCATCGCCACGATTCAAGAGACTAAACTCACAGCAAGATCTGCATTGCAGACCTGCTCTGGGTATAATGTCCACAGGAAAGACCGCGAGAGCGGAAATGGAGGCGGTCTCGCGTTTATCATACACCACTCTGTGCAATATTATATATTTGATCCTGGCATCGACCGCAGGGAAAATGTCTTAGAACGTCAAGGCCTATCTGTCCGGTCAGGCGATGCAAACCTAGAAATCATCAACATCTACATCCCTCCTGCCACCTGTTGCTCCAGTGGATACCGCCCTAATATCAGGGCCTTACTCACTGGCAACAATCGCATTATCTTAGGCGATTTCAATGCCCATCATGATCAATGGCACTGAAACTTGCGGGCGGACAGTAGGGGTGAGATGTTGGCGGATCAAATAGAAGAAACGACGTTCTGCACAATAAACGGAGACGCCCCCACACGTATGGTAGGAAGCTGTCACAGGTCGCCAGATATCTCAATCGTGAGCGCAGAACTCGTAAACTGCGTCAACTGGCAGCCGATGGTAACATTGGCATCCGACCACCTGCCCATACTTATTTCGCTTGAGCGTACCGCCGACTTCATCGTCACTGAAAAACGCACTTTCATAAACTTCAAAAAAGGAAAGTGGGAAGAATATAAATACTTTACAGACAGCCGCTTTGCTGCCCTCCCTATCCCGACTGATGCCCGCCAAGGGGAGCGTGCCTTCCGTAAGGTCATTAAATCCGCCTCGGCACATTTCATTCCCGCCGGGAGAATTCCCGAAATCCGGCCCCACTTCCCGGCGGAGGCCGCAAACTTAGCGAGAGAACGTGACCTTATAAGACAGCTTGATCCAGGCGACCCCCAAATAAGGGATATAAACCAACGCATCAGATTGCTTGTGGATGAACACAAGCGGTCGAAATGGGAGGAGTACCTAAGAGGTTGTAACCTCTCTACCGGTGTGGGTAAACTTTGGTCCACCGTAAAGTCCCTATCGAATCCGACTAAGCACAAAGACAAAGTTTCCATCGCCTTTGGCGACAAAGTGCTGTCGGACGCGAAAAAATGCTTGAGCGCTTTCTGCCGACAATATATAATGCATCCTACGGTCGACAAAGATAGACGGAGAGCCAATAGACACGCACATAAACACAAATTCAGCGCGTCACCAATCACCATCACCGCTAAAGAGGTTGGGACGCCATTGGTCGCGCTAAACCATCTAAAACAGTGGGCCCAGACGGCATAGCCATGCCGATGCTTAAAAGCCTAGGGAAAGAGGGTTTCAAATATTTAGCGCATGTCTTCAATCTGTCTCTTTCCACATTTGTCATACCTGAGAAATGGAAAATGGCCAAGGTGGTCCCGCTACTAAAGCCTGGGAAACCAGCTAACATGGGTGAGTCGTATCGTCCGATATCTCTCCTATCGCCAGTGGCAAAGACGCTTGAAGCCATTTTGCTCCCTTATTTCCAAGCAAATTTGCAGCTAGCCCCTCATCAGCATGGCTTCAGAAAACTCCATAGCACTACCACCGCGCTAAATGCCATTAGCACCCAGATAAATTGCGGTTTAAAGCAATACCCCCACCATAGAACAGTACTCGTAGCGCTAGACCAATCAAAAGCTTTTGATACGGTCAACCATGGCTCGTAACTGCCGGACCTGGAAGGGTCTACCCTTCCCCCATGTCTTAAAAGGTGGACCGCAAATTATCTGGGTGGTCGGCAGACATCGGTGCAATTTAGAAACGAAACATCAAAACCAAGGAGAATTAAACAAGGGGTGCCACAGGGTGGTGTCCTATCCCCACTTTTGTTTAATTTCTACATATCTAAGCTACCTTCACCACCGGAAGGAGTCACAATCGTTTCCTACGCCGATGACTGCACAATAATGGCCACAGGCCCAGGCCCAAAGATCGTTGCGCTATGCAATAAAATAAACGGGTACCTCCCTGATCTCTCCAGTTTTTTCGCCTCGCGAAACCTGGCATTATCACCGACTAAATCTTCCGCGACCTTAGTTACAACATGGACGCCCCAAATGTCGACCATTTTGAATATCCACGTCGATGGCACTACGCTACCGACTGTCCTACACCCCAAAATCTTGGGTGTGACGTTTGATCAGGATCTACATTTTGGTGAGCACGCAGCCGCAATTGTTCCGAGAATTCAGAGCCGTAACAAAATCCTCAAATCCCTCGCTGGCAGTACTTGGGGAAAAGATAAAGAAACGCTCATGACTACATACAAAGCAATTAGCCAGCCGATTACGTGCTACGCGTCACCCATATGGTCGCCAAGCCTAAAAATCACCCACTGGAAGAAACTACAGGCCTGCCAAAATACTGCTCTCAGAATCGCCACGGGCTGTCTTCTTATGTCCCCAGAACACCATCTGCATAATGAGGCGAGAATACTCCCCATCAGGGAGAGAAATGAGATGCTGACCAAACAGTTCCTGTTGAATACCCAGAAACCTGGGCATCCCAACAGACATCTGATTGATGAACCAGCACCGCCTAGGTGCTTAAGGAGTTATCTCCGTAAGCATTTTGAGGAAATACGGCACCTGAGAACCCAGCCGTATGAAGTGAAAAAACACAAGCAGGTCCTTGGTGAACTCCATAAACAGGCGTCGGACCTTTATGCCGGGAATTGCCCGGTGAATCCAGTACTTAACGAAAATTATCCAAAACTTGCGGAAGAGGAACGCATACTCCCCAGGGAAACGCGTGTCACTCTTGCTCAACTTCGTTCTGGATACTGTAACAGGTTAAACTCTTACCTATCCAGAATCAACCCCGACATACAAAATGTATGTCCCGCTTGCAATGTGTCCCCACATGACACCAACCATCTCTTCAATTGTAATGTGGAACCAACGCCTCTAACACCAATTTCCTTATGGTCCACCCCTGTTGAAACGGCAAGTTTCCTTGGACTCCCGTTAGAGGATATTGATGACAATTTGTGATCGGTCGCGGCTATTAGGTGGAGCGAGCATTGCTACAACAACAACAACCACTGCAAGACCTGGAAGGGTCTACCCTTCCCCCATGTCTTAAAAGGTGGACCGCAAGTTATCTGGGTGGTCGGCAGGCATCGGTGCAATTTAGAAACGAAACATCAAAACCAAGGAGAATTAAACAAGGGGTGCCACAGGGTGGTGTCCTATCCCCACTTTTGTTTAATTTCTACATATCTAAGCTAACTTCACCACCGGAAGGAATCACAATCGTTTCCTACGCCGATGACTGCACAATAATGGCCACAGGCCCAGGCCCAAAGATCGATGAGCTATGCAATAAAATAAACGGCTACCTCCCTGATCTCTCCAGCTTTTTCGCCTCGCGAAACCTGGCATTGTCACCGACTAAATCTTCCGCGACCTTATTTACAACATGGACGTCCCAAATGTCGACCATTTTGAAAATCCACGTCGATGGCACTACGCTACCGACTGTCCTAAACCCCAAAATCTTGGGTGCGACGTTCGATCAGGATCTACATTTTGGTGAGCGAGCAGCCGCAATTGTTCCGAGAATTCAGAGCCGTAACAAAATCCTCAAATCCCTCGCTGGCAGTACCTGGCGAAAAGATAAAGAAACGCTCATGACTACATACAAAGCAATTAGCCAGCCGATTACGTGCTACACGTCACCCATATGGTCGCCAAGCCTAAAAATTACCCACTGGAAGAAGCTACAGGCCTGCCAAAATACTGCTCTCAGAATTGCCACGGGCTGTCTTCTTATGTCCACAGAACACCATCTGCATAATGAGGCGAGACTACTCCCCATCAGGGAGAGAAATGAGATGCTGACCAAACAGTTCCTGTTGAATACCCAGAAACCTGAGCATCCCAACAGACATCTGATTGATGAACTAGAACCGCCTAGGGGCTTAAGGAGTCATCTCCGTAAGCATTTTGAGGAAATACGGCACCTGAGAACCCAGCCCTATGAAGCGAAAAAACACAAGCAGCCGGAAATTGCCCGGTGAATCCAGTGCTCAACTTCGTTCTGGATACTGTAAGAGGTTAAACTCTTACATATCCAGAATCAACCCCGACATACAAAATGTATGCCCCGCTTGCAATGTGTCCGCACATGACACCAACCATCTCTTTAATTGTAATGTGGAACCAACGCCTCTAACACCCCTTTCCTTATAGTCCACCCCTGTTGAAACAGCAAGTTTCCTTGGACTGCCGTTAGAGGATATTGACGACAATTTGATCGGCCGCGGCTGTTAGGTGGCGCGAAGCATTGCTACAACAACAACAACAACAAGGCCGCCAACGTAGAAAGGTGTTCTGCGCAAAAATACTATGAATATCACGCCCCGTTTCGGAAGAACCCGTGGCTAATTTTCGGTTTTTCGTTAAAATCTTTCGACCGAGTTACAATTTTTATTTTCCGCCGTCGTTGACACCGCTCTCGATATTTTGCTAAGTCGACCCCTCAACTAGACTTTTACCTTGCTTTGTAAGTAGGAATATGAATTTAAGGCTCTGTTGGTAAGTAGTTTTCTCACTTTTTTCAGGCCATAGTTCTGGGGAAGTTCGTAATTTTTCCAGCGAATATAATCCATCTTCTGGCTCATCTTCCTTTAGCATTGAACCTGCATTACGAAAAGTCGGTAAAATATATTATTTTATAAATAACTATATATATTAGCCAATACCATTGTAACAATGGCCAATACCTTTCAAAAGCGTGCGGCTTCTATTTGTAGAATTCAACATCCTTAAAAAATTTTTTTGATTGATCAAATAAAATGAGAAATAACGCGAAATTTTCTTAAACAGGGAATGTAAAATATTTAGCATAGTGTACCTATACAAGTGTGCATAGTGTACAGGTACACTATGCAAGTGTGTTCACTAAGCGATAAACGTCAAAACTACAAACAGCCTCGCTCACCTGATGGAAATCTCAGGTCTAGAGTCGCATTTTTGGTCTCAACGACAACATTTTTGACTACCAATCGTATCGACTTTTTCAATTTTTCAATCATTCGGCGCACTCGGTAATGGTATCCATTTTGAATTCGCTGTCATTCCGAATCCAGCGAGTGCCTGTCAGAATGCTTGACAGATAAGTCAACACACTTGTACTTGTACACAATGATATTTAGCACTGATGACCTGATCATAGTGTACAAGTGTGTTGACTTCTTTCTGACAGGCACTCGCTTAAGGTAAGGCCACATTATGCGGCAGTTACCCACCGACGTGTGCCGTACGTAAGAACGTTTGTCGTACGAAACACGTTTGACCGAACTCTCAAGCCCGTAGGAATCAATGTGTGCGTCTGTGTACATGTACATAACATATTTGTGTGTGTATTGTTTACAGATAAGAACTGTTGCCATTGACCATTTTGCATGTATGCTTATGGAAACATCAACTTTTTCCAATTTAATTTTTGATATTGTAAAAGGCCGGAATACATATTAAATAAGTATAAATAGATTAAATATTTATAATCAGCACTTTTACATAATTATTTCGAATTATTTCCACAATTTTTCAAACTTTAATTAGGCGTTTTTGCATAAAATTGCAAACGGTCAAAAATTAGCGCACAAAAGTTTACTAGGCAACTCTGTCTAGTGAGAGAGCGATCAGCTGACACGTTCTTACGGAAAAAATCAAAATTGTTTTGATTTCTACGTTCCGGGCTACGTACGTACGGGCGTTGCACGTCGGTGAGTTTTCGTTTACATTGCACACTCATAAGATAGGTCGTGTCAGCTGACACGTTTTTTCTACGTATGTTCGTGGGTAACTGCCGCATTAGGCTGCACTACGCAGCACTGCACTGTACTACAAAATATTCTTTGCATGTATTCTTATGAGGCAATTCACACCTAGCGTCAGCAGCACTGCGCGACCAAACAAAAATAAACACAACCTTTTGCCGCAATGTGTCGCTCGATTGCCGCTTAATGTGAATTACCAAAATATGTCGCTCTGTGAGTGGCCGCCGCCGCTACGTGTCGCGCAGCGTAATGTGCGCGTACCTTTAAGCCGAAGTCATTGGTGCCGTATGTCGTATCGCTGTATCCGTATCCCTAACGTAATCAGCTGTTTATCGTTACGACGGTAAACCAAAACCCAATTGGTTGGCTACGATACGGTTACGACTTTAGCGGCACCAATAATCGATTGCATTGATTCTCATAAGGTTGGTCGAATCAGTTGTTAAAAGGTTACCGATACGGTTACCGATAAAGCACCAATGTCTCCAGCTTTAAGTGGGCATAACGGGAAAATCTGGGTTGCCATTGTTGTTTCGGTTGAAAAAGGTCAATTAGGGTTCTGTGCACAGACGTAAAAGATTGAAGCAGGGTTTATGTAGTCACAAAAGTGTTGCTCCTGTTCCACAGCATTTTAATTTTATATCATGGCGAAAAGTGTTCAGTTCAGAGTTATTGATTTTCATTAAAAGTTTAATTTATTACGAAGGGTTGCTCCTTTAATTGTAAAAAGCAGAGAAAACGTAGAGTTTTTCAAATTATTGTGAAAAACTTTTTAATTAAAATTTCTGTACCCAAGTTCACTATGAAAAACTGAAAAATGTACACTTATTGAAAACTCATTTGCACACACAATTTACACTTTGAATTTAATTGTGTTTTTATGCACAAAATTTTGAAACTAAAAACAAAATTTTCATTTGTCAGAAAAAATAAAGAAAAAACTGCCTAATGTCAAAAAACCCTATCGAAATACAAACTGGCTTGTTTGTTTTTAATGAACTACGTTGAATTTTTCTTGTATTTCGTTAGTTTTTTCAAATATAGTTCACATACTTTCACCAGTATTGAAACCTTATTGGCTCCCTCGACAAAAAATATAAGAGAAAATACAAGAAAAATACATAGAAAATAAAGTAGCGTCATATAGGAGTTTGATTTGTTTGCAATTACAGCACCATTATATTTGCAGGAGGCTTTCACAGCTATAAAAATTAAGGCGGATTTAAACAGACGCTTTGGTTGTGTTGCATTCATTAATTCATCTGTCGGGCGAAAAATGTACATAAATGCTTTGGTTGCGTGCCTACGCTAAACTATATTTCAAAAAACTAACGAAATACAAGAAAAATACAACCTTTCATTAAAAAAAAACGAGCCAGTTTGTTTTTCGATAGGTTTTTTTGACATTCGGCCATTTTTTCTTTATTTTTTTCAGACAAATGAAAGTTTTTTTTAGTTTGAAAATTTGATGTAAAAAACACAATTAGAATCAAGTTTCTTGTGAAAAAAGTGAACCATTAGAGAAAGAAATAATTTGCGCGTGTTATTTGCATCAGGTGAGCGAGGCTGTTTGTAGTTTTGACGTTTATCGCTTAGTTGACACACTTGGTATAGGTACACTATGTTATTTGTATGCAATATTTTACTTTTGGCAACTCTGCTCGATCGTCCTCGTGTCGTGATCACGGTCGTTAAAAAACGAGCAATGATCGGCTGATGGTGGTCCGCAAACGCATTGCAAAGGAATATTGTTAGAGTACTCCAACATGAAGTAAATGGAACACGTAATCCAACAATTTTTGCAGTGTAATTTTAAAGTAGTAGGAAGGGAAAATGGTTGGTAATATTTTGCTACTTTTTTAGTACTTATTTATTTATTTATTTCTTACACATTGGAAACGGGAACATGATAGAAAAGTGACACGGTTCAGCTATATGGTTGGCTCATCTCTGCAGCAACAACATACCTTTTTCAAAACCAAGAAGAATTAAACAAGGAGTCCATAGGGTTGTGTCCTATCCCCACTTTTGTTTAACTTCTACATATCAAAGCTACCTTCGCCACCAGAAGGAGTTACTATCGTTTCCTACGTCGATTACTGCACAATAATGGCCACAGGCCCAGGCCCACAGATCGATGAGCTTTGCAACAAAATAAATGGCTACCTCTACAGTGTTTATAATTTGTTGTTAAATTATTAACTTTGTATTTTATACTTTGAATTTTAAATATTTTGTTATCGAGTAAATTGATCATTGTTATCGCTGCAACTAACGCTTCAAGGAAACACAACTAATATTTTAGCATGTTTATTCAGTCTTACTGTGCAAGTTTTAATATCTACAAGATAGTTATAATAAGTAAATGATTAAATTAAAAATTTTGTAACAAGATTTTTACTTGTTCGTTTAATTTCCTCGAAGGTTTTTCTATAAAATAAAGTTGAAGGAAGCGATTTAGATATTATGAAGAAACGCTTCGTTCAATTTCGTGTTTAACGAAAATTTATATGTATAATAAAAGGATGCCATACTTATGAAATTAAATAAAATGAAGTTTAAACTGTCAAGTTATTATGTCATGTCTAAAATATTTAAGGTAATATAAAATCTTGGTTTGATTCAGCGACATCCCGGCCCCCGTGAATCGATTGGATGCCCGAAGATTCACGAACTACGTCTAATGCCGCCAACTTAGAAGCAGGTCTCCGTAAATTTCCTGTAGCTGTCTTGACAATTGCTGATCTGACTTGACCATCAGATGCCGTAAAAACTTCCACTACGATGCCTCGCTTCCATTCACCACGTCTCTCGTTTTCATCGCATATAAGGACAACATCACCAACTTTCAATGGATCTACTCGTTGACACCATTTGCTTCGACGCGTTAATGTAGGAAGGTATTCTAGGACCCATATCTTCCAAAAGGTCTGCTTCATTTGTTGGAGGATTTGCCATTGCTTACGCAAACAAGCTCCTTCATCTACGGACGGTGTTTGAACATCATTCGGGCAGCCTAATATGAAATGATTTGGTGATAGAGGTTCAGCATCTTCCTCGTCTAATGGCAAATAAGTTAGTGGACGAGAGTTCACCAAGTTCTCAGCTTCAATTAAAAGACTTTGTAACGTCTCCACTTGGGGCACCTTTGTCTTCAACGTAAAGGAAAGTACTCGCTTGACACAGCCCACCATTCGCTCCCATGCACCTCCAGCTGAAGGATTACCAGGTGGGTTAAACAACCATTCTACCCCATACTTTACACCTTCATCGACCAACTTCCTCTCTACCAATACCCAATCTTCTTTACTCACACCAACGAAATTCGTACCCCTGTCACTGCGCATTCTCAACGGGACTCCTCGTCGGTTTATGAAGTTGCGTAAGCACAGTATTAATGCATCAGACGACAGATCCTTTGCCAATTCTAAATGAATTGCTCGTACAGTCAAACATGTAAATAAACATCCCCATCTTTTTTCTTGTCTGCGAGCAACTGCTACGTTATATGGACCGAAGAAATCTACACCAGTATAGCTGAAAGCCCGAATGTACGGAGTAAGGCGATCTCTTGGAAGCTGTCCCATAAGTGGTGGCTTTGGTTCCACAATTCTGTTTTTACATATTTGACAATCTCTTTTAGCTGCACGAACCAAACTACGTAAATTAGTTATCCAGAACTTCCTTCTTATAGCGCAAATGATTGGCTCATTATTTTGATGTTTGTATTTTTCGTGATAATGTCTAGCAATGAGACCGGATAATCGATGCTTATGCGGTAAAATTATCGGCCTTTTTGTTTCTAATGGGACACTATCAGCATAATCGATACGTCCTGATAGCCGCAATATTCCCTCGTCGTCAATTATCGGAGTCAGCTTAAATAACGGACTGTTTTTAGGGATTGGTTTTCTGTTTACTAAAATGCGCATCTCCTCCGGATATACGTTCTCCTGAACAAAACGACATACAATCTTTTCAGCTTGAGAAATGTCCTCCGCTGTCAACTGTGGCACGAAATGTGATGATATTGGCGTGAATTTCAGCTTTTGAACAGACCTAAACTTCATCATAGCTTTCTTTACCCAGCGAATGACTCTTAACAGCCTATAATAATTGGAAAGTATGTCAAAATCTATTAACGATGAGTCAATACTTATTGCAAGTATGAACTTCGCTCGCCTTTCTTCGAGGCACGGTTTCTCGGCAGCACCATCAACTAGCTTGGGCCAAGAATCCTCCGGTTCTTTCAAGAAATCTGGGCCACATATCCATCGAGAGTTCGAAACAAGGTGTGTGTTCAATCGTGTTGCATCATCAGCAGGATTAAACTTTCCGGGAACCCATCGCCAACAGTTTACGTTCGACGAGTCCAAAATTTCTGCAATTCTGTGTGATACAAATTGCTTGTAACAACGACTATCTGATTTAATCCAGCTAAGAACCGTCTTTGAGTCAGACCAAAATGTTATTACGTTAGGCCTCCTGTCATGACCATTTAAAATAGCCTCCTGCAGACGAACGCCCAATACGGCAGACAGCAGTTCAAGTCGTGGTATCGAAAGTGCTTTAACGGGGCTACAACGAGATTTTCCAGCTACGAAGACTACATTGACTTCACCATCGAATTTGATTCGCCAGTAAGCAACCGCAGAATATGCAAACTCGCTGGCATCTACAAAAATATGTAAATCAATTGTGGAAACCAAGTTACTAAAATTTCGGTGATAGCAGCGTGGAATGATAAGACTTTTAGCTTTGTCGAGCTCTGTATACCAGTTGTACCATTCCCGATAAACCTGCTCCGGAATAGAACTTGTCCAATCTACATCTAATCGCCATAGTTGTTGCAAGATAATTTTCGATTTGATTGTAATATTCGCCAGATACCCGAACGGATCAAATATTGACATGGTAAGGCTTAAAACTTCAGCTTTCGTCGGTCGCCTTTGTCCCGTCAAGACGTCATTCGGAACTTTCACGAATTTTAGTTTAAAACAGAAAGAATCATCCAGTGGACGCCAGTACATTCCAAGTACCTTCTCTGCCATGGATTCTTTGGAGCAAAAGCTTATTGTTTCAACGTGCGTAAGAGGGGTCTTCGTTTCCCCGAGTGCAAAACAGACCTCTTCAGAGTTGGATTTAAATCCTCGCAACTCGAACCCGGCATAGCTGTGAATTTCCTTGACCGCATTTGAAACACTTATAGCCTCATCTCCTGTTTCGAAACTGTCTACGTAGTCGTCCACATAGTGGCGGTCAATAATAGCACTAGTAGCTCTTGGATGAAAGTCTCGAAACTTCATCGCATTTGTATTCTTCACGTATTGTGCAGAACATGGTGAACAGGCTGATCCAAATATCATCGCGTTCATAATATATATATCTGGTTCCTTTGACGAATTTCCACCCCGCCACAAAAAGCGTTGTGCATCCTGGTCTTCTTGGCGTATCAGAACTCTGTTAAACATTTCTCGTATGTCTGCACATACGCCAATGACACCCTGTCGAAATTTAAATAGTATACTCAATAAAGGCTTTGGCTGATAAGCATCTGGACCTTTCATTAGCCTTGAGTTGAAAGAAACACCATTTACTGACGCTGTGGCATCGAATACTAAACGTAGTTTATTTTCTTTATTTTGATTACATACCGCAAAATGGGGTAGGTACCATGTGTGAGGTTTAACCTCCATTGCTTCCGCCCGCGATAGTTTCCTAGCATATGATTTACTTAAATACTCATTGATCTTATCTATATACCAAGTCCCAACGGTTTTTTTCAAACTTTGTCTCCAATGATTCCAGACGACGCAGTGCCATACTATAGCTTTCACAAAATTCTACCTCATTAGTTAGCCACAATAAACCGGTTTCATAACGGCAACCGATTTGCTTGGTTGTCTCCAATAAAATTGCTTCAGCTCGTTTGTCTGCTTCAGACATAACCGGCTGTAGGGGCTTCATACCAAAATTCTCCAGCGTAAAATATTCTTTTATTTGCTGCTGAATATCGTTGATTGCGTCTAATTCGCAGTCTATACGACAAACAACTCCTTCTACACTATCTTCGTTGGATCCGAAGAGCATATATCCCAACTTTGACCTATGGACAGAAAAACAATCGTCTATGTTTATAACTTCTATTGAACGAACCAAATTTGAGTGCGGCATACCGATGAGAATTTGTGGCACAGCATTAACATAATCATCCACTGGCAAGTTTCGAATTTTATCGTACTTTAATTTAAAACTGTCAACATTCAACGTTTGTGCTGGTAGCTCTAACTTTCTTGTTGTGCGTACATTTCTCATCTGAAATGTTGTATTCTGATTCAAGCCAGAAATTTCGACGTCTAATCGTTGTGATAGTTCGCTTGTGGTCTTACCTCCTATCCACTTTAATGATAATTTATCAACTGGACCATTCAAGCCAATAGTTTTAGCTACCTGCTCTTCGATCAACGATATTTTTGAACCATCATCGACAAATGCAATAACCTTACAACTACCCTTTGGTCCGTTTATTTCTACAGGCAGAAATTTAAATAGCGTTTGCTTACTAAATTCCTTCGCGAATATAGTGACGACATTTGCTGTGTCAGCTGCCTGCTTTACCACATCTGCATTGTCCGCAGTCGACGTCGACTTTGCATTGCCATTGAAATTTTTGCTATTTCGTTCGTGCAATAGCCGGTTATGATATCTACGGCAAAATTCAAGTCCGCACTCGCGACGTGTATTACAATTGATAGTGCTGTGACCAGGTCGTAGACAACTGAAACATAAGTGATTTGCTTTCACAAATGACCATCTGTCGCTGCAGTCCATATTTTTGAACTTTTCACACTGGCTTAAATTGTGGTTACTTTTGCAATATAAACATTTACTTTCTGTCATCACTAGCACTGGTTTCATTGTCTTGGTTGCCTTCGAAATCAACTGTTCATTTGTTTTGGAAGTCTCTACCGGCACAACGTCTGTAGCAATTGAAATAAATATAGCGACTTCTTGTAACCAATTACTAAAATGGCGAACACTTGGGAAACACAACTTCGTGGAGAAAGTATACCTGGCCCATTCTTCACGTTTATTCATCGGCAATTTACTTAGTAATTCGTCTAACAACGTCGGATTCGAAAGATGAGATGCTGCTCCTGCATTTTCCAAGAAAGCAGTTAGGTTGCTCACCATTGTACTGAAGGTTACAATTTCTGACATATTTCCTTCGGCTATGGTTGGAAACGCTCGCGCTTTAGCTATTTGGCTACGTATTAGTAGCTGTGGACGTCCAAAATGGAATTCAAGCGTAGATATTACAGCACCTACACTAGATGGGTGAATTAGTAGGCATTCTACTCGCTGTCTGGCTGGATAAATTTTCCAAATCTGTGTACATATACATTGAGGTAGTTTCCTTGAATGCTGCAAAAAACATTGGCCATTCTTCCGGCGATCCGTTGAATTCAGGCAGGTCGTGTAATTTGCGTACATACGGCTGTTGTATAGAAATTGACGGTGGCAAATGGTTTGGCTGCACACTTGACTGTGCTGGTGGCGCTTGACTTATGGCAAATGGGGAATACAATCCATTAATACTTGACACATTTAAGGCTGTGCTAGTATAAATATTACTACACACTTGGCTTACATTAGAGTTTACAGAATGACTGATTCTGGTGTTCATGACGTCGGCATAGGTTAGATAGGCTGGCTGTACACTAGCATATGCGGCAGTAGTATAGATACTAGGCAAGTTACCATGGCCTAGAGTGATATCAGTATTAGGGAGCATGTTGCAGGGGCTATTGTTTGGAAAGCCAACTCTTGCGCTAGTGCTGTCGGCAAAAATTACTTTAGTGGCGGCAGCGTTGGAACTACCACTGGCTACGTTGACGTTTGCAGAGGATACGGCGGCAGCATTGGCAAAGCTACCATTAACTACGTTAACGTTTGCAGAGGGTATTTCGGCAGATGTGACATGGGCTGAAAAGGCATTGGCAGAGATTACGTCGGCAGATGTGACGTTAACAGAGACATCATCGGCAGAGATGATGCTGGCTAAAGGGGTTTTGACGAAACCTGTGTTATTTGCAATTTCTGTACAAAATTTCGCTTGTAATGCGATTGTTTCTCTTAAATCTAACTTTTCCTTTTCTGCGGCCGCCAATAGGAGCTGCAATTCTCTTATTTGTGCTTTAAATTCATAAATTGACTTATGTGTTTGTGTGATTGTTTTATCAGTTTCTCCCTCGCTGGCTGAAGCCATCTCAGCGCTGGTGTCCGAGTCCGTTGAATTGTTTTCCATATCGACCAATGGTATTTCGTTTTTGTCGCTTCTAAGATCGTATCGTTTCATGAGTATTCATGTGATTCCACGCTGTAATTATAGTTTGCGGATTTGTCTCAGAACAAATATTAAAAAATGTTATCGCTGCAACTAACGCTTCAAGGAAGCACAACTAATATTTTAACATGACAGTGTTTATTCAGTCTTACTGTGCAAGTTTTAATATCTACAAGATAGTTATAATAAGTAAATGATTAAATTAAAAATTTTGTAACAAGATTCTTACTTGTTCGTTTAATTTCCTCGAAGGTTTTTCTATAAAATGAAGTTGAAGGAAGCGATTTAGATATTATGAAGAAACGCTTCGTTCAATTTCGTGTTTAACGAAAATTTATATGTATAATAAAAGGATGCCATACTTATGAAATTAAATAAAATGAAGTTTAAACTGTCAAGTTATTATGTCATGTTTACAATGTTTAAGGTAATATAAAATCTTGCTTTGATTCAGCGACAATCATATTAAATAAATATTTTCACATTTTAAAAATTCTAAAATAACTGATTTTAAAATTTTCATTTTAAAATAACATTAAAAGTAAAATGACATAAAAATAATTTACAAAATTAATAAAGTATATTTTACAAAGTAGATAACCCTATATATAGGGGCAGTAAATATAGTGCTTATAATTTGTTGTTAAATTATTAACTTTGTATTTTATACTTTGAATTTTAAATATTTTGTTACCGAATTAGTTTTTTGTAAATGAAAATTTTGGTGATATCAAAATGGAAATTTTTCATTAATAATATTTTTATACTTCAAACCTAAAATTAATGGCGCATAATCATAGTCAATATAAAATAGATTTTAAATTTAGTTGCAGCTTTTTGACATAATTTTCTGTGAGCTATCTGTCGAAAAGGCTGAAACTAAATTTAAAACCTATTTTATTTTGACCATGATTATGCGCCAATATTTTTAATATTTGTTTAACAACCAAAACCCCCCTGATCTCTCCAGTGTTTTCACCTCACAAAACCTGACATTATCACCGACTAAATCCTCGGCGACCTTATTTACAACATGGACGTTCCAAATGTCGACCATTTTGAACATCCACGTCAATGGCACTACGCTACCGACTGTCTTACACCCCAAAGTCTTGGGTGTGACGTTCGATCAGGATCTACATTTTGGTGAGAATGCAGCCGCAATTGTACCGAAAATACAGAGCCGTTATAAAATCTCAAATCTCTTGCTGGCAGTACTTGGGGAAAAGAAAAAGAAACGCTCATTACCACTTACAAAGCCATTGTCCAGCCGAATGCATGCTATGCGTCCCCGATATGATCGCCAAGCCTAAGGACTACTCACTGGAAGAAGCTACAGGCCTGCCAAAAGACTGCCCTCAGAACCGCCACGGGTTGTCTTGTTATGTCCACAGAACACCATCTACTTACATAATGAGGCGAGAATACTCCCCATCAGGGAGAGAAATGAAATGCTAACCAAACAGTTCCTGTTGAATACCAAGAAACCTGAGCATCCCAACAGACATCTTTGATGAGCCAACACCGCCCAGGGGCTTAAGGAGTCATCTCCGTAAGCATTATGAGGAAATACGGCACCTGAGAACACAGCCGTATGAAGTCAAAAAACAGAAGCATAGGTCAGGCTTCGGACGCCTATGTCAGGAATTGCCCGGTGAATCCTGTACTCAAAGAACAATACCCTAAACTTGCAGAAGAGGAACGCACAATCCCTAGGGAAACGCGAGTCATACTAGGTTCAAACACACACCAAATTGGCAATTTATACTATTTGGGCAATTTATTACGCAATTTGTCATATAATAAATTGTAATAATAAATTGCCAATTTAAAAAAATTGCGTAATAAATTGTTTCAAACTGCAAATGCAACATTGTAAAGTGTGTTTATTGAGTATACTTAAACGTCAGTTACGCATGGCTGAACTATATGGTTGGCTCATCTAATCAGCTGGTTTTATGTCTTTCATTTCACTGGAGTACGGATTTCAAAAGAAGATGGCAAAATCAAAATGAAACCAAAACATTGAACACATTTTCTTACAACACACAAAAATTTCAAAGTTTTATGTTTTCATTCCATTTCATTCGCCTAATAATGTGCGTGTTCATTTTGACAGTCTGAACAAAGGTATGTTCTTGCTGTAGAGATGAGCCAACCAGCTATCAAATTACTATTGTGTAAGCTAAATCGAGTTGTATGAACAGCACTCAATTCAAATCGAAATTTCCTCAATTTATTTTTCTGTTTGAACATAGTATCACTCTAGCTCAACTTCGATCTGGATTCTGTAACAGCTTAAACTCTTACCTATCCAGAATCAACCCCGACATACAAAATATATGCTCTGCTTGCAATGTATCCCCACATGACACCAACCATCTCTTCAATTGTAATGTGGAACCAACGCCTCTAACACCTTTCTCATTATGGTCCAACTCTGTTGAAACATCAAGTTTCCTTGGACTCGCGTTAAAGAATATTGATAAGAATTTGGGATCGGTCACACCTATTGAATGGGTGAAGCACTGCTATGACAACATGAGCCAACCATATAGCTGAGCCATGAGGCTTACTAGAAAATGCATAGTGTAGAGGAAATAAGGCCGGGTTAGCCCGAGGAGAGTCAAGTGGATAGATGGTTCACGCGTCATTGGAACGTAACGTGTATTGTGCCTCGGCCATAATGGCGCAGTAACGCAACGCCATGCAGCGTTGCACAGTGCTAATGACCAGGTTGTTTACAATCTATTTCTGGTACATTATGTTTCTGTTATTTCGTTCTGTGCTGATTTCTTTGTTAATCTGAGGTTGTCACGTTAAATAAAAGTTTTTAATGCATTTAATGAAGTTTGGAGCATTTTACCGTATGTTACCAAGTTTACAAAATCAAAAAATGTTTAAGATGGCACGTCATGCTCAAACACAACATGGTGATGCGACGGTAGACGAAGAAAACATAATACTCCTAAAGAACACAATCTACCCACCTGATCCCTGTGCAGTGATTTGCACGTGGTTTTATAATGTCGATTCAAATTTGGAACCTAGAAGCGGTCATGATTTTTGTACCGCTATAAATCCAGACCCTGCAGTCGAACATGCAGGGAAAAGAAAAGCTGAATGTGGAGTACACGTTGCAACACTAAAGAAAGCAAAACTGGAAACGAAAGCACTGAAAGCGATGCGCCCGGGTTTCTCCGACGACAGATATAACGAGACATCGTACTATTTTGAGAATGGCCTACGCAAGGTGTACCCTTATTACTTTACATTTACAACGTTTACTAAAGGACGATGGGTGGATGAAAAAATATTAGATGTATTTTCACGCGAATTCCGTGCTCATCCACCTGAACAATATAAACGCAGCATTTTGGCAGGTAGCCTTAAAGTTAATTATGAACAAGTATCAGTGGATTACAAACTAAAGCATAACGATTTGTTATCAAATACTGTACATCGACATGAGGTGCCTGTTACTGACCAATCCATTACTATAGTGCATATGGACGAGGATATAGTTGTTATAAACAAACCGGCTTCAATACCTGTTCATCCATGTGGTAGATATCGACACAATACTATTGTTTTCATTTTGGCAAAAGAATTCAACTTAAAGAATTTACGTACCATACATCGCTTGGATCGACTAACGTCCGGCTTATTACTCTTTGGGCGTACACCTGAAAAAGCACGTATTTTAGAACAACATATACGAAATAGAGAAGTTGAAAAGGAATATATTTGCCGTGTAGAAGGTGATTTCCCGGAAGAAGTCATAGTGTGTGATAAACCAATTGAAGTTATTAGCTATAAAATTGGTGTTTGCAAAGTTTCACCCAAAGGCAAAGAATGTTCGACCACATTCGAAAAAATTGGTTACAATGGAACAACCAGTGTAGTTTTATGCAGACCACTGACGGGAAGAATGCATCAAATTCGTGTGCACTTACAATATTTGGGCTATCCCATTGTAAATGACCCTCTTTACAATCATGAAGTTTTCGGACCACTGAAAGGTCGTGGAGGAGATATTGGCGGACGAACCGATGAAGAGTTGGTAAATGATTTGATACATTTGCACAATGCTGAAAATTGGCTGGGTATTGATGGCGACTTTAATGGCGATGGAACAAATTTACTAAAAGTTTGTAGAACAAGTTCTGCAATTTTATCTGACTCCATCACAATTGAAAACAGATCGATTATTGAGAAATCAGATTATACTGACCATATTGCAGATCAAAATAGTGACCCAAAGCCTATGAAGATAACAGTTGGAACTCAAACTGGGCATGATCCACCTGATACTAAATTCAATAAAAAAAAAACAACTATTGATGAGCATTGCTACGAATGCAAAGTACGTTTCAAGGATCCGAAATCAAAGGATTTAATAATGTATTTACATGCTTGGAAATATAGCGGACCCGGTTGGCAATATGAGACACAACAACCAGACTGGGCAAGCACAGATTGGAGGGAACAACTGGAAGAATAAAGAGAAGTATATGCAATTTTTTTTATATAATGCTGCCTTGACATTCGGGATTACTCTACGTACCGTCGAGAGTAAATTTGCACGTTTCAAACTCCTATGGAATTTCGCCCGTGTGAAAATAGCTAGGTTCGTAATTTGCATTAATAACTGGCGAAGTTCAGATGTATTAGTTTCAGCATCAAATAAACGAAGTATGCTTTTTCGGACGCGAATGATGAAACTTGTAAGTTTTGCATGGTAAAGACAAAATTAGCCCAGAGCTGACTTTATTGCAATTACTTTCTGTAATCAACTTTTTTGTCCGAAGAAAATACGTTTATAAAACAATCATAAATAGATTTTCATATTTGCGATTTGAAAGGAATTTATATGGTTTTTTATATGGGTCCGGATAGGAAAGCATCAATGTGCAGAAGAACGTTCTTTTTCTGTCTTCGCAGTTATCCTTAAGGCATGGTTAAGTCAGCGGATGGAAAAAGGAATGAGAAGTTGGGCGGAAATTCGACTCGTGAATTCAACTATGGATGGCTTATCTCTACACAAGACAAGAGAGAAAAATTTCCAGATGCGTTAAGATTCCACTTACTTCCGACTCAAATTCTTGTATACCTAGGTTTAGCGGAAAGTATTCCGTGCAAATAATCACATTTGTTATACTCAGTGTGCTTTTTGCACACAGAGTATATTAACTTTGATTGGATAACGTTTGGTTGTACACGTATAAAGGAATCGAGATAGATATAGACTTCCATATATCAAAATCATCAGTATCGAAGAAAAATTTGATTGAGCGATGTCCGTCCGTCTGTCCGTTAACACGATAACTTGAGTAAATATTGAGATAACTTCACCAAATTTGGTACACGAGGTTATCTGGACCCAGAATAGATTGGTATTGAAAATGAGCGAAGTCGATAACCACGCCCACTTTTTATATATATATCATTTTGGAAAACACAAAAACCTGATTATTTAGTAAATAATACACCTAGAATATTGAAATTTTACGTGTGAACTGATACTGAGACTCTTGATACAAATTTGAAAATTTTTTTAAAATGGGCGTGGCACCGCCCACTTGTGATAAAATGAATTTTACAAATATTATTAATCATAAATCAAAAGTCGTTAAACCTAGCATAACAAAATTCGGCAGAGAGGTTGCCTTCACTATAAGGAATCTATAAATCTTATAAAATAAAGTCGCTAAATGTCATGTATGCACATAACTTCACACAGAATGCTCCGATTTTAAAACTGTTTTTTGCATTTCAAAGCTTAGCTACATGAGATGGTACAGTTAATATGCTTTGATGATATATATTATAGGGGCGTGGCAAATTGCCAAAATGTAGTAAAAAATCATAACATTTTTGTTTACACAGCTATAACTCATAAACGGATGGATGGATTTAAAAAATTCTACTTTTCAGAAAAACTTTGAAATATTTACCTTCGATCTGCATGAAAAAAAAATACTTGATTCCTTTCTTATATCGGCCAAATTGTTTAAACAAAAGTAACATTTTTAACAAAAAATTCGTGTGTGTGATTGTTCGGTGTCAACTGTTCGCGCTAATTGCTTTTGAGTTGGGTATAATGCGACACATACGTACATATGTACATAGCATTCGCTGCGTTATTTAAATTCGGTCGTAGGTTTATAGGCATGTATGCATGTACATATGTATGTATTTTCATATCATATCAGCTTGACATAGGTATGTACATACATATTTATACAACATAAATGGTTAAGAATGCATACATCTATTGAAAAATATTCTTTCGTTAAAAATATTAAAAAATTCCTTAAAATTCTTCAAAAAAGTTTTATTTTTTGGTATTTTTGCATGTATCACTATCACTACATATTATAAAACAAAGTCGCTTTTTCTGTCCCATGTCCCTTTGAATGCTTAAACCTTTAAAACTACGCAACGGATTTTCATGCGCTTTTTTTTAATAGATAGAGTGATTGAAGTTTGTAGGTTGTATAATAACATCCATTAAATAGTGGAGAAATACTGTTATTTTTGAAGTTTCTAATGTGATGTATATATGTACATATATAAGAGAAAGTGGTGTTAGTTACACTATTTATAACTCAAGAACGGATGAACAGATTTGGCTGAAAATTGGTGGAGGGGTAGCTTAGAACCAGGAGACAGACATAGGATACTTTTTATCCCGTTCTGGATAGGGTCTTGAGATCACAGCGTGGACCTGGGTAATCCTGGGATATGTTTGTAAAATGTGGGCATCAAATGGAAGCTGTTTATGGGTACTTTGATACGGGGTATTTTTCGTACCCGTGGGTGACTAGGGTCTCGAGATATAGGCCAAAACGTGGACCAGGGTAACACTAGGATGTGTTTTTACATTATGGGTATCAAATTGAAGCTGTTGATGTGTGCTTTAGTACAGAGTAATTTATACCGCTGGGTGACTAGGGTCTCGAGATATAGGCCAAAACGTGGACCCGGATACCCCTAGAATGTGTGTGTAATATGGATATCAAACGAAAGCTGTTGCTCAGAGCTTTAAAGTAATTTTCATTGTGATATTCAATTTAGTCGCATCAACCTGGCAAAACTGATAAATATGCATGCGAAGCCGAAAAAAAGCATGAATTGATAATACCCACATACCTATTTACATACGTCTTATTCGATTTGTCTGAAATTTGGTATATAAATTTGCCTATATTAGTATTTACGATCCCTTTTTCGGGGAAGTAGACCAGAGACGGGCTGGGAATGCGATTAGGACTAGGATTGGGACTGAGACTGGAACTCGGAATGGGACTAGAACAAAATACATACCACCCTCTGGGACTTGCAATAAGGGATGAAGAAGATTGGGAAAAACTCGAGAGAGGAGAAAAGAGGGAAGGATAAATAGACTGAGAAAGAGATATAGTGAGACGAAAATAGAGATAGATGAAGCGAAAAAGACGGAGGGAGGAGTGAATAAAATGATTAAGAAGAAGTGAAGAGGGGAGGACAGAATTAGAGAGAAAAAGCTTATTAAAATGTATGCAGATAGACCAAATTTATGGCAGAGCAACGTCTGACGGGTCTGCTAGTGCTACTATAAATTAACGAAATCGGTTAAGGTCCACGCCCACCTTTATATAAAAGATGTTTAAAAGGGTCGTGCACGAATAAAATAAGCCATATCTTTGCAAAAAGAGGCTTTACATCAATGGTATTTCATTTCCCAAGTGGATTTATAACAATAAATAGGAAAAACTTCAAATTAAAAAAAATGGGCGTGGCACCGCCCCTTTTATGACTAATACGCCAATTACACGGCTCAAGTATCCTTGTGCCAATTACCAATTGGCACAAGGATTTGCCCGGTGTGTGCACTGGTTGCGCTATTTGCGCAGAGAACTGCGCTAAAATCAAAACGATTTTGATATTTACGCATGTCTGCAAATATTGCACATGCTTTTTTCTTCGTGTGTGGTGAATCTTACACAGTTTACCTGTGGTTCCTGATAATATAACATCAGTAATTATTGCTTAAAAATGTTAATATCGAAGGCGCAAGGACCATCTCTAGCTTGTAACAGGAATTCACATAAATTCAATAATAAATAATAATTTTTTATACAATTAGAACACATGTTTCATTTGTTGCGCTACTTTAAAAATGAATATTGCGCAGTGTTCTTGAGCCGTGTATGTCAAAATTTTCATTTGCACAAATTTCGTCGTTTTATATTTGCGCATGGTTTTTGTGTCATGTATGGGCCGTATAAGCAATTTTCTATGTTTCGGTAGCCATAACTCGAAGAAAAATTAATGGATCGTAATAAAATTAGGTACACAAATTTTCCCTATAGTAGAAAATATTTCTAGTAAAAATGGACGAGATCGGTTAAAGACCACGGCAACTTAGATATAAAGCAAGTTTAAAAGGGTCGTAGACTAGAATAATAGGGGGACTCATGTAACCGTATAAATGCCTTATAAAGTGTGTAAGCATATAAGTTTATCTAGTGCGTAAACGAGCTGTCAAATTTTGTATGTAAAATCATTTACACAATTTGTATAAATTTACGCGCACATTTCATTGTGTAAACGCGGTAAACTCAAAGGAATGCAATCTTGCAGACATTACAGCAGGCATTTTCATCAGAAATCTCCAACATCAGCAAGTAAATGCGTTTTAGTTTTGATTTTTCACTTAATCTTGGCATTTTTTAATTTGTATAACAATCAAAAAAAATTTTGTTCGGCAATAATACAGCTGATAAACAATCAAGTTTATCAAGAGTATTACTAGATGCGTTCATATAACAGCGTGTGTAAATGGATATAATTTTACACCTTATAAGTTTATATGCTTTCATGAGTCCCCCTAATAAGTTATAACTTTGTGAGGACCCAAATCCACCGGCTTTGGAGCCCACACATTCGAACCTACAAATATTTATCAAAACCAGGCATGCTTAACGAACGAAACGATATCATTTCGTTACGATAATCAACGTTAATAAACGAAACGAAGTCATTTCGTTTCGTTTATTAACGTTAAGAACGACAAATTAACGTTAATTTGACGATCTTAACGTTAATAAACGAAACGAAGTGACTTCGTTTCGTTTATTAGCGTTGATTATCGTCACGAAATGATATCGTTTCGTTCGTTAAGCATGCCTGATCAAAACTCATTAAAACGTGTATAAATCCTACTTGAATTACAATGAATTTATACATATAGCATGTAAAATGTACAAAACTGAATTATATGAATTAAATTTACACATACAAAATAATCATTTTTGAGTTACCCTAATATACATGTAAACATTCATGACAACATCTAATTTCTTCGTTTAAATAATTGTCTCTGCCCGCATACGGTAAATATTTTGGTTGAACATTATAATTTCCACAGATAACCCATAACCGGCTGGAATTTTAAATAATGCTGGGAATACAGCAATGCAATAAGCAACACACAAACATACAAACATACGTATACCAAGCCATTGCGGCCAAGCACAGCTGGCATTAAAGCGAACCGTCGGGGCGGACATCGCACAAAGAGAAACGAAAAAAATGCAATGTACCCCCAGCGGGTTAGGGAGGTCAGAATATACCCGCGGTAGGTATGCCTGTCGTAAGAGGCGACTAAAATACCAGATTCAAGGGGCTGTGTAGCGCAACCCTGCAGGTTGCCAGCGCAACATATAGCTTCTCCAAACCCAATTGTCAACCTCACCTATCCGCGGCGAATCCTGTTTCACTAACAGACGAGGCTCTGGCGACCCTAAGCTCCTTATGGAACTTGGGGTTGGGGAGGGAGGGGATGGCCTGAAGGTTTAATGTGGCCACATAAATCGTTCCCGAGATGGTCGGGCCAGCACCTTAATGGTGCTGTGGTACCGGAGCGTACCGGATCTGTATCCGGCAAAGGACCATCACATCGATAACACTCCCCAAAGCCTTCGGGGAGCAACCTTATCCCTACAACAACAACAACAACAAGCGGTCACGTTAGCATACCAACAACACAGCGTGGGTACTAGACACAAGTTACCTACGAAGGGCAACCAACTCGTCGACAACAACAAGACCCAATAAGCAAGCAGCAGAGGGAAAACAAAAATAACTATGCTAGCTAACTGGAGATGCGTACCAACGAACTCACATGTTAGGGGGGGCAGTACAAGAGGCATTTTTACATACGCAATTTGGAGATAAATACTTATAATGCGATATATGGGTAGAATAATACAGTTAAATGTAAGATACCTTAAGTAAATACATATAATAAGTAAAATTTATTGTTGCAGGATAACTGTCCACCTGCGCGTGGACAAGTATAAAAGGGCGACAAATTTCGCGAATTGAGACAGTAGCCAGCTAGGTATAGTAGCCTGCTAACGCCTTGTTTAGCGGTGAATGGGACTCCTGGGATTTTTCCATCTCACGAGTTCTTTATTTTAGCAACTTTGGGGGTTTTTCCAACCCCATCGTTAGAGGGATTGTGGTGGTTTTTCCACCTCCGCAACCTTTAGAAAGAGCAGGGTATTCTTAAGCTATATACTCGGTGGGGGTTTTACCAACTCCACCGCCTGGGAGGAAGTGGTGGTTCTCCACCTCCACTTTACGAAGTAGTCTGAGATTTTTAGTTTAAGCGTAGTCCCGGTGGGGGTTTTCCCAACCCCATCGGCGTAGAACCGACGGTGGTTTCCCACCTCCGTCGCCATAGCTTTACGGGTAGTTTGAATATTTTGGCATAAAGAGTTTATAACGTTTCTTTTTTTTAACAACAAAACGGGATCTTTCTCTTTAAAAGGAGACGATAGGGATTCTTCTCTAATTCCACAGGGATCCTGGACGGACTGAGCATACCCCGGCGCAAGGAAAAGTCCGTCACAAATGGCGCCCGAGCAGGGACTCTGAATACATAGACTCATGGTAAACAAGTAACAACACGAGGATAACCACACAGAGGATTTCGAGACACAAACCACAGAGGATTGCGAGATACAAAACATCCACAGGTAAGGCACGGAGAGAAAGCAAAATAGCTAGCAGGCATGGTGAAGGTAACTTGGGTGTATTATCTCGATCGTGAGGAACTTCTCAAATACGCATCCGAGTTTGGGCTGGAAGACAGCGGAACGGTGGAAGAGCTACGCAAGCGCCTCGCAGGCTTCATCCAGACGAAAGGTACCGACACAAGATTCCAGGAACGATTCACAGAATTAGCCCTACAGCACGTCCGACCAGTAATCACGGTAAGACCACCAACTCCGATAGAAAACGCCGAGCAAACATCGCCAGGCGGCAACACACAGGAAACTGTCAACGAAACAACCAGGCACGAAGAGGGGTCACGAACACCGCCATACGCGATGTACCAACCAGCATCACACACAAATATAATGGATCGAGTACGTAAGTGGGGTCTGAACTATGACGGTGGTAAGGACCCGCTATGTTTTATTGAACGGGTGGAGGAGCTGGCCGACAGTTACGAAGTTGGTCGCGATTCCATCCCACGAGCGTTACCTGAGTTGCTGAAGGACAAGGCCTTGGTGTGGTACCGGAACAACAACAGGCAGTGGCAAGAGTGGGAAGCCTTCAAGAAGGACTTTCTAAAATTTTTCCTGAGCTCGAGGTATTTCGAGAAGCTAGAGGACGAGATCCGTCAGCGTACGCAGCGCGCAGGTGAGCAGTTTAAGGATTACGTTTTATCGTTACAGGCACTCATGCGTCACGCTGACTACAACGGCGAGCAGAAGCTGAACCGGATTTACAGAAATTGTCGACGAGAGTACCAACTTTACATCAAACGGAGCGAGTTCACCAGCTTAGAGGAACTGGTAAGCATGGCCGAGGATTACGAGAACATCTTACCGGAGAAAGAACCGCTGAGGCCTGCGGCGAAACCTTTTGTGCCGCGACGGCCAACCGAGCATTATCAATATATACACGAAGATGAGAAGCAAGGAGATCGGAGAACGGAGGCGCAACGACAAGCGAGCACGCCAGAGCATGCGACGACACCACGCCAAGGGCCCATCGATCCACGGAACGCATGCAGGCGATGCGGGGAAAGCGGGCACTACGCACATGGGTGTCGAAACGAACGAAGGGATTTCTTCTGGCAGTGTGGCCGAGTAGGTATACTAACGCGTGACTGCTGTCGTGGACAGCAGGGAAACGGGCAGAGACCCCATTGGTATCGAGGGGTGGCGTCTCAACAAACCCAACCTCGTACTCAGTAAGTACATTTAGGCAGACCCAAGGGCGAATCTTGGCTGCAGTAACCCTGGATGGAGAGGAAGTCATGGCGTCAGTAGATACGGGGGCGACACGAAGTTTCATCAGCGAGAAGACAGCGGCGAAAATAGACGCACGGAAGCTCAAGAAGATACAGACACGAGTGGTGATGGGCGATGGCAGCGGAGGCAGTGGACGCAGAGGTAAAACTGGGGGATCAAGTGCATCAGAGTGAGTTGTTAGTTCTGCCTGGGTTAGTCGACAGCGTGGTGATCGGGACAGATTATCTGGCAAAGGCTAAATTTGAGCTGAGGTGTGGCAACGAAACAATGACGTTACGAGCAGAAGAGAGAGCGCAGGAGATGGTGACGTGTACAACCATGATGGAGGACGAAGGTAGCGCAAGTATCGAGAAAGACGTGAGGAGTGACGTTGCGGTGAGTACGTTTCTAAAGCGCGAATTACAGATTTTCGAAGAGATGACAGGAGTATCCAACATTGCCACGCATAAGATAGTGATGCGAGATGACCGTCCAATCAAACAGCGGTATTTCCCTAAGAACCCAAAGATGCAGGAGATCATAAACAAGGAGGTAGACGAGCTAGTAGAGAAGGGTTGCATCGAACCATCCCACAGCCCACACAGTGCACCAATAGTTCTAGCCCGGAAGAAGAACGGCAAATGGAGACTCTGCGTTGACTATCGGCAGCTCAACGCTCGTTCAGTGCCAGATGCGTACCCACTCCCAAGAATACAGCATATCTTAGATAGGCTACGTAGCGCGCGTTTTATCAGCAGTCTGGACCTCAAAAATGGTTATTGGCAAATCCCGATGGAAGAAGATAGCAAGAAGTATACAGCATTTACCGTGCCCGGCCGAGGGTTGTATCAATAGAAAGTGATGCAGTTCGGTCTACATTCCGCTCCGGCTACGTTTCAGCGAGCACTCGACCGTGTTATTGGCCCAGAGTTGGAACCAAATGCGTTTGCCTACCTGGATGATATCATCGTCACCAGCACAACCTTGGAAGAGCACATAAAGCACCTAGGAGAAGTATTTCGGCAGCTACGGAGGGCGAATCTGAAGATCAACCCAGAAAAATGTGAGTTTTTTAAGAAAAGTTTGAAATATCTAGGTCACGTCGTCAGCGAGGAAGGAATACACACGGATCCCGACAAAGTTGCGGCTATCAAGGAGCTGACGCCACCACACAACATACGAGAGTTAAGGCGATTTCTGGGGATAGTTTCTTGGTACCGGAGGTTCGTACCCGACTTTTCACAAGTTGCACACACACTGACGTCAATGTTGAAGAAGGGAAGTAGGTGGAAATGGTCCGAAGAACAACAGGCGGCATTCGAAGCGTTGAAGAATGCACTAATACAAGCACCAGCACTAGCTTGCCCAGATTTTACGAAAAGATTTCGATTACAGACAGACGCGAGCGATTATGGTCTCGGAGCAGTTCTCACACAGGGGTTGGATGACGAAGAGCGAGTAATAGCGTATGCTAGCCGCCGGCTGAATAAAGCCGAGATGAACTACTCACCAACTGAGAAGGAATGTTTAGCAATCGTGTGGGCAATGAGGAAAATGAGACCGTATTTAGAAGGGTACAATTTCACGGTTATCACCGATCACCTGGCTTTGAAATGGTTGAACGCGATCGAAAGTCCGTCAGGCCGGATCGCTCGATGGGCGCTCGAGTTACAGCAGTATTCGTTCGACGTGCAGTATAGGAAGGGCAAGATGAACGTCGTCGCAGATGCACTGTCGAGGCAGCCACTGGAGGAACAGTTGGGTAGCCTTACGACACATGAAGAAAGTTTGAGTTGCAAGTGGTACACGTCAAAGATGGCTGAAGTAACGAGGACACCAGAGAAGTTTCCCGAATACGTCATAGAGGAAGGAAGACTATACAGACGAATTGGAAGTCAAATGGATGGTGAGGATGCGGTACCGTGGAAGTTATACGTACCGAAATCGGAGAGGCGAAGAGTGCTTAACGAGATTCACGACACACCAAGCGCGGGGCACATGGGGATACGGAAATCCATCGCACATGCAATGATGCGGTATTACTGGCTTGGGATGTTCAGGGACGTACGGAAGTACGTGCAACAATGCCACGCATGCCAAGTCTACAAACCCAGCCAGCAACAAGCTGCAGGTAAGATGCTAACGCAGATTTCAGATGAACCTTTTGCTACCGTTTGTGCAGATTTCGTTGGAACACTCCCTCGCTCGAAGCATGGTAATACGGTGGCATTAGTTTTCGTGGATAAATTCTCGAAATGGGTAGAGATCATAGCAATACGGAAGGCGACGACGGAGAATGTGATCAGAGGTATGAGGGAAGGGTTTTGGCCCGATTTGGCGCGCCAAAAATTCTAATCACAGACAATGGAGCACAGTTCACAAGCAGGAATTTCAAGAAGTTTTTACAAGAAGCTGGCATAAAGCACCAGCTAACGGCACCGTACACACCGCAAGAGAACCCGACGGAGAGAGCGAATCGTAACATCAAGAGGATGATAGCACAATTCACTGGGAAGGAGCATAAGACATGGGATGAGTTGTTGCCAGAGATGACACTAGCACTGAATACGAGGGTATGCGAGTCAACAGGCTACAGTCCAGCATTCGTGGTACAGGGTAGGGAACCGAGGATCCCCAACGCCCTCTACGATGAGCAAACACTTGGCACAGGCGAGGAGAAGGTGGCTGTCAGTGAAAAGATGGCGAAAATGCGAGAGGTATATCAGATGGCACGTCGTAGACAACAGCAAGCTTCAGCGGAGCAGGCAAGGCATTATAATTTACGTAGGAGACAATGGCAACCGGCGGTGGGCGACTTGGTACTAGTAAAAGAGCATCAGCTGTCCAAGGCAGTGGACAATTTCGCAGCAAAGTTAGCACCAAGATACAGTGGGCCTCATCGTGTAACAAACTTCGTATCGCCCGTAATCGTCGAGCTAGACAAGGTGCATAACGGTAAAAGGAGAACGGCACACATAAGCGAGCTAAAAGCATACCATCAAGCGACAGTCGAAGAAGAAGCAAGTCCAGAAACAGAAAGAAGAATACGTTCACCCCGCGAACGTGGTAAGTCAAAAGCGCCCCGCCAAGCCCCGAATGGGTGCTTCACCGAAGTTCCCATCGGGGAACAAACGAGACGACCGACGACGATAGCAACAACACGACGCGCGCCATCATCTGCATCGTGTAGTAGAACCTCGAACCAACATTCCACCGAGATATCCACCGAGGAACACACAGAGCAACTGGCCGTAGTAAGAGCAACGCCACGCGCGCCAGCATCGCAAACAGTCCAGGTCACGGAAGAAGATCAGACGGATTACAGCACGGTAGCGACGTGTGGTTCACTAGCATTCGCCAATTCAGGTGCAAATGGTTTCGGAATCGAACGCGCAGACATAATCAAAAACCAACAGGTGGTAGATGAAGACCGGAGTGGGTGGCACACAGCACGAGCGCAAGCCCCAACCCTAGACAACGGGATCCTGACGACGATGAACCACGTCAACCACATAGCCAGCCAATGCTATAACCTGGTGACGGAATTCTGCATAACATTTCATTTTAGAACAAGACCCAGATCGCGAGAGATTACCCTATAAATAACGCAAGTATTGACCGCTACGAGAAATTGAATTTTACAATGGTGACAGTAAGTCACATTACGGCAGGTGAGGAGAGAGCGTGAGGACCCAAATCCATCGGCCTTGGGGCCACACACGCAAAACCACATTTTTCAAATTTTACAATATTCAAATTTACCGACATAATTTTTTTTTTAAATACCCTAATGTACATATACGTATAACTTTGAATTTACATTCGTATATTGGTACATCATCATTCCGCAGCAGTAGGACTGGCCTGGTAACGGTAACCCTGCTTACGGCAGGTGAGGGGAGAGTGTGAGGACCCAAATCCACCGGCTTTGGAGCCCACACATTCGAACCTGCAAATATTTATCAAAACTCATTAAAACGTGTATAAATCCTACTTGAATTACAATGAATTTATACATATAGCATGTAAAATGTACAAAACTGAATTATATGAATTAAATTTACACATACAAAATAATCATTTTTGAATTACCCTAATATACATGTAAACATTCATGACAACATCTAATTTCTTCGTTTAAATAATTGTCTCTGCCCGCATACGGTAAATATTTTGGTTGAACATTATAATTTCCACAGATAACCCATAACCGGCTGGAATTTTAAATAATGCTGGGAATACAGCAATGCAATAAGCAACACACATAAGCTCCCATTGCAAGAACACCAAAAACAGACAAACATACGTATACCAAGCCATTGCGGCCAAGCACAGCAGGCATTAAAGCGAACCGTCGGGGCGGACATCGCACAAAGAGAAACGAAAAAAATGCAATGTACTAGGAAGCGGTCACGTTAGCATACCAACAACACAGCGTGGGTACTAGACACAAGTTACCTACGAAGGGCAACCAACTCGTCGACAACAACAAGACCCAATAAGCAAGCAGCAGAGGGAAAACAAAAATAACTATGCTAGCTAACTGGAGATGCGTACCAACGAACTCACATGTTAGGGGGGGGGGGGGGGGGGGGGGGGGCAGTACAAGAGGCATTTTTACATACGCAATTTGGAGATAAATACTTATAATGCGATATATGGGTAGAATAATACAGTTAAATGTAAGATACCTTAAGTAAATACATATAATAAGTAAAATTTATTGTTGCAGGATAACTGTCCACCTGCGCGTGGACAAGTATAAAAGGGCGACAAATTTCGCGAATTGAGACAGTAGCCAGCTAGGTATAGTAGCCTGCTAACGCCTTGTTTAGCGGTGAATGGGACTCCTGGGATTTTTTCATCTCACGAGTTCTTTATTTTAGCAACTTTGGGGGTTTTTCCAACCCCATCGTTAGAGGGATTGTGGTGGTTTTTCCACCTCCGCAACCTTTAGAAAGAGCAGGGTATTCGGTTGTGCACTGCCCCAATGTTGGCATACCCGATTCCAGGAGCAACATTTATTCTAGATACAGATGCGAGCGGATATGCTATAGGAGGCGTTTTATCACAACTGGTCGATGGACAAGAGAAGGTAGTTGCATATTACAGCCGTTCAATTGGAAAACCAGAGAGGAACTATTGCGTTACACGGAGAGAGTTGTTGGCATTGGTAGAGTGCATTAAACATTTTCACAAATACCTCTACGGCCAGCGATTCCGTGCCAGAACAGATCACGCAGCGTTGAAATGGCTTTTGCAGTTCCGTAATCCAGAAGGACAATTGGCACGGTGGATCGAGCGACTACAAAGCTATGACTTTTCCATTGAGCATCGAAAAGGTAGTACCCATGGAAATGCTGATGCAATGTCACGAAGACCATGTAGTCTGGAATGCAAGCACTGCTCAAAGGCCGAGGCTAAAGACGACATTATAGATGTCCGGCTAATGACTATAACGTGTACGGATGAATGGGACAAGGAACAACTAAGAAAGTGTCAGCTAGAAGATACAGATCTGTCACATGTTATGCACTGGGAGGAAGTGGTGGTTCTCCACCTCCACTTTCTTTACGAAGTAGTCTGAGATTTTTAGTTTAAGCGTAGTCCCGGTGGGGGTTTTCCCAACCCCATCGGCGTAGAACCGACGGTGGTTTCCCACCTCCGTCGCCATAGCTTTAAGGGTAGTTTGAATATTTTGGAATAAAGAGTTTATAACGTTTCTTTTTTTAACAACAAAACGGGATCTTTCTCTTTAAAAGGAGACGATAGGGATTCTTCTCTAATTCCACAGGGATCCTGGACGGACTGAGCATACCCCGGCGCAAGGAAAAGTCCGTCACAACTTAGCAAAACATAGTTTTGAATCAATAATATTTCACTTATCAAGTTTTATTGTAAGAGGAAATGGGGAGACATTTTTTTTAAACGGGAGGTGCCACGTGTTATGTAGAAAAGTAATTTATCTGAAATGAAATGTGCAATTGAAGCTCACGCTGAGTATATAATGTTCGGTTACACCCGAACTTAGACACCTTTACTTGTTTTTAATTTGTTTGTTTTTGCAACTAAAATATCCTGGTCAGTATGAAATTTGATTGTTGTAAATTTTGTTTCTTTTCTAAAACCTATGGCTTCTCCTCCTTACCCATCGACCCTAACTTTTTCTAAGAAATTAAATCCAATTAAATTATGATGACATTTTTGTATCTATATCATGAGAAAATATCTCCTGAAGACTAACTATATCGATTTTATGTTTTTTTTTTTTTATTAAAAAAATCTACATAACTTTTATTTGATTTTAGGCTTTGGACATTATACTGTAGTATTCTTCATGATACAAAAAAATGGAGGTAGTTCCATTTAGTGTGACGTTAGCCACTTGACCTTTGCGGGGACAATGACAATTTCAGAAAAAAACAAGATACCAGATTGAAAAATGTTACGAATTTTTCTAATTTTGATGGATTTCATTTAACGAATACGACTAAATTACTTTCATAGTTATTTTAAATAAAAAAGAAAAAAAAAGTGAGCCCCATGCCTTGTAAATATTTAATACGAAATATCAGCATAGAAAAGAAGGTTTATAATAAGCTTTTTGAGCTCCCGAAAATTGCTTTGGTGGAAGAAACATGGATAGAAGTATGCAAAGCAAGGGAATATAGACGTTTGTCAATTGCTTGCTCAAAGGAGGTCCTTATAAATCAACACAGCAATTTCTTGATCAATTGGCTACAACTCCACATTTTTTATTTTTTTTTTTTTATTTATTGTATAATTCAATAGTTTCGCTTTAGGAGGGAATTGGCAAACTATTTTTTAGGGAGAACATTACCCTGTAGCTCTGCAGGTTAGCCCCTAGTTATGAGAGTATTTTTGCCCGTTGTACCAGGGGTCACCTTGGGGCAGCCCCGCCTATACACATTCTGTGCCCTTTTAGCATTGACATATATGTGCAGACTTTGGAGATACACTTTTTCTCAACATGCCTTGAGAAATATCCACTGTAGCGGCATGATAATAGGGCCATGCTAGAGCAACAGAATTTTTCGTGTATTTTTTTTCTGTATAGGGGTCAAGCTACCATAAAGATATAAGTCATTAACCAATGTATGAGTCATTATCCACTACTTTTCAATAAAATTGCATATTTTACCAAGGAGGATAAATATAATAAGAGACGTCACTCGTTACTTTGCGTAATGTTATTCGTTAGGGTAATCGCAGGATTTTTTTTGGGCGAGATATGCATACATGTCTTTATACCTTTTCGTGGGATATTTGTGTTTATTTTTCCGACTGTCTTTAATTAATTAATTATACGGCATGGAGAAATGCGAGACAATTAAAAATGTCCCTCATGAAAAACATTAGGCATACATTTTTTTAATTTCCAGCGAGTTACTCGCCACTCGTAGCAGACTGGTGTCTCTTATTATATTTATCCTCTTTGGTTTTACTGTGTTCTCAATCGATATATATGCACATAAATCGTGCTAAAGCATATTATTATTGTCTCAGATGACGATTACGTTTTCATCCTAAAGGAAATTTCCGTCTCGAAAAACCACAATTTCGCCTTAAACAGTAACGGTCTGCCAAAAACAACAAACATTATGAAAATTCAAAAATCCTCAAATACGTCAAAAAATTTTGAGGGGAACTACCTTCTTTTTTGTATCGTGGTATTCTTATTGTGTCCATGTTCATTATATTGATTTTCTTTGATTGTTAGCCTCTCGCTAACTTGATTCTGACATAAGTTTCCTATGAGCTGCACTATTTAGTCATTGTTGTCGACTTAAAAATTTTCCACAAGTAAAGATAGCAATCTTTCTATTTCTCCTACTTTCGTCCAGTTCTGCTTTTGAAAGCAGGGTTCTTCCAATTTATTTTCTATCCAGGTATAACTTTTGTCTGGTTTGGCTCTTTGCTCGTTTCTTACTACTTCACTATATCTATTTCTTACAAGACGTTTGTTAATCACTTTGTCATTGTTGCGTTCTACACTTGTTTTATTCAACATCGTAAAATTTTCATCCATTTCTTCTAAAAGACTGATTCTTTTGTAATTTCTGTTCTGTTGTTTCTTAACCGTCATTATTTTTAATACTTGTTTTTTCCTGTTCCCATTTGGGGGCAGTTGTTTCTATTTAGAGCACAATGCTCACCACTACCACACAGAATACAGCGATTTGGTTCTTTACAATTATTTTTTTCACAGCGTTCATCATTTCCGCAAAGAATACATCTGGACTTAGCTCTACATCCCATTCGCGTGTGTCCTATCCGTCACTTTGAATTTGACAAAGTAAATATCTATAGACTCATGTAGCTCATGCCCTTCAAATCCTATCTTTACCGTGTAGGTTGGAACGAATTTTTCTTTTTCTTCAGGATCCCTTATAGTTATCCTAGTGACAAATGTGCTTATATTATTCAAAATTTCATCGCCAGTAAATTCTAAGGGAATATTCCTTACCACTCCTACTGTTTTTATTTTATTTATTTATTTATTCACAGCCATATGGCCTATAATCCTTGTGATTTTATATAATTCGTATTAAATATATTGTAACGAATTTAATTGCAAATATTCTTATTTGCAACCCTCTGCTAAGTTCTAATCACTAAACTGTTGAATAAATAACTCCAATACGAAATAATGCAAAATGGCTTTTATTAAAGTACTTCACAATAACACTCAAATTTGCAGCTATCCCCTCATCAGCATGGCTTCAGAGAACTCCATAGCGCTACCACCGCGCTAAATGCCATTAGCACCCAGATAAATTGCGGTTTAAATCAATACCCCCACCATAGAACAGTACTCGTAGCGCTAGACCTATCAAAAGCTTTTGATACGGTCAACCATGGCTCGTTACTGCAGGACCTGGAAGGGTCTACCCTTCCCCCATGTCTTAAAAGGTGGACCGCAAATTATCTGGGTGGTCGGCAGGCATCGGTGCAATTTAGAAACGAAACATCAAAACCAAGGAGAATTAAACAGGGAGTGCCACAGGGTGGTGTCCTATCCCCACTTTTGTTTAATTTCTACATATCTAAGCTACCTTCACCACCGGAAGGACTCACAATCGTTTCCTACGCCGATGACTGCACAATAATGGCCACAGGCCCAGACCCAAAGATCGATGCGCTATGCAATAAAATAAACGGCTACCTCCCTGATTTCTCCAGTTTTTTCGCCTCGCGAAACCTGGCATTATCACCGACTAAATCTTCCGCGACCTTATTTACAACATGGACGCCCCAAATGTCGACCATTTTGAACATCCACGTCGATGGCACTACGCTACCGACTGTCCGACACCCCAAAATCTTGGGTGTGACGTTTGATCAGGATCTACATTTTGGTGAGCACGCAGCCGCAATTGTTCCGAGAATTCAGAGCCGTAACAAAATCCTCAAATCCCTCGCTGGCAGTACTTGGGGAAAAGATAAAGGCTCATGACTACATACAAAGCGATTAGCCAGCCGATTACGTGCTACGCGTCACCCATATGGTCGCCAAGCCTAAAAATCACTCACTGGAAGAAACTACAGGCCTGCCAAAATACTGCTCTCAGAATCGCCACGGGCTGTCTTCTTATGTCCCCAGAATACCATCTGCATAATGAGGCGAGAATACTCCCCATCAGGGAGAGAAATGAGATACTGACAAAACAGTTCCTGTTGAATACCCAGCAACCTGGGCATCCCAACAGACATCTGATTGATGAACCAGCACCGCCTAGGGGCTTAAGGAGTCATCTCCGAAAGCATTTCGAGGAAATACGGCACCTGAGAACCCAGCCGTATGAAGTGAAAAAACACAAGCAGGTCCTTGGTGAACTCCATAAACAGGCGTCGGACCTTTATGCCGGGAGTTGCCCGGTGAATCCAGTACTTAACGAAAATTATCCAAAACTTGCGGAAGAGGAACGCATACTCCCCAGGGAAACGCGTGTCACTCTTGCTCAACTTCGTTCTGGATACTGTAACAGGTTAAACTCTTACCTATCCAGAATCAACCCCGACATACAAAATGTATGCCCCGCTTGCAATGTGTCCCCACATGACACCAACCATCTCTTCATTTTTAATGTGGAACCAACGCCTCTAACACCCCTTTCCTTGTGGTCCACCCCTGTTGAAACGGCAAGTTTCCTTGGACTCCCGTTAGAGGATATTGATGACAATTTGTGATCGGTCGCGGCTATTAGGTGGGGCGAGCATTGCTTCAACAACAACAACAACAACTCAAACTGTGCAACGAATAGCTTGCTTAATAACCAAACTGATTGATAGCTCAAATGAAACTACTATTGCCCGCCAGATTGCGTGCTTAATCAAAAACTGCTTGATAGCTCAAATCAAACTGAGTTCCAGCGCCTCTAAATTTGCTGCCTTTTATACTATCTGATTTCAACGTTGCATCTTCTAGGCGCTTCCATTTCCAGAATCTTCTAGTCCATCAGCTCTCAAACTTCTCAGTGTAACTACAATTGCACGATTTTATAGCTTCTTATTGCATACTTTCAAGAGTATCTCAGATATATGCATGTATTTGTGCATTGACTCTCCGCTGCTCGTATACGTATACGGTACATATGTGTAGACGCAATTACTGTTTCCTTTATGTAGATACATAATGATTGAATTATTGATGTGAATTCGCGCCACTGCTTAGCATCGGCTTAGAGATAGCAGCACCCCTTAGTTTTGCTAATATCCGTAACACTGCCCTCCACCTAAGTCTGATCGTCCCGATCAGACAAATCTCCCGATCTAAACGTTGCCAGTCTTTCCAAATGTACCACTCTTCTACTCCATGGTTTCCCAGTGGTTTGTATGCGGTAGATGGTATCACTGATCTTCTTCACAACTTTGTACGGGCCTTCCCAACTGCACCGAATCTTGGATGGAACACCTTTCCGCCGGTGAGGGTTGTATAACAGTACCAAATCTCCCTCCAAGAAACCTTCCGAATTTTTGTTCTCATTGTACCGGCGTTTCATCTTACTACTCATTATTCTTGATCGTTCCCTCGCACTCTGTTGTTTGGCCAATGAACTTCTTCGCAGAGCTTGCACTTGACGGATTGACTTTGCATCATCATTATCGTCTGGACGTTTCACAACAGTAGTGCGCGCTGGCTTGAAACCGACCTTGCATTCCTTCTGAAAAATTCTTTTAGTCATTCTTTTGTCGATGCCGGTCTTTTTCTCGCAGGTACTTTTAATTTCGCTTTATTTGGCCCATTCGATCCATCAACCTTTTCTTTTGACTTTCGTGGCCTTTGTCGAGTCTTCTCCACCATTACTCGATTACTACTGACCCTTTCTCCAACTTGAAGTTAAGTGGTATATCCTGGTTCTCATAACACATCACCCTTCTCTGCATATCGATCTTGATGTCATGGTCAACCAAGAAGTCCAGTCTGACTTCTTCAACGATCTTCGCCACAACGAATTTGTGTAGAACCGTGACCTTTCCAATCAATACTTCACATATCACTTCTCCCTGAACTTGGTTATACTCGCCAGTGACCGTACGCAACCTTGCTCCAGGTAACGGTTTTATTCTCCTGTTGACCAAGTCAGATCGGATCAAGGAATGAGATGCGCCCGTATCTACAGTCATTACACGTTCTTTACCATCCACATTCCCTCTGACGGTAAGACTGCTCGATTTTCTACCAATTTGCAACACAGATATCACAGGGCATTCAATAGCTGGATCTAGCTCTCGATCTCTACCTCTTACTCGCTCTTGCTCATCTCCTCCAGCTTTGCGTTTACGGCCACCCACATTGTTGGAGCTATTAGGACCAAATCGCAATGACGTGCAATGTGACCGGACTTCCCGCACTTTGTACGCTGGCTTACTCAAAAGTTAGGCTGTTTCCTGAGTCAGTGCATGCGATACCGTTTCAGCAAATGTTAGTTTTGGATTCGCATATGTAGCCCTCTTCGTTTCCACATCTCGTATGCCATTTATGAAGCTCTGGATTTTTACCCTTTCAGTGTATTCCACGGGTGCGTCCGCATTTGCCAAATGAGCCAACCTTTCAACATCCGAAGCAAACTCTTGCAATGTCTCATTTGCTTTCTGGTAGCGGTTTGCAACTCTATTTGGTGTATCTGCTTCCTGTGTTCGCTTCCGTATCGCCTCTCTAGAGCGCTCATCAATGTTTCGTAGTTGTTCCGCTCTCCCTCAGGAATGGTTTGTAAAATCTCAGCTGCAGGCCCTTTCAACGCCATGAACAGTGCAGCAACTTTATCTTCAGCATTCCAGTTGTTCACTGTTGCGGTCTTCTTAAACTGTAGCTTAAAGACATGGAAAGGAACAGACCCGTCAAAGGATGGTATTTTTACCTTTGGATTGCTTGCTGAAACAGCTGGCCGATTTAGTTTTAACTGCTCCATACGACCTTTTTCAAGGGGTTGTGTAGCGCAATATATAGCTTCTCCAACCCAATTGTCAACCTCACCTTCGAGTGGCGAATCCCGTTTCACTAACAGACGAGGCTCTGGCGACCCCAAGCTCCTCATGGAACTTGGGGGTGGGGAGGGAGGGATGACCTGAAGGTTTAGTGTGGCCATATAAATCGTTCCCGAGATGGTCGGGCCAGCACCTTACTGGTGCTGTGTTACCGGAGCGTATCGGATCTGTATCCGACAAAGGACCATCACATCGATAACACTCCCCAAAGCCTTCGGGGAGTAACCTAATCGCTACAACAACAACAACCTTTTAAATCATCTACTTCTGCCTGAAATTGAGCCATTTTTGCATCCTGCGCTTCCAGTTTTGATGATACCTGTTCCAAAATTTCTGCCGACATTTCAGATATACGTGCCTCTTGCGCTTCCAATTGAGATGCCATATATATCTTTTGGTCTTCCAGTTGAGATGACACTTGCGATTGTCTGCGGTGTTTCTTCCATTTTTGTTATTTCCTCGCCATCAAGATGAAAGTCATACTCTTCCACATCAATTCCTTCTGCTTCCATTGCCTCTCGTAGCCGTGCCTGAAGTTCAAGATTAACGCCACTTGTATTCAATCCACGGCTCTCCAACTCCTTCTTCAGTTGCTGGATCTTCAATTCACTGAACTTTGCCATGTCCTTGCGGTGATATCTTGCCCCAATAACTACAACCGCAACCACTCCATCTTCATCGCTGCACAATATAAGAAATTTTTATCAGCCCGGTCAGCCTCCAGAGGCCAACAACAACATCATTTCACAACAAAACACACCACCACGGCAGCAGTAGACGTAATCACCAAAACTTAATCTCAAAATTTCTTTTCTAACACACTTTTGTATTTATCGCATACCTTTTTTGTCTGTATGTATCTATTCATATGTATTTTCCTTTTGGGATGTAGGTTTGGGTGGGAAAAAGGTTTGAAGAAAGCGAAGGGCTTCGAGCTTTATTATATTTTGTTTTTTTTTTTGGTTTCTCAATTGAAAATTTTTCTAAGTAATTTTTGTTTTGTTAGGTAATTTGACTCTACTTCTTAAATTCTCGGGGAGTAATTTTTCACTCACGCTTTTCCTTGTCTTCTGACATTTATTTATAGTCACTTATTTTTGATTCCTTACATTCCCTTTTTTGCGGTTAGTTACTGTGTTCTGAGTCCGCCGATCTTTATCGGTGTGCTCTGCCCATAGTCCTACTTCCGCACATGCGTTTTATTTTTTTTACTAAATCGAAATTATGGAATTTTGATTTAATTTAATTAATTTGGTCTGCATAGTTTGCGCAGCCATATTGTTATCGCTGCAACTAACGCTTCAAGGAAACACAACTAATATTTTAACATGACAGTGTTTATTCAGTCTTACTGTGCAAGTTTTAATATCTACAAGATAGTTATAATAAGTAAATGATTAAATTAAAAATTTTGTAACAAGATTCTTACTTGTTCGTTTAATTTCCTCGAAGGTTTTTCTATAAAATGAAGTTGAAGGAAGCGATTTAGATATTATGAAGAAACGCTTCGTTCAATTTCGTGTTTAACGAAAATTTATATGTATAATAAAAGGATGCCATACTTATGAAATTAAATAAAATGAAGTTTAAACTGTCAAGTTATTATGTCATGTTTACAATGTTTAAGGTAATATAAAATCTTGGTTTGATTCAGCGACATCCCGGCCCCCGTGAATCGATTGGATGCCCGAAGATTCACGAACTACGTCTAATGCCGCCAACTTAGAAGCAGGTCTCCGTAAATTTCCTGTAGCTGTCTTGACAATTGCTGATCTGACTTGACCATCAGATGCCGTAAAAACTTCCACTACGCTGCCTCGCTTCCATTCACCACGTCTCTCGTTTTCATCGCATATAAGGACAACATCACCAACTTTCAATGGATCTACTCGTTGACACCATTTGCTTCGACGCGTTAATGTAGGAAGGTATTCTAGGACCCATCTCTTCCAAAAGGTCTGCTTCATTTGTTGGAGGATTTGCCATTGCTTACGCAAACAAGCACCTTCATCTACGGACGGTGTTTGAACATCATTCGGGCAGCCTAATATGAAATGATTTGGTGATAGAGGTTCAGCATCTTCCTCGTGTAATGGCAAATAAGTTAGTGGACGAGAGTTCACCAAGTTCTTAGCTTCAATTAAAAGACTTTGTAACGTCTCCACTTGGGGCACCTTTGTCTTCAACGTAAAGGAAAGTACTCGCTTGACACAGCCCACCATTCGCTCCCATGCACCTCCAGCTGAAGGATTACCAGGTGGGTTAAACAACCATTCTACCCCATACTTTATACCTTCATCGACCAACTTCCTCTCTACCAATACCCAATCTTCTTTACTCACACCAACGAAATTCGTACCCCTGTCACTGCGCATTCTCAACGGGACTCCTCGTCGGTTTATGAAGTTGCGTAAGCACAGTATTAATGCATCAGACGACAGATCCTTTGCCAATTCTAAATGAATTGCTCGTACAGTCAAACATGTAAATAAACATCCCCATCTTTTTTCTTGTCTCCGACCAACTGCTACGTTATATGGACCGAAGAAATCTACACCAGTATAGCTGAAAGCCCGAATGTACGGAGTAAGGCGATCTCTTGGAAGCTGTCCCATAAGTGGTGGCTTTGGTTCCACAATTCTGTTTTTACATATTTGACAATCTCTTTTAGCTGCACGAACCAAACTACGTAAATTAGTTATCCAGAACTTCCTTCTTATAGCGCAAATGATTGGCTCATTATTTTGATGTTTGTATTTTTCGTGATAATGTCTAGCAATGAGACCGGATAATCGATGCTTATGCGGTAAAATTATCGGCCTTTTTGTTTCTAATGGGACACTATCAGCATAATCGATACGTCCTGATAGCCGCAATATTCCCTCGTCGTCAATTATCGGAGTCAGCTTAAATAACGGACTGTTTTTAGGGATTGGTTTTCTGTTTACTAAAATGCGCATCTCCTCCGGATATACGTTCTCCTGAACAAAACGACATACAATCTTTTCAGCTAGAGAAATGTCCTCCGCTGTCAACTGTGGCACGAAATGTGATGATATTGGCGTGAATTCCAGCTTTTGAACAGACCTAAACTTCATCATAGCTTTCTTTACCCAGCAAATGACTCTTAACAGCCTATAATAATTCGAAAATCTGTCAAAATCTATTAACGATGAGTCAATACTTATTGCAAGTATGAACTTCGCTCGCCTTTCTTCGAGGCACGGTTTCTCGGCAGCACCATCAACTAGCTTGGGCCAAGAATCCTCCGGTTCTTTCAAGAAGTCTGGGCCACATATCCATCGAGAGTTCGAAACAAGGCGTGCGTTCAATCGTGTTGCATCATCAGCAGGATTCAACTTTCCGGGAACCCATCGCCAACAGTTTACGTTCGACGAGTCCAAAATTTCTGCAATTCTGTGTGATACACATTGCTTGTAACAACGGCTATCTGATTTAATCCAGCTAAGAACCGTCTTTGAGTCAGACCAAAATGTTATTACGTTAGGCCTCCTGTCATGACCATTTAAAATAGCCTCCTGCAGACGAACGCCCAATACGGCAGACAGCAGTTCAAGTCGTGGTATCGAAAGTGCTTTAACGGGGCTACAACGAGATTTTCCAGCTACGAAGACTACATTGACTTCACCATCGAATTTGATTCGCCAGTAAGCAACCGCAGAATATGCAAACTCGCTGGCATCTACAAAAATATGTAAATCAATTGTGGAAACCAAGTTACTAAAATTTCGGTGATAGCAGCGTGGAATGATAAGACTTTTAGCTTTGTCGAGCTCTGTATACCAGTTGTACCATTCCCGATAAACCTGCTCCGGAATAGAACTTGTCCAATCTACATCTAATCGCCATAGTTGTTGCAAGATAATTTTCGATTTGATTGTAATATTCGCCAGATACCCGAACGGATCAAATATTGACATGGTAAGGCTTAAAACTTCAGCTTTCGTCGGTCGCCTTTGTCCCGTCAAGACGTCATTCGGAACTTTCACGAATTTTAGTTTAAAACAGAAAGAATCATCCAGTGGACGCCAGTACATTCCAAGTACCTTCTCTGCCATGGATTCGTTGGAGCAAAAGCTCATTGTTTCAACGTGCGTAAGAGGGGTCTTCGTTTCCCCGAGTGCAAAACAGACCTCTTCAGCGTTGGATTTAAATCCTCGCAACTTGAACCCGGCATAGCTGTGAATTTCCTTGACCGCATTTGAAACACTTATAGCCTCATCTCCTGTTTCGAAACTGTCTACGTAGTCGTCCACATAGTGGCGGTCAATAATAGCACTAGTAGCTCTTGGATGAAGGTCTCTAAACTTCATCGCATTTGTATTCTTCACGTATTGTGCAGAACATGGTGAACAGGCTGATCCAAATATCATCGCGTTCATAATATATATATCTGGTTCCTTTGAGGAATTTCCACCCCGCCACAAAAAGCGTTGTGCATCCTGGTCTTCTTGGCGTATCAGAACTCTGTTAAACATTTCTCGTATGTCTGCACATACGCCAATGACACCCTGTCGAAATTTAAATAGTATACTCAATAAAGGCTTTGGCTGATAAGCATCTGGACCTTTCATTAGCCTTGAGTTGAAAGAAACACCATTTACTGACGATGTGGCATCGAATACTAAACGTAGTTTATTTTCTTTATTTTGATTACATACCGCAAAATGGGGTAGGTACCATGTGTGAGGTTTAACCTCCATTGCTTCCGCCCGCGATAGTTTTCTAGCATATGATTTACTTAAATACTCATTGATCTTATCTATATACCAAGTCCCAAATTCACGCTTTTTTTCAAATTTTGTCTCCAATGATTCCAGACGACGCAGTGCCATACTATAGCTTTCACAAAATTCTACCTCATTAGTTAGCCACAATAAACAGGTTTCATAACGGCAACCGATTTGCTTGGTTGTCTCCAATAAAATTGCTTCAGCTCGTTTGTCTGCTTCAGACATAACCGGCTGTAGGGGCTTCATACCAAAATTCTCCAGCGTAAAATATTCTTTCATTTGCTGCTGAATATCGTTGATTGCGTCTAATTCGCAGTCTATACGACAAACAACTTCTACACTTTCTTCGTTGGATCCGAAGAGCATATATCCCAACTTTGACCTGTGGACAGAAAAACAATCGTCTATGTTTATAACTTCTATTGGACGAACCAAATTTGTGTGCGGCATACCGATGAGAATTTGTGGCACAGCATTAACATAATCATCCACTGGCAAGTTTCGAATTTTATCGTACTTTAATTTAAAACTGTCAACATTCAACGTTTGTGCTGGTAGCTCTAACTTTCTTGTTGTGCGTACATTTCTCATCTGAAATGTTGTATTCTGATTCAAGCCAGAAATTTCGACGTCTAATCGTTGTGATAGTTCGCTTGTGGTCTTACCTCCTATCCATTTTAATGATAATTTATCAACTGGACCATTCAAGCCAATAGTTTTAGCTACCTGCTCTTCGATCAACGATATTTTTGAACCATCATCGACAAATGCAATAACCTTACAACTACCCTTTGGTCCTTTTATTTCTACAGGCAGAAATTTAAATAGCGTTTGCTTACTAAATTCCTTCGCGAATATAGTGACGACATTTGCTGTGTCAGCTGCCTGCTTTACCACATCTGCATTGTCCGCAGTCGACGTCGACTTTGCATTGCCATTGAAATTTTTGCTACTTCGTTCGTGCAATAGCCGGGTATGATATCTACGGCAAAATTCAAGTCCGCACTCGCGACGTGTATTTCAATTGATAGTGCTGTGACCAGGTCGTAGACAACTGAAACATAAGTGATTTGCTTTCACAAATGACCATCTGTCGCTGCAGTCCATATTTTTGAACTTTTCACACTGGCTTAAATTGTGGTTACTTTTGCAATATAAACATTTACTTTCTGTCATCACTAGCACTGGTTTCATTGTCTTGGTTGCCTTCGAAATCAACTGTTCATTTGTTTTGGAAGTCTCTACCGGCACAACGTCTGTAGCAATTGAAATAAATATAGCGACTTCTTGTAACCAATTACTAAAATGGCGAACACTTGGGAAACACAATTTCGTGGAGAAAGTATACCTGGCCCATTCTTCACGTTTATTCATCGGCAATTTACTTAGTAATTCGTCTAACAACGTCGGATTCGAAAGATGAGATGCTGCTCCTGCATTTTCCAAGAAAGCAGTTAGGTTGCTCACCATTGTACTGAAGGTTACAATTTCTGACATATTTCCTTCGGCTATGGTTGGAAACGCTCGCGCTTTAGCTATTTGGCTACGTATTAGTAGCTGTGGACGTCCAAAATGGAATTCAAGCGTAGATATTACAGCACCTACACTAGATGGGTGAATTAGTAGGCATTCTACTCGCTGTCTGGCTGGCCCTTTCAAAGCCTTTTGCAAACGGAATAAATTTTCCAAATCTGTGTACATATACATTGAGGTAGTTTCCTTGAATGCTGCAAAAAACATTGGCCATTCTTCCGGCGATCCGTTGAATTCAGGCAGGTCGTGTAATTTGCGTACATACGGCTGTTGTATAGAAATTGACGGTGGCAAATGGTTTGGCTGCACACTTGACTGTGCTGGTGGCGCTTGACTTATGGCAAATGGGGAATACAATCCATTAATACTTGACACATTTAAGGCTGTGCTAGTATAAATATTACTACACACTTGGCTTACATTAGAGTTTACAGAATGACTGATTCTGGTGTTCATGACGTCGGCATAGGTTAGATAGGCTGGCTGTACACTAGCATATGCGGCAGTAGTATAGATACTAGGCAAGTTACCATGGCCTAGAGTGATATCAGTATTAGGGAGCATGTTGCAGGGGCTATTGTTTGGAAAGCCAACTCTTGCGCTAGTGCTGTCGGCAAAAATTACTTTAGTGGCGGCAGCGTTGGAACTACCACTGGCTACGTTGACGTTTGCAGAGGATACGGCGGCAGCATTGGCAAAGCTACCATTAACTACGTTAACGTTTGCAGATGGTATTTCGGCAGATGTGACATGGGCTGAAAAGGCATTGGCAGAGATTACGTCGGCAGAGGTGACGTTAACAGAGACATCATCGGCAAAGATGATGCTGGCTAAAGGGTTTTGACGAAACCTGTGTTATTTGCAATTTCTGTACAAAATTTCGCTTGTAATGCGATTGTTTCTCTTAAATCTAACTTTTCCTTTTCTGCGGCCGCCAATAGGAGCTGCAATTCTCTTATTTGTGATTTAAATTCATAAATTGACTTATCTGTTTGTGTGATTGTTTTATCAGTTTCTCCCTCGCTGGCTGAAGCCATCTCAGCGCTGGTGTCCGAGTCCGTTGAATTGTTTTCCGTATCGACCAATGGTATTTCGTTTTTGTCGCTTCTAAGATCGTATCGTTTCATGAGTATTCATGTGATTCCACGCTGTAATTATAGTTTGCGGATTTGTCTCAGAACAAATATTAAAAAATGTTATCGCTGCAACTAACGCTTCAAGGAAACACAACTAATATTTTAACATGACAGTGTTTATTCAGTCTTACTGTGCAAGTTTTAATATCTACAAGATAGTTATAATAAGTAAATGATTAAATTAAAAATTTTGTAACAAGATTCTTACTTGTTCGTTTAATTTCCTCGAAGGTTTTTCTATAAAATGAAGTTGAAGGAAGCGATTTAGATATTATGAAGAAACGCTTCGTTCAATTTCGTGTTTAACGAAAATTTATATGTATAATAAAAGGATGCCATACTTATGAAATTAAATAAAATGAAGTTTAAACTGTCAAGTTATTATGTCATGTTTACAATGTTTAAGGTAATATAAAATCTTGGTTTGATTCAGCGACACATATATAGTTGTCGGAACGCGCCCGGCGAACTTACCCCCTTTCACACCGTTTGCCCCAGGAGCTTGCTTTAAGCACCTGAAAGTTATTTTTCATCGTTTTCATAATTTAATTTTGTTTTTCAATTTTTTATTACACGTTTAGTTAACACATTGTCACCACGGCAGTAAAGTTATTACTATCAAAACACTCAATAACCAAGATTGCAAGCGAGCGATCTGGTTGAGTGATTGAGTGTGGTCATAGGTACATATGTATGTATGTTTTTGACTCTTGCTATTTCAACTGCACCGGCGCCGTTGGAGTACGAGTATATGGGTGAGTGAAAATTGAGCACAATATTTTTGCTAATACACATATTTGAGTGTATGTACATGTGTTAGCACAGATTCCTGCTCTTGCAAAAATAGAACAGGAATTAGCAAATCAGAAAAAAAATAAAAACAGATTGCAACGAACATATGTACATGCAGGAAAAACGTCACAAACGTACATTTGCACTTACATACATACCATTTGTTTTCATAAACATATAAAGTCTTTTGCTTGGATGACCTACTTTTGCGTGGTACATATTTGATCTTATGTTTACTTGAGCGGTTGCGGTAGATCAGGGATTAGGGTATTTGAATTTTTTGTTCGCCCTCTTATTTTATTTGATTTTATTTGAATTTGTAGCTTTAGGATTTAGAATTAGCTCCTATCAATAATATTACATTAGGGCGGCCCCACAAATTTAAACTTTTTTTCATTTGAGTTCAGGCACTTTTTCTATTAGTCGTAGGTATTTTTTTTATTGAATTGAAGTTGAAATATATTTACTTCTTGCACTCTCATGAATTTTTAATATTCATTAGTAATAAAATCTAGCATTAAGTTTGAGCTTTTTTTATTGTTACTTCGAGTAAATTTTTGGAAATCCTTGTCAAAGTATTTTATATTAAACTCGGAGTTTAAGGTTTTTTTTTTTTTAATTACTGAACCAATAGTAGGGTGTTAGTCGGTAATTTGGAAACCAAAAATTTTGTAAATAAATCATAAGAATTATGTTTGGATGAAATTTTAATATTTTCAATAATGCAGGGCTAAGTCGAATTTTGGTGTTGGTGCTGCGCTTATGCGTGGCAAGGTAAGGTGAAGGTGAGTGTTTAGGGAAAATGACCGATTGACAGAGGACAGACCAGTGTCAGGTTTGGGGGCACTGTAAGTAGATAGGAGTCAGCACAGTGCCCACGGTGCGGTGCAAGTTGCACTGCAGAGGGAAGGTAGACTCCACCTGACAGGACAGGCCTTCATCTCCCCCTTTTAACTCTGCCCCTCACGTATGTTTCCATCTTTTTCAGCTCTTTCTCCTTCCTTTCCTATACATATGCAGGTATGAACCCTTTTTGTTCATGTGGCTGCGGGTGAGGACGGTGGTGAAATGCCCCGCCCAAGACGACGAGCTAGCCTGGGCCCGCAAGCATACCTGCTTGCCGTCCTCGCCACCCAAACAGTCAGCCACGTAACATGCTGTAGCTTAAGTTCTCTCTCAGGTAGTCCGGAAATGCTCCTGTCTTAATGTTGTATATATATTTCATTGTGTGAAAGGAGATTAGTTGTTTTACGTTCAGCCATTTAAGAGTGTTCAGCATTGATGAAATACTTGTGTCATACCGCGTGTTGAGTATATGTATGTCTCATTGCTCTATTTTGCAACTTGTTTAATTGTGAGTCCGATGTGATAAACAAAATACTGGCACAATATATAAAATGAGGTTCAATGATGGATTTATATACTTGTATTTTATATTTCCTTTTTAAATATTTGCATGTTCTTTTCATAAATCCAATTTTCTTTGAGATTTTATTCACTACGTAGTAAACATTATCACGGAATTTTAATTTATTGTCAATTATGACGCCGAGATATTTGCATTTCTTTACCTTTTTTAAATTTAGCTTATTTGATGTGGATATAACCATGTAATTTGTTTTTTCCACATTTACCATTAACTTATTTTTACACAACCAAATGTAGAGAGAATTCAAGTCCTCCTGCATTTTTTCAAACGACACACCTATAGTTTCTTCACTTATTGTCAACAGAGCATCATCTGCAAACAGTTTTATTTTACAGTTCTTTATTGACGACAGGATTGGCGCTAAGACTGAGCCCTGTGGAAGTCCTATTTTAATCGGCACGCTTTCTGTAATTGCTTCATCAATCACTGTATATTGCTTTCTATTAGCTAGGAAGCTTTCGAACCACTTCAACTCAACACCTTCAATTCCAATTCGTTTCAATTTCTTTACCATCAGGTTCCGATCAATAGTTTCAAACGCTCTTTTTAAGTCAATGAATACCACTAATATAGTCTTTCCTCCGCATATCTTCTTTCCACTGAGAAATAACCCATGTAAGAGCTGTTTCACAAGAGTGTTTGTCACGAAAACCTGATTGCTTTTTATTAAAAATATTGTTTCTTTCAATATATTCAATTAGTTGGTTTTTTTATCACTTTTTCTAATATTTTTTCAGTATTTGGCAAGGTATTTATTGATCTAAGTTCTTCAGGTTTAACGGCGTTCTTTACTTTTTTCCCAGGGACTACTGTTGCTATTTTCCATTCTTCCGGCACTTCTCCTATTTTTCAACTCTTGTAACCTAAGTAAGGAATAGTATCTTTAATAACTCCCTCCGTTAACAGTTTTTTGCCACCAATCTTGTGGCTAAAGCTTTTCACAATTTCCTCTATATTTTCTGTATTTACTTCAGCAAATTTAAAAGAAGTGTTAGTGTTATAGTGATTGCAGTCGTTGTTCTCTGTTATCTCAATGCTTTCATTTATTTGCACTATACTTTCCACAAAGAATGTATCTAACACCTCAGCTATACGGTCTTTATCATCAATACGCTGACCTTCGTGCTGTAACACTGTTATATTATCTTTCATATCTTGGTAGCATATAGTTTTGTTCAAGTACTTCTACATTAACGTGCAACACTGTTTGTTGTAATTTTATGCTCCATATATTTATTTTTTTTTATTTTTATCATTTTTTTGTATCCTGTTTTGATGCTTGTGTATTCAGACCAGTCTCGGTTACTTATTGCAGCATTGTAAGCCAACAATTTCCTTTTATTTAAATTTATCAGTTCATAATCGTACCACTTGTTTTTTATTTTAATATTTATTTATTTAATGCAGGTTAACTGTTGCATACAATTTAACAAGCAAAAGTTTATGTACGTGACCATGTCATTCAGATTTTGATTCAGTATTTCTGAAAAGTTAACGTTTCTCAGTAGTGCTAATATGTTCTCACTACTATATTTTTCCCATGATGTTATGCTAGACAGCGTTCTATTTGGGATCTCAGTTTTGATATTAAGACTGAACATAATTGTCTCGTGGTCTGATATTTTATAAGTATCGAGCTTTTTACATATGGTAGGTTCCTCGTTTGAGTATAGTAAATCGTTTCCACAAACTTTCTCGGTATGAAGGGTCTGAGTTCTACTTCTTTCAACTTTTCATTGTGTACACACACATTTGCATTAGGGTGGTCCAAAAAACCAAAGTTTATTTTAGAGAGCAAGGGACCCTCCAATTTTGTTACATCTAACGAAAGATTAATCTATGCAAAATTTTAGCTCTGTAGAGCATATAGAAAGCAGTGCTCAACAAGGTTTAGTTTTCATAAATTTTGTAAATTTTTATTTGTTTGTTTTAAGGATTCAGAAGCTAAAAAATGTGTGGTCTTCAATATATTTGATATTAAACATGTTATCAACCCCTATTTTATTTCAGGTTTAAGCTATACTTCAATCAAAATGAGTGCGCTTAAGACGCGTCAGACAGACAGTATTTAGGTGTTAAGGACCTAGAACCTTTAACAAAGAAGAACCAACTTCCTACAACAAAAGAAGTTTTGTTAAGATTTTATTTTTTCTTAAGTGGAATAAAAAACAAAGAACAAACGAACAATCATTTGTAGACAAAATCAAAAACCTTTTTGACACTGAATGGCATAAAATAGGACAAGATAAACATTTTTTAATTGACCAAAGAACTGACAGAAAAATGATCATTTCATCTCAAGACGAAGAGTATATTAGAAAGCAAGAAAAATCACTAGAAAGATTTGAAAAAGAAGAGAAGAGAAGCGAAGAGAAAATTTGGGAAATGATGGTTTAAGTGCCAAAAGCAATACAGAGAATGGTACTGATGATGAATTATATCAGCCTTCTTCCAAACACACTTTGAAAAAGTTTTAGGTAGCAAGAACGAAGATGTTTCTGAACCAAAGGCTAAGAAGAGCTTTTTTGACATGAATGTAGCAGGGGCTTTAGGCAGGAATAAAGTGTCCGATCGTAAGGCTGTAAGGCTTATCATTCCTATTGCCGCCGCACTTGGCCCTTCAAGAAGTTCGATAAAAAGAAAACGAGAAGCAGCAAGGCAGAATGATGTCAAAATTAGAAGACATAAAAGAACCAATTGTTCATTGCCTAACATTTTAGGTTCACAAAAAGTAGGCAGACTACCAGTGCTAGTTTCCTATGGTGATGAAAATGAGAAACTGCTGGGGTGCCAAAATTGGCTAGTGCAACAGGTGCGAAAACTAGAGATGCAGTATTTAAAACTCTTAAGACATGGAATCTCGATGATAAAGTCATTGGTATGGGCTTTGACACAACAAGCGTCAACACCGGTATGAAGAACGGTGTATGCAATTTCATTGAAAACAGCTGAAAAAAGAACTTCTATGGTTGCCATGTCACCATCACATAATGGAAATAATTTTGAGCAAACTTACATTATGTTTGGGACATTCAAGCTCTCCTGAAATTCCCATATTTAAAAGGTTGAAGGAACCGTGGAATGAAGTTGATCGGTCAGACCACACACCATTCATTTTTTCTCCTGGAGGAGCTGAGTTAAGAAATAGTGCCGTCGAGTCCTTGCTTCATCATATAAGTAAGAAAGAACATCCTCGAGATGACTACCTCGAATTTATTGAACTGACGCTGTTGGTGTTGGGGCAACCAATAGAAAAAATGCACTGGAGAGAACCCGGGCCAATACATCACGCTCGATGTATGGCTAAGCTTATTTATGCATATAAATTGCATCTTTTCCAAAATCAAATGGGAACAGAAGCCCGTGTTTAAAGAGGCAAGAAATACAATTAATAAAATCAAAGTGGTCAATGACAACAGGCGCTAAACTAATTCAAGATTTTAATAAACTCATAACAAATGATGACGAGGAAAAACAGCTGTTGCTGTAAATTGTAGAGGCTAACCGAAAACAAGTTCCGACTGAACCAACAAACCACTTCCAAAGGAAAAATATAAAGACTTCATTTTGATTATTTATATTCACAATAAAATTTACTGATTTTAAAGATGGTTCCTAATTTAAAACATGCATATATATTAAGGTTCTTGTATCCTAAAATGTCTAATCATTTTTTTTCAAAAATTTTAGAAAAATTCCAGTTTTCAGATTTTAAACAGCATTGAGCACTGCCTTCCAAATGACCTATGACCCTGAAATTTTGGATTCTCACTTCTTTTATCAAATATAAAAGAATTGGAGGGTCCCTTGGCCTTAACATTCAACTTGGGTTTTTACTATAAGATCTTGAACCACCCTAATTTGCATACCTACTTGTCATTTAAAAAATCATTTTGAATATAGTTCTTCCGATGAGTTGTATGTTTTTAATTCCTATTACATTTAGCTTCCTAATTTTCTCCCATAAAGAAAGCCCATTACTAATTTTTTCATTTTTGAATAATTTGCTTTTGGATAAGTCCACCAACACACTGAATTCACCACGGTGTCTACTTGTATTCCTCACTTTTTATCCTCACTCCTATTTTTATTTTTTGTCTCCGTATTATTTTGTGCCTCTAGTTTTTTATTATCATGCACACTCTTTATCGCTGTTATACCAAAGAGGATAAATACAATAAGAGCCGTCACTCGTTATTTTGTGGCGAGTATTTCGCTGGAAATTGAAAAAATTTATGCCGAATGTTTTCTGAGAGGGACATTTTTAATTGTCTCGCATTTATCCATGCCGTGCATTTATCCTTGCGCAACTGTGATTTTTGGAAAGAGAATTAAATACAGTTGGAAAAATAAACACAAAAGCCCCACGAAAATGTATAGAAGACATTTATAAGCATCTCGCCCAAAAAAAACGTAGCGACTACCTCTCAGTATACATCGAGTAAATGCCTAAAAAATAACGAGTGACGGCTCTTCGGCGCGTTCAGAAAGATACCATTAAACGAATGCTCAACATTTGTGTTTCCTTAAAGAGCCCAATGTGTTGGTTTCATTTTGCGTTTGCCATCTCCATTTGACAATCCCTACGCCAGTGCAATGGAAAAAAATAAAATCAGCTAATGAGATGTACCAACTATCTAATTGCGATATGGACTGGTGCAAATCAGGCATGCTTAACCAACGAACCGATATCATTTCGTTACGATAATTAACGTTAATTTAACGAAATGACTTTGTTTCGTTTATTAACGTTGATTATCGTAACGAAATGATGTCGGTTCGTTGGTTAAGCATGCCTTGTGCAAATGTTATTTCGAAAATGGATTCTATTCGCCTATTTATTTCTTCCGCCAGTCATCATATCTGATTTAAATATTGTTTTAACATTTTTTAACCACCATTTTATTTGTGTTATATTATTCCGCTTCTATAGATTTAACTTCGGTTTCGATTTGTAAAATGCGATTCCGGTTCATTACATCTCTATTTTGTTCGCATCCCAACTAACATTCTCAATTCGAGATGCATTGGAACTTTTTAATATGAGATTTCCCTTAATTTTCAAATCGAGGAATATTGTCTATAACCGTTCTCAAACATTATCAGCATTATTGCATAGCTTCACTATGTGTATACTTTCTTATGTGTCTTAAGTACTCAAATTGTTTCACATCACTTTTCCATTAAGACTTTTTCGATCATAAGTTCCGGATTTTCGATGCGAGTTTAAACTTCATTAAAGTTGTCTAGAGCTCGGTCGCTTCGACCGCTTCAGCTGAGATAAGCAGCAAAGTTTTATGTTATCTAACAAAGAGGCATGGTTAAACTCTAGTCATCCTTAACTGTAGTTTAAAGATACACTGAAAAAGCGGACTTAAACTGGTAGAACTCTGAAATAATGAAAATATTCTAAGGGAAAATATTCCCAGAGAAAATTCATCTGATCTTGTAAGTCCTGTCCCGCCAACTTATAGGAAAAAATAAATAGTAGCATGACTCAAATTGGAATAGAAGTGTGAAAGCTCGGCCTGAATCCCCTCAGAGATATATCACACCTTGTATTTTGTTTTTTAACTTCATAATTTCATCTCTATACAATACCATCCCTGTGAAACATTCATCTTTAGTATCTGAATAAAAGTTGCTTTGAGTTTCTTTTTCTTTTGGATAAGGATACAGTTATATGTAATCGGGGAGATTAACTCCTGAAGTAATTGTCAAAATAATGCTCTGATGAAGATGAAGATTGGATTCAATTATATAAAGACTGATATGTTTCTTCTGTGGCGCACATGTAAATTTATTATAAGCTCACAAAACAAATTTAAATTGCGGGTCTGTGTTAATCGATAACAGTTTACTAGGGTGAGAAATCTTTATAGTGTGGTGAGAATTTGCTCCGATAGAAAACTACAAGTAAGGAAGTAAAGTACGAAAATCAAGAGAACCCTGACAAAGTTGACGTATCCATATCAATAGAAAACAGCTGATCCGACCAACCCTATGGAAATCAATGTAAATGGTCAGTGGTGCCATACCATAGCCATAGCCATACCATAGCCAACCAATTCGTTTTTGGTCTTCCGCCATATCCATAACCTATAAATATTTGAGTTGGTGAATGTCAAAAATATCTGCGCGGCGGCGTTCGGCGCGTTACCTGAGAACGTGTAACTAAAGACAGAGACAATTTTAAGGTAGAGATGTTGCAAGAACGAAAAGTAGTGTGAAGCAAGCTTCACAAAACTCTAGTAGGTCACATTCACCACTTACCAAGGCAGAATTTGTTAAACTACCACTGTTTGTATTTATTATTTAACAATTACTTGTACACTTTTAATTCAGCTAATGTGTTCAGAATTTACATTTTTACACTCTAAAACTACAATCAGTGTATTTTGTATGCTTAAATTGTGTTAAAGTTTGCGGTGGAAGTGACCTACTAGAATTTTGTGAAGCTCCGCTGCTTTCCACCGAGGTTCGCGCCTGCAACATCTCTATCTTAAAATTATCTCTGCTAAAGAGAACCGCCAACAGAAAGAATAGTGGGAAACAGTAAAGCATCAAATCGCGGGGAGGTAATTCACCATAGGGGATATGTGGCATGAAATTCTTCAATTTCAACGCTAGAAAAATATTATTTTGATATAATAAACACAATTTAACTATTTTTTAACGCTTTCAATAACTTTTTTTGTGAAATTTCAACGAAAACACCGCGTTTTTGCTAACCTTCAAGTAGGTAATGTGGTGAATTACCTTACCACCAGTTTAACATCCGTAATTATTTTAAACTTAAGTCCTTGCAGGTATACTCGAAATCGCTGAAGTGCATATATGATAGGCAAGGTTTCTAGTTCGAAACTATGGTATTTCGACTCTGTCTCAGTGGTACGTTTTGGGAAGTAAAATATTGGATGCATTTTCTTGCCAGACTTACGTTGCATCAATATTGAACCAAATCCCAGTGCACTCGCATCGCAATGCAACTCCGTTTCATCTTTTGGATCGTAAGTCGCTAATATTGGTGATTCCAATAATTTCTGCTTCAGTAATTCAAAACTTTTAATTTCTTCAACGCCAAAATTAAACTTTGTCTTTTCGCGTAAGGTCATATAAAGGCTAGGCAATCAATGAAAAGTCTTTAACAAACCGCCTAAAATATGAACACAACCCTAAAAAACTTTGTACTGCTTGAACCTTAGTTGGCACTGGGAAATTTTTGATTGCTTCTAACCCTTTTTCATCAGCTTTAATTCCGTTTTTTGAAACTGTGTAGCCTAAATATTTAACCTCATTTTGTAGAAAGTCGCATTTATCTACCCTTAGCTCTAAATTGTTATCTGCCAACCGTTTGAAAACTTCCGTCAATATTTCAAAATGTTGCTTTATGTATTTTCTAGCGATCATTATATCATCTAAGTAAATTATCACTTTGTTTTCTTTAACGAAAGAGGTATATTTTATCGAATCTACATGCATGAATACATGGTAAAATCCATTCTTCAATTCCAGTTTTGTGAAAAATTCTCTATCTGACATTCTGTCCAACAAATCATCTATTGACGGAATAGGGTAATTATCCTTAGCCGTCACTTTATTTAAAACCCTATAATCTAAGATCACCTGCCTTTTTACGAACCAGTACGATTGGTGACACAAATTCTGATTCACTCGGTCTAATTATTTTCTTTTTCAAGTAATCATCTAGCAACTTTTGTAATTCAAACTTTTCAGCGTATGACAAACGTCTTGGAGGACAACTGAAAGGCTTTACATTTTCAACAATTAGCTTCATTTCACTTTTAACTTTAGGCTCATCAGCGCGCTTGGCATTATAATAATATTTCATAAAAATTTCGTACAACTTTTCTGTATGATAAAAAATTAACTTAGAATTAACTTTTAAATTCAGCTTCTCATTATGTACATCACAAATTAGCAAAAGTTGTTATTAAAATCTTGTTCTTCTTTTGTAATCAACTAAAGACGTGTTACTCTGTTAATTGTTCAACCGCAAGTAAGTTTTCCTCTTTTCTTTTTATTTTTCATCCTCATCATTTGTCAAGTTGGCTGTGGTTATCGATACTTATTATCTATGGATGTAATACAATATTTAGCTTTTGTTATGTAAGTAGAGCTACCATATGTTACAGTACGTTTACAATTTGCTATCTTTACAACTCGGCCAATCCTGACAACGGATCGACCTCGATCAAAGAAGATTTAAAGAAACTAGTTAATCCGCAGGGGATCATGCTCTGGTTCGTCAGTACACCCTCCGGATACTTGCCGCCATCGCCTTATCCGGTGAGCTTCACTTACCCCGTCGTAAGGTAGTTGGGTTAGCTGGCAATTATTTATGTCTCTAATGACATATCTATCGTTTCCTAATATTTTATGGACCACATAAGGGCCCTTATATTGTGGTATAAGTTTCTTATTACTCCCGACTGTTGTATCGACATTTCTCACGACAACGTAGTCACCTATACTGTATGTCTTAGTCTCGAAATGGCCATTTCCGAAGCGTTTGTTATCATATTCCTGCCTAGCTTGGATGGAATTCGATGCGTCTTTGCGTATCTTTTCTAAATCCCGTCCATCATCTGGACAGATTTTGTTCTGAAAGAATTCAGTGAATTTGTCTACGACGACTCCTCTCTGCTCAATACCGAACAAAAGGCGACTGGGTGTATCCCGGCAGGTGCTATGGGTTGAGTTGTTTATAGCATACGCAACTTCAAGTAGTCTTTTAACCCAGTCATCGTGGTTTATTTCGTTTGTTAACTTCCCGAACATGGCTTGCGGAGAGGCAACAGCGACCTTCACATGACCTATGTTTTGCCCCCTCAAGAAAGCACCGAACTCCATAGACGTGCAACAGGTTCCTCTGTCACTTATGATCCGTCTCGGTCGACTGTAATAGCTGAAGTATTTCTCAAGGGCGGCTATAAATTCTCAAGTACTGGTGGAGTTGGTTGGGTAAAGTTTGACGAATTTCGTAAAGGCGTCAACTACTAGTAAAATTTATTTTTTCGTTTTGATCTAATCGATGGTAGTGGTCCGAAGTGGTCTATGTGGATAGTGTCGAATGGTAGTGGATTTTTAGGGATGGTATGTAAGGTTCTTTCCCTAGCTTGCGGAGGTGTAGCATACATGATACATTTTAGGCAGTTTCTGATGAATTTTTCTGTTTTCGTTCGCATGTTCGGAAACCAGTAATATAGGCATAGTTTATTAAGGGTTTTCTCAACTGATAGATGACCCAACTTCTCATGTATCGGTTGTATAACGTTATTCTCCATTTCGTAAGGTACGTACAGTTATCTCTTGCCATCTGAATTTTTCTTATATATAAGTCCGTCCACTAAATCGTAGTCTTTCAAATCTTCAATTTCTAGGCTTATTGATAAAATAACTTTGTCGCGTTCTTGAGCAATCTGTGGTTGGAACTCAACGTCGTCTGCATTTGTAGCATAGGCAATTTGTCGTCTGCTAAGCGTGTCGATATGGCTCATGGAAGCTCCCCGTCTATGCTTTATCTTATAATTATAATTTTCAAGCTCAGGAGCCCATCTAGCGATTCGTGGGTTTAGTTGTTTTTTCTCCGGAGTCATTGTCAGTGAATTGCAGTCGGTAACTATTGTGAAGGGTATGCCCTCCAAGTATGGCTTAAATCTTCTTAGTGCGTATATTATAGATAAGGTTTCCAGCTCGAAGCTATGGTACTTTGATTCGGCGCTAGAAGCAGTCTTGGAAAAGTATGAAATAGGGTGAAACTTCTTGTCATCTTGACGTTGCAGCAAGACAGAGCCAAAACCTATGCTACTAGCATCGCAATGAAGTTCCGTTTCCCGTTCTGGATGATATATAGCCAGGACTGGGCTTTTTACTAACCTAGACTTAAGCTTGCGAAAGGCATCGATGCATTTTTCGTCAAAGTCAAAGTTTGAATTTCTTCTAAGCAGGTCTTGCAATGGTTTGGCGATCTGAGAGAAGGACGGCACAAAGCGACGGAAGTATGAAAATAAGCCAATACATGATTGCAGTTGTTTTGGATTATTAGGTATCGGGAAATTCTGTATGCTTCTTATATGGGAGCCATTTGGTAGTATTCCCGTACGAGTCACAGTATACCCTAAGTAGTCCATTTCATCATATCCGAATTTGTATTTCTCTACATTGAGTTTCAAATTCCGTAGAGAGAGTCGTTCTAGTACAGATTTCAATAAATCTTTGTGCTCTTCGAATTTTTCAGTTGCAAGAAGAATGTCGTCCATGTAGATGATGATCTTTTTATCGTCAATCATATCTCGAAAAATGCTATTTATGAAACGTTGGAATACTGCGGGCGAGTTTTTCAGGCCAAAAGGCATTTTTAGATACTCGTATTGGCCATTTGGAGTCACGAATGCGTTGAGCTTGATTGACTCAGGGGCCATCTGCACCTGGTGGAATCCGATCTTCAGATCGAGTAGCGAGAAGAACATCACTAGTCAAATGTATCTTCATTTCATAGTTCAGTGGCTCAGGTATTAAGTTATTGTTAAGGTAAATATCGTCAATGATTCGTATTAACTCGTCCCGCCGACATTTGGGCAGCTTGGTGTCTATGTCAACGTCTTTAGCATCGTGAGAAATGTCGATGCTGAAAATATCGCGCACTTCAAAAGCAGTGGAGTCAGTTGGCTTCTGAGGTTTATAGGAATTTTGTTTACTTTGGTGGAGTTCATCGACAGGATGTATCTGCATAACGGTAGGGTATACATCGGAACTAATTGCGGGTTGAGCTATCATAGGCCTACTAGGTCGTTTCATAACTATCTGTTATTTCTAATAATTTTTCCTTGGTATATTTCCTTACGCTAGTTTTTAATTTAATATTGGAAGTATACAGAAAGTCACGTCCCAAAATAACTGGTATGTTCATACTCTCATTTAGTATAATATTTAATTCAATTTCGTTTAATTTATTTAACAACCGTATTTTTCATTTCACCTTTTTTCTTATAATGAAATTATTTCCTCCAATGCCTTTGTAATTGGATATTACTCCATCGGAGTGCCCTCCTACCAACTCTTTTGGGACAAGTGACGCCTTTATAAAGCTAACCGGACTACCGGTGTCAAATAAAGAAAGTACTTTATCACATCTTGTTTCCTTAGCCAATTTAAATGTTATACTTACAAAAGTAAATGCGCTAATTACGTCTCCCTCTAGGTCTGCTTCGTCTGCAACAAAAGCCACGTCATCCCGTGGTTTCAAAACTTTAGCGGGTTCGAGCAAGAACGATGGTCATGGCCCATGTGCCAACAGCGGAAGCATGCCCCATCTGGGCGTAATGGATACGAGCAGTTGGGCTTTATGTGCCCACGTCGCGAGCAATTAAAACATAGCGTCGAATGTACCTTCTGTTTCGCTGTTCATTGTCCAGTGTATATTGTTGATTGCTGTTTTAAGTTTGATGTGATGGGCTGCTTGGGAGTAATTCCAGTGACGTTGGTAGAGACTTACCAATGTCTTCAATTCGTCAAGGGTGCGTGCCGTCATCAAGAGCTGAATGTTCGGAACCGAGTTCCCCATACCGTCGATGATGAAATCTATAAGCTCAGTTTCGGCAATATTGGCACGCTTTGCCAAAGCCTGCATGTGTAGTACATAGCAGTGAATTGACTCGTCTTTTCTCTTCCACTTGCGCTGTGCTAACATCCTATAAATTTCCTGCCGGGTGATTGCTTTGTCAAATTCGGTAGTGAGCGCCTTCTTTAGGGTTTCGTAATTTAGTGTAGTTGTTGTTGATAGAAAGACTCGTGCTGTCCCTGTTAGCGAACGGAGGAGAGCCAGAAGCTTGCAGCTATCGTCCGCTCCTGAGGAATCCATAATTTCTTCGAAATAATGTAAGAAATTAAGTACTGAGTATGACACGTCATCCCCGTTGAATTTAGGGAGAGCGTGCTCGATATCTCCAAAGTGTAGACGTCACTTATTCTTGATGGGGACCCGACCTTCAAGATCTTCGATTCTCTGATTAGTGTCAAAATTTCAAGCCTCTTCTTTAATGCTACGACCTCTTCGTCTAGGTCGCTAGTGCTTGGTATGGGTCGTTGGCCTCTAGCACTGTTGATGGTAGAGGCTGTAGCTGCTGTAGCGGCATTTTCGGGGGTATTATTGATATTGCTGGCATCGGCAGTAAGAGTGGCGTTGGTAATACTAGAATCGGCAATGGCAGTGTTACTTACTTACTTACTTAATTGGCGCTTAACCGTCTAAACGGTTATGGCCGTCCAACAAGGCGTGCCAGTCGCTCCTTCGCTCCACCAACCGGCGCCAATTGGTCACACCAAGGGAGTTTAAATCGTTTTCCACCTAGTCCTTCCAACGGAGTGGGGGCCGCCCTCTACCTCTGCTTCCATAGGCGGGTTCCGATAGAAACACTTTCTTGGCCGGAGCATCATCTTTCATTCGCATAACATGGCCTAGCCAGCGCAGCCGCTGCGTTTTAATTCGCTGGACTATGTTGATGTCTGCGTATAGCTCGTACAGCTCATCATTAAATCTTCTTCGGTACTCGCCATCGCCAACGCGTAGAGGTCCATAAATCTTTCGAAGAACTTTTCTCTCGAACACTCCCAAAGCCGCTTCATCTGCTGTTGTCATGGTCCATGCTTCTGCCCCATATAGCAGGACGGGTACGATAAGTGACTTGTAGAGTATGATTTTCGTTCGCCGAGAGAGGACTTTACTTTTCAATTGCCTACCTAGTCCAAAGTAGCATTTATTGGCAAGATTGATTCTTCGCTGGATTTCAGTGCGATGTTGTTGCTAGTGTTGATGCTGGTTCCCAAATAAACGAAGTCTTTTACTATTTCGAAATTATGGCTGCCATCAGTAGCGCGGTTGCCAAGGCGCATATGCGCTGACTCTTTGCTCGATGACAGCAGGTACTTCGTTTTGTCCTCATTCACCATCAAACCCATCTTTACCGCTTCTTTTTCCAGTTTGGAGTAAGCATAACTAACAGCGCGGGTGTTTAGGCCGATGATATCAATGTCATCAGCATATGCCAGTAATTGCACGCTTTTATAGTATATTGTTCCAGTGCGGTTAAGTTCTGCAGCTAGTATAATTTTCTCCAGCATCAAATTAAAGAAATCGCATGATAGGGGGTCACCCTGTCTGAAACCTCGTTTAGTTTCGAACGGCTCGTAGAGGTCCTTCCCAATTCTGACTGAGCTGATGGTGTTGCTCAACGTCATTTTGCACAGCCGTATAAGTTTTGCGGGGAAACCAAATTCAGACATAGAGGCATATAGGCAGCTCCTTTTCGTGCTGTCGAAGGCGGCTTTAAAGTCGACGAAGAGGTGATGTGTGTCGATTCTCTTTTCACGGGTTTTTTCCAAGATTTGGCGCATTGTGAATATCTGGTCGATGGTAGATTTACCAGGTCTGAAGCCGCACTGATAAGGTCCAATCAGCCGGTTCACGGTGGGCTTCAATCTTTCGCACAATACATTTGAAAGGACCTTATATGCGATATTAAGAAGGCTGATTCCACGATAGTTGGTGCATTTTGCAGTATCCCCCTTCTTGTGGACTGGGCAAAGAACACTTAGATTCCAACCGTCGGGCATGCTTTCGTCCGCCCATATTTTGCTAAGAAGCTGCTGCATGCGCCTTACCAACTCCTCGCCGCCGAACTTGAATAGCTCCGCAGGCAATCCATCAGCGCCCACGGCTTTGCTGTTTTTCAATCTAGTTATTGCTACTCTAACTTCGTCATAATCGGGCGGGGGGACATATATTCTATCGATTGCGGGATCGGGTTCTTCATCTCTGCGCGGTGAATTGCTGCCTCCATTTAGAAGAGCAGAGAAGCTTTAGCGTCTACTATATTCCCGGCATCGGCAGTAAGAGTGGCGGTAGTAATACTAGGAACGGCATCGGCAGCATTAGTGGCATCAATATCGAAGGAATCGCTAGTTTCGTCAGAATCTGTACCGTTTCCAGGGGCAGAGGCTATTATATTTGCTCCAACTCCCACTACGCTCTGCAATAAGTTGCGCAACTGTTGCGTCGTGGCTGATGGGGGAAATTCCACCCCGGCTTCTTGAAATGCATTCGTCAATTTTTGTTTTGGGTTGACCATTTTAGTTGTACAATAAATATAAATTTTTCCAAATTGGTATGTGGTTGAACCCCAGACCTGAGTTATAAAATTTCATTTTATGAATATTCAACGCAGATTATGATATTATTCCTTTCTTAAATGAAAGACGTGCTACTCTGTTAATTGTTCAACCGGAAGTAAGTCTTCCTCTTTTCTTTTTATTTTTCATCCTCATCATTTGTCAAGTTGGCTGTGGTTATCGATACTTATTGTCACGGATATTAGCATCACTAAGCTATACCATCACTAAGGCGATGCTAAGGCCATTCCAAGCAGTATTTACGTCAATAATCAAATGATGTATACACATATATAAGGCAGCCGAAAGAGATGTCACACACAGATGCATTTACTTATACGCCTATGTGTGTGCGAGAGACTGTAAACTACAAACTCACATACATCTGAGAGACGCTGAAAAGTAGAAAATTGTAAACAAGTAGAAACTATATGAGAACTATAAACACTCGAAATAGTTGGTAAGTTCTGGAAATAGAAGAGCCTAGATGTATGCAGCGTAAACTATAAAAGCGGCACAAGCGAGTAAAAAGTAATTCAGTTTGATTTGGGATTTGGATTAAGCGCTATCTAGCGAGCTATAGCAGTATTATTTTGAATAGTAGAGTTCCATTTGAGCTGTCAATCAGTTTGGTTATTAAGTAAGCTATTCGTTGCAAAGTACAAGTGTTATTGTGAAGTACTTGAATAAAGGCCATTTTGCATTATTACATATTGGAGTTATTTATTCAACAGTTTAGCGATACGAACTTAGCAGAGGGTTGCAAATAAGAGGATTTGCAAGTAAATTCGTTACATTATTATCTATGGATGTAATACAATATTTAGCTTTTGTTATGTAAGTAGAGCTACCATATGTTTACAGTACGTTTACAATTTGCTATCTTTACAAATACACCGTTTATTTCAATGTAATACAAAAACTTTCCATAAGTAACAATTTTTCGTTATTTAAGCCATAATAAGAGTTTGAAATATTCTTATTTGTATGAAGAGATATTTACGCTTTGGGCGTCAGAATATTAATTGTTTATTAACAAAAATTCTTCCCTTTTTATACAAAATATCTTAACCTATACATTACTTATGAATTAAAAATGTGTAAATTTGTATTGTCAGTATTTGTGTATTTAGGTATGTAGTGTAAGTGTTCATGTAGATTTGTATTATTGATATTTACTTACGTAAGTTTGTACTATTGATATTCTTATTTGTAAGTTTGTACTGTTGATATTCATATGTGTAGATTTGTATTGCAATGCCAGCAGATTGATACTTGTATGCATTATGCAAAATGTTTGTATGTGCATATTTGGTTAATTCATATTAAGAAAGTAAACACTGCAAATGTATGTACATATTTATGTGAGAGTCTAACATTGACATTCGGCAAGTGCATTGATCGGGGTGATTGACTGATTAAGGTGTGAACAAACAAGGGTTTCATATTCGGCATTACATTGATGTTGGCTCGCCGCTTGTCCGAGGTCAATGTAATTTATGTCGCCCAATATTGTAATATGATTATATTATTATTGTGTGTTCGGTTCAGAAGAAATGTATTGGCATAGAAGTTCATGATACATAATGCCGCAAATGTATTGCTTAGTGGGCATGACGCATAATGCTATACCATCCGCCTTAGAAAAAGAGGATTATATAATTGAGTGAGCAATTGTATAAGACTCTTTGTTTCAATTTTTTTTTAATGATGTTACTGTAACTTGATAAAATAGTGACAGAGTGTGTGTACTTTGTGTCTAATCTGCTGACCTTCATACTTTTATTATTTTTACGATGTTTTGTACAATTTTTTTTTTTTTCAATATCCGATTATTTTACTTATTTTACAATTTTCATTTATTTTATTTATTTTACATTTTTCATTTATTTTCTTTATTTTACATTTTTCATTTATTTTACAGAGCTGGATTTTAAATGTGTCGACCCATCCAAAATCCGCTTTTTCTAAAAATTTTTATTAAATAAAAGAGTAAATTGGAGTGCTTATTTCACTATTTAATGTTTTAATTTGTTAAAAGATGGTTTAAATGGGTTTAAGTCTATTCTTATGAATTATTAACTCCTTATCTTTATTGTTCCTATTAGTAGTTTCTTCTCTATGTGGTATTAAATTAAAATTGTTATTTTTGTCAATTTTCTTTACCTTATACCTTCCTTTATATCTACTGTCTAGCTTGTGGCTAGCTTCTTCCCTAACTAATACTAGATCACCTATTTTTATTTCTTTACTGCTGCTATTTTTATCATAATTAAGTTTTTGTTTTTCTTTGACTTCTTCTACTAATTTTCTAGCTCTTTGTTGTGCTATTTGAAGTCTGTATTTTATTTTTTTGTCATATGCTTCGTGGTTATACACTGGCCTTATTTTATACTCATCTAGGAATTCGTATATAGGTCGATTTTTCGCAAATATTAGCTCGTAAGGGCAATATCCGTGTACGGTCGATGGGGTCGTATTGTAGCAGTATGCGAAATACCTGAGGTATTCGTCCCAATAATCTTTATCACTGGATATGTATGAGCGTACATATTCGTTAAATGTCCTATGACTACGTTCTACAGTGCCTAAAGTTTGGTGATGGTAGGGTGTTGAGGTTTTATTCTCAAGTTTTAGCAGTTTGTATAGTTCTTCGAATAAGCAATTTTTGTATTCGGTTCCCATGTCTGTTAGGATTGTTTTCATGCACCCATAGATCAGAATGAAGTGCTCGAATACAGCTTTAGCAACTGTTATTGCGTCTTTGCTCTGGACTGGAATTGCTACTAAATATTTGGTGAGATCGCATATGATGGTATCTGCGTATTTATTTCCATTTATCGATTTCGGTAATGGTCTGACCGTATCGATCTGTACTTTATCGAAAGCCTTCGGAGGTGTATCCGTTATTGTCATTGGTTCTTTCATATGCTTATTTATTTTGTTTTTCTGACAGTGGATGCAGTTCTTTACGTATTTTCTTACGTCGTTTTTCATGTTTAGCCAGCTATATTTCTGCTTGATTTTATTTGTCATGCGATTTATTCCTGGGTGGCCACCACTAATAGGATCGTCATGATATTTTTGCAGAATTTCCTTAATTTTCACGGGATTAGTCACATAAATTGAAATTGAAATTGAAATTGAAATATATAATCTCTGGGGTTAATGCAATTGTTAGTTTTTTACCTTGTTTCCTTTTTCAATAAATTTTCCTACTGCAGTATAATTACTTTTAAACAATTTGTCCCCTAAGGACAACTGTATTTGTACAAGGCCTAAATTGCCGACTTCTCTTTCGAGCCTGGTAAAAAAGGTTGAAGGGGTCTCGGCGGATGGAGCTCTCTCGTGCCTTAGCTCTTTCGGCGTGGGGTGGGTTTTTGCCGATACTCAACCTCAATTACACGAACTTTAATTTATAGAACTCCGGGCAGGAACGAAAAAGGGAGAAACCTCCTCGAATTAAACCAACAAAATATCAAGTCTTGATGAAGTAACCTAAAAAAATATATTTAAGAAGATTTGAAACTTCTCCTTACGAGTGTGTATTAGGGCGCAAGGTCTATGGTGACATTCGACTCTTGCGTTCTGCACCCTACCCTACCATGATCTTCAATCTAAACTTGCATTGGAAGATACCCACATTAATTTCTCTTACCTTTTTATGTTGCCATGCCTACAGGAATTAGAAGAAAGACTTAACACATGATAGTTTGTTTTCTTGAAAACTTTATAAATTCATATTTGGGTTTTATTAAACAATTTCTAATTCTAATGGTAGCTAAACCAACTTCTTAGACGAGTAACCCTCGTAATTTCAACATCAATAAACTTCAAACTATATGAATTGGTTCTTAATAACAACAAATTCTCGCCTACATACTTATTGGCTTTACAAGGGGCTACTAAAAATGTTAAAGTTTAAACTCTTATATCTCTATTGATTTGGGTTTCCTACTCAGGGAGATTTATGAATAAAAAAGCAAATGCAATTCCCAATAGATCAATTGGATCAAAGGCTCACAAAAAAATCGAATACAACTGTCGATGTCTCTTTGACAATTATTAACTCTATGTGGAATTTTATCTTTTCGGTTGGTTTTTCAATTAATGTTTTCACGGATTTTATGTAAATGTTTAGCTGTCACCAAATCGACATATGTACGTTTGAAGTTATGTAGGTATGTAGGTATGGACACCAACTACCTATTCTGAACGAGTGCGAATGAGCTTATAGCGAAAATACACGATTTATGAAAATGCCAATCAGCATTACTGAAAATTTAAAATTTCAAACACTATGGAAAATGAACTTTAGGCAAGGAAAATGGTTGCCGGCAGACGTACATATTTACGGCGATATGGATCGGCTGAATACAAATGGTAACGAAAGAATTAGATAGAAAATATATAACTTACGTGCTTACAAATTCGCGTTCAGCTGCAGCGTTGAAAGGCCTTCCATCGTTGTAGTTGTTATGCGATGTTGCGGTAGGTAGGAGCTTGAATCAGCTGGTTGTACTTATCAGCAAATTTCGTTTTCTTTCGTTACATAAAACTCCTAACTTAACAGTTCTATAGAAAACGTAGTTTTCTATCTATATAGGTATATCTTCTTTGATTGTCCGCAGCGAAGTATACGAACATTTACTTGATTGAATCTGATTCTGATTTAATTGAGATTTTTGCGTTTGCTTTTCTAAGCGGTGGGGTTGGTATTTGCAACAACAACGAACACAATATGACTGGAAATGACTTTTACATTGATTATTTATAATGCACTAGCGTGTAGAAGTGTTTAGTTTTCTTTTAGCTACTCAACATCTTCGGATGTTTTTAACTGATTACGGGTATACATTGAATAATACACTTCGCATTTAATTCACGCTTTTAAATTAACTAATCCTCGACTTATTTCTTTCTTTTTTTTCTCTTTTTGTAACAACTCTTAGTTTTCTAATGTCCGGTAGTTGTTATTTTAACTCTTTTTGTTGCCCCAAATCTCTTTGGCTATATATATTTCGTTCAGGCTTTCCGCACTCTATCGCGTTTACTTTTCAAATCTTTTCCTGACTGTTTCCACTTATTCTTCCCTACTCTTGTTTAGTTCGAATTGTTGCTGGTACCGCCTATCCCGTCCGCTTGCCTCTGACTACTGAGATGGGATTTGTCTTGCACCTTGTTGGATGGCAACGGCCTGAATGGGTAAAGTACAACACCTAGGTGCAGTTGTGCCTGTACATTGGTACATATATGCGGTTGGTGCCGGTACAGAACAAAAGCAAAAGGCTGTTGCTGCCCCGTTATAGGCTGCTTAGTGTTCTGACTTTTCAACTCGTAATAAAAATGTATCCACACCCACACCTGTCGTGGATGTAAGATTTTGGTGTCGGGTGTGGTTCTTCCCTCCGATGGAATTTCTATGGCACTGTAACAAAAAGGATGTGCATAAGTAAATGCAACAACCTGGCACTTTTCTATTTAACTTCCATGTATACATACCTGGGAATTCGTAAGTTGGACTTTAAAGTCCGAATTGGGCGGAAATCGAGTCTGGTACTCGGCGATGACTTGGCGGTTGTCCAAAAAAGGGTAACTGTCATGTGGTCAGCCTTTTTATAGCTTCGGAAATTGCCGCTCAATATATATATTTTTTTCTTTTGGAAAGTCTCTATCGTGCTAGTTAGCTGTGGTTTTTAGTACGTTCAGTGCGATATAAGCGCACCAGCGCCGCGCCATCCATTAGTCGAACTAGCATTTCATTTTATCGCCTGCGACAAGTTTTTGTCGCAAACTGTAGGCGATAAAAATGTTAGACATTAATTTTGATAGCGACCATTACAAAACCCAATAATACGGTAGCTTGATAGGAGTATTAGAGGGAATTAGGCTCGGATATCCTTGGCATGATATGTACCAATTTCTTTTCCTTGCAAATCTTCCAACTGGTAATAGCAATTACCGAGTTTTCTGCGGATCCGGCATTTGAGGAATTGCGGGCCTAATTTGGCGTTAAAGTTTTGTGAAAACTTACTAAGGGCAAAGTTTCTTCGATAAACTTCTTGGCCTTCCTTGAAACTGACTGGCTTCGAACGCAAGTTGTATTGCTTTGCATTGCGTTCGTAAGCTTTACGAATATTCACTTGAACGTCTTTTCGTACTAATGCTAGATTATCGGATCGGGAAAGAGGAGCAATCGGTTCTTCCAACAAGCTAAGTTCTTTTAGTAGTTTGTAATCAGCACCGGGGGTGATCATGTCCAAGCCAAACAACGCGCGATACGGAGAAAAACCCAACGTTTGATGCAAAGACGATCTTAACGAGCAGGAGATGCTTGTAAGATGTTCGTCCCATCTTGTCTGGTCTTGTTTTAAGTATGACCGAATTGCTGTTAACAGCGACCGGTTAACTCTTTCGTCGTATAGACATGATTTATACCCAGTTCCGTTAGGAAGGCATTAAAATCATTGGCTTTGAATTGCGTTCCGTTGTCACTGACCAGAATCTCTGGTACGCCAAAACTATGAAAAATGTTTTCCAGAAGATATTTCTGAATGGCGACTGAAGTAAACTTCTTTAGCGGGTGAATCCAATGATATTTGCTAAAATGATCAAGCACAATCAGTAACCCTATATGCCCATTTTTACTGCGAGGATAAGGTCCAAGCAGATCGACATATATCCTCTGAAAAGGTCGACACGTCGGGCTGTGAGCACCCATGGGTGGCCTAAGAGTGAAGTTTGGTGCTTTGTTCTCTTTACATATTTCACAAGTTCGAACATAATTACGGACGTCTTTTGCCAGCCCTGGCCAAAAAAGATAACGGCGTAACTTCTCTATGGTTTTTTGAATTCCCGCATGAGAAGATGTAGAGCTGTCATGAGCCTGGTTAAGAATACCCCGTCGAAGTCTCTCTGGAACACATAATTTCCAGGAGTTCTTCTCTTGCATATCCTCTCCAGAAGCGTGTTCCGTACGAATATATATGAATTGGTCTACCATCTTGATATCGGGAAACCTTTCTGGGTTTTCTCGAAACTTTGTCTTCAAAGTTACATAAGACTCGTCCAAAAACGCACCCGATTCAAGGTTTACCACAGGACCCATTTTCAGTGCTGCGATTTCATTTTCTTGAAGTCGTGACAAAGCGTCGGGGACAATGTGGTCTTTCCCTTTTCGATGGGAGATTGAAAATTTAAATTGTTGAAGGCGAAATATCCAACGCGCGAGTCTGTCCGAAACGTTCTGTTGACGCATGAGCCAAAGCAAACTTGAATGATCGGTAACTACCTCGAACTCTTGCAGTTCCAGATAGCATCGGAATTTTTCAATGCCCGTAATCACTGCTAAACATTTTCGCTCAGTGACGCTATAATTACGTTGCGCGCGACTAAGTTTTTTCGACATATACGCAATTGGTTTTTCCTCGTTTTCCTCGGATAATTGTACTAATACGGCCCCAATACCAACGTCTCTCGCATCGCAGTGCAAATAGAACTTTTTCTCAAAATTTGGGTTAGTTAACACTGGGGCAGAGGTTAAAATTTCTTTCAATTTATTCATGGCCTGCTGCGCTTCCGTAGTCCAAACAAATTTCTTCTTTGTAGACAACACTTCGGTTATGGGACAAGTGAGGTCTGCGAAGTTCGGTATAAACCTGCGGTACCATCCACAAACTCCGAGGAATCCTCTGACTTGCTTCAGGTTTCTGGGTGATGGCCAGCTTAAAATACAAGATACCTTTGAGGGACCTGTGCGTATACCTCCGCTACCAATGACATAGCCGAGATAATTAACTGAAGTAACACAAAATTGGCTTTTTCCAATGTTAATAGTTAGATTGGCTTTGCGGAATTGTTCGGCCAATCTCACGAGTATTGCTAGATGGGAAGAAAAGTCTACTGATACCACGCATAGATCATCCAGATACCCAAATACACAATTACGGAGATCTGGAGGAATAATACTATCCATAAGACGACACATCGTCGACGGCGCATTACAAAGCCCGAAAGGCATAACTTTAAATTGGTAAAGTGGACGGCCGGGAACCGTAAATGCAGTTAAATGCTTTGATTCGGGACTAAGTTCGATTTGCCAGTACGCGTCTTTTAAGTCAATTTTGGAGATAATATTAGCTTTTGGAAGCCGGGAAAAAATACCATCTATACTGGGCAGTTGATACGCATCTTTTTTCGTCACGTCGTTCAGCCGACGAGCATCCAGACATAGACGTACTTTGTTCGGTTTGATAACCAAACGCATAGGTGAACTCCAGGGGCTTACCGATGGTTCGATTACATCTAGGACTATCATACGATCTATTTTTTGGTATAAAAGTTTTTCTACCTCTGGGCTTACAGGGTAAAAACGTTGCTTAATGGGTGTTAAATTGCCTATATCGATGTGGTGTTTTATCAGGGATGTACGACCTAATCCTTCCTTGGCGTTGGGAAACATAAGTTTGACAACTTCCAATTGTTGAATTTGTTGTGGACTCAAAGGATATGCATCGACTTCCTTAGACTGAGCTACATCCTGTCTTTGCTCTAGTGAGCTAATTATATTTGGGGCAAGTTCAAAAATTTTCCAAAAATCGTGACCTAATATAAGTCTTTGCTTAATGGAAGGTATTACATAGAGTTTCATAGGCTTTTCGACCGCTTTATATTTCAGTATCACATCGAGTACTCCTATGATCTCTTGGTTGTCTCCATTAGCCGTTTTGGCATGAGAATTGATAGCTTTAAACTCTGGAAAGTTTAAAAGATCTTTTGTCGCAAGCGATGAACCAACACAACTGATATTCGCTCCGGTATCTAGTAACCCAAGCTCGCTATATTTTAGAAAAGATACTTCGGCATAGGTTCGCATATCATTGTGATTGCTAAACAGGGTAGAAAGAAGTAACTTTTGGCTTCTTTTAACATTATCGTAAAATGCTTTTAATCTTAAGGTACGTTTTCTAATTATAGGTTTTTCATCCTGAAAAATTCGATTCCTTACTAATGTATAATTTTGCAGTCTGTCTGTATATGAACGAAGATGAAAGGGCATAAAGTTAGGGGCGAGTAGCCCGGACTTCGAATCAGTAGTTTTTTCTGGGTTACTCGGTGTAGCGTTGAGATTAAACTTCTTTATGGTTTCGGGGGCATCCGGCTGTTTTTGGATGCACCCGCCTGTCGGTTTTCCGAACGCTTTCTGAGACAATTTGTACACTGGGGCTTATATACATTAGGAGTGCCACATCCGAAGCAAAAAGTACGGCGATCCGCTAAGCGATTCTCCCAAATATGGCCTAGCTCTTCACAGTTGCAGCACTTTATTTGCGCACTCTGAAGAGCTGCTAATTCCACATCCGGTGGAGTATCATCTGTGACTTCGGGACCAGATTCCTCAATCGTACATACTTGGCGGCGATTTGGCAACGATTTAGATTTGCTATGACGGTTGGCGATTAAGTTCGTAGTTCAAATTCTCTCCCATTTTTACTAAGCGCCGTAAATGACCAACTGAATGTATGGGCTGATACAAAAGTTTCTGTCTAATCTCAGGTAACAGATTATTTCGTAAAATTTCTAACAGTTCTTCCTCGTCAATTTTAACACTTTGTTTATCGATTAAGGAAGCCACTGCTTTGTAAAATGCAGAAAAGGACTCACCGACTTTTTGTTTGCGAGATCGGATCATCTCCCTGCTCATAAAGTCGGATCTATAATCTTTATGCTGTTGGCGAAGTGAACTGCAGATGTCTGACCAGATAACACGGTTCACTTGCTTATGGTATCTCCAATACCAATTCCGTGCTTTACCAACAAATAAAATGTGTATTTGCTTACACATGGCGGTGAAATCGCTGTCTAAAGTTTCGTCTGTGAGTGATTTGACTCTATAAAAGAATTCTTCCACGCCTATACCTTCCGAGGATCCATCGAATTGCAAGTTCCATTTTTGCATTATTTCCGCATTTTTCCTAAGAAAAACCGAGGAGACCATGGATGACGGGGCTTCATGTATTGTAGCTACTAAGCCTTGCGTATTTCCGGGACTTGAACTCGGGCAAGGATTGGTACCTGACCACATATTCATAGAGGACATAAATTGATTTATTGATTGTTCGATCATTTGTTGAATACGATTGTAATCAATGTTGTTATTCTGACGTGAATTTCTATTTGGCCTCCCTCTTCTTCTATTTATAGATTGTCCTTGAGGTGGGCCTTCACCCTGATTGCCGCTATTACTAGCATCTAAAGCAGATGATTGCATAACACTAGCATCGGAATTATGCAATTCCTGTACTTCACCTGTATTTGACGATGAACCTAGGTTCAATATCTTGGCCACATTTCTCGTTACATTTCGCAAAGCTTCTGCAGCTGTCGTAGACATAGCTTTGGTATCAGGTGGGCAATTTCGCTTACGGGATTTCAGCTCCTGTTGACTAATCGGTTGGGAACAGGTAAAACAACTTTGATTACCTTCCATCCACTCGTCTAAACAAGGCAGATGAAATATATGTTTGCATTTGAGCACATAGCATGGCTCTGTACTAACTAAATTTTGTTCACAGATAGCACATTGGCTGCTAGGGGCAGAACCTGACGGTTGATTCCGTTGCGGGCTATGTTCTATGGGTATTTTATTTATTCGGTATAATATATAAGCATTCCTGGTTTTGGCATACAACCACAAAAAGGTAAAAAAACTCTAATACAACACTAAAGATAAGATGGAAGTAGGTATAAAGAAGCTATTGAAACTAATAGTCGAAAGGTACTAAATAGTTGACTTCCAACTTTATAAAAATTTCACTATTCGGCAAGTACAAGCATATCTTGCTTCGCACAAGTTCCAGACAACAACAAAATCTATATTTGTTGGAGGCAAATGATCAAGAAACCTATCGACATCTATGCCAATTGACTCCGTCAATATTCGGAAGGTCTCCGCCCAGAAAATTATACCCTATAGCAATCAGTTTTGGAATCCGATCTGAGCCAAATTCGCAAAATTCTGGAATTGTACAGGATAGTATTCCTAAGTAGAACCGTCGTAGGATACTGACTTATCAACTGCGTAAAAAGACAAACGAGCAATTATGGTGCGCGTATCATTATTTTATAGTCGGTGGTAATTTTCTATAATTAAACTCAAGCTGGTGAAATTACTAGGGTAGCCCAAATAAGTTCTCGGCGTGGTATCCCCGATGAATAACCAGCATCGTAGACCTATTGGCTACCTAAAATCTCTTATATCTACACATGCGGAAGATTGACGAAATTCATCAACACAACATCGGCAAGTGAGATACAACGCTATGAAAAGGTTTTTACTGCAGCACCAAAATAGGCGTGTGACTGCTAACGATATATTCTTACGGTGTTTTCCAATAGTACCTAACAGCACTATGTGGTTTACTACATCGTTCCCAACATTTCCCTGTTTATAAAACTCAATTTTAAACCGTTAGCTAGGCTCACACGTTGGGCGCCAAGAATTATTGTAAAGGTAATTCGAATGCAATGTGATCTTTGTGCTCGCTGGTTCCTTAATGGAGGTGAGGTAACTGGTTTTGGTACCGATGGGACATAGCACAACGGGATGTGGCAAGGTGTGATCACAGGAGCATTTAGTTGAATGTAGGTGAATGCAAGCTAGTGTCAAAAAAACTGAACTAGACTCCTAGCATTCTCGACTACAAAAGGTTGAAGGGGTCTCGGCGGATGGAGCTCTCTCGTGCCTTAGCTCTTTCGGCGTGGGGTGGGTTTTTGCCGATACTCAACCGCAATTACACAAACTTTAATTTATAGAACTCCGGGCAGAAACGAAAAAGGGAGAAACCTCCTCGAATTAAACCAACAAAATATCAAGTCTTGATGAAGTAACCTAAAAAATGTATTTAAGAAGATTTGAAACTTCCCCTTACGATTGTGTATTAGGGCGCAAGGTCTATGGTGACACTCGACTCTTGCGTTCTGCACCCTACCCTACCATGATCTTCAATCTAAACTTGCATTGGAAGATACCCACATTAATTTCTCTTACCTTTTTATGTTGCCATGCCTACCAGGAATTAGAAGAAAGACTTAACACATGATAGTTTGTTTTCTTGAAAACTTTATAAATTCATATTTGGGTTTTATTAAACAATTTCTAATTCTAATGGTAGCTAAACCAACTTCTTAGACGAGTAACCCTCGTAATTTCAACATCAATAAACTTCAAACTATATGAATTGGTTCTTAATAACAACAAATTCTCGCCTACATACTTAGGGGCTTTACAAGGGACTACTAAAAATGTTAAAGTTTAAACTCTTATATCTCTATTGATTTGGGTTTCCTACTCAGGGAGATTTATGAATAAAAAAGCAAATGCAATTCCCAATAGATCAATTGGATCAAAGGCACACAAAAAAATCGAATACAACTATCGATGTCTCTTTGACAATTATTAACTCTATGTGGAATTTTATCTTTTCGGTTGGTTTTTCAATTAATGTTTTCACGGATTTTATGTAAACGTTTAGCTGTCACCAAATCGACATATGTACGTTTGTAGTTATGTAGGTATGGACACCAACTACCTATTCTGAACGAGTGCGAGTGAGCTTATAGCGAAAATACACGATTTATGAAAATGCCAATCAGCATTACTGAAAATTTAAAATTTCAAACACTATGGAAAATGAACTTTAGGCAGATGTACATATTTACGGCGATATGGATCGGCTGAATAGAAATGGTAACGAAAGAATTAGATAGAAAATATATAACTTACGTGCTTACAAATTCGCGTTCAGCTGCAGCGTTGAAAGGCCTTCCATCGTTGTAGTTGTTATGCGATGTTGCGGTAGGTAGGAGCTTGAATCAGCTGGTTGTACTTATCAGCAAATTTCTTTTTCTTTCGTTACATAAAAATCCTAACTTAACAGTTCTATAGAAAACGTAGTTTTCTATCTATATAGGTATATCTTCTTTGATTGTCCGCAGCGAAGTATACGAACATTTACTTGATTGAATCTGATTCTGATTTAATTGAGATTTTTGCGTTTGCTTTTCTAAGCGGTGGGGTTGGTATTTGCAACAACAACGAACACAATATGACTGGAAATGACTTTTACATTGATTATTTATAATGCACTAGCGTGTAGAAGTGTTTAGTTTTCTTTTAGCTACTCAACATCTTCGGATGTTTTTAACTGATTACGGGTATACATTGAATAATATACTTCGCATTTAATTCACGCTTTTAAATTAACTAATCCTCGACTTATTTCTTTCTTTTTTTTCTCTTTTTGTAACAACTCTTTGTTTTCTAATGGCCGGTAGTTGTTATTTTAACTCTTTTTGTTGCCCCAAATCTCTTTGGCTATATATATTTCGTTCAGGCTTTCCGCACTCTATCGCGTTTACTTTTCAAATCTTTTCCTGACTGTTTCCACTTATTCTTCCCTACTCTTGTTTAGTTCGAATTGTTGCTGGTACCGCCTATCCCGTCCGCTTGCCTCTGACTACTGAGATGGGATTTGTCTTGCACCTTGTTGGATGGCAACGGCCTGAATGGGTAAAGTACAATACCTAGGTGCAGTTGTGCCTGTACATTGGTACATATATGCGGTTGGTGCCGGTACAGAACAAAAGCAAAAGGCTGTTGCTGCCCCGTTATAGGCTGCTTAGTGTTCTGACTTTTCAACTCGTAATAAAAATGTATCCACACCCACACCTGTCGTGGATGTAAGATTTTGGTGTCGGGTGTGGTTCTTCTGATGGAATTTCTATGGCACTGTAACAAAAAGGATGTGCATAAGTAAATGCAACAACCTGGCACTTTTCTATTTAACTTCCATGTATACATACCTGGGAATTCGTAAGTTGGACTTTAAAGTCCGAATTGGGCGGCAATCGAGTCTGGTACTCGGCGATGACTTGGCGGTTGTCCAAAAAAGGGTAACTGTCATGTGGTCAGCCTTTTTATAGCTTCGGAAATTGCCGCTCAATATATATATTTTTTTCTTTTGGAAAGTCTCTATTGAAGTTAGTTGTGGTTTATAGTACGTTCAGTGCGATATAAGTTAGACCAAATACCAACAGCAGCGTCATCCATTAGTCGAACTAGCATTTCATTTTATCGCCTGCGACAAGTTTTTGTCGCGAACTGTAGGCGATAAAAATGTTTGACATTAATTTTGATAGCGACCATTACATAAGTGGGAATTTGTCCGCTGCTAGTTTTTTGTTTACTTGTCTGTAGTCAACTACCAGTCTCCATCTCTTTTCTGTATTACCTGGTAGTGATTTTTTAGGAACTAGTAAAATTGGACTGTTGTATTCCGATATTGAGGGTCATCTTTAATCAATTTATTAACTTGTTTACTTATTTCTTCCTTTTGTGTCTCGGGTAATCTATAGTTTTTTATGTATACTGGTGTGTCATCTTTCATGTGTAGTTTTTGTCTATAAAAATTATTAGTGGAAATAGGTTCTGTTTCTAGTGCAAATATATCTATGAATTCTGTGCATAGTGAAGTTAATTGTGTATTGACAAATTTTGGGAAATTTTTGGTTAATCTTTTTAATTTTTCTGTGTCATTACTCTGTTTATTGTGTGTTTTTGTTTTAATTAAATTATAGTAATCTAAATTTTCAGTATGTATTTTGTAATTTTGAATGGTTGTATTTTTATGTGTGGTGTTAATAATTCTGACAAAAGTTTGATCCTTATTTGTGATGGTGTTTGCTATAAAAATGTCTTCAGCCAGTTGTTGGTGGGGTATGAAGATGGATTTATTATCAGTGTTTACTGTTACCTGTCTAATGACTTCAGATCTAGCAGGGATTGTAATTGTGTTAGCAGTTAGGTAATTTGTTAGATACATTGTGATGGTTTGGGGAAAATCATATGGTCTTAGGATTAGTTTATCTTCCGTTTTGCCATAATCTAGAATACAATTATATTTCTTTATGAAATCCAAACCTATTATTCCGTCGCACGGTATTGGAAAGTCGTATTCTACGACGTGAAATTTATGATAAATTAGAAGGTCGTCGCCTTTTAAATCAGTTTTGATTGTGCCTAATGTACTGGTTATACCTTGACCAATGCCCTTTAAGTCTGTTATTTGTTTTGTATTTATTTTTTCATGCTTAATTATTTGATTCTTTTTAATTATGGAGATATCTGCTCCAGTGTCTACTCAAAAAGTTGAAATTGAGTTATTTAAAGAGGTTTTTGTAGATATATAACTATTTAAGTGTAGATTTAATACACATATTTTTCTATTTACTGATTTTGAAGTGGAGTTTCCTGGTTTTCCTGCTGATTACAGCTATGTACATTGCGTGTCTGATTGCGTGTTTGGTTATAGGACTTATTTTGATTTTGCAATCTTTCTTGAGGATTATTATTATTGTTAGTATTCGCTCTAAAGTTATTGTTATATCTTGGCTGTGGTCTAAATCTCCTACCTCGGTAATTCCCATAGTTGTTACTTCGGTAACCCTCACGGAAATTACTCCGGAATTGATTTTGTTGCCGTATATTTAAGGTTGTATTTGAGCTACCCGTTATTTCGGTACAGCTATTTGTAAATTTTGAAATCGCATCGTTCATTGTTGTGAACGTTCCTGCTTGCATAATCATTTTTGCTTTCTGGTTTGAGCAGTTCTTACACATCGCTTTGACTGCTGCTTGGGTTGCATATCTGGTTGCCAAGTCTGTATTTAAGCCATCCGAGATATATGCTCCCTCCAGAGACCTAGTTATTTTTTCTATTTCCGCTGTGTACTGATTTGCAGTTTTGCTGCGCTGTTGGATATTTAGTAGTTTTGCTGTCAAAACTTCAACTGATTCGCCTTTTATTGCTGTTTTCAATTTTAACTTAATTTGTGCAATAGTAGTCTCGTTGCTAATGAAATTTCTTGCAGTGCTTTTTAGTTTGGTTTTTACCATGGTTATCGCTAAAGCTTCATGAGTATCTTTGATTTGGTCTAAAATATCAAGAGCATCTAGGAAACTATGTAGATTTTCAGGCTTGTCATCAAATTCTGGCAACACTGATGAGGCAGTTTTGATAAATTCCACTACTGTTTGTGCCATTGTGACGTTTATGCGGGTATATACTGTGGTTTATTTTCTTCTAATGAAGGTGAAGGGGTACGGTTTCTTGACGTTTCGATTAGATACGTTCTTGAACTGGTTTTGGTTGCCTATATTTAATTTTCATGTATTGCTTAAGTATCGTAGCTATTACAATGGTCAATAGGACGATAAAGCAGATTAAAATTGCTAGCCATATATCTGGTATTGTTTGAACATTTTTCGTATCTACCTCTGTTGGTGGTTCATATTTTAAGACTCTATTTTCTGTTGATTCCGAGTTTTCCTTTCCTAACTCGTATCCGGTTATCGCTATCATGATACCTTGAGCGATTTTTGTCCACCAACCCATGTTGAAATTTTCTATAATAATTTTCTACCTCTCTGAATAATATACTAAGAGATTTGTTTTTCTTCAAAATTTTATTTATTTATGACTTAATACGTTGTAATTTTAAAATTTATCATATTATATAAAAACATTTTTTTTTTTCAAATTTTAGTTTTCGTTTGGGAAGACCATTCGCAACATTCTAGCTGTTTCTTCCTCTCTGGTTGTGGAATTTTCAACATCTTCTATTGTAGGTTCCCTAGTAATTCCTATCTTTTTCCAAAATGGTTTTAACCATTTTAATTCCTTTTCGTAATCTACCTTTCCCTTATCTATAATTACTTTGTCTTCCCATGCAATGGGGTGTTCCCAGTACTTAGCTGGCATTCCAATTTACTCAATTAATTCTTTAATTTTTATCAATTCCCTTTTGTTTTTTTTTTTCTTTTAAATCCTTACATATATAAATATTTCCTACTGTACAAAAAAAAAATCCTAGGCAAAAATATAATTTTTGCCAATGGTTAAGCGTCGCAGGGCCGCTCAAGTTATTATAAATTTTAACTAATTTAAATATACTTAATATCCATTGCCAGAGTATTACTCATTATCTTGTTGATTTGCCATATGATATCGTATACCAATTATGTCCTGTTTTGCTGCCCAATTTCTCGGATTTACTCCACCCTTTTATGCGTTCGCTTACCAAAATTGCTCGTATGTTGATGTAGTGGTTGTATATAATTCCTGTGGTTTGCTTTTGTTTATGAGTGTTTTATCCTTCTGGTCCTTCCAAAGTTAGCCCAGCACATCTCCTTCGGTGAAACGACGCTTTGTACGAGACATACAGACAAAAGTGTGACCATTTTAAGTAATTGAAGTTTTAGGCGCAGCAGTACCAGTCCTTAGACCGGGGTCAGGTTCGAAGCCTCCCTGGAGTAAGTAAACGAAGGACAGTCCCTCCGCAAGGAGCTACTCCTGAAATAGTATGAACGATCCGCGAGACTTTGAGGCTAAAACAAGGGATCTTTCCGCAATGGCCAAAACATTGATTTCCTTAAATACATACAAACAATAACTTGTCTAAGTCCCTGTTTTTCAGTAGTTCGTTAAGCTAAGCTAAAAAATCTCCATGGTGGAGTTAATCAAAAATAAGTTATAAAGGCGGCTTCCGTGGTGTGATGGTATCGTGCTCCTACTAGCACACCGAAGATCCTGGGTTCACGCCCCGTGCAAAGCAGCAACAGAATTTTATAAACAAGGTTTTTCCGAGTGATGATTTCTGCCATGAAAAGCTCTCAGTGAAAACTCATCTGCGTTGCAGATGCCGTTCGGAGTCGGTATTAAACAAGTAGGCCCCGTCCCGACAATTTGTAGGAAAACTTAGAAGGAGCACGACGCAAATTGGAAGAGAAGCTTGGCCTTAAATCTCTTTGGAGGTTATCGAGTCACATTTATTTATTTATTGAATTATATATATTTCATTTTATTTTCGTTATAGTGTAGTATGGAATCTTATTTGAGTCTAGTTAGAGAACCACAATTCGTTAATTACATTTTTTCAACTTAAGTAATAGCATTTCTTTATTTATAAAAAAATTCCCTCTTTTGCTGAGAATACTATGATTCTCTAGTTGAGCCACTGTTTCGAAACAACTCTTGATATTTTAGAAGTATGCCTAGTTATCAACATGAGCTCTAATGGTACTCGAGCCCAAATGCCTGTTGGGTATAATCGACGCCATTTCATACGAACGCAAATAACCATGGCGCAACGATACAAGGTGGCAGCATGGAACAGCTGATTATAAACTTTTTTATTTGATTTGAGACATCAACCATTACATCAACTTCCGGTGCAGTACGATTTTGACATTTGTCCATCGAATTTACAAAAACAAAGTACATGGAATTTTTATTTATGTTTGTAGGTATGTCACCATGCTGCCACCTTGTATCATTCCGCTATGCAAATAACTGATAGGTTATACTGTTTTCACACAGAAACTTAATGATCTCATTTCACCTGCTAATGAAATCGTAAATTTTTTGCTTTCACACAGAAGTAACTGCTCGATTAGTATGAAGGCAGAGACAGACAATCATGGCGGAACGATTCAAGGTGGGAGCATGGTGACATACCTACAAACAAAAAAAAATCCATGTACTTGTAAATTCGATGGACAAATGTCAAAATCGTACTGCGCCGGTAGTTGATGTATCAAATCAAATAAAAAAAGTTATAATCAGCTGTTCGATGCGGCCACCTTGTATCGTTCCGCCATGCAGACAATGACATTTGCTTTGAAAACTAAGAAACGGAAACGGAAGCGTAACGCTGCCAACAGAGTTGCATTGTGCTTTTGACTTCATTAGGCATTCGATTAGCTACTAATGAAATAATAATAGATTCGAATTTTGTAGGGAAGATTGAGCTCAATAAGCGTCTTAATGTAGAAAATTGCCTTTATTATTCAATAAGCCGTCTGTGTGAAATTAGTATTAACTAGGGCTTAACCCTGCCAGATCGGCCGCTTAAGCTCAGCTTAAACTTCAGTTAAAGTAGACTGAAAAAGTGCAGAATAAGTTTAAGCGTAGTTTAACTGAAAAACTGAGTTGAACTTGTTCTGAAAAACCGAGCCTAAGACGGCCCATACATGACACAAAAGTCATGCGCAAATATAAAACGACGGAATTTGTGCAAATGAAATTTTGACATACACGGCTCAAAAACACTGCGCAATATTCATTTTTAAAGTAGCGCAACAAATGAAAAATGTGTTTTAATTGCATAAAAAAGGCACTAATTGTATAAAAAATCACTATTTACTTTCCACAGTGCTGGTAATTCACGGTATAAGTCGAAAAACTCGCACCAGAAGCGTTTATTTTCCATTGTATTTATAAAATATATATTTTAATTGCAGGACTGCGCAATGTTCATTTTTCAACTAGCGCAACAAATGAAACATGTGTTCTAATTGCATAAAAAATTATTATGTATTATTGAATTTGTGTAAATTCCTGTTACAAGCTAGAGATGGTCCTTACGCCTTCGATATTAACATTTTAAGCAATAATTTCTGATGTTATATTATCAGGAACCACAGGTAAACTGTGTAAGATTCACCACACACGAAGAAAAAAGCATGTGCAATATTTGCAGACATGCGTAAATATCAAAATCGTTTTGATTTTAGCGCAGTACTCTGCGCAACCAGTGCACACACCGCGCAAATACTTGTGCAAATTGGTAATTGGCACAAGGATACTTGAGCCGTGTAATTGGCGTATAAATAGAAAGATCAAGCTTTTTAAAGTAAGAAAGCCGGCGCGCCGCTACGACGCCATAGTGCATGCCCCGCCGCCGCCGACAGTGATCTATTTCACATCACTTTAAGTTATTTTTTAAATTAATACATCCAATTTAGACCATTGTTTTCTCACCAACACACAAGGGGGGCAATTCTTGTTCTGTGAAACGATGAAATTTAAACAAAAAATTATTCAAATATATGAAAGTTTTTTTTTCAATTCACAGAACCAGAATTCCCCCAAGGATTGTAAAGTTTTATGTTTTCTCTATTTAATTCACCTAACACCAACACGCAGGTTTTGACAATCTGAACAAAGGTATGTTGTTGCTGTAGAGATAAGCCAACCATATAGTTGAATCATGCTTCCAAGTAGAGATTACACTCATGAGGTGGAACTTTTTCTATGACATAAACTCCGCTTCTCTAAAATTTTACCGATTGGCGAAGGTGAAAATGTATACGGAAAATCTAGTTACATTATTAACGATTAGGAGTTAAGTGATGATTGGCGGCCGCCGTGGTGTGATGGTAGCGTACTCCGCAGCATCAAAATTTAAAAACAAGATTTTTCAATTAGAAGAAAATTTTCCTAAGCGGGGTCGCCCTCGGCAGTGTATGGTAAGCACTCCGAGTGAATTTCTGCCATGAAAAGCTCTCAGTGAAAACTCATCTGCCTTACAGATGCCGTTCGGAGTCGGCATAAAACCATTAGGTCCCGTCCCGCCAATTTGTAGGGAAACTTAAAAAGGAGCGCGACGCAAATTGGAAGAGAAGCTCAGCCTAAAATCCCTTCGGGGGTTATCGCGCCTTACATTTACTTACTTATTAGTTAAGTGAGAAAACGAAGATAATATTCTGGTTTTTTAATTTTTCTTTAATAAAAACTTACAAAAAAAAAAAACAATAATTATAAAAATTATTGTCACGGACACTGAGCTCGAATCATTTATAAATAGGCCGATAAAACAGTAATATAACCATTGTAAATTTTACCAAGTAGCGCAACTAACAGCTGATCGGTGAAATTCGCACATTCACACGCACAGTCCTCGACTCAGTTTCAAAATAAACCATGAAATACAACCATGTGCATATACGTTTTGACATTATATTTCATGCTCGTTCGTGTTTGCCATTCTCATTGTTTCTAAATTCGTAAACAAGGACTGCAGTTATTCGGTGTGATTTTTCGAAAAAATGTATTATTTTTGTGAAATTTTACACTTACGGCCCGATTCTTAGCGTTACCGGTAAAATAGTACCCAGAACATTATGTAACCGAAAATCGTTACCAGTTGTTTTATTCGCGATTCTGGCCAAAGTGGTAACGCTGTCATCACCGAAAAACTCACCAGTGTCTGTGGAGAAATTTGAAAGGTAGTTTTCATCGCTTTCACGGTTGCCACTTTGGTCCATTTGGACCAAAAATGGTCCCTTCCAACCCCATTTGGTCCACTGGTCCCTTTTCTTCAATTTTGGTCCTTTTTAGGCAGTAGCCACGATTGGTACTTTTCTTTCTTTTTCACTCAGGTAAAAATTCACAATATAGCCCAAAAATTCGCCACACTTTCGTTAGCTCCCATATAATTTTGAATTTACTTCAATGCAACTCTCACCATAAAAAATTGCTCAGTCAATACAATGTACCAGAACAATAACATTTCACCTAGGATATAATTTATGCCTGGCATTAAAAAGAAAACTGTTGGCAAACACATTGTCGTTAATTGTTAATGAAATAACCTAATCAAAAAAAACTTGTTTTATAATACTATTAATAACTGCTAGATATTTCGATCGGTTATACAACACTATGTAAAATATATGAAAATCAAAATTGCTTCTCGCCTAGCATAGCTTATAGCGAGCACTATGCGGTGAGCCTAAAACTTTCAAAACTTATACAAAGAAATTCTATGCATTTCTTCTCGTTTGGCACGTTGATATATAAATCTTTCTCACCCAGCTCAATGAATTCAAGGAATTCCAGGACTATTGTGGTGTTAAGCCACGCAAGGTAATTGAAAACTAAGTATCTTGGCACAATAAATATTTTATCTCGAAGACAGAAGGAAGCAAATGCAAAAGAGATTTGATTTCGGAAGAAATGTTTTGTATAAAATTATTCCCGTAGGTGCTAGCAGAACCCCTGAGGCCTGGGATCAAAACTCACACTTACTGAATCTATGCTCCAATATGAAGTTTAAATGTTAAGGGAAAACGTAAGCATCTATAAAAATAGCACTAACAAAATTGCCTAGTTCCATTTTTGATTTACTGAGTTTTCCACGTACATAGTTCGGCAATACCAGAACGCAAGTTTTGAACCGTTTCTTATACGCCAATTACATGGCTCAAGTATCCTTGTGCCAATTATCAATTTGCACAAGGATTTGCCCGGTGTGTGCACTGGTTGCGCTATTTGCGCAGGGAACTTACGCATGCCTGCAAATATTGCACGTGCTTTTTTCTTCGTGTGTGGTGAATTTTACACAGTTTACCTGTGGTTCCTGATAATATAACATCAGAAATTATTGCTTAAAAATGTTAATATCGAAGGCGTAAGGACCATCTCTAGCTGGTAACAGGAATTCACACAAATTCAATAATACATAATAATTTTTTTATACAATTAGAACACATGTTTCATTTGTTGCGCTAGTTGAAAAATGAATATTGCGAAGTGCTGCAATGAGTTGAGCTGGTCTTGCAACTAAAATATATGTATTATAAATACAATGGAAAATAAACGCTTCTGGTGCGCGTTTTTCGTCTTATACTGTGAATTACCAGCACTGTGGAAAATAAATAGTGGTTTTTTATACAATTAGTGCCTTTTTTATACAATTAAAACACATGTTTCATTTGTTGCGCTACATTAAAAATGAATATTGCGTAGTGTTTTTGAGCCGTGTATGTCAAAATTTTCATTTGCACAAATTCCGTCGTTTTGTATTTGCGCATGGCTTTTATTGTCATGTATGGGCCGTCTTACTAAAACCTAACTGCACTATACATTTTATTTCATTGCAATCAACAACATAATGCTAGAACCAAGAGCCAAAACTATGTTCACAACGTTTGGTTGGTGAAAGACATAGACTTATCCTATGTCAAAATATAGTATAATTTTTGGTTGCATGCATATATATGTGTTTGTTCAGCTTGAATTAAAGGAAAGTCTTCACTATGTTTATTAAAATTTTATATGAAAACATCCTAAAATTTTGTATTTTATACTAATAAAATAAAACAAAAATTTGGTCCTTTTTTCGATGAATTTTGGTCCCAAATGAAAACATGGTATGGCAACCGTGTTCGCTTTACCGAAAACGTCACACTTGTAGATACGAGGTTAACGAATAAACGAGACGATGTATATATGTATATTATGCATGATAAGTTTCTACATAGGTATATTGTAATTTATGCGGCAATTACCCACCGACGTGTGCCGTACGTACGGACGTTTGTCGTCCGAAACACGTTTGACCGAACCCTCAAGCCCGTAGGAATCAATGAATGCGTCTGTGTACATGTACATAACATATTTGTGTGTGTATTGTTTACAGATAAGCACCATTTTGCATGCAAGCTTATGGAAACATCAACTTTTTCCAATTTAATTTTTGATGTTGTAAAAGGCTGGAATTAATATTAAATAAATATAAATATATTACATATTTATAATCTGCACTTTTACAAAATTATTTCGAATTATTTTCACAATTTTTCAAACTTTAATTAGGTGTTTTTGCATAAAACTGCAAACGGTCACAAATTAGCGCACAAAAGTTTACTAGGCAACTCTGTCTAGTGAGAGAGCGATCAGCTGACACGTTCTTACGGAAAAAATCAGAATTGTTTTCATTTCTACGTTCCGGGCTACGTACGTACGGGCGTTGCACGTCGGTGCGTTTTCGTTTACATTGCACACTCATAAGATAGGTCGTGTCAGCTGACACGTTTTTGGTACGTACGTTCGTGCGTAACTGCCGCATTACTCTGTGAAAGTACATAATGTAAACAAATATGTATAGCAAGAGGCAACACTTTTTTACAATTATCTTTACTTATTTGCGCTTACAATTCTTTATTTTTCAGTTTTGCCTTTTTCTATACAACAGCTGTTGTGTGGTTATTTCGATGTAACCACCTACTTTTGTGGGTAAACAATTATCCGGCTACTTTCGTGGGCAGAATACCAAAACGGTACAAAAGTTACCACATGAAGAAAGTTGCCGTGGTGAAGAAAGTTGTTACCACATTAGAATCAGGCTGTTAATGTGTGGTATTGTGGTGGTCAAAAACGTTTTATGCAAAAATACTTTGGATTACAACGCGACAACCCTTCAAAAAACGCGAGTACTCCATAAATAATGTAACGAATACTCCTTTGGGAGTATAGGAGTGTTCCAAAACTAATCTGTATTCATACAAAAAATGTGCTCCAATTAACATTGCGATGTCCTAGGAGAGGAGTAGGTGATCCCACTCTCGCTTTGTTTGTGAGTATTCAATAGAGTACATACGTGAGAGTACTTTCCAAAGTACTTTCACTGTAGTACTCCAGGAAGAACACACAGAGGATCATATGCCAAAGTACTAAAGAGGAATTGTGTCGGAAAGAATTATCGGAGTAATTTAATTTAAAATGAAAGTAAATGAAGAGGGGCAATACAACTTTTATATTTTTTAATACGAATATTCTTATGTTATTTAGCATTTGCGTGAATAAAGAAACTAATATTTCTCTATACATACTATAGTATGTATACCAGGGATGCACCTTAACGTTAAGCTAATCGTTTATCAAAAAATTTCCACCGTTTCTGTTGAAACACTTTGAAATATTATCGATAGAGAAATTATCAAGATAAATTGTATTTCGTTTTTAACCGAAACGAAAAGCTTTCGTTAACGTTAAAAACGTTAACAAAAACGTGATACTTTATGTTTGAATTGTGCTGGCAATGCTATAGCCATGGTGAAGCCGTAAGGTGGTAACAGCGAGCGGACATACACACACAAACTCCATGTAATTTGTTTGTGTAATTCGTTGGTGGTAATGTCAAATATACTCTGAGAAATGTTCGTACTGTCAAAATTCATTAGAAAAGTTGCAATCAGCTTGGCTATTGCTTTCACCTTTAGTGACTCCGCCATCAATCAGCTTTGCCAGCATAGTTTGAAATTAATAATCAACATAAACGATTTGATTTCGTTTTGATATGGCAGAAAACGAAACAAAATCATTTCGTTAATTTGACGTTCTTAACGTTAATAAACGAAACGAAATGACTTTGTTTCGTTTATTAACGTTAATTATCGTAACGAAATGATATCGGTTCGTTGGTTAAGCATGCCTGATGTATACATAAAACCAGTGCGCGGTTGCATTTTATCAGAGTTGCCATAGTAAACTTTTATTATCAGTTATTTGTATGCAATATTTTTTTTCTTTTGGCAACTCTGTTCGATCGTTATCGTGTCGTGATCACGGTCGTTAAAAAACGAGCAATGATCGGCTGATGGTGGTCCGCAAACGCATTGCAAAGGAGTATTGTTAGAGTACTCCAACATGAAGAAAATGGAACACGTAATCCAACAATTTTTGCCAGGCAATGTATTTCGTAATGTCGAAGTACTTATATTTGTATGTATTTGATGTGGAAGCTTGCATTTGAGAACACGGTTGCCACCTCAGTCCATTTGGACAAAAATGGCTCTTTTTTACCCCATATGGTCCGCTGGTCCCTTTTTCTCCATTTTATGTTCTTGTTCGGCATGGATTTGGTACTTTTATTTCTTTTTCACTGAAACAAAAATTCAAAATACTGCTAATAAAATTTTCGGCAAATCTATTACCCACACATAATTTTCAATTTACTTCTGCAAACCCATTATGTACATGTAGCTTAAGTTATTAGAAGTTAAGCAACCCTATTGTAAATATTGTAAAACTATCGATATGAAAATAGAGGAAAACCTTGAAAATAAATATGGTGGCCGGCACTTCTGGTAAATCTGAAGACTAGAAAAATCGTGTTTCAACTTAATCATTAAACATCGTATAAAATAATTGAAATACCTAACCAATTTACACCTCAATGGAATTCTTACGACGAAAATTGCTCTATCTATAAAATGTAGCGGAACAATGACATTTCACCCGGTAGATAATTTAGGCAAGGTATTAAAAAGGAATTGTTGAATGTTCGGGCAAACACATTGTCATTAATTTGTGATGAAACAACGGACTTATCAGAAAAAAGACTTGCTTTAGTGGTTAGATATTTCGATCGGTATTCAGTTATTACACAGTTGAAACTTTTAGGACGCTTGATTTTTAGTCTGAGTTCCAACTCACACTTACTGAATCTAGGCTCTGGTATGAAGCTTAAACTGTTAGGGAAAAAGTAAACATCTGAAAAAATAGCATTAACACCACTGCTTAATTTTATTTACGATTTACTGAGTTTGCCACAACGCAAATTTTTTAACCGTTCTTTAATAAAACCTAACTGCGCTATGCACTTTATTCCATTGCAATCAAGCAAAATTATGTTCACAACGTTTGGCTGGTGAAAGACATACAGCCCAATTCTAAACGAAAATTCCGTGCGAGTTTTTTCCCTTCTCCCATTCGTCGGATTCTAAATAAAAATTCCTTGTGAGTTTTTTCACTTCTCCCTTTCCTCCTTTTCTGAAAAATGTTCGAAAAAGCGGAAACCGGTTATGGGAGAAAAGTAGGTATTATGAATGTGAGGGAGATTTCTCTGCCATTTCATAGGAGGTTTTTCACTAGTTAAATTAAAGGGAATACATCAAAATAGTTAAAGGAAATTGGTTATTTTAAGAAAGAACACTTATTTGTACAAATTTGTGCTAAAATATGTATTTACATTCTACCACAATATTCTCACTGTTAATACAACAACAACAACCACAATATTCTTTATTTCAGTCGCAAAGTATATCATAAGCAACGGAAGAGCTCTTCGCATATTTGATGCAACTGTCCAGAAATTGCGGAAGGATTTTTTAAGAAGGCTTACATAGATTTGGCATATGGCGAACTCAACTCGACTTGGCCGCCAGAATGAATGCTTTGCAGAATGAATGCAGGCAACTCCGGCGGATTTGTGTTATCCCGCCAGTCTTCTTCTTATGCTCCTCTGTTGATGTTGCTGTGGCACCAATTCATTACTCATTTCAGTGAATACCACATGAAATGCAATAATGTGCATTGTTTATACCTTATTTCTTAATTTCAAACAAATTGGCAACAATAATTAAACTTTCCAATTTTTTAAACAAAATAAGAAATGCGCAACGAAATTTCAATTGACAAAACAGCTGACTTCGAAAATTCGAAATTCCTATTCCCGAATTATTCTTCTCCCTAGGAGAAAAGAATTGGAGGTATTTTTCCGCGGGAATAAAAAAATCCGCGAGAACAAAATTCCTCGAGAATATTTAGAATTGGTCTGATAGATTAATCCTAGAAATGTGAACATATATAGTACCTAAAGGTGCACTTTATTTTTGTTTGTGAAGTTTGAATTAAAACCAAGTATCTACTTTATTAAATTTTATATATTAAACCATTGAAACATCCCAATTGTTTGTATACCAATAAAAAACCTAAAATTTGGTCCTTTTTTTTTTTGAGATCTGGTCTTTTTTTCGATGCATTTTGGTCCTAAATGAAAACATGGTGCGGCAACCGTGTTTGAGAACGCATGTGACAAGGTTTCATTTTTCAGAACAATTTTTTTTTAAATAATGATTGTATGGAACAGGGATGCACCTTAACGTTAAGTTAATCGTTTATCAAAAAATTTCCACCGTTTCCGTTGAAACACTTCGAAATATTATCGATAAAGAAATTATCAAGATAAATTGTATCTCGTTTTTATCCGAAACGAAAAGCTTTCGTTAACGTTAAAAACGTTAACAAAAACGTGATACTTTATGTTTGAATTGTGCTGGCAATGCTATAGCCATGGTGAAGCCGTAAGGTGGTAACAACGAGCGCACATACAAACACAAACTCCATATAATTTGTTTGTGTAATTCGTTGGTGGTAATGTCAAAAACACTCTGAGAAATGTTCGTACTGTCAAAATTCATGAGAAAAGTTGCAATCAGCTTGGCTATTGCTTTCACCTTTAATGACTCCGCCATCAATCAGCTTTGCCAGCATAGTTTGAAATTAATAATGAACATAAACGATTTGATTCCGTTTTGATATGGCAGAAAACGAAACGAAATCATTTCGTTAATTTGACGTTTTTAACGTTAATAAACGAAACGAAATGACTTTGTTTCGTTTATTAACGTTAATTATCGTAACGAAATGATATCGGTTCGTTGGTTAAGCATGCCTGGTATGGAAGCGACAGCCATAGTAGAAGACATGTATGTGAATATTAGCATAGTTTAAAAAACAAAGCATTTTTTCTTTGAAAATAATCTAAGGGAAGATGCACACGAGGCGTATCTTCATAAACGCGTATTAGGTACAGCATAAGAAATCTTGAGGCGTAGAAAATCGTAGCTGGATTCCATATTTTGTACGCGTCTACGAAGCTATGTCTCGTGTGTATCTTGCCTAAGTTTAGCTTCTTACGAAATCCAACATTTTTAATTAATAATGATAAATAACACGTGAAGCTAAGCTTAAGGTGACTTTTGAGTCGTTTTGGCACTTGCGTTGCGTCTACATCTGATTTTGAACACACGCGCTTTAATTGCTTCAATCTATAAGCTACGCACCGCCAACGTCAAAGCAAAACACAAATAATTAAAAACATAGGGTTCTTGAAGTTTCCTGGATTTCTTGAAAAATATAAGAATTTCTATCGCCGTTCAACTAAATAAAAACATAATTTTGTATTCATGTCGATTTCGTGATCGATCAGGAGAGACAGTGGAACATATCCTCCTGGAACGCGGCGCAATCTGATGAGGGCACAATAGATCAACGGTCGCAGTGCAATCCCCAATAAATTTTCTATCTATCTTCATGTTATAAAAATAGTTGTATTTCATTTTTCCTCATGTGACAGGGGAACTGTTATCATCCGTTATTTTAAAGTAACCCTTATTTGACGAATCACTGAACGATTTATTTCAAATAAAGTGTTTGTTAGCGTTCACCGAAGATGGTGAAAACGGCCCCTGGAATTGTTATCTTATATAGCCAAAGAAAGTTATGCATAAGCAAAACTTAGTCAGCACAAAACGAATAGTTAGAGAAAATTTAAAATATAATGCATATTAGGGCGGGTCAATTTAAAAATCTCTCATTGCTCTGTGAAAATCGTATTCTAGGGATCAAAATAAGAAACTTTGCCGAAGGAACCATACCTCTAAAACCACTTTGGGTCGAACTTTTGGGTAGGGGTAATTTCAATTCTACCTGCTGTGTATTGTGGTGGCTTAAAAAAAACAACACAAGCAATTTTACGATCTGCAATTGTGTCACAGTGATACCTTAATTTTTTAAAACGGTTGAATAAAACATCCACACAACTATGTTTACGACATGCAAATGCATCACAGTGATGCCTTGGTTTTAAAAGGGGGTTGTAAAAACGCTAATTTCTAATAATTTTTTTTAATTTCTTTTCTATTACTAAGTTAAATTAATTTTTTCATTTTCATATTGTAACGATTTTACTTGCAATTTGTAAAAATGCAAAATGGCCTTTACTAAAGTACTTCACAATAACAATCAAACTGTGCAACGAATAAAATTAAAAATAAGTAAATGTAAGGCGCGATAACCTCCGAAGAGATCTAAGGCCGAGCTTCTCTTCCAATTTGCGTCGTGCTCCTCTTGATTTTCCCTACAAATTGGCCGGACGGGACCTACATGTTTTATGCCGACTCCGAACGGCATCTGTAAGACAGATGAGTTTTCACTGAGAGCTTTTAATGGCAGAAATACACTCGGAGCGCTTGCCAGTCACTGCCGAGGGGCGCCCCCGCTTAGAAAAATTTTCTTCTAATTGAAAAGCCTTATTTCAAAATTTTTTTTTTTGATGTTGCTTTGCCCGGGAGTTGAACCCAGGGCATACTGTGTGATAGGCGGAGCACGCTACCATCACACCACGGTGGCCGCCAGTGCAACGAATAGCTTGCTTAATAACCAAACTGATTGATAGCTCAAATGAAACTCTACTATTCAAAATAATACTGCTCTTGCTCGCTAGATAGCGTCTTAGTCGAAACTGCTTGACAACTCAAATCAAACTGAATTTCTTCTTACTCGCTTGCGCCGCTTTTATAGTTTACTCTGCATACATCTAGGCACTTCTATTTCCAGAACTTACCAACTATTTCGTGTGTTTATAGTTCTCATATAGTTTCTACTTGTTTACAATTGTCTACTTTTCAGCGTCTCCCAGATGTATGTGAGTTTGTAGTTTACAGTCTCTCGCACACACATAGGCGTATAAGTAAATGCATCTGTGTGTGACATCTCTCGGCTGCCTTATTTATGTGTATACATGATTTGATTATTGACGTAAATACCGCTTAGCATGGCCTTATGCGGTAGTTACCCACCGACGTGTGCCGTACGTAAGGACGTTTGTCGTACGAAGCACGTTTGACCGAACTCTCAAGCCCGTAGGAATCAATGTGTACGTCTGTGTACATGTACATAAAATATTTGTGTGTGTACTGTTTACAGATAAGCACTGTTGCCATTGACCATTTTGCATGGCAGACGCTTCCCAAGGCAGTCGGTTCTATGTACCGGAGCGACTCGGGATTTTTCCCGACCAAGGACTGTCATTTCAGTGTGACCCCATTTAATTTGTTTCGTCCCTCCCACAAATTGTCATCCTCCCAGCAGCTCCTTGCAGCAGGACTGCTACATATTCTCTTACTCCGGGAAGGTATCGAACCCAATCCGGGTCCGTCTCCTGACCCCGGTCATGAGAAATGGTTTTGCTGCATTTGCCAGAAAAGAATCTTATTAGGACGGTCATAATCTGTTCAGTGTTTCTCGTGCAAGGGATGGTTGCATCGGACAGGTTGTTCTGGGCTTGATCCCAAAACCCGACGTCCACGCAACTTTTATAAATCTTTTGTGGCTCCTTGCTGCTCACGCCCAAGGGCGTCCCGTAGTCTACGCCTAAGCGTATCCCCACTACCTTCCAGCAGCTTCGCTGCTCAGCAAGCCACAACAAGTACCCGCTGCTGCTCGCGCCCCACGGCGCCAACAACTCAAACAGCTGAAACCACTCATAACTACTACCTTCGTAGTAGAGCTGGTTGCAATGCTGAGCATCAGCCCCTGCCCCCGTCTTCTTCTCCCCCCCTCTTTTCTGGCAGCAATCGTGCAGGTCAGGGAAACAGACTCTTAGTCCCTGCCTCCGTTTGCACCGTCTGCCAGCATAGAATATATAGGTTTGCGACATCCGCTCAATGCAGCTCCTGCCTTGGGTGGTGCCACTTTCCTAGATGTTCTGGTCTCCGCGACGGCAACCCCCCGACGGGTTTCATCGCGCCATGTTGCCAGGTCGCAAACCCAAATCATCCGGGTACCCCAATGCTTGCCCAAGGGCGCCCAGTCCCAAGGCCACAACAGCAATTGCGTCCTGGCCTTCCACAACCTAGGCGTAGTCACCCCTCACTTACCCCTAGAGTGGCGGCGTCACCCCTCATGCACTTCAGAATTCTGCAGTTCAACTGTAATGGACTAACTGGGAAGATTACGGAGATAGTCGATTTCATGAAGCGGCACAACATCCGCATTGCTGCGATTCAAGAGACTAAACCCACAGCAAGATCTGCATTGCAGACCTGCTCTGGTTATAATGTCCACAGGAAAGACCGCGAGAGCGGAAATGGAGGCGGCCTCGCGTTTATTATACACCACTCTGTGCAATATCATATATTTGATCCTGGCATCGACCGCAGTGACAATGTCTTAGAACGTCAAGGCCTATCTGTCCGGTCAGGCGATGCAAATCTAGAAATCATCAACATCTACATCCCTCCTGTCACCTGTTGCCCCAGTGGATACCGCCCTAATATCGAGGCCTTACTCACTGGCAACAATCGCATTATCTTAGGCGATTTTAATGCCCATCACGACCTATGGCATTCAAACTTGCGGGCGGACAGTAGGGGTGAGATGTTGGCGGATCAAATAGACGAAACGACGTTCTGCACAATAAACGGAGACGCCCCTACACGTATGGTAGGAAGCTGCCACAGTTCGCCAAATATCTTAATCGTGAGCGCAGAACTCGTAAACTGCGTCAACTGGCAGCCGATGGTAACATTGGCATCTGACCACCTGCCTATACTTATTTCGCACGAGCGTACCGCCGACTTCATCGTCAACGAAAAACGCACTTTCATAAACTTCAAAAAAGAAAAGTGGGAGGAATATAAATCTTATACAGACAACCTCTTTGCTGTCCTCCCTCTCCCGACTGATGCCCGCAAGGGGAGCGTGCCTTCCGTTAGGTCATGGAATCGGCCTCGGGATGTTTCATTCCCGCCGGGAGAATTCCCGAAATCAGGCCCACTTCCCGGCGGAGGCCGCAAACTTAGCGAGAGAACGTGTCCTTATAAGACAGCTTGATCCAGGCGACCCCCAAATAAGGGATATAAACCAACGCATCAGATTGCTTGTGGACGAACACAAGCGGGCGAAATGGGAAGAGCACCTAAGAGGTTGTAACCTCTCTACCGGTGTAGGTAAACTTTGGTCCACCGTAAAGTCCCTATCGAATCCGACTAAGCACAAAGACAAAGTTTCCATCGCCTTTGGCGATAAGGTGCTGTCGGATGCGAAAAAATGCGCGAGCGCTTTCTGCCGACAATATATAATGCATCCTACGGTCGACAAAGATAGACGGAGAGCCAATAGACACGCACATAAACACAAACTCAGCGCGTCACCAATTACCATCACCGCTAGAGAGGTTGAGGACGCCATTGGTCGCGCTAAACCATCCAAAGCAGTGGGCCCAGACGGCATAGCCATGCCGATGCTTAAAAACCTAGGGAAAGAGGGTTTCAAATATTTAGCGCATGTCTTCAACCTGTCTCTTTCCACCTTTGTCATACCCGAGAAATGGAAAATGGCCAAGGTGGTCCCGCTACTAAAGCCTGGGAAACCAGCTAACGTAGGTGAGTCATATCGTCCGATATCTCTCCTATCGCCAGTGGCAAAGACGCTTGAAGCCATTTTGCTCCCTTATTTCCAAGCGCATTTTAAGCTAGCCCTCATCAGCATGGCTTCAGAAAACTCCATAGCACTACCTCCGCGCTAAATGTCATTAGCACCCAGATAAATTGCGGTTTGAATCAATATCCCCACCATAGAACAGTACTCGTAGCGTTAGACCTATCAAAAGCTTTTGATACGGTCAACCATGGCTCGTTACTGCAAGACCTGGAAGGGTCCACCCTTCCCCCATGTTTTAAAAGGTGGACCGCAAATTATCTGGGTGGTCGGCAGGCATCGGTGCAATTCAGAAACGAAACATCAAAACAAAGGAGAATTAAACAAGGGGTGCCACAGGGTGGTGTCCTATCCCCGCTTTTGTTTAATTTCTACATATCTAAGCTACCTTCACCACCGGAAGGAGTCACAATCGTTTCCTACGCCGATGACTGCACAATAATGGCCACAGGCCCAGGCCCAGAGATCGATGAGCTATGCAATAAAATAAACGGCTATCTCCCTGATCTCTCCAGTTTTTTCGCCTCGCGAAACCTGGCATTGTCACCGACTAAATCTTCCGCGACCTTATTTACAACATGGACGCCCCAAATGTCGACCATATTGAACATCCACGTCGATGGCACTACGCTACCGACTGTCCTACACCCCAAAATCTTGGGTGTGACGTTTGATCAGGATCTACATTTTGGTGCGCACGCAACCGCAATTGTTCCAAGAATTCAGAGCCGTAATAAAATCCTGAAATCCCTTGCTGGCAGTACCTGGGGAAAAGATAAAGAAACGCTCTTGACCACATACAAAGCAATTAGCCAGCCGATTACGTGTTACGCGTCACCCATATGGTCGCCAAGCCTAAAAACCACCCACTGGAAGAAACTACAGGCCTGCCAAAATACTGCTCTCAGAATCGCCACGGGCTGTCTTCTTATGTCCCCAGAACACCATCTGCATAATGAGGCGAGAATACTCCCCATCAGGGAGAGAAATGAGATGCGTACCAAACAGTTTCTGTTGAATACCCAGAAACCTGGGCATCCCAACGGACATCTGATTGACGAACCAGCACCGCCTAGGGGCCTAAGGAGTCATCTCCGTAAGCATTTTGAGGAAATACGGCACCTGAGAACCCAGCCGTATGAAGCGGAAAAACACAAGCAGGTCCTTGGTGAACTCCATAGACAGGCGTCGGACCTTTATGTCGGGAATTGTCCGGTGAATCCAGTGCTTGAAGAAAAATATCCAGAACTCGCAGAAGAGGAACGCATACTCCCCAGGGAAACGCGTGTCACTCTTGCTCAACTTCGTTCTGGATACTGTAACAGGTTAAACTCTTACCTATCCAGAATCAACCCCGACATACAAAATGTATGCCCTGCTTGCAATGTGTCCCCACATGACACCAACCATCTCTTTAATTGTAATGTGGAACCAACGCCTCTAACACCCCTTTCCTTATGGTCCACCCCTGTTGAAACGGCAAGTTTCCTTGGACTCCCGTTAGAGGATATTGATGACAATTTGTGATCGGTCGCGGCTATTAGGTGGGGCGAGCATTGCTACAACAACAACAACAACAACCATTTTGCATGTATGCTTATGGAAACGTCAACTTTTTCCAATTTAATTTTTGATATTGTAAAAGGCCGGAATACATAGTAAATAAGTATAAATAGATTAAATAATTATAATCAGCACTTTTACATAATTATTTCGAATTATTTTCACAATTTTTCAAACTTTAATTAGGCGTTTTTGCATAAAATTGCAAACGGTCAAAAATTAGCGCACAAAAGTTTACTAGGCAACTCTGTCTAGTGAGAGAGCGATCAGCTGACACGTTCTTACGGAAAAAATCAAAATTGTTTTGATTTCTACGTTCCGGGCTACGTACGTACGGGCGTTGTACGTCGGTGAGTTTTCGTTTACATTGCACACTCATAAGATAGGTCGTGTCAGCTGACACGTTTTTGGTACGTACGTTCGTGAGTAACTGCCACATTAGCATCGCCTTAAGCCCCCATTACCGATACTTAGCATAGACTTGACTTGACTTGGCGTAAACTTGGCAACTTAGCCATGATTATACTCCACTTGGCGCATACAATCTGGCATCATAATCAGCGTTGAAATTTATTTTTAAATAAATGTTAATTTTTATGACAAAATGTCAAAATGAAATGGAAACAAACAAATGGCATCTCAAAATGTAAACGTCACTTAGAACTTACATAGAAAATCAAAATTCAACAGACTTCTAAGTCAAGTTAAGTGTTACCAAGTTTTGAGTAATCAGTAACATGCAATGTTCATTTAACAGAACTGTAAGAGACAGTTCTCAAGTCAAGTCAAGTCTATGCTAAGTATCAGTAATGGAGCCTTTACTGATGGTATAGCTTAGTGATGCTAATATCCGTGACAATATGTTCTGACTAAATCAATTTCTAAAGCGAAAAATAAACTACAAAAAGAAAAAACATAGGCATTTCAAAGTGGGATTTTTCAAAATTTGCCCCTACGACCCAAAGGGGGGGGGGGGGGGGGGGGGCATCAGAATTCGTTTTAGTCCTGCTACTTTTAACACATTTATAATATTTAAGAAGAACATTTAAGAAGTAAGAAACATGATTAATGCTTACATTAATACGTATTTCATTTATTTTCATTGAGGAATAAGTTCGTAAAAATAAAAAGCACGTTTTTATAAAGTGCATGTGAAGCTCCATAGATAAAGTGAGTAATAGAAGGAACATTGGTTTATATATTACATTTTTAAAATGAAAATCTCCTGCTAAAAAAGTAACAGAATGAACATTGGTTTGTATATTACATTTTTAAAATGAAAATCTCCTGCTAAAAAAGGAGCAAAACCTAAATTTTTTTATTTTCGTACTTAACTACAATCCCTTTTGTGATTCAGGATTTCGGGCAAATTTTGAAAAAACTCCGAACATCAATTCCTTCATTATATGACATTCGACTGCCTAGTCCACTGCCTTCCACTCTATTCGCAACAAAAGCTCTATTTAAGGTGCCAAACCATGGTTCAACTATATACAGGTTGGCTCATCTGTAAAGCAACAAAATATGTCTGTTCAAATTGTCAAAATCTGTGTATTGGTGTTGGTGCGAATGGTATGGAATGGAAACATAAAACTTAGCAGTTTTTGTATGTGTAAGTAAAATGTTGCCAATGTGTTGGGGTCATTTTGAGTTTGCCATCTCCTTTTGACAATCCTTTCGACCATGCAATGACATAAATAAAATCAGCTGATGAGATGAGCCAACCTGTACATAATTGAACCATGGTGCCAAACTATATAGTAAATAATGACTATAACTGTATATCTAGAGAGAGAGAGAGAGAGACAGACATAAACATATAACGTACGTTACATGTAATAAAAATAATAAATAAAATGATAACCATTATGTTGAATGTATACACATTTTAATAATAGTAAATTAATAAATTTTCTCTTTGGATGGTTTTACAAAGAATCATAAAACCGCATTTTTATTTCGGTCCAAAAAATACCTTGTTCACTTTGCAGCCCTAACAGGATTGGGAATAGTAGTATTCAGAGAGGGGGATGAAATCGTTTTAACAATAATCAAGTTTTGTTCAATTTGAATATAAGTAAATCCTCAAATCTCAAACGGTAGTTCTGAATAGGATCACACATTGACAGCGTTCTCACATCAAAAGTAAAGTTTTACTATATGACTTTCCTTCCTTTTCGAGTTGAAAAGCTGGAATTCTTTACTTATATTATAACATTGATTGGATAACGGTTGGTTGTACAGGTATGAAGAAATCGAGATATATATAGACATCCATATATCAAAATCATCAATACGAAAAAAAATTGGTTGAGCCATCTCCGTCCGTCCGTCTGTCCGCCTGCCCGTTAACACGACAACTTGAGTAAATATTGAGATATCTTCACCAAATTTGGTATACGAGCTTATCTGGACTCATAATAGATTGGTATTGAAAATGAACGAAATCGGATAATAACCAAGCCGACTTTTTATATATATAACATTTTGGAAAACACAAAAAACCTGATTATTTAGTAAATAATACACCTAGAATGTTGAAAATTGGCGTGTGGACTGATATAACATTTTTTAAAATGGGCGTGGCACCGCCCACTTGTGATAACATCAATTTTACAAATATTATTAATCATAAATCAAAAATCCTTAAACCTATCGGAACAAAATTCGGCAGAGAGGTCGCCTTTACTATAAGGAATGCTTTGAAGAAAAATTTACGAAATCGGTTAAGGACCACGCCGACATTTATATTGTATATTAGCAACAATAAGGGGTACTGTCATCTCTAAGCCGATGCTAAAGGTGACATGTATGCACATCCATAAATCAATCATTATGTATCTACATAAACGAATCAATCATTATGTCTACACATATGTACGTACACGCAGCGGAGAAGAGATGCACAAACACATGCAGATATCTTATCTGAGATGCTCCCAAAAGTATGCAATTGTAATTGTGGAAGTGTCGCTCACAAATACACGTGCATATGACAAGCTATACACATGCATCTGTACTTATAATTATATGGCAGTAACTAAGTAAATTCTGGAAGCGCCTAGAAGATGCAACGAGGAAATCACAGAGTATAAAAGCACCACTAGTAGAGGCGCGAGAATCAGTTTTGATTAACCACGCTATCTTTCGGGCAATAGAAGTGTTATTTTGAAAAGTAGTCTAATAAAGACCATTTTGCATTATCGAATATTGGAGTTATTTATTCAACAGTTTAGTGATTCGAACTTAGCAGAAGGTTGCAAATAAGAGGATTTGCAGTAAATTCGTTACAATATAAAAGATTTTTAAAAGGGTCGTGGACGAATAAAATAAGCTATATCTTTGCAAAAAAGGGCTTTATATCAATGATATTTCATTTCTCAAGTGGATTTATAACAATAAATAGGAAAAACTTCAAATTTTGAAAAACGGGCGTGGCACCGCCCGCCTCTTTTATGTCTAACAAATTCTCTATGTTTCGGGAGCCATAACTCGAAGAAAAACTAGTTCAGAATAGAACCAAATGTATATGTATTATTGCGCAGCCTTGTAACACTATTAAGCACAACAAAACATACAACAAAAGTAGAGTTGTGCTTTTTCGTTCATTTCAGAGATTCGAATCTTTCGTTCATTTTCTGATGAACGAACAAGTTGTTCTTTTTGTTCATCTGTTCTTTTTTTCAAGCAAATTTGATCACTGCTGCTCGCACCCGCGAAAAAAGCCAACAAGGTATAGATGGGGGTGTGTATGCATCAATGCTTTGTGTACGTATATTTAAATGAGTAATGAATAAATAAGTTTATATATATGTATAATTAACTTCAAAAAAGTTACAAATTTCGGAAGATCCAGGAAATTGAAAGAGTACAGACACAAATTGTACATAAATATGAACTTTTCAAGTTTAATAAATGTAATAATTAGATTTTTACAAAACATGTTTTTCATAAATAGTCCATACATACATTGTTTTAGCAGTGCCACACACAAAGATGGCCACACATATCTTTAGTGTAAGTGGCATCGTCGACATTCGTGCTCACTGTGAATTTCTGCGTACATATATATGTATGAATTTACAATGTTCGCGAACAAGAAGAGAGAAAGAATAACATTAGATAAAACGAACTAAAAGAACAAATGAACTAAAAGAACAAAAAGAACCGAAATCGAAGATCTAGTTCACTTGTTCAGTTGAGAGACCCGGTCAATTGAACAAGTTCAGAACGAAACGACCCAACTCTAAACAAAAGCATTTCAAGTGTACTGCTGGGTATGTAATGTTCGGTTTCACCAGAACTTAGACTTCCTTACTTGTTTCATATAAATCGCATATCTGAAATTACTCATTTCGAGCGCATTTGACCTGCTAACGCAATCCACAAATCACCTACCCAGTTATAATCTTAGTGCTGTACCAGAGTTATTATACATAGCAGTTTCCACTAGCTTTTTGAAAGCTAAACTGACAATTTCACCAGAAGCTGCTTTGTATTTAATATATTTTTCTTTTTTCATAGTTCTATTGTTTAATGAAATACGTCACTGCAGTTTCTTGCAATGGATTGACGTCTTGGCATTTGAGTCCTGCAGCGAAGGTAATGCGAAATGCAACATATACTTAGTTTCCATAAACTGAAACCCGAAACTATCTTCAATTTCGTACTTAACCAACTTATTACAGCTGAAGTTGAATTGATGTTGCCAATCTAAAAAAATTGATGATTTAACAGATAATTGAACAGCTAATCAATATGGGGCGGAAATTTATTACAGTTATTAGAGGTTTTAGATATTATTGAGGAGTATATTTGTGCGAACTGGATTATAACCCAAATGATTGCAGAGGAGCAAAGCGCTTCAAGAATCGCATTTTACTCTAAAACAGGATTCCCAGGAGTAGTGGATAGTATTGATAGGACTCACGTTCGCATACTTCACGTATTTTGACTGCATCCGAACTGCAGCTTGCCTCGTCCAACTTTGGGATGTTGCTCCGTAAGGTCAAACAGTTGTTCAATGTAATCCTTCGTTGAAACCTTGTTTTTTCTGTAAATGTATACATAATTGCTGATTATAAAGTTTGTTAAAAACAAAAAAAAATTAAATGTAAGGCGCGATAACCTCCGAAAAGATCTAAGGCCGAGCTTCTCTTCCAATTTGCGTCGTGCTCCTCTTGATTTTACAAATTGGCCGGACGGGACCTACATGTTTTTATGCCGACTCCGAACGGCATCTGCAAGGCAGATGAGTTTTCACTGAGAGCTTTTCATGGCAGAAATACACCCGGAGTGCTTGCCAAACACTGCCGAGGGGCGACCCCGCTTAGAAAAAGTTTCTTCTAATTTAAAAACCTTATTTCTAAAAATTTGATGTTGCTTTGCCCGGGTGCGAACCCAGGGCATACGGTGTGGTAGGCGGAGCACGCTACCATCACACCACGGTTTGTTTAAATAAATTTAAAAAAGGTTTAATTGCCCGCTTTCCATTTTTCTTTTTAATTTTTTTTCCGGTAACATTTTTCAGGACTTATTAATTAATTAAAAATTTATCAAAAAAATATAAAAAGTGGTATCAAAAGGAATTTCGATTATTTCATAAAAAATAGAAAATAGAAATAAAAAATCGCCCAATTAAAACACATTGAGTCGTTTTTAATTTACCCATATTTTGATGTCTGGTAGCATCTTATTTGCTCAATTCACTGCGTTTTTAAACGGTTTTATTTAAGTTGACTTCACAGGCTGAGAAAGCACTTTTTTTGTAATTGAAATTTAAGTAACTTCCCGACAAGCTACGAGCTTGAAACTTGGAATATAATTCAGAACCCGATGACAATGCAATAATAAGAAAAAAATCGCCGCTAGGTGGCGCAAGGATCGAGATATTCGCAAAAATCGTATTTGTGGTCCGATTTGGCTCATGAAGTAATAATAATATTAAAGGCTAGAAAATATTTATGCAGGTCCTAGGTACTTGTCATCACACTCCTCATCAATCTAGGGCGTTGATCACACAATTAAATAAAAGCGTTGGAAGCGTCAAATTTCTATTGATACTCATAAGTAAGACCAACTGAACCTTAATCAGGTTATGCTACGTCTCACATTTTTAGAAATTTCACGTACCCAACGCTTTTATTTAATTGTCTGATCAACGCCCTAGGTTTATGAGGAGTGTGATGACTAGTACCTAGGACCTACCTAATTATTTTCGAGCTATTAGTATTGTAACGAATTTGCTGCAATTCCCCTTATTTTTAATCTTCTGCCAACGTTCGTATCGCTAAATTGTTGAATAAATAACTCCGATATTGAATAATGGAAAATGGCCTTTATTAAAGTACTTCACAATAACACTTATACTTTGCAACGAATAGCTTGCTTAATAACCAAACTGACTATGTTGCTATTGATCGCTAGATAGCGTCTTAATTGGAACTGACTATAGCACCTCTACCGCTGATGCTTTTATACTCTATGATTTCCTCGTGGCATCTTCTAGGCGCTTCCAGAATTTTACTTAGTTATAAATTTCTCAGCTACAACTACAGATGTGTAGTTTTTATAGCTTCTCTCATACCCCATGCGCTTGTATGTGTGAGCGACACTTCCCCAATCACAATTGCATACCTTTATGAGCATTTCAGATAAGTTATCTGCATGTGCTTGTGCGTTGCTTCTCAGCTGCGTATACGTACATATGTGTAGACATAATGATTGATTCGTTTATGGAGATACAAGTGACTATCTATTTTATTGTTGTTGTGACTTCATTTACTTAGCATCAGACTAGGGATGTGAGTATCACTTAGTTGTTGTTGTTGTTGTAGCAATGCTCGCCCCACCTAATAGCCGCGACCGATCACAAATTGTCATCAATATCCTCTAACGGGAGTCCAAGGAAACTTGCCGTTTCAACAGGGGTGGACCATAAGGAAAGGGGTGTTAGAGGCGTTGGTTCCACATTACAATTAAAAAGATGGTTGGTGTCATGTGGGGACACATTGCAAGCGGGGCATACATTTTGTATGTCGGGCAGGCCTGTAGTTTCTTCCAGTGGGTAGTTTTTAGGCTTGGCGACCATATCGGTGACGCGTAGCACGTAATCGGCTGGCTAATTGCTTTGAAGGTGGTCATGAGCGTTTCTTTATCTTTTCCCCAGGTACTGCCAGCAAGGGATTTGAGGATTTTATTACGGTTCTGAATTCTCGGAACAATTGCGGTTGCGTGCGCACCAAAATGTAGATCCTGATCAAACGTCACACCCAAGATTTTGGGGTGTAGGACAGTCGGTAGCTTAGTGCCCTCGACGTGGATGTTCAATATGGTCGACATTTGGGGCGTCCATGTTGTAAATAAGGTCGCGGAAGATTTAGTCGGTGACAATGCCAGGTTTCGCGAGGCGAAAAAACTGGAGAGATCAGGGAGATAGCCGTTTATTTTATTGCATAGCTCATCGATCTCTGGGCCTGGGCCTGTGGCCATTATTGTGCAGTCATCGGCGTAGGAAACGATTGTGACTCCTTCCGGTGGTGAAGGTAGCTTAGATATGTAGAAATTAAACAAAAGTGGGGATAGGACACCACCCTGTGGCACCCCTTGTTTAATTCTCCTTGGTTTTGATGTTTCGTTTCTGAATTGCACCGATGCCTGCCGACCACCCAGATAATTTGCGGTCCACCTTTTAAGACATGGGGGAAGGGTAGACCCTTCCAGGTCTTGCAGTAATGAGCCATGGTTGACCGTATCAAAGGCTTTTGATAGGTCTAGCGCTACGAGTACTGTTCTATGGTGGGGGTATTGATTCAAACCGCAATTTATCTAGGTGCTAATGACATTTAGCGCGGAGGTAGTGCTATAGAGTTTTCTGAAGCCATGCTGATGAGGGGCTAGCTGCAAATGTGCTTGGAAATAAGGGAGCAAAATGGCTTCAAGCGTCTTTGCCACTGGCGATAGGAGAGATATCGGACGATATGACTCACCTACGTTAGCTGGTTTCCCAGGCTTTAGTAGCGGGACCACCTTGGCCATTTTCCATTTCTCGGATATGGCAAAGGTGGAGAGAGACAGGTTGAAGACATGCGCTAAATATTTGAAACCCTCTTTCCCTAGGTTTTTAAGCATCGGCATGGCTATGCCGTCTGGGCCCATTGCTTTGGATGGTTTAGCGCGACCAATGGCGTCCTCAACCTCTCTAGCGGTGATGGTGATTGGTGACGCGCTGAATTTGTGTTTATGTGCGTGTCTATTGAATCTCCGTCTATCTTTGTCGACCGTAGGATGCATTATATATTGTCGGCAGAAAGCGCTCGCGCATTTTTCCGCATCCGACAGCACCTTATCGCCAAAGGCGATGGAAACTTTGTCTTTGTGCTTAGTCGGATTCGATAGGGACTTTACGTTGGACCAAAGTTTACCTACACCGGTAGAGAGGTTACAACCTCTTAGGTGCTCTTCCCATTTCGCCCGCTTGTGTTCGTCCACAAGCAATCTGATGCGTTGGTTTATATCCCTTATTTGGGGGTCGCCTGGATCAAGCTGTCTTATAAGGTCGCGTTCCCTCGCTAAGCTCGCGGCCTCCGCGGGAATGAAATGTGCCGAGGCGGATTCAATGACCTTACGGAAGGCACGCTCCCCTTGGCGGGCATCAGTCGGGATAGGGAGGGCAGCAAAGCTGCTGTCTGTTGCAGATTTATATTCTTCCCACTTTCCTTTTTTGAAGTTTATGAAAGTGCGTTTTTCGGTGATGATGAAGTCGGCGGTACGTTCGAACGAAATAAGTATGGGCAGGTGGTCGGATGCCAATGTTACCATCGGCTGCCAGTTGACGCAGTTTACGAGTTCTGCGCTCACGATTGAGATATCTGGCGAGCTATGACAGCTTCCTACCATACGTGTGGGGGCGTGTCCGTTTATTGTGCAGAACGTCGTTTCTTCTATTTGATCCGCCAACATCTCACCCCTACTGTCCGCCCGCAAGTTTGAATGCCATAGGTCGTGATGGGCATTGAAATCGCCTAAGATAATGCGATTGTTGCCAGTGAGTAAGGCCTCGATTTTAGGGCGGTATCCACTGGGGCAACAGGTGACAGGAGGGATGTAGATGTTGATGATTTCTAGATTTGCATCGCCTGACCGGACAGATAGGCCTTGACGTTCTAAGACATTGTCCCTGCGGTCGATGCCAGGATCAAATATATGATATTGCACAGAGTGGTGTATAATAAACGCGAGGCCCCCCCCCCATTTCCGCTCTCGCGGTTCTTCCTGTGGACATTATACCCAGAGCAGGTCTGCAATGCAGATCTTGCTGTGAGTTTAGTCTCTTGAATCGCAGCAATGCGGATGTTGTGCCGCTTCATGAAATCGACTATCTCCGTAATCTTCCCAGTTAGTCCATTACAGTTTAACTGCAGAATTCTGAAGTGCATGAGGGGTGACGCCGCCACTCTAGGGGTAAGTGACAGGTGACTACGCCTAGGTTGTGGAAGGCCAGGACGCAATTGCTGTTGTGGCCTTGGGACTGGGCGCCCTTGGGCAAGCATTGGGGTACCCGGATGATTTGGGTTTGCGACCTCGCAACATGGCGCGATGAAACCCGTCGAGGGGTTGCCGTCGCGGAGATCAGAACATCTAGGAAAGTGACACCACCCAAGGCAGGAGCTGCATTGAGCGGATGTCGCAAACCTATATATTCTGTGCTGGCAGACGGTGCAAACGGAGGTAGGGACTAAGAGTCTGTTTCCCTGACCTGCACGATTGCTGCCAGAAAAGAGGGGGGGGGGGGGGGGGGGGGGAGAAGAAGACGGGGGCAGGGGCTGATGCTCAGCATTGCTACCAGCTCTACTACGAAGGTAGTAGTTATGAGTGGTATCAGCTGTTTGAGTTGTTGGCGCCGTGGGGCGCGAGCAGCAGCGGGTACTTGTTGTGGCTTGCTGAGCAGCGAGGCTGCTGGAAGGTAGTGGAGGGGCGCTTAGGCGTAGACTACGGGACGCCCTTGGGCATGAGCAGCAAGGAGCCACAAAAGATTTATAAAAGTTACGTGGACGTCGGGTTTTGGGATCAAGCCCAGAACAACCTGTCCGATGCAACCATCCCTTGCACGAGACACACTGAACAGAGTATGACCGTCCTAAAAAGATTCTTTTCTGGCAAATGCAGCAAAACCATTTCTCAGGACCGAGGTCAGGAGACGGACCCGGATTGGGTTCGATACCTTCCCGGAGTAAGAGAATATGTAGCAGTCCTGCTGCAAGGAGCTGCTGGGAGGATGACAATTTGTGGGAGGGACGAAACAAATTAAATGGGGTCACACTGAAATGACAGTCCTTGGTCAAGAAAAATCCCGAGTCGCTCCGGTACATAGAACCGACTGCCTTGGGAAGCGTATCACTTAGTGTCACTCATGATCGTCACACTGCCCTCAACCTAAGTCTGATCGTCCCGATCAGACAAATCTTCCGATCTAAATGCCGATAGCATCTCCAAATGTACCACTCTTCTACTCCGTGGTTTCCCAATGCTTTGTATGCGGTAGATGGTATCACTGATCTTCTTCACAACCTTGTACGGGCCTTCCCAACTGCACCGAAATTTGGCTGGAACACCTTTCCGCCGGTGAGGGTTGTATAGCAGTACCAAATCTCCCTCCCGGAAACCTTCCGAATTATTTTCCTTGTCGTACCTGTGTTTCATCTTAGTACTCATTATCCAGGATCGTTCCCTCGCACTCTGTTGCTTGGCCAATGAAGAACTACTTCGTAGAATTTGATCTTGACGGATTGACTTTGCATCATGAGTATCGTCTTGACGTTTCACAACAGTAGTGCGCGCTGGCTTGAAACCACCCTTGCATTTTTTCTGGAAAATTCTTTCAGTCATTTTAGTGCATCCATTAGGGTTTGTCAATGCCGGTATTTTTCTCGCAGGTACTTTTAACTTTGCTTTATTTGGCCCATTCGATCCATCAACCTTTTCTTTTGACTTTCGTGGCCTTTTTCGAGCATTTTCCACCATTACTTGATTACTACTGAACCCTTTCTCCAACTTGAAGTTAAGTGGTATATCCTGGTTCTTGTACTGCATAATCCTTCTCTGCATATCGATCCTGATGTCATTGTCAACTAAGAAATCCACTCCCAATATGACTTCATCAACGATCTCTGCCGCAACGAATTTGTGTAGAACCATGACCTCCCCAATTAAGACTCCACATACCACTTCTCCCTGGACTTGTTTATACTCGCCAGTAATCGTACGCAATCTTGCTCCAGGTAATGGCTTTACTTTCCTGTTGATCAAATCAGATCGGAAAAAGGAATGAGATGCGCCCGTATCTACAGTCAGTACACGCTCCTTGCCATCCACATTTCCTTTGACGGTAAGACTGCTCGATTTCCTCCAGTTTGCGAGATAGGTATCACACGACATTCAATAGCTGGGGCAAGTTCTCGGTCTTTACATTTGAGTCGCTCTTGTTTATCTCCTCCAGCTATGCGTTTAGGACCAGCCAAGTTGGAACTACCATGACCGGTGCTGCAATGACGTGCAATGTGACTGGGGTTACCGCACTTGAAACACTTCATAACTCCGGCATTGTTTTGTTGTAATCTCTTCAGTGCTTCCAAAATTGTGTCTACCCAATCTGGTCTTTCCACTTCCACGCGATGAGCTTTGTATGCGGGCTTACTCAAAAGTGACGCTGTTTCCTGAGTCAGTGCATGGGATACCGTTTCAGCAAATGTTGGCTTTGGGTTCGCGTATGTGTCTCGCTTCGTTTCGACCATTAATAAAGCTCTGAATCTTTACCCTTTCAGTGTATTCCACGGGTGCGTCCGCATTTGCAAGATGAGCCAATCTTTCAACATCCGAAGCAAACTCCTGTAATGTCTCATTTGCTTTTTGGTAACGGTTTTGCAACTCAACTTGGTATATCTGTTTTCTATGCTCGCTTCCATAACGTCTCTCGACAGCGGCCATCAATGCTTCATAGTTGTTCCGCTCTCTCTCGGGAATCGTCTGTAGGATTTCGGCTGCTGGCCCCTTCAAAGCTACGAATAGAGCAGCAACTTTATCTTCAGCGTTCCAGTTGTTCACTTCTGACGTCTTCTCAAATTGAAGCTTGAATACATCGAAAGAAACAGAGCCGTCAAAAGATTGAGTTTTTACCTTCGGATTGCTCGCTGTAACAGCTGGGCGATTTAGTTGTAACTGTTGCATAAGACCTTTCAACGCTTCTATCTCGGCATCAACTTTGTCCTCGAGTTGTAAAATTTTTGCATCCTTCTCTTCCAGTTTCGCAAAGAGCTGCGATGATACCTGTTCCGAAATTTTTGTCGACATTCCAGATATACGTGCCTCTTGCGCTTCCAGTTGAGATGACATATATGTCTTCTGTTCTTCCAATTGAGATGACATTCGCGACGCCATTTCTGAAATGCGTGCCTCCTGTGACTCCAGCTGAGATGCCATTGTCGGTGTTTGTACAGATATTGTGCTCGTCACTGTCTGCGGTGTATCGTTTTTTTCTTCCATTTTTGTTGTTGTTTTGTCGCTATCATAATGAAAGACATACTCCTCAGCATTGTAGATTCCTTCAAATACCATAGCTACACTTATTTATCGCCAGAAGTAGCCAATCCACGGACTTCCAACTCCTCCTTCAGTTGCTGGATCGTCAATTCACTCAACTTTGCCCTGTCCAAGTTGTATTCCCAATCTTCGGAAGTTATTCAACATTTCCTCTTCTGACACCAATTGTAACGAATTTGCTGCAATTCCCCTTATTTTTAATCTTCTGCCAACGTTCGTATCGCTAAATTGTTGAATAAATAACTCCAATATTGAATAATGGAAAATGGCCTTTATTAAAGTACTTCACAATAACACTTATACTTTGCAACGAATAGCTTGCTTAATAACCAAACTGACTATACTGCTATTGATCGCTAGATAGCGTCTTAATCGGAACTGACTACCTCTACCGCTGATGCTTTTATACTCTATGATTTCCTCGTGGCATCTTCTAGGCGCTTCCAGAATTTTACTTAGTTAGTTATAAATTTCTCAGCTACAACTACATATGTGTAGTTTTTATAGCTTCTCTCATACCCCATGCGCTTGTATGTGTGAGCGACACTTCCCCAATCACAATTGCATACCTTTAGGAGCATTTCAGATAAGTTATCTGCATGTGCTTGTGCGTTGCTTCTCAGCTGCGTATACGTACATATGTGTAGACATAATGATTGATTCGTTTATGGAGATACAAGTGACTGTCTGCTTTATTGTTGTTGTGACTTCATTTACTTAGCATCAGACTAGGGATGTGAGTATCACTTAGTGTCACTCATGATCGTCACTGTATTATTATTACTTCATGTAAGTATTGTTCAATCGGAATTGACTGGTCACAAATGTTAGGTATAGTATGGTAACGCCATGGCCGGGAATAATTCCCAATCACAAGCAGCATTGGTTGGCCTATTGTGCTTTAAGCTATTCATTTTTTCTTCTTTATCATTGTAATTTGCTGACAGTCGTTTTCGTACATTGCTTCAATAAAGTTCGTGTATTCTTAAATCGTATGTTTCTTTTTTTATTAACAAGAAACATTGGCGACCGTGACAGGACGGTGAAGCAAGCATTTCGTTATAAAAAACAAAATACAACTATACATATAAAGGTGCTCGCTGCCGTCAAGAACACAAACAAAGTGGAGTACACGGAAAAGAGAACAATTTGGAGCCTCAAATTTTAATATACAGAGCAGTACATGTTCTCGTATACATATCGTAATTAGTGCTGCATTGGTATAATACACACAGCCTACGCACTTTTCACAAGCATATTGTTTTATATTGCGGTTCTTTACATTGCACTGTTTGGTTTTCTGAGTATATGTACATATATATCGTAATTATTGCTGCATTTGCCTGAACACAGCCTACGCACATAATCGCAAGCATATTGTTTTATATTGTGGTTCTTTACATTGCCCTCAGTCGCATTCGCACGGTTTGTTTTTGCTTAATACGGTAATAAGCAGATTGCATATAAAAGGAAAAGTACTGTTTTCAGCGAAAAATATCACACCATATCTCCGTTTTATTTTTTGGTGCTTTACTTTGGCTTCAGTCCGTGTGCACGTTTTGTTTTTTACCTACATACGGGAACAAGCAGTTTGCAATTTAAATAAATTTGAGGAAACAACAATCAACACACAATTTTTGAGATCTAAAAGCCGGAAACATGCCGACGGACGATGATACCAATGATACATCGGTGGAATTGCCACCGCTGCGTCAACAACGCAGTTCAATGAAGCGGAATATCACAAACCTTAAAACTAAAATTGAAAGGGAAGGTGCTACAGCTGACGCCACGATTCTAGAGTGCCAATTGCAAATATTGGAATCATATTTCAAGCAAGTATGTCATATACAAACCCAAATTGAAAAACTTTGCTTTACAGACAATGGCCGCAGTGATTTAGAGGAACTCTTCATCACGACCAAGTCAAAATTATTAGGATTCTTGAACAAAGCACGTCGATCAAGCAGCGCTGAATTAAGCTATTTTAATACAACGACCCCTTCGCTTTCTTCACATCGCTTGCCGAAATTAAAGTTGCCGAAATTCGACGGCAAGTACACAGAATATTCTCGATTTATACATACGTTTGAGTCGTTGGTACACGAGGACTCGTCTTTATCACAAATTGACAAATTTAATTATCTTCTTGATTGCTTGTCGGGGGCTGCGCGAGCAGTTATTGAACCATTTCACGTTACCGAAGCAAATTATCAGCGAGCGCTGCAAAGACTAAAAGAGCGCTTTGACAATAAAACCCTAATTTTTATTGAACATATAAAGATTCTGCACACGTTGCCATCAATGAATAAAGGCGATCACATCGCTTTGCGATCACTTATCGACAACGTTGCTTCTATTAAAGGGGCTTTATTATCGATTGGCTCCGAGAAGGACATAATGGAAGCGTTGCTAATTGATATTATTATAACCAGGTTAGATGCTGACTCAAAAAAGGCTTATGATGAACGCCAAGAATTTAAAGAACTCCCATCGTTTGAAAAGTGTTACACTAATCTAAGCCATCGTTGTCAACTTCTCGAGAGTTGGAATAAGCGCTCCCCTGACGTGGCTAATCACATTCCCAATTCGAAGGTAAGCAAATCAAAAGCTTTCGTCACCTCCAAATCAAAATGTGTCTGTTGCCAAGCAGGCGACCATCTCATTCATCGATGTATGAAATTTTGCAACATGAGTGTGGCCCAGAGATTTGACTTAGCTAAGCTATCATCCCTATGTATTAATTGTTTGGGTACAGGTCATGTGGTCGCTAAGTGTCCATCACAAACGCGATGCCGGGTGTGTAACACTTTGCACCATACATTGCTACATCGAGTGCCTTCATCTGGAGAGACACCTCTTTCATCTTCATCGACCTTTTCGTTTTCGCACTCTGGTTCAGCTCCAGCATGGAAGTCCGGATCAAACCAACCAACCAACTGAAATTTTACATCGCAAACACCTACTACATTATTGGCACGGGCTAGTGGTTGCTCTATCATTCCAACAGCAATCGTTTTGATTAAGGATGCTTGCGGCATCTTCCAACCAGTTCGTGCCTTATTGGATTCTTGCTCTGAGCTGAATTTTATGACGCTTGAAACTGCAAAGCGTTTACGTCTACATCAAATTCGTTTCAATCAGGAAGTAGCAGGGATCGCAGGCGCTATCGAAAGAGTATCCACTCAGGTAGAAACCACGATTCAGTCACGGTTTTCAAATTTTAATTGTACTGCAGAGTTTGTGGTTGTCAATACGATATCATCAAGACAGCCTAGCCAATATATATATACAAAAAGTTTAGAATTTCCTCCAAACGTCAATTTGGCGGGTCCCTATTTTTTTAAGCCACATAAAATAGATCTGCTTATTATTGCGGAAATGTATGGCAATCTTTATCCTCTTGGCGCACACGTTTTGAAATCCGATCTATATGTAGACGATGTCCTTACAGGCGCCGATACTCTAGAGGAGGTAAAGCAACGCAAATTCGAATTAACCCAGTTATTAGCGATGGCCAAACTCGAACTCGCTAAATGGAACAGCAACTGCATTGAACTTTTCACGAACTCAGATGAGGTAGCCATTCAGCTGGCCTGCGGCGTTACTAGTACACTGGGAATGTTATGGAAACCAAGGTCAGATCAATTTTGTTTCCAATTTAATGACGAACCCCACAGGAATACTACAAAGCGTTTGATTCTTTCAAAGACAGCAAAGATATATGACTTACTAGGGCTTTTGAGTCCAATTGTAATTCGATGCAAGATGCTTCTCCAAGCACTTTGGTTACACGGTGCCTCATGGGATGAGGAAGTAACCAAGCCACTTTCCGATTTATGGGCTAACATAGAAGATGATCTACCTAATATAAACACAATTTCCGTTCCTCGCTACGCATTTACTTCACCGTCACAGAGAGGCGAACTGCACGGGTTTGCAGATGCCTCCGAGCGAGCTTATGGATGCTGCATTTATACCAGAATTTGGCACAATGGTACGTATAAAATTAATTTGCTTATTGCCAAGTCCAAAGTAGCTCCAGTAAAGGCACAGTCTGTACCAAGGTTGGAGCTGTGCGCTGCATTGCTTTTAATACGAACATGAAAAAAGTTTGAAGTGAACCGCAAGCAGAATATGAACACAGTATATTTTTGGACGGATTCAACCACGGTCCTTCAGTGGTTAAAAACTCATTCCTCGACTCTTACTTCATTTGTCGCCAACCGGGTCTCGGAAATCCAGGAACATTCGCAGGGCATCATATGGCGACATGTTCCATCGAAGCATAATCCGGCCGATTTAATTTCACGCGGCTGCAGTGCTGCTGATCTATGTAGCACAATATGGTTTTCTGGCCCATTATTCCTTAGTAAGGAGTCAAAACATTGGCCGGAGCTGGTAGTCGTCACCGACGCACCAGTGGAAGAGCAGCGTAAGCCCAAACGAACTCAGTGCTATAAAACAAATCACATAACACACATTGTAAATTATATCGTCAATCGAAATTCCTCATACATCCGCATCCTTCGCATAATAGCATTTATTCATCGCGTATATAACACAATTCCACCGCAAAGAAAGATGCAAATACAACATGTAGAACCCATTTCTGCTGCGGAACTCAATAATGCATTCAATTTTGTTGCCGTAACCTTACAATGCGATTTCTACTCTTCGGAAATTAATGCATTAGAGAACAATAAAAATATACCTCCATCGTTTCAGAAACTGTCGCCACTTGTGCCAACTGCAAATATTTAAGAAGATGCTCACCCTTGTTAGAGTAGGCGGACGGTTGTTGCAAGCACCTATTCCAATAGAAGCAAGATGCCCGCTAATACTGCCTCACGACCATCGTTTCATAATCCTCTATATAGAGCACTTACATCGCACAAATCTTCACGCTGGACCGAAGGTTCTATTAGGTTTGCTCCGACAGCGCATTTGGATTGTGAGGGCTAGAGAAACGGTACGCAAGGTTGTGCGACAATGTGTTCATTGCTTCAAATATCGACCAATATTGCAACAACAAATCATGGGACTCTTACCAGCGGACCGATTTCATACAGAGCGGCCATTTTATATTTGCGGAGTGGATTTTTGTGGTCCTTTCCTTACCAGTTACCGTATCAGGAGTAAGGTTCCCTACAAAACCTATGTGGCGATCTTTGTGTGCTTTTCGACGAAAGCAATACATATGGAATTAGTTTCCGATTTAAGTGCCGATGCGTTTATATACTGTCTCAAACGATTTATAAACCGGCGAGGCGTTCCACATCGAATTTACTGTGACAACGCAACAAATTTCGTGAGGGCTCACAACAAATTGCAAGATTTTTACCAGCGCTACTTGTGCGATCAAAGGCGAAAGGAAATTTCCGACTTTTCGTCCATCACAGGTTTCGAATTCCATTTTATCCCACCGCGATCGCCGCATTTCGGTGGGCTCTGGGAAGCTGTTGTTAAATCAGCAAAGCAACTTTTTACCAAATACTTATCCCAAGGTGGTCTCACGTATGAGGAACTCTTGACAGTCATAGTTGAAGCAGAAGACATTCTTAACTCTCGTCCATTGGTAACAATGTCAAACGATCCTAATGATGGAAGCGTCTTGACGCCATCTCACTTTCTCATTGGTGAAGCGATTAGGAGCGTACCCGAACCCAATTGTGACACCAACAAGCTATCATATTTATCACGATGGCAACGCATCACCCATATAAAAAATCTGTTTTGGCAACAATGGCGGCGTGACTACCTCCATGAGCTGCAGCAGCGATCCAAATGGCTAACTGACCCAGCTAACGTAGAACTTCATCAGCTTGTACTTTTATATGAAGATAATATACCATCTAACCAGTGGCCATTAGGCCGAATTACGAACGTTATCCCAGGTCCAGACAAAAAGGTCCGAGTGGTGGAAATTAAAACAGCAAAGGGAATTCTTCGCCGACCAGTTCATAAACTAGCCCCATTACCATCAGGATTTTGAAAGGATCCTTTCAACGGGGGCAGGATGTTCAATCGGAATTGACTGGTCACAAATGTTAGGTATAGTATGGTAACGCCATGGCCGGCGATAATTCCCAATCACAAGCAGCATTGGTTGGCCTATTGTGCTTTAAGCTATTCATTTTTTCTTCTTTATCATTGTAATTTGCTGACAGTCGTTTTCGTACATTGCTTCAATAAAGTTCGTGTATTCTTAAATCGTATGTTTCTTTTTTTATTAACAAGAAACAAGTATTGTTTTCAATAAAACCGTTTAACTAAAAATTTTTTTTTAATTATTTAATTTGTATCTTTAATATTGTTACGAATTTACTTGGAATTTGTGTAGAACCATGACCTCCCCAATTAAGACCTCACATACCACTTCTCCCTGGACTTGGTTATACTCGCCAGTAATCGTACGCAATCTTGCTCCAGGTAATGGCTTTACTCTGCTGTAGACCAAATCAGATCGAATCAAGGAATGAGATGCCCCCGTATCTACAGTCAGTACACGCTCTTTACCATCCACATTCCCTCTGTTGGTAAGACAGCTTGATTTCCTTCCAATCTGCGACACAGATATCACAGGACATTCAATAGCAGGGGCAAGTTTTCGTTCTTTACATCCGACACGCTCTTGCTCATTTCCGCCAGCTTTGCGTTTACGGCCACCCACATTGGTGGAACTATTAGGACCAAGATCGCAATGACGTGCAATGTGACCTGGGTTGCCGCACTCGAAACATCTAATAACTCCGGCATTCTTCTGTTGAGATCTCTTTAGTGCTTCCAAAATTGTGTCTACCCACTCTGGCCTTTCTACTTCCACACGGCGTGCTTTGAAAACTGGCTTACACAGAAGCGACGCTGTTTCCTGAATCAGAGCATGCGACACCGTTTCAGCAAATGTTAGTTTTGGATTCGCATATGTAGCCCGCTTCGTTTCCACATCTCGTATGCCATTTATAAAGCTCTGAATTTTTTACCCTTTCAGTGTATTCTACGGGTGCGTCCGCATTTACCAAATGTGCCAACCTTTCAACATCCGAGGCAAACTCCTGCAAAGTCTCATTCGCTCTTTGGTGACGGTTTTGCAACTCAATTTGGAATATCTGTTTCCTATGCTGGCTTCCATAACGTCTCTCGACAGCGGCCATCAATGCTTCATAGTTGTTTCGCTCTCCTTCGGGAATCGTCTGTAGGATTTCGGCTGCTGGCCCTTTCAATGCCATGAACAGAGCTGCAACTTTATCTTCCACATTCCAGTTGCTCACTGCTGCGGTCTTCTCAAACTGTAGCTTAAAGACCTGGAAAGGAACAGAACCGTCAAAGGATGGTGTTTTTACCTTTGGATTACTCGCTGAAACTGCTGGACGATTTAGTTGTAACTGCTCGATACGTCCTCTCAAAGCATCCACCTCGGCCTCGATTTTATCCTGTCGACCACTGAAGCCTTCATGAAACTGGGTTAGTTTTTCTTCCATATGCGCTTCCAGTTTAGATGATATACGGGGTTCCTGCTCTTCTAGTTGTGTGGAGATCTGACATAATATCTGTGCTGAAATTTGTGCTGACATTTCCGAAATACGCGTTTCTTGTGCTTCAATCTTTGATGTTATACGTGTCTCTTGGGATTCCATCTATGATGACATATACGTTTTCTGTTCTTCTAGTTGAGATGACATGTACGTTTTCTGTTCTTCCATCTTGGATGTTAAACGTGTCCCCTGCGATTCCAGCTGAGATGCCACTATTATTGCAGCCAATATCATGTTCAAGTCTGTGCTCGTAACTGTCTGCGATGTTTCGTTTTCCTCTTCAGTTTTTGTTGTTGTTTCGTCCCCATCAGGATAAAAGACAAACTCGTCCACATCAATTCCTTGCGACTCCATTACCTCTCGTAGCCGTGCTTGAAGTTCGATCTTATTGCCAGTTGTATTTAATCCACGGTTCTCCAACACCTTTTTCAGTTGCTGGATCTTCAATTCACTGAACTTTGCCATGTCCAAGTTGTATTCCCAATCTTCGGAATTTATTCAACAATTCCTCTTCTGACACCAATTTTTACGAATTTACTTGCAAATCCTCTTATTTGCAATCCTCCGCTAAGTTCGAATCACTAAACTGTTGAATAAATAACTCCAATATTGAACAATGGAAAAATGGCCTTTATTAAAGTACTTCACAATAACACTTATACTTTGCTACTCGCTGGCTCAATAACCAAACTGATTGATAACTCAAATGAAACTCTACTATTGGCCGCCAGATCGCGTGCTTAATCAAACTGATTGATAGCTCAACTCAAACTGAATTACAGCGCCTCTACATCTGTCGCCTTTTATACTCTTTGGTTTCCTCGTTCGCATTTTTCTAGAATCTACTAGCATTGTCCATGAGCTCTCAAACTTCTCAGCTATAACTAAAATTGCACAATTTTATACATCTTTTAGGCGCTTCCAGAATCTACTGGTCCAGTAGCTCTCAAACTTCTCAGATATATGCATGTGTTAGTGCATTGACGCTCCGCTGCTCGTATACGTACATGGTACATATATTTAGACGCAATTATTTATTCGTTTATGTAGATACATAATGATTGAATTATTGATGTGAATGTTTGTAGTTTACAGTCTCTCGCGCACACATAGGCGTATAAGTAAATGCTTCTGTGTGTGACATCTCTCGGCTGCCTTATATATGTGTATACATGATTTGATTATTGACGTAAATATCGCTTAGCATGCCTTAGCATCGCTTTAGTGATGGTATAGCCTAGTGATGCTAATATCCGTGACAATATTAAATTGTGATCTAAGTAATAAGCCTCCTGTAGGTGGGGTGGTGTTTTTAGGATTGGAGGATTATCCCTACCTGTATTTTCTTTCATTGAGTAATCTTTAGGCTTGGCGACCATATCGGAGCCGCGTAGCGTGCTATCGGCCGGCCAATTACTTTGTAAGTGGTAATTAGCGTTTCTTTATCTTTACCCCAAGTGCTGCCGTTAAGAGATTTGGGGATTTTATTACGGCTCTGGATTTTTGGTATAATTGCGGCTGCATGCTCCCCAAAATGTAGATCTTGATCCAAGGTCACACCCAAGATTTTAGGGTGTAAGACAGTCGGTAGCGTGGTGCCATCGGCGTGGATGTTCACTATGGTCGACATTTGGGCGTCCATGTCGTAAATAAGGTCGCCGATGATTTGGTCGGTGACAATGTTAGTTTTCGCGAGGCGAAGAAACCGGAAAGATCAGGGAGATAGCTTTTTAGTTTGTTACAAAGCTCATCGATCTGTGGGCCTGTGCCTGTGGCCATTATTGTGCAGCCATCGGCGTAGGAAACGATTGTGACTGCTTCTGGTGGTGAAGGCGGCTTTGATATGTAGAAGTTAAAAAAAGGTGGGGTTAGGACACCACCCTGTGACACCTCTTGTATAATTCATCTTGGTTTTGATGTTACGTTCCTGAATTACACCGATGCTGGCGGACCAGACAGATAATTTGCGGTCCACCTTTTCGAGACATGGGGGAAGGGAGACCCTTCCAGGTCTTGGAATAACATGCCATGCTTGACCGTATCAAAAGCTTTTGACAGATCTAACGCAGTGGGTACTGTCCTATGGTGGGGTTCAATTTAATCCGCAGTGTAACCCCATTTCATTTGTTGCGTCCCTCCCACAAATTGACATCCTTCCAGCAGATCCTTGCAGCGGGCCTGCGCCATACTCTCCTTCTCCGGGAAGGTGTCGAACCGAATTCGGGTCCTACACCTGATACCGGTCCTGAGAAATAGTTTTGCGGCATATGCCGTAAAATAATCTATTTAGGACGGTCACACTCTTGTCAGTGTGTCACGTGCAAGGAATGGTTGCATCGGACAGTTCCTGCAGCCTCTTCCAGTATGTGTTTTTAAGATCAGGCGACCAAACTGGTGACGCGTAGCAGTGACCGACCAATTGCTTTGTACGTGGTTAGCAATGTTTCTTAATTTTTCCCCAGGTGCTGCCGGGAACCGAACCGCAACAAAGTTTTTGTTTTACTTTAGTTACAATTTTGGTGGCATGCGTCTTGAAGGTGAATACTAGGTCTTAGACCTTGCTTTCAAATAACGAGATTATCTTCTTTTTTGTACTTAACTCCTCGACACTTCGGTTGCTTAAGCTGAGATGAGTAGTAAAATTTGACGTTATTGAACAAAGTGGCAAAGATAAAGCCCGAGTTAAAGTTGACATAGTCATAACCATATTTTTACTTATCCATATCAAATTGGCATCAGTTATTGTGGTGCCTTAACCTAAAAATCGTGAAAATTTCACAAAAAATAGCGTAAAATCATTATGGTCCCACCCTCGATTTCGGAGGTCTACGGGGATATTTTTTGGAAATATCTTTCGATAGAAATAAAATTTTTAACTTGCGCTTTCCGATTTCTAGGTTCAAAACGCGTCTTCTAACACCTCTTCCGATATTTTTGAACGAGTTTTAGCAGTTGTGAGCTAAAGTAAAATATTACTCTTGAGTTTAAACTCGCACTCAAAAATCTAACATAAATCGATTGGCGATCGTTTATTAAATAACTATAGTTATCTTTCACCACAAATCCAAAGAGGATAAATATAATAAGAGCTGTCACTCGTTATTTTTTAGGCATTTACTCGATGTAAACTGTGAGGTAGTCGCTACTTTTGTTTTATGAGGGACACTTTTGAATTGCCTTCCATTTATCCATGCGGTGTTGTCACTTTATGCAAACGCGCTTTTTGGAAAGAGAATTAAATAATTAATTAAATACAGTCGGAAAAATAAACACAAATACCCCAGGAAAATGTATAGAAGACATTTATGAACATCTCACCCAAAAAAAAAGTAACGACTACCTCACAGTTTACATCGAGTAAATGCCAAAAAATAACGAGTGACGGCTCTTATTATATTTATCCTCTTTGACAAAAGTAGCGACTACCTCCAGTTTACATCGAGTAAATGCCTAAAAAATAACGAGTGACGGCTCTTATTATCAAAGAGGATAAATATTATTATATAAGAGAAGGCATATTATTATATTTATCCTCTATGTTATTATATCTATCCTCTTTGAAAATCACTCACAGAAGATTGCGCATTCACGAGTTCAAAATTGCTCCATTCTGCGCATCAACGTCACAGTTGACTGCTTGAGGGAATGAAAGAAAGAGAAAAAAGGAAGAGCTAAAGGAAAATGACGTATGAAATGCCCATAAAACCAGCTGATCTTTTGTTTACATGCGCAATGCGCAATCTTTTTTGTGTGATTTGTGGTTTTCTTTATCTATAGATTGTTTGATTAGAATTGTTCCCATCGATAATCCGTAAATTTTGTGTGCAAATGAGTTTTCAGTTTTTCTTATAAGGTGTAAAATTATATCCATTTAAACACGTTGTTATATGAACGCACCTAGTAATATTCTTGATAAACTTAATTTTCGATCAGCTGAATTATTGCCAAAAAAATGTTTAATTGATATACAAATTAAAAAATGCCAAGATTAAGTGAAAAATTAAAACTAAAACATCTTTACTAAGAAATTCTTGTAAATGGCTTGCTGGTGTCGGATATTTCTGATGAAAAGGACGGCAGTTATGTTTACAATGTTGCGTTTTCACCATGAAATGTGCGCGTAAATTTATACAAAGTGTGTAAATGATTTTTCATACAAAATTTGACAGTTCGTTTACGCACTAGATAAATTAATACGTTTACACACTTTAAGGGCCAATTAAACTTCCTTAAGTGCAAATTAAACTTCCTTAACCCTAACGCCATAGTCGTAACCATCTCCAATGTCATCGATTAATGGTGCCTTAACTTAAAATCGTCAAAATTTCATAAAAATGAAGAAAACGCAAAAAATTACAAACATGTACCACAAAAAATAAGTCTCTTAGTCATATCGTAGCCAAAACAACGAATAAAATATACAAAAAGTTATTAAATTCACCAACTCAAATATTTTTAGGTTATGGATATGGCGAGAAACCAAAAACCAATTGGTTGGCTATGGTATGGTTATGGCGTTAGCGTTATGGTATGGCACCATGAATCGATTACATTGATTTCCATAAGGTAGGTTCGATCAGCTGTTTTACCTGGTTATGGCTTTATGGTTATAAGTCACCATTAAATCGCCTTTTAACCGTGAATCCATAGTCGAAACCATATCCATAACCATCTCCAATGTGATCGATTAATGGTGCCTTAACCTAAAAATCGTGCAAACTTCATAAAAATGAAGAAAACGAAAAAAATTAAAAACATATTCCACAAAAGATAAGTCTCTTAGTCATAACTTATCCAAAACATTGAATCAATAAACAATTATTTTTAAAAAAATCTTTATTGCACAAGGAAAAATTATGAAGTGAAAAAAGTTTTGTTTTCAAAAATCAATACATTTAAATATTTCACAAAGAGTTCTTGAAATAAAAATATTAAAACAAGCGGAATATTAATAACAAGTGGGTTAAGCATATATGACACTACTTTATTTTTGTTTGGATTCCAAGCTAAAAAAAACTGACGAAACTTTATCGGAACTTCGAAACAAAAAACAATTTCTATCATGAAAAAGCGAGACCACTATTCCCCCAAAATTAGTGAGTTTGACATGTTTTTGTTTATGTTTTACATTTTATTTTTACATAAACACTTTTAACAATAAAAACATTGCAAATAACACGCGAAAATTATTTCGGTCTCTAATGGTTCACTTTTTTCACAAGAAAGTTGATTTTAATTGTGTTTTTATTCACCAAATTTTCAAACTAAAACAAAATTTTCATGTGTCAGAAAAAAATAAAGAAAAAACGGCCGAATGTCAAAAAAACTTATCGAAATACAAACTGGCTTGTTTGTTTTCAATGAACTAGATTGTATTTTCCTTGTATTTCGTTAGTTTTTTGAAATATAGTTTACACACTTACACCAGTACTGAAGCCGTATTAGGAGGGAGAGCGACAAAAAATTGAAGATAAAATACAAGAAATAATACACGAAAATAAAGTAGTGTCATATAGGCATTACCACAGCACCATTAATCGATTACATTGATTTCCATAAGGTAGGTTCGATCAGCTGTTTTACTTGGCTATGGTTTATGGTTGAAAAGGCATCAATTATTAAGGGCCAATTAATGGTGACTTATAACCATAAAACCATAACCAGATAAAACAGCTGATCGAACCTACCTTATGGAAATCAATGTAAACGATTAATGGTGCCATACCATAACGCTAACGCCATAACCATATCATTGCCAACCAATTGGTTTTTGGTTTCTCGCCATATCCATAACCTAAAAATATTTGAGTTGGTGAATTTAATACCCTTTTTCAGATTTGTTTGTCATTTTTTGCGTTTTCTTCATTTTTTATGAAATTTTCACGATTTTTAGGTTAAGACACCATTAATCGATCACATTCGAGATGGTTATGGATATGGGTATGGTTGGCGTTAGGGTTAAGGAAGCTTAATTGGCCCTTTACCCCTTCATAAGGCATTTATAAGGTTAAATGAGTCCAGCCACTGATCATTGGGACGCGTCTTAGGAAGTAATCAGGCAATAATTAAACTCGCTGCACCCACGGTTCAACTCTATGGTTGGCTCATCTGTACAGCAACAAGTTATGTCTGTTCAAATTGTCAAAATCTGTGTATTGGTATTAGGCGAATGGAATGAAATGAAAACACAAAACATAGCAGTTTTTGTGTGTGGTAAGAAAATGTTGTCAATGTGTTGGTTTTATTTTAAATTTGCCATCTCCTTTTGACAATCTCATCGATCATGCAATGATCAAAATAAAATCAGCTGATGAGATGAGCCAACCATATAATTGAGCCATGGTCGCACCGTCGCACCATGATGGAAGTAGAGAAGGTGGCACATGTAAACATTAGTTCAGCTGTTTTTTATGGGCGATTTTTACGTCATTTTCCCTTAGCTCTTGTTTTTTCTCTCTTTCTTTCATTCGCTGAAGCAGTCAAGTGTGACGTATATGCGCAGAACGAAGCAATTTTGAACTCGTGAATGCACAATCTTTTATGTGATATGTGCCGTCGTACTATGCTCGATACATGGTTCAACTATATACAGGTTGGCTCATCTGTAAAGCAACAAAATATGTCTGTTCAAATTGTCCAAATCTGTGTATTGGTGTTGGTGCGAATGGTATGGAATGGAAACATAAAACTTAGCAGTTTTTGTATGTGTAAGTAAAATGTTGCCAATGTGTTGGTTTCATTTTGAGTTTGCCATTTCCTTTTGACAATCCCTTCGACCACGCAATGACATAAATAAAATCAGCTGATGAGATGAGCCAACCTGTACATAATTGAACCATGGCTCGATACTAGAGCTAGATTTTTTTAAGAATCGATTTTTTTCACATAGGTCCTCACTTGATCCTTTAATCGGGTGTCAATTCATGTCATGGTTTGCGTTGTTCCAGTTAAAAACTTTATGGAAGTATTTTCATAACTTATTGAAAAAACAGGAATAAGGAATTTAATTGACGAAATTTCATAAAAATTTACACTTCTGCTTTCGTGTTTGCTGCTGTCTATGTCATGAAAACAATATTGCAAACAAAGTATTGACTTAAAAAAGAAAAATTTATATATAAGCCTTTTTTGCATATATCCTTTATAGCTATGACAACATATTCATTTAAATATTATTAATTATAAATCAAATAATTTATTTTGTAGATTCATAGTCCGTATAAGTTTTGTTGCATATATACAAATAACACCATGAATTAGATGTACTAATGCTGCAAATTGAGAAAGAATGTAATTCCTTCTTTTTATTGTACTTTTTAAAGAATCTAAATATATATTCCAGACTATTTACACATCACTTGATCCTGAAGAATTTTGTATACCAAGCATATGTATTTGTCCCGGTAAGTATTACGTATATGATCATACCACAAAATAGACAAACACATGTTCAATATATTGCTTACCAGAAGTGCGCAGAAATTTCTTCATATTTCTCCTCTCCCTGGAAGCCACCAAAACAATAAAGCTAATTTTATAAAAACAAAGGCGCATAATCATAGACAAAATAAAATAGGTTTTAAATTTAGGTGCAGCTTTTTGACATGATTTTATATGAGCTATCTGTCAAAAAAGCTGCAACTAAATGTAAAACCTATTTTATTTCGACTATGAATATGCGCTAAAAACTATAGAATATGTATTTCCTCAAGCGTCCGTTAAATAGATAGTGATGAAAATTTCGATGCTTAAAGAATCAAACGATTAAAAAAAAAACGATTCTACATTTCTAAAAAAAAGATCGATTAAATCGATTAAGAATCGAATCTAAATCCAGCTCTCTTGATACATCAACATTTTTTTAACATTCCCAACTCAACCTCACTGCAATACATTGTTTACTATATAGTTTGGCAGCTTAAGTAGAGGTTATGTTGCGAATAGAGTGGAAGGCAGTGGACTAGGCAGTCGAATGTCATATAATGAAGGAATGGTGTTCGGAGATTTTTCAAAGTTAAAAAAAAAATGATAAAAGCTTTAATATAAATAAAACTATTGTTTTAATAACAACAAAAACGCCATATATATTCTGTATACATAAATTTGTAAGGATTATCTCACTTTAAAATTTGAATTAAATAATCTAAAGTTTTTTTTTGAAACTGAGTCGAGAACTGTGCGTGTGAATGTGCGAATTTTCACCGATCAGCTGTTAGTTACGCTACTTGGTAAAATTTACAATGCTGCAATACGTGTGCAGTTGTTCAGAATTCTAGTTTTAATTGTTTAATTAATTCTAGTTCAGTTAAATTGGTGCTAAAAACATCCAAAATTGTACAACAATAAGCAATTGCTTTCCCGCTATTTGTATTGCACATAATAAATTTGGTTTATTATAAATAAAATTTGTAGAACAGCGAAAAAAATTCGCTTATCAATTAAGTGTATACTCTGATGGCCGAAAGTGAAATTTTTAACGAAAAAAGCACAAAAAATGCTGCTAATTTATGTGTGACTGCATCTACCAACACTCAATTGTGTGAAAAATTTAAAAAGGTTACAGCACTTTTCTTTGACTTGGATAATACATTGATTCCCACACGCTCGGGTGATTTGAAAGCAGTGAAAAAGGTTTGTAGAAAATAAAGAAATTAGCAGAAGGGCTGGGTGCGCGGGTATACATGAAACATCTGAAAATTTTCCATTGACTTACTGATAAAGTAGAGATGGGGTGAGGGTTACTAACACGCGCACTGTTGATGTTTTATGGATTAGGTAGGGAGAGAAGTTTGCAGAAATCGCATAACACTGCCTATTAGTGTGTATCGTGGATGTAGTTCTTTATGTTAGTTTTGCGTAGAGAGGAGGGAGGAAGTAAATTTTTGTTTACTTACAATAAGCCCACATCTTCCGTGTTCGCAAGGTTCAAGGTCGAGATGAGAATGACAAATTATTTAATTCCTAAGTGGATGACTGGCAAAGGAACGATTAGGTGGGAAAATTTTAGAATAGCACCCCCCGAGTTCGGGGTAAAACTTGGTATCAAATGAAAGAGGGAGCTGTCCCGATCACAAATATATATATATTAAACTTATAATTTAAAAGTTATTTGTTGTTAAAGTTTGCAAATTTAGCAAATTTCTATAGCACTTTAAATTACAATTTACACATCTTTCAAAACCTTAATCTACATACATATCTATATAAATTGGCAAAGATAAACTTAAATTGCATTTTTGTATATTTCACATTTCATGTTTGCATTGTTTTGCTTATTATAAATGTTTTTATTAAATCAATCGCGCTTTTGTAGCAATATGCACATTTATATATATATATATATTTTATTGATGACATTAAAAAAGCTGTGCTGCCACATAAAAAAAAAAAATAAAAAAATATAAATAATACCTTACCACCATTCAGTTAATAAAGAAAAAGGAAAATATCAGCCTAATTCTAAACGAAAATTCCGTACGAGTTTTATCCCTTCTTCCATTCCTAGTGTTCTAAATAAAAATTCCTTGTGAGTATTTCACTTCTCCCTTTCCTCCTATTCTGAACAATGTTCGAAAAAGCGGAAACCGGATATGGCAGAAAAGTAGGTATTATGAATGTGAGGGAGATTTCTCTGCCATTTCATAGGAGTTTTTTCACTAGTTAAATTAAAGGGAATACATCAAAATAGTTAAAGGAAATTGGTTATTTACTATTTATGGCTCTTTTGACCATTAGCGTTTGGTGCAAATAAAAACAAACTTATTTCACCATTCCAACCCGACGTTTCGCTAGTCTCTCTAGCTTTTTCAAGGGCGATCTGTGTATTTTAATAACAAAAAGCAATACATTAATATAAAAAACAGAAAAGGCATATGTGCGTAACATTTCAATATAAGTAATCACAGTATTACATACAAACAAATATCACAAAACAAGAGGCAAAAAACACTTCGAATAATATAACACGATTTATACAGAAAACTCACATAATTGGACTATTTAAACAAATTTGTTAGAAAAAAAAATAATAAATGTAAGGCGCGATAACTTCCGAAGAGATCTAAGGCCGAGCTTCTCTTCCAATTTGCGTCGTGCTCCTCTTGATTTTCCCTACAAATTGGCCGGACGGGACCTACATGTTTTATGCCTACTCCGAACGGCATCTGCAAGGCAGATGAGTTTTCACTGAGAGATTTTCATGGCAGAAATACACGCGGGGCGCTTGCCAAACACTGCCGAGGGGCGCCCCGCTTAGAAAAATTTTCTTCTAATTTAAAAACCTTATTTCTAAAATTTTTATGTTGCTTTGCTCGGGGTGCGAACCCAGGGTATACGGTGTGGTAGGCGGAGCACGCTACCATCACACCACGGTGAATTTGTTAGAACTAAAATTATTTTCGGTACCATTTCATAGTGGTATCATTGTCATACTAAAACGAATTAATGTTAGAGACAGAGGGTGTAGGCAGCAGCAACGTCATCTGTATCTTCCAGGGATGCACCTTAACGTTAAGCTAATCGTTTATCAAAAAATTTCCACCGTTTCCGTTGAAACACTTCGAAATATTATCGATAAAGAAATTATCAAGATAAATTGTATCTCGTTTTTAACCGAAACGAAAAGCTTTCGTTAACGTTAAAAACGTTAACAAAAACGTGATACTTTATGTTTGAATTGTGCTGGCAATGCTATAACCATGGTGAAGCCGTAAGGTGGCAACAACGAGCGCACATACACACACAAACTCTATGTAATTTGTTTGTGTAATTCGTTGGTGGTAATGTCAAAAATACTCTGAGAAATGTTCGTACTGTCAAAATTCATGAGAAAAGTTGCAATCAGCTTGGATAATGCTTTCACCTTTAATGACTCCGCCATCAATCAGCTTTGCCAGCATAGTTTGAAATTAATAATCAACATAAACGATTTGATTTCGTTTTGATATGGCAGAAAACGAAACGAAATCATTTCGTTAATTTGACGATCTTAACGTTAATAAACGAAACGAAATGACTTCGTTTCGTTTATTAACGTTGATTATCGTAACCAAATGATATCGTTTCGTTGGTTAAGCATGCCTGGTATCTTCCTTTTTGTTTATTGTTTTGTCTCTTTGCAATATTCGCAGGCTTTCTAATGTGTACCTGGCTTTTCCTTGTTTATGTTTGTCTATGATTCTTGTGTTTTGTGGATCAGCTGCCTGCCCAGTTTGTGTTGTGTGTTGACATAATGAAAATTGGTTATTTTAAGAAAGAACACTTATTTGTACAAATTTGTGCTAAATTATGTATTTACATTCTACCACAATATTCTCATTCTTAATACAACGACAACAACAACCGCAATATTCTTTATTTATATCATAAGCAACGAAAGAGCTCTTCGCATATTTGATGCAGCCATCCAGAAATTGCGCAAGGATTTTTTAAGAAAACTTAAATAGATTTTGGCATATGGGGAAAGACGAACTCAACTCGACTTGGCCGCCAGAAAATTGCTTTGCAGAATGAATGCAGGCAACTCCGGCGGTCTTCTTCTTATTCTCCTCTGTTGATGTTGCTGTGGCACCAATTCATTACTCATTTCAGTGAATACCACATGAAATGCAATAATGTTCATTGTTTATACCTTATTTTTTAATTTCAAAGAAATTGGCAACAACAATTAAACTTTACAATTTTTTAAACAAAATAAGAAATGCGCAACGAAATTTCAATTAACAAAACAGCTGACTTCGAAAATTCGAAATTCCTATTCCCCAATTATTCTTCTCCCTAGGAGACAAGAATTGGAGGAATTTTTCCGCGGGAATAAAAAAATATTTAGAATTGTTCTGTATATATTTTTAATACTCATTTTGAAAAGTTGAAAAGTTGTTCTACAAATTACTGTGCATGGCGCAGCCGGTGTTGGATCGGCTAACATAACAATAAACATAAGAGTTATAAGGTAATATCAGCTCGTTCACGAATGCAAAAGAGAGCTTTTTCAAATTTTTGGTAAATAAAGACTAGAAAAGTTAAAGAATATATACATCAGATGAAAGGTATTTTTATGAGTTATTTTTCGATTCTGCACTTGTTCCGTTTTTTAGATGTGGCAGCACAGATTTGTAATATCATAAAATATATATACGTATACACATATAAAAGTTGTATAGAACTTTGCAAACTTCAACAACAAATAACTTAAATTATAAGTTTGCGTACTTTAAAATATATATATTTGTGATCGGGGGAACTCCCTCCTTTATTTGATATCAAGTTAAACCCCGAACTCGGGGGGTGCTAAACTAAATCGCTGCCGTTGTATGTACCGGAGCGACTCGGGATTTTTCCTGTTGACTGTCATTTCAGTGTAACCCCATTTAATTTGTTGTGTCCCTCCCACAAATTGTCATCTTCCCAGCAGCTACTCGCAGCGGGACTGCGCCATACTCTGCTGCTCCTGGAAGGTATCGAACCCAATCCGGGTCGTCTCCTGGCTCCGGTCCCGAAAATGGGTTTTGCTGCTTTTGCCGGAAAATAATCTTTTTAGGACGGTCATGCTGTTGTTGTTGTAGCAGTGCTTCGCCACACCTAATAGTTGCGACCGATCAGAAATTGTCATCAATATCCTCTAACGGGAGTACAAGGAAATTTGCTGTTTCAACAGGGGTGGGCCATAATGAAAGGGGTGTTAGAGGCGTGGTTTCACATTACAATTAAAGAGATGGTTGGTGTCATGTGGAGACACATTGCAAGCGGGGCATACATTTTGTATGTGGGGGTTGATTCTGGATAGGTAAGAGTTTAACCTGTTACAGTATCCAAATCGAAATTGAGCTAGAGTGACTCGCGTTTCCCTGGGGAGTATGCGTCCCTCTTCCGCAAGTTTAGGGTACTGTTTTTTTGAGTACTGGATTCACCGGGCAATACCTGGCATACATGCCCGACGCCTGTTTTTTGAGTTCACCAAGGACCTGCTTGTGTTTTTTTGCTTCATACGGCTGAGTTCACAGGTGCCGTATTTCCTCAAAATGCTTACGGAGATGACTCCTTAAGTCCCTTGGCAGTCATACTCCGTTCAGTGTGTCACGTGCAAGGGATGGTTGCATCGGCAGGTTATTCTGGGCAAATTTAGCGAGAGTACGTGACCTTATAAGACAGCTCGTTCCCGGCGACCCCCAAATAAGGGATATAAACCAACGCATCAGATTGCTTGTGGATAAACAGAAGCGTGCGAAATGGGAGGAGCATATAAGTCGCTGTACCCTCTCTGCCGGTGCAGGTAAGCTTTGGTCCACCGTAAAGTCCCTATCGAATCCGTCCAAGCACAACGAGAAAATTTCCATCGTCTTTGGCGATAACGTGCTGTCAGGTGCGAAAAAATGCGCGAGTGCTTTTTGCCGACAATATATAATGCATTATACGGTCGACAAAGTTAGACGGAGGGCCAACAGACACGCACATAAACATAAATTCAGCGCGTCCCCAATTACCATCACCGCCAAAGAGGTTGAGGATGCCATTGGTCAAGCTAAACCATCTAAAGCAGTGGGCCCAGACGTCATAGCCATACCGATGCTTAAAAGCCTAGGAAAAGAGAGTTTCAAATATTTAGCACATGTCTTCAACCAGTCTCTGTCCACCTTTGTCAGCCCCGAAAAATGGAAAATGGCCAAGGTGGTCCCGCTACTAAAGCCTGGGAAACCAGCTAACATAGGAGAGTCATGCCGCCCGATATCTCTCCTATTGCCCGATATCTCCTATCGCCAGTAGCCAAGACGCTTGAAGCCATTTTGTTCCCCTATTTCCAAGCAAATTTGCAGCTAGCCCGTCATCAGCATGGCTTCAGAAAACTCCATAGCACCACCACCGCGCTAAATGCCATTAGCACCCAAATAAATTGAGGTTTTAATCAAAACCCCCACCATAGAACAGTACTCGTTGCGCTAGACCTATCAAAAGCTTTTGAAACGGTCAACCATGGCACGTTACTGAAAGACCTGAAAGGGTCTACCCTTCCCCCATGTCTTAAAAGAAGGACCGCAAATTATATGGGTAGTCGGCAGGCATCGGTGCAATTTAGAAACGAAACATCAAAACCAAGAAGTACTAAAGAAGGGGTGCCACAGGGTGGTGTCCCATCCACACTTTTGTTTAATTTCTACATATCTAAGCTACTTTCGCCACCAGAAGGAGTTACTATCGTTTCCTACGCCGATGACTGCACAATAATGCCCACAGGCCCAGGCCCACAGATCGATGGGCTTTGCAACAGAATAAACGGCTACCTCCCTGATCTCCAGTTTTTTCGCCTCGCGAAACCTGGCATGATCACCGACCAAATCCTCCGCGACCTTATTTACAACATGGACGTCCCAAATGTCGACCATTTTGAACATCCACGTCGATGGCACTACGCTACCGACTGTCTTACGCCCTAAAATCATGGGTGTGACGTTTGAACAGGATCTACATTTTGGTGAGCATGCAGCCGCAATTGTACCTTATTAGAATTCACGTAATGCAGTAACGATTCTTTATTAATAAAAGAATAATAATCATTTCACGACAAAGGCGCAATACGTATTTAATGAAATAGGAAAATAAAACTGAAAAAATATGACAAATATTTTTTCTTTAAACAACTAAAAATTACAACGATTGCTCTGGTTTACATACATTTGAATATGCAACGATTGTTATGATTAAATGTATTTCAAAACCCTTTCTCAATCTTGTAATCCTAGTTTAGAGCATAATGTGTTAAATCTATTTGCATCCAATGCCTTAGTACATATATCAGCCAGCTCGACTTCTGTATTGATTGATGTTAATTTTATCATGCCCTTTGAAACGTTGTCTCTGATAAAATGGTTGTTGTTGTTGTTGTAGCAATGTTTCGCCCCACCTAATAGCTGCGACCGATCACAAATTGTCATCAATATCCTCTAACGGGAGTCCAAGGAAACTTGCTGTTTCAACAGGGTTGGACCATAATGAAAGGGGTGTTAGAGGCGTTGGTTCCAAATTACAATTAAAGAGATGGTTGTTGTCATGTGGGGACACATTGCAAGCGGCGCATACATTTTGTATGTCGGGGTTGATTCTGGATATGTAAGAGTTTAACCTGTTACAGTATCCAGAACGAAGTTGAGCCAGAGTGACTCGCGTTTCCCTGGGGAGTATGCGTTCCTCTTCCGCAAGTTTTGGGTATTGATCCCTGAGTACTGGATTCACCGGGCAATTCCTGGCATAAAGGTCCGACGCCTGTTTGTGGAGTTCACCAAGGACCTGCTTGTGTTTTTTTGCTTCATACGGCTGAGTTCTCAGGTGCCGTATTTCCTCAAAATGCTTACGGAGATGACTCCTTAAGTTCCTAGGCGGTGTTGGCTCATCAATCAGATGTCTGTTGGAATGCCCAGGTTTCTGGGTATTCAACAGGAACTGTTTGGTTAGCATCTCATTTCCTTCTCTGATGGGGAGTATTCTCGCCTCATTATGTAGATGGTGTGCTGGGGACATAAGAAGACAGCCCGTGGCGGTTGTGAGCGCAGTATTTTGGCAGGCCTGTAGCTTATTCCAGTGGGTTATTTTTAGGCTTGGCGACAATATAGGGGACGCGTAGCATGCAATGGGCTGGCCAATTGCTTTGTAAGTGGTAATGAGCGTTTCTTTGTCTTTTCCCCAAGTATTGCCAGCAAGGGATTTGAGGATTTCATTACGGCTCATGCTCACCAAAATGTAGATCCTGATCAAACGTCACACCCAAGATTTTGGGGTGTAGAACTGTCGGTAGCGTAGTGCCATCGACGTGGGTTTTCAAAATGGTCGACATTTGGGACGTCCATGTTGTAAATAAGGTCGCGGAGGATTTAGTCGGTGATAATGCCAGATTTCGCGAGGCGAAAAACTGGAGAGATCAGGGAGGTAGCCGTTTATTCTGTTGCAAAGCTCACCGATCTCTGGGCCTGGGCCTGTGGCCATTATTGTGCAGTCATCGGCGTAGGAAACGATAGTAACTCCTTCTGGTGGCGAAGGTAGCTTAGATATGTAGAAATTAAACAAAAGTGGGGATAGGACACAACCTGTGGCACCCCCTGTTTAATTCTTCTTGGTTTTGATGTTTCATTTCTAAATTGAACCGATGCCTGCCGACTACCCAGATAATTTGCGGTCCACCTTGTTTTTTTTTTATTATTATTATTTATTTATTACGGCCAGAAGCCTAATTCGTAAATTAGAATATATTAAAGTTTTTTATCTTATAGCTAAGGTTTTACAATATTCATACAATTTTGTTTTAAATACTGTTATTTGGTTGCAACTTTTTATATCCATAGGCAGATCATTGTAACTTTTCAGACCCTTGTAGAAAATGTTCTGTTGATCAATTTCAGTTCTAAAAAACGGCAATTTGAAATTGTGTTTGTTCCTCGTATTTATGTTGTGAGTTTGCCCAACTAATGCTATATTTTTATTTAGATACTCATGTTTGATATTAAATATGAATTTCATGGAGTGGAAAAAAATCTTTTTTTCAGACTTAACCAGTCTAAAGACATGGGGGAAGGGTAGACCCTTCCAGGTCTTGCAGTAACGTGCCATTGTTGACCGTATCAAAAGCTTTTGAGAGGTCTAGCGCTACGAGTACTGTTCTATGTTTGGGGTTTTGATTTAAACCGCAATTTATCTGGTGGCTGATGGCCATGCTGATGGCAGGCGAGCTGCAAATTTGCTTTGAAGTAGGGGAGCAAAATGGCTTCAAGCGTCATGGCTACTGGCGATAGGAGAGATATCGGGCGATATGACTCCTATGTTAGCTGGTTTCCCGGGCTTTAGTAGCGGGACCACCTTGGCCATTTTCCATTTTTCGGGTATGACAAAGGTGGAAAGAGACAGGTTGTGGACATGTGCGAAATATTTGAAACCCTCTTTCCCTAGGCTTTTAAGCATCGGCATGGCTATGCCGTCTGGGCCCACTGCTTTGGATGATTTAGCATGACCGATGGCATCCTCAACCTCTTTGGCGGTGATGGTAATTGGTGACCCGCTGAACTTATGTCTTTGTCGACCGTAGAATGCATTATGTATTGTCGGCAAAAAGCGCTCGCGCATTTTTTCGCATCCGACAGCACTTTATCGCCAAAGGCGATGTAAACTTTGTCAATGTGCCTAGACGAGTTGGGTAGTTTTAGTGTTATTGGTGTATTTAAGTCATGGGAGGATGCATAGCATCAGTACACCTTTATTTATTTGTGTTTATTTTAAGGGATTCAGTTTACTAAGTTGGGTAGTTTTAGTGTTATTGGTGTGTTTAAGTCATGGGAGGATGCATAGCATCAGTACACCTTTCATTTATTTAATTTGGGGGCGAGCACTGGGGGCTCTGAGGCTTCGCTCTACTGAGCCACCTCATCCTCTATTTGAAGAACCCTTTAAAATGTGATATGGAGGCGAGCACGGGACGGCTCTGAGGTATTGGCACCCCATTTTCTACAAGAAAAACCTCTATTTATTTAATTTGGGGCGAGCGTTGGGCACTCTGAGGTTTCGCTCTAATGAGCCACCTCATCTTCTATTTGAAGAACCCCTTCAAAATGTGATATGGAGGCGAGCACTGGGCTCTGATGTATTAGCACACCATCCGAAGAACCTCTATTTATTTAATTTGGGGCGAGCGTTGGGCACTCTGAGGTTTCGCTCTAATGAGCCACCTCATCTTCTATTTGAAGAACCCCTTCAAAGTGTGATATGGAGGCGAGCACTGGGCTCTGATGTATTAGCACATCATCCGAAGAACCTCGCTTTTAATTAAAAAACTCAAACTATGTCTTTAGAATATTTCACTAACCAGTTGAGAATTACAAGCACACTCAATGGCTACTGAAACAAACGAACGAAAAATGTTCATAGTTTAAGTCGCTTAAACAGATAGGGACTTTACGGTGGATCAAAGTTTACCTACACCGGCAGAGGGGTTACAACCGCTTAGGTGCTCCTCCCATTCTGTCCGCTTGTGTTCATCCACAAGCAATCTGATGCGTTGGTTTATATCCCTTATTTGGGGGTCGCCGGGATCGAGCTGTCTTATAAGGTCACGTTCTCTCGCTAAACTTGCGGCCTCTGCCGGGAAGTGGTGCCGAATTTTGGGAATTCTACCGGCGGGAATGAAACGAGCTGAGGCGGATTCAATGACCTTGCGGAAAGCACGCTCCCCTTGTCGGGCATCAGTTGGGATAGGGAGAGCAGCAAAACGGTCGTCTGTAAAGGATTTGTATTCGTCCCACTTTCCTTTTCTAAAGTTAATGAAAGTTCATTTTTCTGCGACGATGAAGTCGGCGGAACGCTCGAGCGAAATAAGTATAGGCAGGTGGTTGGATGCCAATGTTACCATCGGCTGCCAGTTGACGCAGTTTACGATTTCTGCGCTCACGATTGAAATATCCGGCGAACTGTGACAGCTTCCTACCATACGTGTGGGGGCGTCTCCGTTTATTGTGCAGAACGTCGTTTCTTCTATTTTATCCGCCAAAATCTCACCCGTACTGTCCACCCGCAAGTTTGAATGCCATAGATCGTGATGGGCGTGGAAATCGCCTAAGATAATGCGATTGTTTCCAGTGAGTACGGCGCTGATATTAGGGCGGTATCAACTGGGGCAACAGGTGGCAGGAGGGATGTAGATGTTGATGATTTCTGGGTTTGTATCGCCCGACCGGACAGATAATCCTTGACGTTCTAAGACACTGTCCCTGCGGTCGATGTCGGGATCAAATATATGATATTGCACAGTGTGGTGTATGATAAACGGGAGGCCGCCTCCATTTCCGCTCTCGCGATCTTTTCTTTGGACATTATACCCAGAACAGATCTGCAATGCAGATCTTGCTGTGAGTTTAGTCTCTTGAATCGCAGCAATGCGGATGTTGTGCCGCTTCATGAAATCGACTATCTCCGTGATCTTCCCACTTAATCCATTACAGTTTAACTGGAGAATTCTGAAGTGCATAGGGGAAACGTCGTCACTCTGGGAGTAAGTGACGGGTGACTACGCCTGGGTTGTGGAAGGCCAGGACGCAACTGCTGTTGTGGTCCTGGGACTAGACGTCCTTGGGTAAGCATTGGGGTACCCGGTGTATTTGGGTATGCGGCCTGCAAACATGGCGCAATGAAACCCGTCGGGGAGTTGCCGTCGCGGAGACCAGAACATCTAGGAAAGTGGCACCGTCCATGGCAGGAACTGCATTGGGCGCATGTCGCAAACGTATATATTCTGTACTGGCAAACGGGTCAAAGGGAGGTAGGGACTAAGAGTCTGTTTCCCTGACCTACACAATTGCTACCGGAAAAGAGGGGGAAGAAGACAGGGGCAGGGGCTGATGCTCGGCATTGCTTCCGACTCTACTACGGATATTGTAGGTAGGAGTGGGGGCAGCGGTGTGAGTTGGTGGCGCCGTGGGGCGCGAGCAACAGCTGGTACTTGTTATGGCTTGCTGAGCACCGGGGCTGCTGGAAGGTAGCGGGGGCGCTAAGGCGCAGACTACGGGAAGTCCTAGATTTATAGAAGCTAAGTCTGGTTTTGGGGTTCTAGCCCTGCGAGACACACTGATAAGAGTATGACCGTCCTAAAAAGATTCTTTTCCGCCAGATGCAGCAAAACCATTTCTCAGGACCGGGGTGCGGAGACGGACCCGGATTGGGTTCGATACCTTCCTGGAGAAGATTAAATGTATAATTAAATGTATTTCAATATACCTAAAATCCAGAGCCGTAATAAAATCCTGAAATCCCTTGCTGGCAGTTCTTGGGGAAAAAACAAAGAAACGCTCATTACCACATACAAAGCAATTGGCCAGCCGATTGCATGCTACGCGTCCCCGAAAAACTACTAACTGGAAGAAGCTACAGGCCTGCCAAAATACTGCTCTCAGAACCGCAACGGGCTGTCTTTTTATGTCATCAGAACACCATCTACAGAATGAGGCGAGAATACTCCCCATCAGGGAGAGAAGTGAGATGCTAACCAAACAGTTACTGTTGAATACCCAGAAACCTGGGCATCCCAACATACATCTGATTGATGAGCGAACACCGCCTAGGGGCTTAAGGAGTCATCTCCGTAAGCATTATGAGGAAATACGGCACCTGAGAACTCAGCCGTATGAAGCAAAAAAACACAAGCAGCTCCTCAGTGAACCCCACAAACAGGCGTCGGACCTTTATGCCATATATATATCTTTACTAAACTTAGTTCAAGTACTTATCTCAACTCAATTTATCTTGGTAATAAAAGTGGGCGAAATCAGACTATGACCACGCCCATTTTTTCGATATCGATAATTTCGAAAAATGAAAAAATGCCACAATTCTATACCAAATACGGATTGGTTTTTTGACGCAAAATATAACTGTAGAAAAAACTTTGTAAAATGGGTGTCACACCTACCATATTAAGTAGAAGAAAATGGAAAAGTTCTGCAGGGTGAAATCAAAAGCCCTTGGAATCATGGCAGGAATACTGCTCGTGGTATTACATATATAAATAAATTAGCCGTACTCTACAGATGATGTTCTGGGTCACCCTGGTCCACATTTTGGTCGATATCTCGAAAACGTCTTCATATATACAAGTTAGGGCTACTCGCTGTTAAAATACTCATTAACACCTTTCATTTGATATCCATATCGTACAAACACATTCTAGAGTCACCCCTGGCCCACCTTTATGGCGATATCCCTAAATGACGGGGATTCAAGGGGTTGTGTAGCGCAATATATAGCTTCTCCAACCCAATTGTCAACCTCACCTTCGAGCGGCGAATCCCGTTTCACTAACAGACGAGGCTCTGGCGACCCCAAGCTCCTCATGGAACTTGGGGGTGGGGAGGGAGGGATGGCCTGAAGGTTCAATGTGGCCATATAAATCGTTCCCGAGATGGTCGGGCCAGCACCTTAATGGTGCTGTGTTACCGGAGCGTATCGGATCTGTATCCGACAAAGGACCATCACATCGATAACACTCCCCAAAGCCTTCGGGGAGTAACCTAATCGCTACAACAACAACAACAACAACAACGTCCATCTACAGAACTATGGCCCACTTTCTCTTAAAATACTCTTTAATACCTTCCATTTGATACCCACGTTATACAAACACATTCCAGGGTTACCCTAGGTTCATTTTCCTACATGGTTTTTTCCCTTATTTTTTCTCCAAAACTCTCAGCTGAGTATGTAATATTCGGTTACACCCGAACTTAGCCTTCCTTACTTGTTCTTGTTGCCATTATATTTTAAAGATCGTGCGCGCACTTACTTTTCCTCAGCTGCCCATTCGCTCACAGTGAAAACTTTTTGCAAAAGTATGCGCACTTGATACGGTGAAAGGTTTTCCAAATCTATCGATTCCTGTCCAGACATTTGCAAATATAAACGCATTGCCTCCAATACCCAGCCAATGCGTATCTAATAAAAGATTATTTAAGAAATAGTAAAAAAAATATAAAACTAATATTTTATCCGACTGACCTTCAATATCCAGTACTCAAAGAACAGTACCCAAAACTTGCGGAAGAGGACGCATACTCCCCAGGAAAAGCGAGTCACTCTAGCTCAACTTTGATCTGGATACTGTAACAGGTTACACACTTACCTATCCAGAATCAACCCCGACATACAAACAAAATGAATGCCCCGCTTGCAATGTGTCCCCACATGACACCAACCATCTCTTTAATTGTAATGTGGAACCAACGCCTCTAACACTCCTTTCATTATGGTCCACCCCAGCAAGTTTCCTTGGACTTCCGTTAGAGGATATTGATGACAATTTGTGATCGGTCGCACCTATTAGGTGGGGCGAAGCACTGCTACAACAACAACAACAAGTGGCAAACACACGAAACGAAAACGATATTAGGTTCATGTTGCTTAAATAAAGTTACTACCCCTCGATTTCTGCCTACCATAATTATAGCATTATCTATTCCTTGATCCCTTAAATTCATTCAATGTTCTTAAAATTTATTGTATTTAAGGAAATCGTCTTTTTGGCCATTTCGGAAAGATCTCCTGTCAGGAGACTTGTGGAGGGACTGTCCTTCATTCACTTACTCGAGGAAGGTTTCGAACCTAACCCCGGTGTAAGTGAGTGGTACTGCTGGTAAAGTAGTCACACTTGTGTCTGTACGTCTCGTGCAAAGCGTAGTTTCACCGAAGGAAATTTTCTGGGCTAACTCCTAATACTCGTTGTACACACGATTTCCTTAAACTATTTGCTCCTTGCTGTTCACGCAAAAAGGCGCCTTACGACCGCTATTAATGTTCTATTAATAGTAATGATTCTCGTGACACAGCTGTTTAAGAGCTACAATTTCCGAAGTGCGAACAGTAGCAATCCCGACTATCAGCCGCTACCACGCTTCCTGGCCCTCACACAATATGCCAGCACCGAAGCTATAGGACTGCGACTTCGAAATCATACCTTCGTCGACATCACTTTCCTAGAAGCTCTAGGTGTATATCCGAAGACTTTTCGACGGATGTTTTGGTTGTTGTTGTTCTTGTTGTAGCAATGCTCGCCCCACCTAATAGCCGCGACCGATCACAAATTGTCATCAATATCCTCTAACGGGAGTCCAAGGAAACTTGCCGTTTCAACAGGGGTGGACCATAAGGAAAGGGGTGTTAGAGGCGTTGGTTCCACATTACAATTGAAGAGATGGTTGGTGTCATGTGGGGACACATTGCAAGCGGGCATACATTTTGTATGTCGGGGTTGATTCTGGATAGGTAAGAGTTTAACCTGTTACAGTATCCAGAACGAAGTTGAGCAAGAGTGACACGCGTTTCCCTGGGGAGTATGCGTTCCTCTTCCGCAAATTTTGGATAATTTTCGTTAAGTACTGGATTCACCGGGCAATTCCCGGCATAAAGGTCCGACGCCTGTTTATGGCGTTCACCAAGGACCTGCTTGTGTTTTTTCACTTCATACGGCTGGGTTCTCAGGTACCGTATTTCCTCAAAATGTTTACGGAGATGACTCCTTAAGCCCCTAGGCGGTGCTGGTTCATCAATCAGATGTCTGTTGGGATGCCCAGGTTTCTGGGTATTCAACAGGAACTGTTTGGTCAGCATCTCATTTCTCTCCCTGATGGGGAGTATTCTCGCCTCATTATGCAGATGGTGTTCTGGGGACATAAGAAGACAGCCCGTGGCGATTCTGAGAGCAGTATTTTGGCAGGCCTGTAGTTTCTTCCAGTGGGTGATTTTTAGTTTGGCGACCATATGGGTGACGGGTAGCACGTAATCGGCTGGCTAATTGCTTTGTATGTAGTCATGAGCGTTTCTTTATCTTTTCCCTCGCTGGCGATTTGAGGATTTTGTTACGGCTCTGAATTCTCGGAACAATTGCGGCTGCGTGCTCACCAAAATGTAGATCCTGATCAAACGTCACACCCAAGATTTTGGGGTGTAGGACAGTCGGTAGCGTAGTGCCATCGACGTGGATGTTCAAAATGGTCGACATTTGGGGCGTCCATGTTGTAAATAAGGTCGCGGAAGATTTAGTCGGTGATAATGCCAGGTTTCGCGAGGCGAAAAAAACTGGAGAGATCAAGGAGGTAGCCGTTTATTTTATTGCATAGCGCATCGATCTTTGGGCCTGGGCCTGTGGCCATTATTGTGCAGTCATCGGCGTAGGAAACGATTGTGACTCCTTCCGGTGGTGAAGGTAGCTTAGATATGTAGAAACTAAACAAAAGTGGGGATAGGACACCAGCCTGTGTCACCCCTTGTTTAATTCTCCTTGGTTTTGATGTTTCGTTTCTAAATTGCACCGATGCCTGCCGACCACCCAGATAATTTGCGGTCCACCTTTTAAGACATGGGGGAAGGGTAGACCCTTCCAGGTCCTGCAGTAACGAGCCATGGTTGACCTATCAAAAGCGTTTGATAGGTCTAGCGCTACGAGTACTGTTCTATGGTGGGGGTATTGATTTAAACCGCAATTTATCTGGGTGCTAATGGCATTTAGCGCGGTGGTAGTGCTATGGAGTTTTCTGAAGCCATGCTGATGAGGGGCTAGCTGCAAATTTGCTTGGAAATAAGGGAGCAAAATGGCTTCAAGCGTATTTGCCACTGGCGATAGGAGAGATATCGGACGATACGACTCACCTATGTTAGCTGGTTTCCCAGGATTTAGTAGCGGGACCACCTTGGCCATTTTCCATTTCTCAGGTATGACAAAGGTGGAAAGAGACAGATTGAAGACATGCGCTAAATATTTGAAACCCTCTTTCCCTAGGCTTTTAAGCATCGGCATGGCTATGCCGTCTGGGCCCACTGCTTTGGATGGTTTAGCACGACCAATGGCGTCCTCAACCTCTTTAGCGGTGATGGTGATTGGTGATGCGCTGAATTTGTGTTTATGTGCGTGTCTATTGGCTCTCCGTCTATCTTTGTCGACCGTAGGATGCATTATATATTGTCGGCAGAAAGCGCTCGCGCATTTTTTCGCGTCCGACAGCACTTTGTCGCCAAAGGCGATGGAAACTTTGTCTTTGTGCTTAGTCGGATTCGATAGGGACTTTACGGTGGACCAAACTTTACCCACACCGGTAGAGAGGTTACAACCTCTTAGGTGCTCCTCCCATTTCGCCCGCTTGTGTTCATCCACAAGCAATCTGATGCGTTGGTTTATATCCCTTATTTGGGGGTCGCCTGGATCAAGCTGTCTTATAAGGTCACGTTCTCTTGCTAAGTTTGCGGCCTCCGCCGGGAAGTGGGGCCGGATTTCGGGAATTCTCCCGGCGGGAATGAAATGTGCCGAGGCGGATTTAATGACCTTACGGAAGGCACGCTCCCCTTGACGGGCATCAGTCGGGATAGGGAGGGCAGCAAAGAAGCTGTCTGTAAAGGATTTATATTCTTCCCACTTTCCTTTTTTGAAGTTTATGAAAGTGCGTTTTTCAGTGACGATGAAGTCGGCGGTACGCTCAAGCGAAATAAGTATGGGCAGGTGGTCGGATGCCAATGTTACCATCGGCTGCCAGTTGACGCAGTTTACGAGTTCTGCGCTCACGATTGAGAAATCTGGCGAGCTGTGACAGCTTCCTACCATACGTGTGGGGGCGTCTCCGTTTACTGTGCAGAACGTCGTTTCGTCTATTTGATCCGCCAACGTCTCACCCGTACTGTCCACCCGCAAGTTTGAATGCCATAGATCGTGATGAGCGTTGAAATCGTCTAAGATAATGCGATTGTTGCCAGTGAGTAAGGCCCTGATATTAGGGCGGTATCCACTGGGGCAACAGGTGGCAGGAGGGATGTAGATGTTGATGATTTCTAGTTTTGCATCGCCTGACCGGACAGATAGGCCTTGACGTTCTAAGACATTGTCCCTGCGGTCGATGCCAGGATCAAATATATAATATTGCACAGAGTGGTGTATGATAAACGCGAGACCGCCTCCATTTCCCCTCTCGCGGTCTTTCCTGTGGACATTATACCCAGAGCAGGTCTGCAATGCAGATCTTGCTGTGAGTTTAGTCTCTTGAATCGCAGCAATGCGGATGTTGTGCCGCTTCATGAAATCGACTATCTCCGTAATCTTCCCAGTTAGTCCATTACAGTTTAACTGCAGAATTCTGAAGTGCATAAGGGGAGACGTCGCCACTCTGGGGGTAAGTGACGGGTGACTACGCCTGGGTTGTGGAAGGCCAGGACGCAATTGCTGTTGTGGCCCTGGGACTGGGCGTCCTTGGGCAAGCATTGGGGTACCCGGATGATTTGGGTTTGCGACCTGACAACATGGCGCGATGAAACCCGTCGGGGGGTTGCCGTCGCGGAGACCAGAACATCTAGGAAAGTGGCACCACCCAAGGCAGGAGATGCATTGGGCGGATGTCGCAAACCTATATATTCTGTGCTGGCAGACGGTGCAGACGGAGGTAGGGACTAAGAGTCTGTTTCCCTGACCTGCACGATTGCTGCCGGAAAAGAGGGGGAGAAGACGGGGGCAGGGGCTGATGCTCAGCATTGCTACCAACTCTACTACGTAGGTAGTAGTTATGAGTGGTATCAGCTGTTTGAGTTGTTGGCGCCGTGGGGCGAGAGCAGCAGCGGGTACTTGTTGTGGCTTGCTGAGCAGCAGGGCTGCAGGAAGGTAGTGGGGGGGGGGGGGGGGGCGCTTATGCGTAGACTACGGGACGCCCTTGGGCGTGAACAGCAAGGAGCCACAAAAGATTTATAAAAGTTACGTGGACGTCGGGTTTTTGGATCAAGCCCAGAACAACCTGTCCGATGAAACCATCCCTTGCACGAGACACACTGAACAGAGTATGACCGTCCTAAAAAGATTCTTTTCCGGCAGATGCAGCAAAACCATTTCTCAGGACCGGGGTCAGGAGACGGACCCGGATTGGATTCGATGCCTTCCCGGAGTAAGAGAATATGGAGCAGTCCTGCTGCAAGGAGCTGCTGGGAGGATGACAATTTGTGGGAGGGACGAAACAAATTAGATGGGGTCACACTGAAATGACAGTCCTTGATCGGGAAAATCCCGAGTCGCTCCGGTACTTAGAACCGACTGCCTTGGGAAGCGACGGATGTTTTGGTCGCGCTATGCCGTCGAGCTACACCAGAGAAACACCTTGAAACGTTAGGGAGTAACTATTCGGCCAAGGATGCCGCCCCCGAAATACAAGCTAAGTGAATATCTGTGCTTAACTCATGGATGTAAATTGTATAATCCTTGGCGCGTCTACTTAATTTAAATTTTACAAGGACCCTGGATACTATTTTTAAAATGTAGACCAAAATTTTCCAGGTGTTTGTGTTTCAAACATGCATTTGAATAGTCTTCGTTAAACCAAAACGATATTTTAGAATGCAAATCGACCGATTTTAAGTAAAAAGATGTTAAAGTTATATGCTTAGTCCAAACTATTGTTTTCCAGCCTTACGATACACAAGTTCATTATGGACAACCGCGTAGCTTTAGTTTTCCGATTAGTCCGACTGTCCACTACGTTGGGGTAGAAGCACATCCGATCGTTTGTTCGATTGTCTTGCTTTTGCTTTACAACTTTGAGTGTTCTTGCGAAGGACAAAGCTTCACCTGGTATAATTTAAATTTGGTTGATAGGCTATAATCAATGTGATTCAGTCCAAGGGACTAGATGGGGATAGGGCCGCCAACTTTAGGAAAAGTCAAACCGGGAGACTTGGGAGTGGAATGATGAAGTGTGAAAACAAAAATAACATTTCAGATTGTATAGCTTCGCAAATACACAACAACGGTGTGAATATATGGCAAAGTGATTTTTCAAAGCTTTCTCATACGTACATATATCTTCAAATTAGTATATGGTGGCAATCATTTCAAAGGGGTATTTTAACCCTGAGAATCATTTTAAAGGATTATTTAAACTCCCGGAACCTACTAAAGGATATATAGAATTTTTAAAATAAATCTGCAACATTTTTGGATAACTTGCTTTTTTTGAGGGCCATTTGAAAACATGTTCGGCCTGGGTCATTTTATTTGAAAGATTTATTATAAAATTATCTTTTAGTGTTTGTTTTAATAACTTGGTGAATTCGGTGATGCAAAAATCGTGAATCCTTGAAAGCTCCTGTTTTTTAATAATTTTTGAACGGTTAGAAAGAATCGCAATTGGATTCTTATGAGTGGCAGTGATGCGCATCCGTTGATACCCATTTCGACCATATCGGAAAAAATTTCGACATTAACAATAAACGGCCTAGAAAGTCTTAAATGAGCAGAAAATATAGGAAAGCGCCGAACGCTGCCGCCCCACCGATACTTTTGACATTCGGTGGCGGCGTCCGAGAAACGACGAAAATCGGCGGCGTATATCTAATCCATACCAACCTGATTTTCTAACATTTTGAAAGAAAAGCTAAAAAGAACCATGAAATTTCTGAAAAAAACTGAAAAAAGCTGAATCTCAACAATTGGAAACCAATCTCTTTAGGGATTAATCGCACGATTTTTTGCAGGGAACTTCTGCTCTTCGGTGATGGTTACGTGTGTGTATGTGATATCTTCGTTTTTAGCTTCGCTGTTTCCATGTATGTGTGGATGCTTATTTTGATGTTGCGCATTTATTTACTAACAGCATAGTGATGTATAGAACTGCTAATATTCGCCACAGTACTAATAATTGCGTGGATATATAGATAAAAAGAAAGTTAAATTAATAATTTTTTTATTTTTATATTGTATGCAGCTAAATGAAGTGCTCGAAAATCAATTCGGTCTATCAAAAGAGGAGTCCAATCTCGCTACTCAGTCTTTTTTAAAAGCATTTCGCCGCTGCCCAGATAACTCGCAAACATCTCTAGACTCATGGCGTACCTATTTGTGGCGTGAAGCTCTGCCACCTCGCTATAAACATTTAGCTGAACAAATTTATCCAAAATGGTTACAATTACGTTATCGTTATTTAGCTCTTTCTGCCGATTTTATACAAATGTTATGCCGTGCAAGAGATGCCAAATATTTATTGGCTCTTATTACTAATGGCCCATCCAATGCCCAATGGGAAAAAATTAATAAGCTACATGTAAGTCAGTATTTTGATTGTATGCTTGTGTCATCAGATTTGCCATGGGAGAAACCAAATCCACAAATATTCTATGCTGCTTGCAACTTTTTAGGAGTAACTCCTGCACAATGTGCAATGTTTGGCGATAAACTTGAATCAGACATAAAGGTAATACAAAACTGGTACAAATTTATTATTTTTTTGATCAATTAATAACTATTTTTCTAGGGAGGTTGCTTATCTGGCTTGGGCGCTACCTTTTGGGTACCGTTAAATGCAGGAGAAATCGATTTTAACGATGTACCACATAAGCCGGATATTACCTTAAAACATCTTTTAGATTTGTATAAATATTTTCCATCTTTGAATAACACTAGAAATATACGTGCTTCTAACTTGAATAGTAATACCAATTTAAGTACAAGCATACATGGTAATTGCTCTGCAACAACAACAACTTTAGCACATGGTATTAATGCTGGTGTAACTGGCTTACTTCAAAATCGTCGCAGAGGTAGCCAAATTAGTCATAGTCGAACCATAAGTACCTGTTACAGTGATCTTCAACGTCATCAAACAACAACACACAATGAACCAATTTCATTTGAACGAGATCAAATGGAACAAGATTCACAAGACGAATGGTTTAGCGAACCTTTAAATCCAGAGAAATTTACTAGACAACGTCGTGGTGGTTCACTACCCTCGATGGATTATTTGAATAGTGAAGCCGAAAATAGCTCAGACAGTTTATTTTGTTAAATACTACTGAAATAAAGGCTGTGCATATTACAAATAGTTCAATAGTTCAAATAGTACTAAGTATGAACAAATACACAATTTAAACAAAAAATGAACGAATTACAACAATGAAAGGTTTTTGACTATTAACTCGGTACAGACGCACTTACTTATGTACATAATATATGACGCATACTATAGCTGATCTAACTAACGTAGTATGTAGGTAGTTATCGTTAAAATCTATCAATTTCCTACACATTACATAGTTTTATGAACTGGTTGTGCTTACATACATAACTACAAAATCTACTAAAGTTTAGTACATATTTTCAAAGTCTTAAATGTATAACGTGCATATATTTTAAAAATATTGTAGAAAATTTTCCCGTGAAAAGTTTATAAGCACCTTTTTTTTATTTTTCTTTCGTAATATATTTTGCATGAAACTAGTAATAGTAATATTTTTACTATCTAAACAGAGAGTTAAGAGCATAAACATGAATAAACAGCAGTTTTTTTATTGAGTTAATGGACATTTTTAAAATATTTGTAATGGATTATTGTAAACGTTTAACTTTTGAAATTACGCAAAGCTTTATATGCTTTGAAAGTAAAATATATTTTAAGACAAACCCAGCTCTTACATTTATTTTGAATACTACATAGTGCGGACTAACACATTAGCTCGGCGATACTGTATTATTCCCTTCTCTCCCTCTCTTTATATACATACTAAGCGGTGAATTCCGTTCTCAATGACAAATACCGGAAACACACATTTGAGGAAAGCAAACTTCCCAGGATGAGGCGCGTCACTCTGGACAATTGTTGTTGTTGTAGCGATAAGGAAGGTATTGGGAGTGTTATTGGCGTTGATGGTCCTTGAAAAGCACCAATAAGGTACTAGCCCGACCGTCTGTTGAACGAATTAATATGAACAAATTGAACTCTCTAGGCCATCCCACCACCCCACACCCTAGTTCCATGAGAATCATGTGTATGATACATGCATATTTGTAACAGGACTTGCCTCGCGTAGGTGAGGTTGACAATTGGTTGCGGAAGCTATGAATTGCGCATATCAACCCTTGAATCCCACTGGCACATCTTCGATCTGGATAGTGTAATAGGTAAAACTCGTATCAAGAATCAACCCCGGAATAGATAATGCATGTCCCACATGTAATTGCAATGTGGAACAAACGCTTCTAACAGCCATGTCTTTTTGCTCCAACACTATTGACACTGAAAGTTTCCTTGAACTCCTGTTAGAGGATTTTGATGACAATTTGTGTGTGATCACACCTATTGGGCAGGGCAAAGCCCTGCTACAACAATAGCTTCCTTTTTTATGGGGCGGAAAGCTGTCCAATGGGTAAGTATGTATGTATATTTATTTCAAAAATTCATTGGTGTTAAAAAACTAAGATGATAAGGTTAATGTCAATGGAGATGTGACAGAGTGGAAACAGAATTTTTTGACTTGAGAGCCGAAGAACATTTCTGTGTAAGGTTGCTGTTGCAGACACCACATATGTTAAGTGCACTTGTACGAACTATTGTATACAGAGTAAGGCATCGAGTCCCGGTAATCCCGATCCCGAATCATACTTCCATTCCAAAAGCCCCGCTTAAATTTAAAAAAATTTCTTGAATTGCCAAATTTTTTTCGTAATTCTTTACGACAGCATGACACTGCTAATACGCGTACAAAAATATCGAGAGAGGTATCAAACGACGCATCTTGACATCAGTATTAATAATCCGAAGGCGGAAAATAAACATTTTAACTCGTTCAAAAGATATAAACGAAAAACCGAAAAAAGACCCGCGGGTACCTCCGAAACCGGGGGGTGGTATCCATAGTATTTTTGCGCAGAACACCTTTCTGCGTTGGCGGCCTTTGGCCGCGCTTATAAAAAATTACTCTGGGTGGGTCCAACACCGTTTTGGAGACCAAAACTATATCCGCACAAAACACTTATGTTCACAATTTTTTTGTGGGTACCCAACATTACAACAACCACATGAAAATCGCCAACTTCAACTGCAAACATCTCCGAACAGAGATAAAATTTTCCTTCGGATTATTGTTCTCGAGATTAATACGCGTCTTTTGACACCTCTCTCGATATTTTTTGATGCGTATTAGCAGTGTCATGCTGTCGTAAAGAATTACCATTTTTTAAGTATCTAATTGACACGGAACAAGTGCAGAATACATACATTTGTCAAAAAAAACAAAAAAAAAAAAAAAAAACGGGCTTTATAGAGATTTTTATACTGATTCCAACGGTATATATATATATTTTTTTTTTGGTGCAAATGAAAGGTTTGGGGGTAATTCCATGTCAAAAGGCTAAATTATGAATTTTTCAAATCAAAATATCTCCGAATACCTTTCATCTGATGTACATGGGATATTCCATCCCATTTCGACCAATTTTGAACCCGACCCCTTTAGAATTGGCTGAAAGTTTTTCTTCTTTTTCTAGCTTACGAAAGCTGTTTTTCAGAAGTTTTTCAAATTTTTTCACCCAACTCAAAAAAAGTTATGAATTTTTAAAAAAACACCGTTTTTGTTTTCAAAATGCTATAACTTTTTCAAAAATTGACCGTTTGGGATCTTTTTTTTTTTAAATTTGTTTTTAAATGTACTTTTCGGGCCCGGATGGAATCATTCCTGCGCAGCTTCAAAGGTCTTTGGGGATTTCCTGCCGCTGGTTGGCCATCATATATACTAACTGCCTCAGGCTTAACTATATCCCGAAGTCTTGGCACACGGTTAGGGTTATTTTCATTCCGAAGGCCGGCAGAAGCTCTCATGTATCACCTAAGGATTTCAGGCCAATCAGTCTCTCGTCGTTTCTTCTTAAGACGTTTGAGCGGTTGATTGACCTGTACCTACGGGAAAGGATACCTCGGGGGTTACTGTCGGCTTCACAACATGCGTACTGCAAGGGCAGATCGACGGAAACGGCTCTCCATTCGATAGTAAAGCAAATAGAGGGGTCCCTAGAACACAAAGAGTATGCTCTGGGTGCCTTTCTAGACATCGAGGGAGCTTTTAACAATGTCTTACCGGGGTCAATCGAAAGAGCTCTGGTGGGTTTAGGAGTCGAGGCGGCTCTGGTTGAATTTATTAGCAAACTTCTATGCGGCAGAATTGTCGCAGCGGAGTGGGGAGGGGCCATAATTAAGAGGAAGGTGTGTAGGGGCACGCCACAGGGGGGTGTCCTATCTCCTCTCCTCTGGGTTGTGGTAGTCAACGAGCTTCTTGTGGAGCTGGAAGCCAATGGTTGTCGGGTGGTTGCCTATGCAGATGACCTCGCTATCCTAGTCAGAGGCAAATTTCTGGGCGCCCTGCGCGATGTTCTTCAGGGCTACCTGGATACTGTGGCTAGGTGGGCTGAATCATGTGGATTGGCGGTCAACCCGGGAAAAACGGAATTGGTCCTTTTCACAAGAAGATATAAGGTGCCCGATTTCAGAACTCCCTCGATTGCAGGGGTACCGTTGGTACTTTCTGATAGGGTTAAATATTTGGGGATTGTTTTGGACAAGAAACTGTCCTGGAGACCCAATGCGGAAGATCGGGCCAGGAAGGCCGCCATTGCCTTGTACTGCTGCAGAGGAGCTATCGGAAAGAGATGGGGACTCTCGCCAAGAATAGTACACTGGCTTTATGAGATGGTGGTCAAACCGATTCTGCTATATGGGGTGCTGGTCTGGTGGAAAGCACTGGACACGGCGAGCACCTCCAAAATGTTAGTGTCAGTGCAACGGACGGCGCTGATCGGTATCAGTGGCGCTCTCAGAACAACGCCTACCTTGGCACTGAACGTCATGCTGAACATATACCCAGTAGATATTGAGGGAAAGGCGGCCGCGGCAAGGTCGTTGGTCAGGCTTCGTGATATGGGATATAGACTTTCTGACCGCGGACACTCTAGCCTTCTTACCAGTTTCGACTTCATCCCGGACAGAACGGACTACTGTATGCCGATAACAGCTCCCTATACAACCTTCACCCCAGTTATTCCAGAGAGAGAGGATTGGGGAATAGGAATTATCTGGGGCATGGGACCGGTTAACTTGTTCACGGATGGGTCAAAGCTGGATGGAAAGGTTGGTGGGGGGGTCTTTTGTCAAGAGCTAAATTTAAGCCGCAAGTTTAAGTTGGCTGATCACTGCAGTGTATTCCAAGCGGAAATTGCTGCGATTAAGGATGCGGTGGATGGAATGCTATCCAGTGCTACCACGGTTAGGGAATTTAACATCTACTCTGATAGCCAATCGGCTATCAAGGCCTTGAGCTCAACTACAGTGCGATCGAGGGTGGTCTGGGAGTGCCTGACCTCGCTTGCGATTGCATCGAATTATTTTACAATTAAGATTATCTGGGTCCCGGGCCATAGTGATATCCCGGGTAACTGTCAAGCGGATCTCTTAGCCCGCATCGGTACAACTGAACCGGATGAAGATGGCTGGCCACCTGTGGATTGCTCCTCCATAGCTGGGCCTCGAATCAGCTCAGCAAACGTTGGGCGGATACCACGTCTTGCAGGGTAGCAAGATCTTTCTGGCCGAAAGTGGATGGCAGGAGGTCTGCTGAAATAATTGGGTTCACTAAGGCTCACCTATCAATGGTCATTGGGGTTTTGACAGGGCACTGTCCCATGGGTATCCATGCGGTACGTCTCAATATACTGGAAACTCCATCCTGCTGCAGCTGTATGGAGGATGATGAGGTGGAATCACCAAATCACTTTATGCTTGATTGTCCAGCTTTTGCCAGAATTAGGCGAAAGTACTTCGGTCGCGACTCACTTGGATCTCCCGAGGATATATCCAAAGTTGAGATCGGTATCATTCGGAGCTTTATCGTTGCTACCCAACGATTCTCTAAGTAGCTGGATCTAGGTCACCGTTATTTTTGGTGTATGTGGTATCACAACGGACCTTCGTGTTGCCCAAGTGAGCTATCCTTATCAGGGCAGCTACCACCTAACCTATTGTAACGAATTTTCTTGCAAATCCTCTTATTTGCAACCCTCTGCTAAGTTCGTATCGCTAAACTGTTGAATAAATAACTCCAATATGTAATAATGCAAAATGGCCTTTATTCAAGTACTTCACAATAACACTTATACTTTGCAACGAATATCTTGCTTATTAACCAAACTGATTTACAGCTCAAATGAAACTCTACTATTCAAAATAATACTGCTATAGCTCGCTAGATAGCGCTTAATCCAAATCTTAAATCAAACTGAATTACTTCTTACTCGCCTGCACTGCTTTTATAGTTTACGCTGCATACTTCTAGGCTCTTCGATTTCCAGAAGTTACTAGTTGTTTCGGCTACAAAATCGCCAGCCACAACTACGTGCACAAATTATTGCTCTCTCTTGTGACAACTCAGATAAGGTATATGCATGTGTTTGTAGTTTACAGTCTCCCGCACACACATAAGCGTATAAGTAAATTCATCGGTGTGTGACATCTCATCTCTTGCTGCCTTGTATGTAAATGTTGCTTGTCGGAATGTGTACATATGTGTAGACGCAATTATTTATTCGTTTATGTAGATACATAATGATTGAATTATTGATGTGCATTCACGTCACTGCTTAGATCGGCTTAGAGCTGGCAGCACTCCTTAGTTTTGCTAATATTCGTAACACTGCCCTCCACCTAAGTCTGATCGTCCCGATCAGACAAATCTCTTGATCTAAACGCCAAATGTACCACTCTTCTACTCCGTGGTTTCTCAATGCTTTGGATGCGGTAGATGGTATCACTGAGCTTCTTCACAATCTTGTACGGGCCTTCCCAACTGCACCGAAATTTGGATGGAACAACTTCCCGCCGGTGAGGGTTGTATAACAGTACCAAATCTCCCGCCAAGAAACTTTTCGAATTATTGTTCTCATGGTACCTGTGTTTCATCGTACCACTCAATACCCTGGTTCGTTTCTTTACACTCTGTTGTTTGGCCGATGAACTACTTCGTAGAGCTTGCGCTGGACGGATTTGCTTTGCATAATCAGTATCGTTCCCACATTTCCCCACAGTAGTGCGCTCTGGATTGAAACTACCCTCGCATTCCTTCTCGAAAATTCGTTGCTTCATTTTCCTGCGTCTTTTAGGTTTTGTCAATGCCAGTGTTTCTCTCGCAGGTACTTTTGATTTTGATTTATTTGGCCCATTCGATCTATCAATCTTTGCCTTCGACTTTCGTGGTCTTTGTCGAGTCTTTGCCACCAGTACCCGATTACTGCTGAACCCTTTTTCCAAACTACAGTTAAGTGGTATGTCCTGGTTCTTATAGAGCATAATTTTTCTCCGCATATCGATCCTGATGTCATGGTCAACCAAGAAGTCCACTCCCAATATGACTTCATCAACGATCTCCGCCACAACGAATTTGTGTAGAACCATGACTTTTCCAATTAATACCTCACATACCACTTCGCCTTGGACTTGTTTATACTCGCCTGTGACCGTACGCAACCTTGCTCCAGGTAATGACTTTACTCTCCTGTAGACCAAATCAGATCGAATCAAGGAATGAGATGCGCCCGTATCTACAGTCAGTACACGTTCTTTACCATCCACATTCCCTCTGACGGTAAGACTGCTTGATTTCCTTCCCATTTGCGACACAGATATCACGGGACATTCAATAGCCGGGGCAAGTTTTCGTTCTTTACATTCGACACGCTCTTGCTCATTTCCGCCAGCTTTGCGTTTACGGCCACCCACATTGTTGGAACTATTAGGACCAAGATCGCAATGACGTGCAATGTGACCTGGGTTGCCGCACTTAAAACATTTAATAACTCTGGCATTCTTCTGTTGAGATCCCTTCAGTGCTTCCAAAATTGTGTCTACCCATTCTGGCCTTTCTACTTCTACACGATGAGCCTTATATGCTGGTTTACTTAATAGGGAGGCAGTTTCCTGAGTCAATGCATGTGATACCGTTTCAGCAAATGTGAGCTTTGGGTTTGCGTATGTAGCTCGCTTCGTTTCCACGTCCCGTATGCCATTTATAAAACTCTGGATTTTTACCCTCTCGGTGTATTCCATGGGTGCGTCCGCATTTGCGAGATGAGCCAACCTTTCAACATCCGAGGCAAACTCCTGCAAAGTCTCATTCGCTCTTTGGTGACGGTTTTGCAACTCAATTTGGAATATCTGTTTCCTATGCTCGCTTCCGTAACGTCTCTCGACAGCGGCCATCAATGCTTCATAGTTGTTCCGCTCTCCTTCGGGAATCGTCTGTAGGATTTCGGCTGCTGGCCCCTTCAATGCCACGAACAGTGCAGCAACTTTATCTTCAGCATTCCATTGGTTCGCTGCTGCGGTCTTCTCAAACTGTAGCTTAAAGACCTGAAAAGGAACAGAACCGTCAAAGGATGGTGTTTTTACCTTTGGATTACTTGCTGAAACAGCTGGGCGATTTAGTTGTAACTGCTCCATACGACCCTTCAAATCATCGACTTCTGCCTGAAATTGCGCGATTTTTGTATCCTGTGCTTCCAGCTTTGATGATATACGGACTTCCTGCTCTTCAAGTTGTGTAGAGATCTGAGATGATATCTGCGCTGAAATTTGTGCCGAGATTTCTGAAATACGCGTTTCTTGTGCTTCAATCTTTGATGTTATTTCTGACGACATTTCTGCAATATGTGTCTTCTGTTCTTCCAGTTGATTTTCCATCTTGGATGTTATACGTGTCTCCTGTGATTCTAATTGTGATGACATGTTGGTAGATATTTGTGATGACATTTCGGACATTTGTGCCGATATTGCAGCCAATATCATGTTCAGGTCTGTGTTCGCCATTGTCTGCGGTGTTTCATTTTTCTCTTCAATTTTTGCTGTTGTCTCCTCCTCATCAGGATAAAATACATACTCGTCCACATCAATTCCTTCTGCTTCCATTGCCTCTCGTAGCCGTGCCTGAAGTTCAAGTTTAACGCCGCTTGTATTCAATCCACGGCTCTCCAACTCCCTCTTCAGTTGCTGGATCTTCAATTCACTGAACTTTGCCATGTCCTTGTTGTCCTCTGGAATTTATTCAACAATTCCTCTTCTGACACCAATTGTAACGAATTTTCTTGCAAATCCTCTTATTTGCAACCCTCTGCTAAGTTCGTATCGCTAAACTGTTGAATAAATAACTCCAATATGTAATAATGCAAAATGGCCTTAATTCAAGTACTTCACAATAACACTTATACTTTGCAACGAATATCTTGCTTATTAACCAAACTGATTTACAGCTCAAATGAAACTCTACTATTCAAAATAATACTGCTATAGCTCGCTAGATAGCGCTTAATCCAAATCTTAAATCAAACTGAATTACTTCTTACTCGCCTGCACTGCTTTTATAGTTTACGCTGCATACTTCTAGGCTCTTCGATTTCCAGAAGTTACTAGTTGTTTCGGCTACAAAATCGCCAGCCACAACTACGTGCACAAATTATTGCTCTCTCTTGTGACAACTCAGATAAGGTATATGCATGTGTTTGTAGTTTACAGTCTCCCGCACACACATAAGCGCATAAGTAAATTCATCGGTGTGTGACATCTCATCTCTTGCTGCCTTGTATGTAAATGTTGCTTGTCGGAATGTGTACATATGTGTAGACGCAATTATTTATTCGTTTATGTAGATACATAATGATTGAATTATTGATGTGCATTCACGTCACTGCTTAGATCGGCTTAGAGCTGGCAGCACTCCTTAGTTTTGCTAATATTCGTAACACTATCCTATCCTACCTTTGACGTATATTTTAGCAATAAAAAATTAGCATACATTATGTATTTTTGCAATTAATTAATACAATGCATAAACCCATACATACATAAATAACATCATATATATACCTGTATCGATAAAAATAATTGAACTCATACGCCACCTTCTTTGTTTGTCGCCCCTAAATAATCAAGTTATACCTTCTAATATAAAGATATATATACCAAATTAAAGGTAATGAAATTATCTTCAACACGATAGTATTAAAGTAATTTGTCAATAACAAATTTTTCGACTTATTATTCTATTTATGATAAGTTAGCAATAATTTTCCCCTAAAAACATAATTTTATTATAGAAATTTCTTCTAAATATAGAGTTTTTATATATAAAACAAAACCTTGTTTTATTACCTATCTAAAGACATTACAATTCAAGATTGACTCAATAGTTTCAAAGATATTTTGTTTAAAAACAATGTACAATTTACCTTTTGACGTGGAATTACCCCTATAGTTATTATTTGCACCAAAAAAAAATTACACGGTTGAACTCACCGTAAACACCACTACCGATACTCAAAAAATTTTTTTTAATTTGACAAATGTATGTATTCCGCACTTAAGCCGAAACCACAGGAAATCCTTTTTCCCTGGTAAAGTAAAGCCTTCTTTAGACCTTTTTAATATCAGTGATCCGATTTCAAAGGAAACTTACATTTTTTCATACCTTATGTAATACTGCTAGTACAATATGCTCGCAATGAGTTTCGAATTCGAAATCAAGATAAAATGACAGCCTACAAAATGTTTGTGATTGTAGCAGCATAACTCATGACAAATGTGACAAGAAAAAATAAAAATTTTTGGTACATTCGATTATGGAATACAGAAACCAACACATTTAATCAGCAATATATCGGCAATCTGTTGTTGTTGTTGTAGCGATAACGACACTCCCCGAAGACCTTGGGGAGTGTTATCGATGCTAATGGTCCTTTCCCGGATGCAGAACCGGTACGTTTCTGTACCCAGCCCGACCATCTCGGGAACACTGTTAATCCAACAACAACAAACATCTCGGGAACGATTTGTTATGACCACATACGAGCTTATAGCTCGCTTCCCAAGGCAGGCGCTTCTATATACCGGAGCGACTCTGGATTTTTCCGACCAAGGACTATCATTTCAGTGTAACCCCATTTTATTTGTTGTGTCCCTCCCACAAATTGTCATCCTCTCAGCAGCTCCTCGCAGCGGGATTTCGCCATACTCTCCTGCTCCGGGAAGGTATCGAACCCAATCCGGGCCCGTCTCCTGACCCCGGTGAAGAGAAATGGTTTTGCTGCGTTTGGCGGAAAAGAATATTTTTAGGACGGTCATCTTCTTGTCAGTGTGTCACGTGCAAGCCATGGTTGCATCGGACAGGATGTTCTGGGCTAGATCCTAAAGCCAGACGGCCTCGTAACTTTTACAAATCTTTTGTGGCTCCTTGCTGTTCACGCCCTAAGGCGTCCCGTAGTCTGCGCCTTAGCGCGCCCTCACTACCTTCCAGCAGCTCTGCTGCTCAGCAAGCCACAACAAATACCCGCTGCAGCTCGTACCCTACGGCGCCACCGGCTCATACAGCCGCTCCCACTCATAACTACAATCCCCGTAGTAGAGTGGGTAGCAATGCCGAGCATCAGCCATCGCCCCGTCTCCTTCCCCCTTCTTTTCCGGCAGCAATCGTAATGGTCAGGGAAACAGACTCTTATTCCCTACCACCTTTTGCGCCGTTTGCCAGCACATAATATATATGTTTGCGACATCCGCCCAATGAAGCTCCTGCCTTGGGCGGTGCCACTTTCCTAGATGTTCTAGTCTCCGCGACGGAATCCCCCCGACACGCTTCATTGCGCCATGTTGCCAGGCCGCAAACCCAAATACACGGGGTACGCCAATGCTTACCCAGGGCCGTCTAGTCCCAGTGTCACAACAGAAATTGCGTCGTAGCCTTTCACAACGCAGACATAGGCACCCATCACTTACTCCTAGAGTGACGACGTCTCTCCCGCTGCACTTCAGAATTCCGCAGTTAAACTGTAATGGATTAACTGGCAAGACCTCGGAGATAGTCAATTTCATGAAGCGGCACATCATCCGAATTGCTGCGATTCAAGTGACTAAACTCACAGCAAGATATGCTCTGCAGACTTGTCCTGGGTATTATAGTGTCCACAGAAAAGATCGCGCGAGCGGAAATGGAGGCGGTCTCGCGTTTATCATACACCACTCAGTGCAATATCATATATTTGATCCCGACATCGGCCGCAGGGACAATGTCCTAGAACGTCACGGCTTATCTGTCCGCTCAGGCGATTTAAACCTAGAAATCATCAACATCTACACGCTTCCCATGGCAGTCGGTTCTATGTACCGGAGCAACTCGGGATTTTTCCACCAAGGACTGTAATTTCAGTGTAACCCCATTTAATTTGTTGCATCCGTCCCACAAATTGTCAACCTCCCTGCAGCGGGACTGCTCCATATTCTCTTGCTCCGGGAAGGTATCGAATCCAATCCGGGTCCGTCTCCTGACCCCGGTTCTGAGAAATGGTTTTGCTGCATCTGCCGGAAAAGAATCTTTTTAGGACGGTCATACTCTGTTCAGTGTGTCTCGTGTAAGGGATTGTTGCATCGGACAGGTTGTTCTGGGCTTGATCCCAAAACCCGACGTCCACGTAACTTTTATAAATCTTTTGTGGTTCTTGTTGTTCACGCCCAAGGGCGTCCCGTAGTCTACGCCTTAGCGCCCCCCACTACCTTCCAGCAGCCCCGCTGCTCAGCAAGCCACAACAAGTACCCGCTGCTGCTCGCGCCCCACGGCGCCAACAACTCAAACGGCTGCTACCACTCATAACTACTATCTCCGTAGTAGAGTCGGTAGCAATGCTGAGCATCAGCCCCTGCCCCCGTCTTCTCCCCCTCTTTTCCGGCAGCAATCGTGTAGGTCAGGGAAACAGACTCTTAGTCTCTACCTCCGTTTGCACCGTTTGCCAGCACAGAATATATATATTTGCGACATCTGCCCAATGCAGCTCCTGCCTTGGGCGGTTCCACTTTCCTAGATGTTCTGGTCTCCGCGACGGCAACCCCCCGAGGGGTTTCATTGCGCCATGTTGTCAGGTCGCAAACCCAAATCAACCGCGTACCCCAATGCTTGCCCAAGGACGTCCAGTCCCAGGGCAACAACAGCGGTTGCGTCCTAGCCTTCCTCAACCCAGGCGTAGTCACCCGTCACTTACTCCCAGAGTGGCGACGTCTCCCCCTATGCACATCAGAATTCTGCAGTTAAACTGTAATGGACTAACTGGGAAGATCACGGAGATAGTCGATTTCATGAAGTGACACAACATCCGCATTGCTGCGATTGAAGAGACTAAACTCACAGCAAGATCTGCATTGCAAACCTGTTCTGGGTATAATATCCACAGAAAAGATCGCATGAGCGGAAATGGAGGCGGCCTCGCGTTTATCATACACCACTCTGTGCAATATCATATATTTGATCCTGGCATCGACCGCAGGGATAATGTCTTAGAACGTCAAGGCCTATATGTCCGGTCAGGCGATGCAAACCTAGAAATAATCAACATATACATCCCTCCTGCCACCTGTTGCCCCAGTGGATACCGCCCTAATACTCACTGGCAACAATCGCATTATCTTAGGCGATTTCAATGCCCATCACGATCTATGGCATTCAAACTTGCGGGCGGATAGTAGGGGTGAGACGTTGGCGGATCAAATAGAAGAAACGACGTTCTGCAAAATAAACGGAGACGCCCCCAACAACAACAACAACAACACGCCCCCACACGTATGGTAGGAAGCTGTCACAGTTCGCCGAATATCTCAATCGTGAGCGCAGAACTCGTAAACTGCGTCAACTGGCAGCCGATGGTAACACTGGCATTCGACCACCTGCCTATACTTATTTCACTCGAGCGTACCGCCGACTTCATCGTCACAGAAAAACGCACTTTCATAAACTTTAAAAAAGGAAAGTGGGACGAATACAAATCCTTTACAGACAACCTCTTTGCTGCTTTTCCTATCCCGACTGATGCCCGCCAAGGGGAGCGTGCCTTCCGTAAGGTCATTGAATCCGCCTCGGCACGTTTCATTCCCGCCGGGAGAATTCCCGAAATTCGGCCGCAAGTTTAGCGAGAGAACGTGATCTTATAAGACAGCTCAATCCAGGCGACCCCCAAATAAGGGATATAAACCAACGCATTAGATTGCTTGTGGATGAACACAAGCGGGCGAAATGGGAGGATCCCCTAAGAGGTTGTAACCTCTCTGCCGGTTTGGGTAAACTTTGGTCCGCCGTAAAGTCCCCATCGAATCCATCTAGGCACAATTGGCGATAAAGTGCTGTCGGATGCGAAAAAATGCGCGAGCGCTTTCTGCCGACAATATATAATGCATTCTACGGTCGACAAAGATAGACGGAGGGCCAACAGACACGCACATAAACATAAATTTAGCACGTCACCAATTACCATCACCGCCAAAGAGGTTGAGGATGCCATTGGTCACGCGAAACCATCCAAAGCAGTGGCCCAGACGATATAGCCATGCCGATGCTTAAAAGCCTAGGGAAAGAGGGTTTCAAATATTTAGCACATGTTCTCAACCTGTCTCTTTATACCTATGTCATACCCGAAAAATGGAAAATGGCCAAGGTGGTCCCACTACTAAAGCCTAGGAAACCAGCTAACATAGGATAGTCGTATCGTCCGTGTTATGTATTAAACGAGATGGCAGCGCCACGACAATAAATTATTTATATATACATCTGGCAACTGTGTTGCCAGAACATTCTTTATCTTCTTCTTTATTACTTTTTTATCTTTCAATTGATACTTTGACGTATTAACTTTAAAATGTAACAATTAACTTATTTCATTAATTAAATAAACACTCATATATAAGTGGTGTCAGAAGTGTATTTAAAAATGAGCCTTACACCGGAGGATTTAAAAACAGTGTTGGATCCGCTAGCAGGAGCAATCCGAGGAGCTGTGGAGGAGGCTGCACAGAATGCTGCGGCAAATACAAATGTAAATCGTTCGTTGTTACCCAAACCGCCACCGTTTAGTATTACGGAATACAAATCGGAAGATAAATCCTCAAAGCGGAACATCACAAGTTCGTACGTGTACACATGGGGGCAGAGCTTAATACAGCGCTAAAAATTCTTGTTAGCCCAAGAACACCAGACTCGCTCAACTACAGCGAAATAAAAAATATCTTGATTCGCCATTTTGATGGCTGTAGGAATAAGTATGCAGAAAGTATCAAGTTCCGGCAAAACAAACAAGAAAAGGGAGAGCCGATTTGCAAGTTCGCACTTCGGTTAAGAGAAGCGGCTGTACACTGTGAGTATGGAGAATTCTTAGATAGAATGCTACTAGAGCAATTGTTGTATGGCGTAGAATCACCAGTTATTTGTAATGAAGTTATTGCAAAGAAACAAAAAAATTTTGCTGAAGCATACGAAATTGCGCATACAATCGAATTAACACAAAACGCCACAACAGACCGAAAGTGCACAGAAGTGATACAAACAAGCGAGCCAACGTATAAACTGGGATATGAACCAGTTAAAACAAAAAGAAATACAAATTCGAAAAACCCGTGTGGCGAAGAACCGATGCAGAGGGCAAAAGAGAAAGGGTCCAATTGTTACGGATGTGGGGGGCAGCACCTTAGAAAAGACTGCAAATTTAACAATTCCAAATGCTTTGCATGTGGAAGAGTGGCCACATCGCCAAAGTGTGTAAGACCAAATTAGATCAGATTTCAGAGGATGAATGTGAATCAGTGCAAAAACTATACAGTGCAATGCAGTAGATAGAAAAATGGTTCCTATATATATAGATGGGAAACAAATTCAGATGGAATTAGATACGGGTGCACCATGTGCAGTAATGAATTGCAAAACGTTGCGTTCGATTAAACCAAATTTTAGGTTGTTAAAGACAGATCGACGATTTACAAGCTATACGGGCCATAAGGTGAACTGCATTGGACGGGTCGTAGTTATTGCGACAATGGGGAAAACTTCACGACGACTTAATTTGTATGTCGTTCAAGGAGATTGTGATACACTTTGCGGCCGAGAATGGATATCGCAATTCGCACGAGAAATAAACTTCACTGAACTGTTTTCATCGTCTAACCGAATCAATACTATAAATTCAACAGCGCCAAAATTATCAATGAACCAACAAACGCGACTGCAACATCTCATTACACGTTTTGAGGATATCTTCAGTATGACGGCTGGGAAGTTGAGTAGGCCACTTGCAAAAGTAAAGCTCAAAGCTGGAGCAACACCAGTTTTTGCGCGAGCGTGCGATGTACCGATGGCGCTGAGAGAGGAGTATGCCCAGGAAATAGATCTAAAATTCACTCAGGTTTTTACAAGAGAGTGGAGCATTCAGAATGGGCCCCAACAACACACGTAGTAGCAAAAAAGAATGGGGTATTCGCATTACCGGTAATTATAAGCCCACTGTCAATCCAAAAATGATCATCGACGAACACCCGATTCCAAAAGCAGAAGATTTGTTTAATAAAATGAAAAACGCTACAATATTTTGTCACTTAGATATAACAGATGCATATACGCATTTAACAATTGACGATGAGTTTGCGCATGTATTGACATTAAATACAGTGACGCATGGGTTAACACGACCCACTCGTGCGGTATATGGAGCAGCAAATATTCCAGCTATCTGGCAAAGAAAAATGGAGACTGTGTTACAGGGAGTCCCAAATGTTTTAAATTTTTTTGATGATATCTTGGTGTTTGCCGAAAACTTCGAGCAGCTACTGATAGTTTTGGAAACGACACTAAATCGCATTAAATCACATGGTTTGCATTTGAACAAGTCAAAGTGTGTCTTTGCGACACCATCGGTGGAGTTCCTTGGCCACCGCATCGACGAACAGGGCATACATAAATCCGAAAAACACATTAAAGCGGTACTAAACGCGCCCAAGCCAACGACTTTCGAAGAGTTACAGCTGTTTTTAGGAAAAACCACGTATTATAGCGCATTTATTCCAGATTTGGCCACAAGTGCAAGGCCATTGCGGGATATGCTGAAAAGAGAGAAATTTTACTGGACTAAGGAGGCAAACGCAGCGTTTGCCCTATTGAAAGAGACGTTGGTTTCACCTCAAGTGTTGATGCCATACGACCCAACACTACCTGTACTACTGGCAACAGACGCGAGTCCAACAGGACTAGGAGCCGTGCTTTCACACCGTTTAGAGAACGGGATCGAACGACCAATTGCATACGCAAGTCGATCATTGAATGCTACAGAACAACGCTATCCACAAAGAGGCATTGGCAATTGTGTGGGCGGTTCAGAAATTTTTCAAATATTTATACGCGCGTCATTGGACACTAATCACCGATCATAAGCCATTGTCACAAATATTACAACCTGACAAATCGCTTCCAGTATTATGCATAAGTAGAATGGCGAACTACGCAGACTTTTTAAGTAGATTTGATTTCTAGGTAGTGTACAAGAGCTCAAAGGCGAACGCGAATGCCGACTATCTTTCACGCGCCCACTTTCAGCCACCGAAATCATTACAAATTAAGCAGTTGCAGCAGACAGCCATGACGAATCTAGACGAATATGATGAGTTCGACCACATCATGATTCGCCAAATCAACCAATTACCACTAAGTTCAGAACACATAGCAAGAGAGTCCAGAAAAGATGAACGAATGGGTAAAATAATTAAACTACTGGAAAGTGGCCAGTGCTTGAAAAGGGCAGGGTACAAATCCCCAGAAGTCAATTATAAGTTGTCCTCCGGATGTTTGACGTTCGAACATCGTGTTGTTATTCCACCAAAATATCGAAACAAACTGCTTGACAATTTACACACGGGGCATTTAGGAATTGTTAAGATGAAAGGGATTGCTCGCTCATTCATATACTGGCCGGGCATAAACAATGATATCGAGAATATTGCGAACCAATGTGATGCATGTGCAAGACAAGCAAACAAACCGGCAAAAAGTGAAGATCATCATTGGGAATATCCCAAGGGACCATGGGAACGTATTCATATCGACTATGCGGGGCCTTTCGAGGGAGCGATGTTGCTGGTAATCTCGGACGCATACAGTAAGTGGTTAGAAGTGAGAGTTACTAAATCTATAACAGCAACGGCGACAATTGCATTGTTGGACGAAGTGTTTGCGGCTTACGGCGTGCCGCTAACTGTCGTTTCTGATAATGGAACAAATTTCACTTCTGCATAATTTAACAACTTTCTGACAGCAGTTGGTGTTAAATATCACAAATATTCAGCGCCGTATCACCCAGCAACTAACGGACAAGCAGAGCGTAGCGTACAAACAGTAAAGAAAGCATTGAAAGCGATGGGTACTACGAGTAGCTCATTAATGAATTTTTGAGGCAATACAAAAACGCACCGCATGCAACCACAGGGTCATCACCAGCACTACTATTTATGGGGCGACAGTTGCGCACAAGGTTGAATCTGATTCGACCAGAGGAAATTTCAAAGAAGGTAGAAGAGAAGCAATACGTAAAGTCCAAGAAAACTATTAGAGAGTTTGAACCAAATCAAAATGTTTACTTTTTGTCTGGAAATCCACGAATTTGTAAGTGGCTCAGGGGAACCATAAACGCACGTCTAGGTGATCTGCACTATGAAATACTCTTCAATGGGAAAAATGTAAAACGGCATGCAAAGCCCCGGTTGGACCTGATAAAATAGCTCGGGAAGTTGATTATTACAAGGCGAGGCTGTCAACCGAAGACAACACTAATGAAACCGAGGCATCAGCTGAAGTAGATAGCACTGAAGCAATAACGCAACCGGTGGTTACTGAAACGGCGCAAAACGAATCGTGGGGATCGGAAGATTTTGAAGGCTTTGCTTCGGCCAATAGTACAATAGGGCAAAATCCTACATCGGCACCGCATACAACACCCGAAACAAGTAGGATACCTCAAATTCCACGGCGATCAACCAGAAAGAGAAGGGCACCTATCGGATACTCACCTTAGCCCTTTCAGAGGAGGGAAAAATGTTATGTATGAAACGAGATGGCAGCGCCACGACAATAAATTATTTATATATACATCTGGCAACTGTGTTGCCAGAACATTCTTTATATTCTTCTTTATTACTTTTTTATCTTTCAATTGATACTTTGACGCATTAACTTTAAAATGTAACAATTAACTTATTTCATTAATTAAATAAACACTCATATACAAAAGTCCGATATCTCTCCTATCGCCAGTAGCAAAGACGCTTGAAGCCATTTTGCTCCCCTACTTCCAAGCAAATTTGCAGCGAGCCTGTCATCAGCATGGCTTCAGAAGACTCCATAGCACCACCACTGCGCTAAATGCCAACAGCACCCAGATAAATTGCGGTTTAAATCAAAACCCCCACCATAGAACAGTAATCGTAGCGCTAGACCTATCAAAAGCTTTTGATACGGTCAACCATGGCTCGTTACTGCAAGACCTGGAAGGGTCTACCCTTCCCCCATGTCTTAAAAGGTGGACCGCAAATTATCTGGGTGGTCGGCAGGCATCGGTGCAATTTAGAAACGAAACATCAAAACCAAGAAGAATTAAACAAGGGGTGCCACAGGGTGGTGTCCTATCCCCATTTTTGTTTAATTTCTCCACATCTAAGCTACCTTCACCACCAGAAGGAGTCACTATCGTTTCCTACGCCGATGACTGCACAATAATCGCCACAGGCCCGGACCCACAGATCGATGAGCTCTGCAACAGAATAAACGGCTACCTCCCTGATCTCTCCAGTTTTTTCGCCTCGCGAAAGCTGGCATTATCACCGACTAAATCTTGCACGACCTTATTTACAACATGGACGTCCCAAATGTCGACCATTTTGGACATCCACGTCGATGGCACTACGCTATCGACTGTCCTACACCCCAAAATCTTGGGTGTGACGTTTGATCAGGATCTACATTTTGGTGAGCACGCAGCCGCAATTGTTCCGAAAATCCAGAGCCGTAACAAAATCCTCAAATCCCTTGCTGGCAGTACTTGGGGAAAAGATAAAGAAACGCTCATTACTACATACAAAGCAATTGGCCAGCCGATTACGCGTCACACATATGATCGCCAAGCCTAAAAATTACCCACTGGAAGAAGCTACAGGCCTGCCAAAATACTGCTCTCAGAATCGCCACGGGCTGTCTTATGTCCCCAGAACGCCATCTACATAATGAGGCGAGAATAATCCCCATCACGGAGAGAAATGAGATGCTAACCAAACAGTTCCTGTTGAATACCCAGAAACCTTGGCATCCCAACAGACATCTGATTGATGAGCCAACACCGCCTAGGGGCTTAAGGAGTCATCTCCGTAAGCATTTTGAGGAAATACGGCACCTGAGAACCCAGCCGTATGATGCAAAAAAAAAACACAAGCAGGTCTTCGGTGAACTCCACAAACAGGCGTCGGACCTTTATGCCGGGAATTGCCCGGTGAATCCAGTGCTCAAAGGAAAGTACCCAAAACTTGCGGAAGAGAAACGCATACTCCCCAGGGAAACGCGTGTCACTCTTGCTCAACTTCGTTCTGGATACTGCAACAGGTTAAACTCTTACCTATCCAGAATCAACCCCGACATACAAAATGTATGCCCGCTTGTATTGTGTCCCCACATGACACCAACTATCTCTTTAATTGTAATGTGGAACCAACGCCTCTAACACCCCTTTCATTATGGTCCACCCCTGTTGAAACAGCAAGTTTCCTTGGACTCCCGTTAGAGGATATCGATGACAATTTGTGATCGGTCGCAGCTGTTAGGTGCGGCGGAGCACTGCTACAACAGCAACAACAACATCAGCATCTACATCGCTCCTGCCACCTGCTGCCCCAGTGGATACCGCTTTAAAACAGGAAAGTGGGATAAATACAAATCCTCTACAGACAGCCGCTTTGCTGGCCTCCCTATCCCGACTGATGCTCGCGAATGGGAGCGTGAACTATTGAATTCGATTCGGCTCGCGAAATTTGAATTCCGGCGGAGGCCGCAAATTTAGCCGTCCAAGAACAACGACTCAATTTCCATCCCCTTTGGCGATAAAGTGCTGTCCGATGCGAAAAAATGCGCGAGCGCTTTTTGCCGACAATATATAATGCATTCTACGGTTGACAAAGCTAGACGGAAGGCCTACAGACACGCACCCAAACATAAATTCAGCGCGTCCCCAATGACCATCACCGCCAAAGAGGTTGAGGATGTTATCGGTCAAGCTAAGCCAGCAGTGGGCCCAGACGGCATAGCCATGTCGATGCTTAAAAGCCTAGGAAAAGGGGGTTTCAAATATTTAGCACATGTCTTCAATCTGTCCCTCTCCACCTTTCTCATTCCCGAGAAATGGCCAAGGTGGTCCCGCTACTAAAGCCTGGGAAACCAGTTAACATAGGACAGTCATATCGCCCGATATCTCTCCTATCGCCAGTAGCCAAGACGCTTGAAACCATTTTGCTCCCCTATTTCAAAGCAAATTTGCAACTAACCTGCTGTTGTTGTAGCAGTGACACTTAAATGACAGTCCTTGGTCGGGAAAAATTCCGAGTCGCTCCGGTACATAGAACCGACTGCCTTGGGAAGCGGTTGTTGTCTAGCTTGTCATCAGCATGGCTTTAGAAAACTTCATAGCACAACCACCGCGCTAAATTCCATTAGCACCCAGATAAATTACGGCTTAAATCAAAACCCCCACCATAGAACAGTACTCGTTGCGCTAGACCTATCAAAAGCTTTTGATACGGTCAACCATGGCACATTAATGCAAGACCTGCAAGGGTCTACAGGTGGACCGCAAATTGTCTGGGTGGCCGGCAGGCATCGGTGCAATTTAGAAACGAAACATCAAAACCAAGGAGAATTAAACAAGGGGTGACACAGGCTGGTGTCCTATCCCCACTTTTGTTTAGTTTCTACATATCTAAGCTACCTTCACCACCGGAAGGAGTCACAATCGTTTCCTACGCCGATGACTGCACAATAATGGCCACAGGCCCAGGCCCAAAGATCGATGCGCTATGCAATAAAATAAACGGCTACCTCCTTGATCTCTCCAGTTTTTTCGCCTCGCGAAACCTGGCATTATCACCGACTAAATCTTCCGCGACCTTATTTACAACATGGGCGCCCCAAATGTCGACCATTTTGAACATCCACGTCGATGGCACTACGCTACCGACTGTCCTACACCCCAAAATCTTGGGTGTGACGTTTGATCAGGATCTACATTTTGGTGAGCACGCAGCCGCAATTGTTCCGAGAATTCAGAGCCGTAACAAAATCCTCAAATCGCCAGCGAGGGAAAAGATAAAGAAACGCTCATGACTACATACAAAGCAATTAGCCAGCCGATTACGTGCTACCCGTCACCCATATGGTCGCCAAGCCTAAAAATCACCCACTGGAAGAAACTACAGGCCTTCCAAAATGCTGCTCTCAGAATCGCCACGGGCTGTCTTCTTATGTCCCCAGAACACCATCTGCATAATGAGGCGAGAATACTCCCCATCAGGGAGAGAAATGAGATGCTGACGAAACAGTTCCTGTTGAATACCCAGAAACCTGGGCATCCCAACAGACATCTGATTGATGAACCAGCACCGCCTAGGGGCTTAAGGAGTCATCTCCGTAAACATTTTGAGGAAATACGGTACCTGAGAACCCAGCCGTATGAAGTGAAAAAACACAAGCAGGTCCTTGGTGAACTCCACAAACAGGCGTCGGTCTTGTATGTCGGGAATTGCCCAGTGAATCCAGTATTCAAAGAATAATACCCTAAACTTGCAGAAGAGGAACGCACACCCCCTAGGGATACGAGAGTCACTCTAGCTTAACTCCGATCTGGATACTATAACAGGTTAAACTTTTACCTACCCAGAAACAACGCCGACATACAAAATGTATTCCTCGGGACTCACATCACTCACAATTCGAGTCAGCTGTTGGAATTTCAATGCTATTGGCAGCTCTTACTTGCTTTTGACGTTTCCATATGTTTTGGATACAAAAAATTTGAATGTACTGATGATTGCATCTTGCGCCAAGACTGGTCCTGTTGTTACGTTAACCATTTGTTAAGTGAGCCCTTAATTAATTTTATTATTTCAAAAATTTGTATCGGTAATTTTTTGCGGCAATGACACGACGAGGTAGTACACGCAAATCGGGCGCACACCTGTCAACACCTATAAAACCTGTGCCCACCACCACAAAGAGCCACAAGCAACAGCAAATGCTGCGTTCACCAAAATGTGTGAAACCAACCACGAAATCTGTCTATAACATGACTTCCCGCGATTTTCAGAAGGATACCAACGCTCATGTCGAAGTTATAGCAGAACAGTTAAAGGATTTTTGCTGCATCAATTTCTTTCAAGCCGCCATAATGCACAACAAACATTTGTTTCGTGGACGCACTGTATTAGATATAAGTTGTGGCGTTGGTATACTGTCCTTGTTTGCAGCAAAAGCTGGGGCGGCTCATATTTATGCTGTAGATTCTTCAAATGCCTTAGATTATACAGAGCAAATTGTATGTGCTAATGGCTATGCCGATGTTATACATGTGATCAAGGGCAATTTGGAAGAAATTGAATTGGCAGTAAAGGAAGTCGATATAATTATGTGTAATTGGTTGGGCTATTCAATGCTCTTCCAGGCAACTTGCGACTTGGTTATATATGCGCGTGATAAATGGTTGAAGAAAGACGGTATTATATTACCAGATGTGGCCAAATTATTTATGGCTGCTGTGGAGGACAATAGAAACAAAAATGAACGTGTTGAATGGTGGAACGATGTGTATGGAATGAATATGAGATGTGTACGAGAGTTTGCATTATCTGAACCTAGCTTCCAGTTGGTGCAACCGCGGCAGGTAAGTGATTGAGTATATGATATTAGAAAACAGTTAAATATAGAAAACATTTTCGCAGCTTCTAAGTACACAATTTGGTGTCAAGTACCTGAATATGTATACAGCAACGAAAAAAGATTTAAATTTTCGTTGTAAATATATGTTGGAAATGAAACGTAGCGGCTATATGGACGGCATTGTTACATATTTTCACGTGTTCTTCACAAAATCACATACAGCAATGGGTTTTAGCACTGATCCAGGTGCTTTGCGCACACACTGGATGCAAACCGTATTTTATGTTGATAAACCAGTATACGTTAATGCAGGTGAACTTTATTATGGCGGTATAGAAATGTGTTCACCGGTACGCGAGTATGATCTTAATAACATGGAATTGGGGTTTGAAATGTTTAGTGGAGATCCCACGCAATTGCAATTAGAAGCAGAAATGCGATGGCGGCTGAAACCACATGCAGCTATTACCAATGACACAAGCAACCAATCTAAATCAATCCGAAACGTGTTGAAAAATAAATCCGCAAATAGTGAAAAAGAAGTCATAAAAAAAGCACCAGAAAAATTGGTGATAATAAAGAAAGACTCTTCTACCTCGAAATCTGATAAAAAAGAAAAATCAATAAGTCCACCAGTCTCACCTGCTTGCAGCGTAGTAATAGGGGGATATGTATATCCTTGTGTGGTAGGAAAAAAGGGCAAAAAAACGAAGCACTCAAAGAAGGGTTAATACAGACAGTCAAATATAGATTAAATAATAATTTACCTTTAGCCATAACTGTTGATAGATAAAACAGCTTTATATGATTTACAACTGTAATTTTTTTTACAAACAATTGTACAGTTTTAACATCACATTCCTTATATGTATATTCATAAAGCTGTAATTTCATATACATATATTTGACAAAAAGATCTCGCTTGCTAACTAAGGGAATCAAAAATTTGGCGCTTTAAAATAACTATCGTTTATTTTGTACGTCCGTTTTTTGAGCAAATCAGAATTGAGCTGAGGCTTTCAGTAATCAATGTTCCTTAATGGTTAATTTCGCTTTCAAAATTATCAATCCGAATTTTTTAAATACATATTTTAATAATTTTATTAAAGAAGCGTCAATATTTAAATCATTTCGTTATATGTCTAAAAACTTTTCGATTATTATTAAAAACTTTATATTTAATAAACTTATATTAAAATTATTTTTGTACATACAAACACTTTTTATACACAAACGTAAGTAAACAAAATTCATTTAATGCGAAAAACAAAAAATTGCAATTTAATGAAGTGCTGTTTCATAAACTGTTTACCAATGTAAATATGTAGATATACGATATTGGAATAAACTATGAAATAATTGTAATGATTAAGTTGAAATTCACTATAGAAAATAGCAAGGTTTTTGGGGAGGCCAAGTGGCCGGATTGACAATGTGCATGGATACGTGCATATGAAAACCCAGTCTCCGAACCAGCCGATAATCTTGGAAAACGAAAACTGCCGACCAGCTGATGTTCCAGAAATATGTGAAGTGGATTTCGAATTCGTATTTCTAGCTGCTCCTGTCTCGTTGTTGTTGTTGTTGTCGCAATCTATTTTTTTATTAATTGTTTTTTAACAAATAAAAAGGAAAAATTGGAGATAGATGCTCCTTCCTTCTTAGTTTTTCCAAAAAAATTAAAAGCTTACACAACCCAATAATAATCCGAGCCCGCTATTAGAGTTGGTCCGTATCGCGCTTTGGTCCTCACTTTTCCTCACCTTTCTTCTTCGAACCATCTTGAGGCCCTGATAAAAGCTACCAGTTTCTTTACGTCGTACTTCAGTTGTAGGTGAGACGAACCATCGTTTCCCCCTCATCCTCTTTACAACTCCTACAGCATCGACGATGAGGTGGGTTAGGGGGTCAGAATATACCCGCGGTAGGTATGCGTGTTGTAAGAGGCGACTAAAATACGAGATTCAAGGGGCTGTGTAGCGCAACCCTTCAGGTTACCAGCGCAATATATAGCTTCTCCAAACCCAATTGTCAACCTCACCTATCCGCGGCGAATCCTGTTCACTAACAGACGAGGCTCTGGCGACCTTAATGGTGCTGTGTTACCGGAGCGTACCGGATCTGTATCCGGCAAAGGACCACCACATCGATAATACTCCCCAAAGCCTTCGGGGAGCAACTTTATCCCTACAACAACAACAACAACAACAAGGCGCTCCTAACCTTTCTGCATGCCAGTTAGTGCCCCCACAAGTGTGCAAATTGTATCCCTACTTAGGTTGTACACGTGACGGGATCTTTTAGGATCCCATTTTGGCCAGTTTTCTTTCGATGTTGTTGTCGTAGCAGTGCTTTGCCCCAACCAATAGGTGCGACCGATCACAAATTGCCATCAATGTCCTCTAACGGAAGTCCAAGGAAACTTGCTGTTTCAACAGGTGTGGACCATAATGAAAGGGGTGTTAGAGGCGTTGGTTCCACAATAAAGTTAAATAGATGGTTGGTGTCATGTGGGGACACATTGCAAGCAGGACATAAGTTTTGTATGTCCGGGTTGATTCTGGATGGGTAAGAGTTTAACCTGATACAGTATCCATATCGAAGTTGAGCTAGAGTGTCCGATACCCCGGAGTTTGTAGCCATCTTTCGTCGGCGTGGTGGCTGTGTTCTTTTAGCATTACCTTGCCTGTGGCCACGGGCATACCTAAGCGTCCTTGGCCGGGAACAATCTGCCTGGTTGTACCCAGCCTAGCGAGTTATTTGCAATGCAGTTTCCTCGATGTCCCTATGTCCAGGGACCCATGTGAGGTGTACACGGTTTTGTTGAGGCCTCTCTTGAAGAGATCAGCGACAGGTTAGTGCTTGTTCAGAATTGAACGAGTAGGAGCCAAGAGATTTTATGGCAGCCTGGCTGTTGCTGAAAATAAAGATTTCTTTGCCGACATTGTGTGCCCCTATCGTAATTGAGGCTACCATGATGGCTGAAACTTCTGCCTGGAATACGCTGCAGTGTAGTCTGAGGGAGAGCTGGAGGTCAAGGTCCCTTGAGTATACTGCACCTCCAACTCTGTATATAGCATAACGTCTATCCGACTCCGTCCAGTCATCCCTACTGAGAATGTTTATCTTAAAGTTAGTTTCCGCAACTGTTGTGGTCGCAGAGCGGTCCGTCCTAGGAGGAAGAAAACTGTATTTTTTTTAGTATACAAGAGTGTCCTGCGGTCTTGTTGTTCCAACGCGACAACTATCAACTAGTATCTCTTAATAGCGAGTTATCTGTTAGATTTCATAGTAGAGGGCAAAGGACACCACCCTGGAGGCTGCCCGTTGCGACAAATTGCATTATATCAACCTTCCCCAGTGAGGAAAGCACTTTCCTTCCCTTGATTAATTGATCAATCTGTCACACTAAAGGTCTATTTACATCCAGACTCGTTAAATCATTGTTAACGGCGTCTGGAAACCCCAGCGGGTTAGGGGGCTAGAATATACCCGCGGTCGTAAGAGACGACTAAAATACCAAATTGATTCAAGGGGTGTATAGCGCAACCCTTTCAAGGGGTTGCCAGCGCAATATATAGCTTCTCCAACCCAATTGTCAACCTCACCTACCCGTGGCGAATCCTGTTTATTTGACAGCCAAGGCTCTGGCGATCCCAAGTGGCTTATGGATCTAGGGGGTGGGAGGGCGGTATGGCCTAGAAGATTTCATGCGGTCATACCAAATCGTTCCCGAAATGGTTGGGCTAGTAGCTTAATGGTGTTTGTTACCGGAGCGTACCGAATATGCATACGGAAAAGGACCATCAATATCGATAACAAACCAAAGCCTTCGGGGAGTGTCCTTATCGCTACAACAAAAACATCTGGACTTATATTGTTGAATGCTCCTTCCAGGTCTAGGAAGGCCACAAGATAATAATCCTTTTCGAACAAGGAAGTTTCGATGGTAGAGACTGTTCGAGGCTGTGTAGAAGAGTCTCTGCAGATTTCCTTTGGTGTACGCGCGGTGATAGCCAGAAATGAGGTTCCTATGTTGTTGTTGTTGTTGTAGCAGTGCTTCGCCCACCTAACAGACACGACCGATCACAAACTGTCATCAATATCCTCTAACGGGAGTCCAAGGAAACTTGCTGTTTCAACAGGGGTGGACCATAGGGAAAGGGGTGTTAGAGGCGTTGGTTCCACATTACAATTAAAGAGATAGTTGGTGTCATGTGGGGACACATTGCAGGCGGGGCATACATTTTGTATGTCGGGGTTGATTCTGGATAGGTAAGAGTTTAACCTGTTACAGTATCCAGAACGAAGTTGAGCCAGAGTGACACGCGTTTCCCTGGGGAGTATGCGTTCCTCTTCCGCAAGTTTTGGATACTTTACTTTGAGTACTGGATTAACCGGGCAATTCCCGGCATAAAGGTCCGACGCCTGTTTGTGGAGTTCACCAAGAACCTGCTTGTGTTTTTTCGCTTCATACGGCTGGGTTCTCAGGTGCCGTATTTCCTCAAAATGTTTACGGAGATGACTCCTTAAGCCCCTAGGCAGTGCTGGCTCGTCAATCAGATGTCTGTTGGGATGTCCTATCAATAGTGGCAGTCAGGAAATTGCTAACTATCCGCTCTAGGGTCTTGACTACAAAAGATGGAAGACTGAAAGGTCTGTAGTCCTTCGGGTCTTAGTGAGAGGCTTTGCCTGCCTTGGGAAGGACTATGACCAACAACAACAACCGTGGCGCTCCATGCACACGGAATATAGTTTAGAGCCAAGCACGCGGTATATATGCTGCAGACAGTTGGCTGATAACTCCATAGAGTAGATAAGTTGAGTGGGGACAAACCCGCTTGGTCCAGCAGTCTTAAAGGGTTTAAAACCAGTGATGGGTATATTTACAGCCTGGTTTGTTGCAGGTACTTCAGGGGCGTTGGGCATGTTTGCCGGGTGTGTCCAAGAGCATCTCTCCGCAGAAGGTTTATATATGTTTGCGTCTTAGCACGCACCGTGGCCTTGATGTGTCGGTGACACTTTTGACTCCAGTACAGAAATTTCTCCACTAAGTTCTCTTCGCTTGTTCAGGACTTTTTTGTAGATCCTTAGGTTTCCCTTGTATTCTGGCCATTGTGGTTTACAATTGAAATTCTTTTAATAGAAAACGTATTTTATTTCAAATCTTTTTGTTTAACAAAATTTCAAAGAATGAACATTTTTGATGTTATAAAATTCAACATTGAAAAATAAGATTTAGATACATACTGAAAATTATAAAAATTCAAAGTAATAAATTTACAAAGCTAAATTAAATTAACACAAGTAATCTATTACTAATACCCTACAATACTCCCCCTTCCAGAGATTTATTGTTAAATAAATTAAAAGTAACTCCCTTTTTTGTTTTTGTGTTATTGAAATGTGTGATATCGACCATAGCTCGTTGCAATCGATCAATTGGAACATTTTTAATTTCATTATTTATTTCTACTTTAAAATTTTTAACATTTGTTTTTTTTTCCATCATATGGATCTTGTAAGCAGCGTTTCTTTAAAACTCGAACAAAGACAAATTTACAATCTTTTAAATGTTTTGGAACAAAAATACCTGTAGAATTTTTATGATGTTGAAGATTTGATTTAACATTGTTGAAATGTTCACGTAAACTACTTAAAACTTCTGATGAAGTTGTATTCCCAGAATTTGAGACAACAAGTATTCTCAACAGGTATTCTCAAATTTTGTTCAAAAACCATTTCTGCTTGAGTAGCCGAAATATCTTCTTTAAAAATTGATCGCAAACCTAAAAGTACTATCGGTAACTCTTCATACCAATCTCTGATTTCATTTCAAGCAATCATTGAAGACTTAAGTTACCTATGAAACCGTTCTACCATTCCATTAGCTTGAGGATGGTAGGGAGACGTTTTTATTTGATGGCTTCCAAGAAGTTTAGTTAATTCCGAAAATAAATTCGACGTAAATTGAGCACCTTGATCTGTACTTATTTTCAATGGAACCCCGAAACGTGAAATGTGTAAAATATAACGATATCCTGTTGAAACTGGAAGAGGGCCCACAATATCTGAATGAATGTGTTCGAATATACTCTTAGGTATTGCAATTTTTGTAATTGGTAATTTTGTATGATGATAAATTTTTGACTTCTGACAACTTATGCAATCCTTAGACCACAAATTAATTTGTTTATTCATATTTGGCCAAAAATATCTCCTTAACTATTAATCTACGCGTAGCTTTTGTACCAGGATATGTGATTCCATGTAATGTATCAAAAATTGTTTTCCGCAAATTTTTTGGTACAAATGGTCTATGATTTTCTCATGGAACTTCACACCATATGCTAAAACTTAATTAAATTGTATAAACAGGTTGTATACTCAGCAAGATTTGAAATATATCTATGATAGTTTATCATACCTATACATTTTTGTGCCTGTTTTATTGACTTTGGAAGTTCATGGTTACGTATGGCTGCAATTTTCTTATCTGATGGTCGAATTCCAAAACGAGAAATATTGTGTCCTAAGAAATCAATATTGGTAACTCATAAGATGCATTTATTAGGTTTTATATTCAAACCGTACTCAGAGCTAAACACTTGAAAAGTATGCTAAGATCCTGTAGATGTTCTTATTCATTATACCTTTCATGAAAATGAAATGGTATATTAATTTCGTCACGAAACCCAAAATTGTAAGTCCTTAAAGGAAAATAGATAGACCCACCATTAAGTATACCGAAATAATCAGGATGAAGAGCTGAGTTGATTTAGCCATGTCCGTCTGTCCGTCCGTCTGTTTGTATGCAAACTAGTCCTTCAATTTTTGAGATATCTTGATAAAATTTGGTGAGCGGGTGTATTTGGATGTTCGATTAGACATTTGCCGGAACCGGCCGGATCGGACCACTATAGCATATATCCTCCATACAACCGATTTTTCAGAAAAAGAGGATTTTTGTCATATCTTACTCAATTTAACAGATTGAAGCTTCAAACTTTGCCATATAATTTCGTATATTGCACATATTGTTGCCTGAAAAACTGTATGAGATCGGTCGTATATATAGTATATATCCCCCACAACCGATTGTTCAGATAAGAAACTTTTCGTAATTACTGCCCTATTTTAAGAGCTAGAGGCTTCAAATTTCAACGAATGTTTACGCATATAGCATATATTGTTGTCTGAAAAAATCATAAAGATCGGTGGTATATATAGTATACATATTGTCACGGATATTACCATCACTAAGTTATCCCATCACTAAGGCGATGCTAAGGTCATGCCAAGCAGTATTTACGTTAATAATCAAATCAAGTATACACATATATAAGGCAGCCCAGAGAGATGTCACACACAGATGCATTTACTTATACGCCTATGTGCGCGCGAGAGACTGTAAACTACAAACATTCACATCAATAATTCAATCTTTATGTATCTACATAACCGAATAAATAATTGCGTCTACACATATGTACGTATACGAGCAGCGGAGCGGCAATGCACAAACACATGCATATATCTTATCTCAGTGGTCACAAGAGAGGGCAATAATTTGTGCACGTAGTTGTGGCTGGCGATTTTGTAGCCGAAACAACTAGTAAGTTCTGGAAATCGAAGAGCCTAGAAGTATGCAGCGTAAACTATAAAAGCGGGGCAAGCGAGTAAGAAGTAATTCAGTTTGATTTGAGATTTCGATTAAGCGCTATCTAGCGAGCTATAGCAGAATTATTTTGAATAGTAGAGTTTCATTTGAGCTATCAATCAGTTTGGTCAATAAGCTGCTATTCGTTGCAAAGTATAAGTGTTATTGTGAAGTACTGTAATAAAGGCCATTTTTCAATTATTCAATATTGGAGTTATTTATTCAACAGTTTAGCGATACGAACTTAGCAGAGGGTTGCAAATAAGAGGATTTGCAAGCAATTTCGTTACAATTGGTGTCAGAAGGGGAATTGTTGAATAAATTCCAGAGGACAACAAGGACATGGCAAAGTTCAGTGAATTGAAGATCCAGCAACTAAAGAAGGAGTTGGAGAGCCGTGGATTGAATACAAGCGGCGTTAAACTTGAACTTCAGGCACGGCTACGAGAGGCAATGGAAGCGGAAGGAATTGATGCGGAAGAGTATGACTTTCATCTTGATGGCGAGGAAGTAACAAAAATTGAAGAGAAAAACGAAACATCGCAGACTGTTACGAGCACAGACTTGAACATGATTTTGGCTGCAATATCTGCTCAAACATCGACAATGTCATCACAGATGGAATCCCAAGAGACACGAATAACATCGAAAATTGAAGCACAAGAAACGCGTATGTCAGAAATGTCGACACAGATTACATCGAAGATTGAAGCACAAGAAACGCGTATGGCAGAAATGTCGTCGCAAATGTCATCTCAACTGGAAGAACAGAAGACATATATGGCATCGCAACTGGAAGAACAGAGGACATATATGATATTGTAACGAATTTACTGCAAATCCTCTTATTTGCAATCCTTTGCTAAGTTCGAATCACTAAACTGTTGAATAAATAACTCCAATGTTGAATAATGGAAAAATGGCCTTTATTAAAGTACTTCACAATAACACTTATACTTTGCTACTCGCTGGCTTAATAACCAAACTGATTGATAACGCAAATGAAACTCTACTATTGGCCGCCAGATCGCGTGCTTAATCAATAACTGATTGATAGCTCAACTCAAACTGAATTACATTTTACTCGCTTGTGCCGCTTTTATAGTTTACGCTGCATACATCTAGGCTCTTCTATTTCCAGAACTTACCAACTATTTCGAGTGTTTATAGTTCTCATATAGTTTCTACTTGTTTACAATTTTCTACTTTTCAGCGTCTCTCAGATGTATGTGAGTTTGTAGTTTACAGTCTCTCGCACACACATAGGCGTATAAGTAAATGCATCTGTGTGTGACATCTCTCGGCTGCCTTATATATGTGTATACATGATTTGATTATTGACGTGAACATCGCTTAGCATCGCCTTAGTGATGGTATAGCTTAGGGATGCTAATATCCGTGACAATATCTCAGTTGGCTCAGCAGTTGAAAGCGCAAGAGGATCGCATATCATCGCAGTTGGAGGGTTTTAGTGAACGACAAGATAAAATGGAAGCTGAGATGGATGCTTTGAAAGATCGGATTCAGCAGTTACAATTAAATCGTCCAGCAGTTTCAGCGAGTAATCCAAAGGTAAAAACACCATCCTTTGACGGTTCTGTTTCTTTCCAGGTCTTTAAGCTACAGTTTGAGAAGACCGCAGCAGTGAACAACTGGAATGTGGAAGATAAAGTTGCCGCACTCTTCGTAGCATTGAAAGGACCAGCTGCAGAAATCTTACAGACTATTCCAGAGTACGAACGGAACAGTTATGACGCATTGATGGCTGCTGTAGAACGGCGATACGGAAGCGAACACAGGAAACAGATATTTCAAATAGAATTGCAAAACCGCTACCAAAAAGCTAACGAGACTTTGCAGGAGTTTGCTTCGGACATTGAAAGATTGACTCATCTTGCAAATGCGGATGCACCCGTGGAATACACGGAAAGAGTGAAGATTCAGAGCTTTATAAATGGCATACGGGACGTCGAAACGAAGCGAGCCACATACGCGAACCCAAAGCAAACATTTTCTGAAACGGTATCCCATGCATTGACCCAGGAAACGGCGTCATTATTGAGTAAACCAGCATACAAAGCTCATCGTGTGGAAGTAGAAAGGCCGGAGTGGGTAGATACAATTTTGGAAGCTCTGAAGGGATCACAACAGAAAAATGCCGGAGTTATGAAATGTTTCAAGTGCGGTAACCCAGGTCACATTGCACGTCATTGCAGTAGCAATTCCAATAGTTCCAACAATGTGGGTGGCCGTAAACGCAGAGCTAAAGGAGACGAGCAAATCTCCAAATCCACTCAATCGTTAAACTAAAGCGAGTCAGCCGCCAGGGGCGACAGCTGGCTCCCTCAATTGAATGCCCCATAATCTGTATCTCGCAAATTGGAAGAAGGTCAAGCAATCTTACTGTTGGAGGACATGTGGACGGAAAGGAACGGTTACTGACTGTAGATACGGGCGCATCTCATTCCATCATTCGAGCGGATTTAGTCAACAAGAAGATAAGACCATTGCTTGGAGCAAGATTACGTACAGCCACGGGAGAGGACACCCAGGTAATTGGAGAAGTAGAATGTGAAGTAGCAATTGGGAACGTCACGGTACTTCACAATTTTATAGTGGCAGGTATTGTTGATGAAATCATAATTGGAGTGGACTTCTTAATCAACCAAGGCATCAAGATCGATATGCAAAGCAAGACGATGCGATATAAGAACATGGATGTGCCACTTAATTTCGGCTACGAGAGAGGCTACAGCAGTAAACGAGTGCTGGTGGAAGAGAGTCAGCAAATACCACCAAAATCAGAAGCAGTCATCTGGGCAAAGGTAGATGGAGATTGTGGGACAAACAAATTGTGGGTTGTCGAAGCAGCAAATAAATCAGCACTGAACATACTTGTAGGAAAAACCCTGGCTATGACAAAAAAAGATGGACGTATTCCGGTAAGAGTACTCAATGAGTTCAAGTCACCATTCAATTTGACCAAAGGAGTTATTTTGGGAGGATGCCAAGAGGCCGAAGTAGTTATTAACTGTGAACAGCTCCAGGAATACGTTTCATCTAGTAATACTGATCTTTCAAATGATATCACGGCATGGACGCATGGGCTAGAGGACCCCTATCAGAGTAATGCAAAACAACTGCTCCTAAAGTATGCGAACATATTTGACCAGGATGATTCTAAACCAGGCCGCACCAACGTTGTGAAACACCAAATTGACACTGGAGATGCGAGGCCGATCCGGCAAGCTCCACGTAGTGTTCCACTGGCGAAGCGGGAAGTTGTGAGTCAAATCATTCAAGAAATGAGCGACAGCGGCGTCATCGAACCATCAGCTAGTCCATTGAGCTCACCGGTAGTACTTGTAAAAAAGAAGGATGGAAAAATGAGGTTTTGCGTGGACTACCGGAAGTTGAATGACGTAACGAAAAAGGATAGCTACCCATTGCCAAGAATTGACGACACTCTGGATTCGCTATCTGGTACGAAATGGTTTTCCACGCTGGACTTGAAAAGCGGCTACTGGCAAGTGGAGGTGAAGGAGGAAGATAAAGAGAAAACAGCCTTCAGTGTCGGTGATGGTCTTTGGCAATTTACAGTGATGCCTTTTGGACTTTGTAATGCACCAGCTACTTTTGAGAGACTCATGGACCAGGTACTGAAAGGACTACATTGGAAAACATGCTTGGTGTACCTGGACGACATCATCGTATTGGGCAAGAACTTTGATAAACATCTTAAGAACTTGGAGGAAGTTTTCCAGAGAATAGCTGGCGCTGGTCTGAAGTTAAGTCCCAAAAAGTGTGCGCTGTTTAAAAAGGAAGTCAATTATTTGGGTCACAAGGTAACGACAGAGGGCATCTGCACTGCGAACTAAAAAATAGAGGCTGTAAAGGATTGGCCAAGACAACAGAACCTACATGAATTGAGAAGTTTTTTTGGGCTGTGCACATATTACCGCCGATTTGTACCAAATTTTTCCAGCGTAGCCCATAGCCTCCATGAGCTTACAAGAAAAAACGAAGCTTTTGAATGGAAGAAGGAGCAAGAAGTGGCTTTCCAAACATTGAAGGAGCGTTTGTGCACTGCCCCAATGTTAGCATATCCGATTCCAGGAGCAACATTTATTCTGGATACAGATGCGAGTGGATATGCTATAGGAGGCGTTTTATCACAACTGGTCGATGGACAGGAGAAGGTAGTTGCATATTACAGCCGTTCGATTGGAAAACCAGAGAGGAACTACTGTGTTACGCGGAGAGAGCTGTTGGCATTGGTAGACTGCATTAAACATTTTCACAAATACCTCTACGGCCAGCGATTCCGTGTCAGGACAGATCACGCAGCGTTGAAATGGCTTCTGCAGTTCCGTAATCCGGAAGAACAATTGGCACGGTGGATCGAGCGACTACAAAGCTACGACTTTTCCATTGAGCATCGAAAAGGTAGTACCCATGGAAAGTCTGATGCAATGTCACGAAGACCATGTAGTTTGGAATGCAAGCACTGTTCAAAAGCCGAGGCTAAAGAAGACATTATAGATGTCCGGCTAATGAATATAACATGTACAGATGAATGGGACAAGGAACAGCTAAGAAAGTGCCAGCTAGAAGATGCAGATCTGTCACGTGTTATGCAAGGGCTCGAACGAAATGAAAGACCAAACAGAGAAGAGATGTCAGCAGAGAGTCCCATTGCGAAGTCATATTGGGCACAGTGGAACAAATTAGAATTGATATCCGGTTGCCTTCATCGACTATGGGAGAGTGAGAATGGTAAATACAAGAATAAACTGATAGTTGTTCCCAGAAAGAGGATTCCTGACGTGCTCAGCGAGCTGCATAATGGTCCAAGCGGAGGTCATCTTGGAATCACGAAGACGCTCGAGAAGATTAAACAGAGATTCTATTGGGTTGGTTGCCATCAGTCGGTCACTGAGTGGATTGCGAACTGCGAGGTTTGCAGCAGAGCGAAAGGGCCCAGAACACGAAGTCATGGCCAGATGAAGCAATATAACTCAGGTGCGCCATTTGAAAGGATCGCCATGGATGTCGCAGGTCCATTTCCTACTAGTAACCGCGGAAACAAATACGTACTGGTGGTTATGGATTATTTCAGTAAATGGCCAGAGGTATACCCAATCCCAAACCAAGAAGCAGAAACAGTAGCAGAAGTGGTTAAAAACGAATGGGTTGCAAGGTATGGTGTACCAATGGAGTTACACTCTGACCAAGGCAGGAATTTCGAATCAGCTGTGTTCCAGGAAATGTGTAAGTCATTGGGCATTCGAAAAACACGGACAACTGCATTGCATCCTCAATCCGATGGTATGGTAGAACGATTCAATAGAACATTGGAGGAGCACTTAAGGAAAGTAGTAGACAAGTACCATAAAGAATGGGATACCCGCATACCATTATTCTTGATGGCTTACCGATCAGCAGTGCATGAGACAACGGGCCAAACCCCTGCAAAAGTAATTTTTGGAAATGACCTTAGACTGCCAGCTGATTTGAAGTTTGGGATAGATGCCAATGCGGAGAGAAATGTCAGGAAATCCACTAGTGATTTGGAAGAAGAGCTAAGAGAAATACATGATCTGATAAGGCAAAGAACAAAGATTATGAGTGACAAGATGAAAGCCAGATACGATAAAGCAATTAATTCAGAAGGTTTTCAGGAAGGAGATTTGGTGCTGTTATACAACCCACAACGTAAAAAAAGGTTTGTCCCCGAAATTGCAGTGTAATTGGGAAGGCCCATACAAAGTTGTAAAACGGATCAACGATGTAGTGTACCGCATACAAACCATCGGTAAACCACGAACCAAAATGAAAGTGGTCCATTTGGAAAGGCTGGCAACGTTTAGATCGAGAGATTTGTCTGATCGGGACGATCAGACTTAGGTGGAGGGCAGTGTCACGGATATTACCATCACTAAGTTATCCCATCACTAAGGCGATGCTAAGGCCATGCCAAGCAGTATTTACGTTAATAATCAAATCAAGTATACACATATATAAGGCAGCCCAGAGAGATGTCACACACAGATGCATTTACTTATACGCCTTAGTGCGCGCGAGAGACTGTAAACTACAAACATTCACATCAATAATTCAATCTTTATGTATCTACATAACCGAATAAATAATTGCGTCTACACATATGTACGTATACGAGCAGCGGAGCGGCAATGCACAAACACATGCATATATCTTATCTCAGTGGTCACAAGAGAGGGCAATAATTTGTGCACGTAGTTGTGGCTGGCGATTTTGTAGCCGAAACAACTAGTAAGTTCTGGAAATCGAAGAGCCTAGAAGTATGCAGCGTAAACTATAAAAGCGGGGCAAGCGAGTAAGAAGTAATTCAGTTTGATTTGAGATTTCGATTAAGCGCTATCTAGCGAGCTATAGCAGAATTATTTTGAATAGTAGAGTTTCATTTGAGCTATCAATCAGTTTGGTTATTAAGCTTGCTATTCGTTGCAAAGTATAAGTGTTATTGTGAAGTACTGTAATAAAGGCCATTTTTCAATATTCAATATTGGAGTTATTTATTCAACAGTTTAGTGATACGAACTTAGCAGAGGGTTGCAAATAAGAGGATTTGCAAGCAATTTCGTTACAATATGTTTGTATATATAGTATATATATATATTTTCGCAATTTTATCCCCATTTTAACAGCTAGAAGCTTCAAATTTCACCGAATGCTTACGTATATAGCATATATTGTTGTCTGAAAAAATCATAGCGATCGGTCGTATATATAGTATATATCTCATACAACCGATTGTTCAGATAAGAAACTTTTCGCAATTTCTACCCCATTCTAACAGCTATAAGCTTCAAATTTCACCGACTGCTTACGTATATAGTATATATTGTTGTGTCAAAAACTCATAGAGATCGGTGATATATATAATATATATATGATGGTATATATAGTATATATATATAGTATATATATATTTTTTTTGCGATTTCGGCCCCATTTTAACAGCTAGAAGCTTACAATTTCACCAAATGCTTACGTGTATAGCATGTATTGCTGTCTGAAAAAATCATAGAGACCAGTGGTATATATAGTATATATCTCATACAACCTATTGTTCAGATAAGAAACTTTGCGCAATTTCTTCCCCATTTTAACAGCTAGAAGCTTCAAATTTCACCAAATGCTTACGTGTATAGCATATATTGTTGTCTGAAAAAATCATAGAGATCGGTGGTATATATATTATATACCCCATATAACTGTAATTTTTGCCTCTTTTTTACGGCTAGAAGCTTCAAAATTCATCAGATTTCATCAAAAAGTTACTTTTACGTCATATATTGATGAAATACGTGATTCGTAGTCATAGTTTTTACACGCAGACTACAAAAAACCTGAAAATTTGCATCCTCACACAAAGTACCTACCTCTTTTTTATTTTAAATTTATCTTAAAAATCGTTTAGGTATGTAGATCTGTTCACTATATATTTCTTATTTTATACATCCGATTAATCGGAGATTACGAACGGGATAAGATTATTGTTCAGCCCCATTCATGAAAGGTATGAAGTCTTCGGCATAGCCGAAGACAGTCCCGTTCTTACTTGTTTTTACTTGCAATAAGCAAATCATCCTCGTAGGCAAAAACAAAGTCTTCTCCGCTAATTACCTCGTTTATAAATCTCTGAAAAGTTTGGGCTGAGTTCCTAAGTCCGAAAGGCATTCGTAAAAATTCAAATATCCCAAAGGGCGTTGCTATTGCGGTTTTGTATATATCCTCTACAGTCATTGGTATTTGATTGTACGCTTTCACTAAGTCAGTTTTAGAAAAAAACCTTTGTTTCTAAGATTCATATTAAAATCGTGGAGATGGGGTAAATGATATCGATCAGGAACTGTTACTACATTAAGTCTACGAAAATCGCCACAAGGACGCCAGTCATTAGCTTCTTTTTTGGGCACTAAATGAAGAGCGGATGCAACGTATTAATTGGATGGTCTACAAATTCCAGTTCTTAACAAAAAATCAATTTCGGTTTTGGCCACTTTGAATTTAATCGGATCTAGGCGCCTGAGCTTAGAAAAAGGAAGGTTTCCTTCCGTAACAAGTCTATGGACCGTAGTATGTTTGATGGATTCGAATAATCTGGATCAGAAATCAAGATGGTGTTGACTGAAAGGCTTGTCAACGGGTCAACTAAGCGTTTGTTTCTTATATCGATTAGCAAGCCATATTTAGACAAAAAAACCAGCTCCTATGATTGGTTTCGCGATATCGGCTATCAAAAACATAAATGAAAATTCACCCCTTAACACTAAGTTAATATTCAAAAGTTTTTTACCGTATGTAAAAATAGTAGTACAATTAGCCGCTGTCAAAATAATATCGGAAGATTTCTTTTTACTTAAAAATTTTGAAACTGGGGAAGTACCGAAATTTCTGCACCACTGTGAATTATCCCTGTCAAATTGAAACTTCTAAATTTCCGTTGTTCGTCGCTGCTGAATTTAGTTTGTTGAATTATTAGTTTTTGAAAAGGCGCACGGTTGTTCACTTTTCGAGCTTTGGATTCTCACGAGAATTGGACCTGTATCTAGAAGGACTTCTAAAACAATTTCTACTTATAGAACGAGACCTTCAATAATTTTGATTAATTTCTTTCTTAATTTCTGATAATTCTAAATAAATTTTTCAAAATTTTTACACATAAGATTAGTCATTTGAACCAAATTAGATATTGACGAATATTATCAACAATAAGGGATACTATCATCTCTAAGCCGATACTAAGTAGTGACTTGTATGCACATAAACAAATCAATCGTTATTGCCCCTATTACGGTATACAACTCATCTTAATTGGGTTGTAATTAAAACAACTCAACTTTCAGACAACTGAACTCCTTTTCGGTATTACGAATTACAACTTGTGTGATGATTTGTACAGCTGATCAATTTGTGGCGGAAATTTAAGCATTTGCAAAAGTGATTTTGTTATTACAAGATATTATATGATATGAAATCTATTTTATAATGGCGAGTGACATGTCGCGAATACGGAAAACATTCGCATGATCATTCCAATCCCTTGGAACTACCTAGCACCAAGTAAGAAAATGTTCAAGTGACAAATGATGAGCTTCAAATGAAGCAGATTTGAAAGGAATCATTTTGCTCTTTACTAAACAAAATTAAGGACCATTACCGCAGACGCTTTCGAAGGAAGGCTGTGTCCCTATTTTAAAATTATGCGCCACACTCAGATTCCTTGCTGATGGCAGCTATCAAAAATGCTGTGGAAATGATTTTGGTGTTGGACTGGTTTTACATATTATTGAGGTGAATATTTGTGCGAAGTGGATTAAACCCCAAACAGCAAAAATTGTACTTTACTCTACAGCAGGGTTCCCAGGAGTAGGGGGTAGTAACGATGGGACTCACGTTTCCATAATTTCACCTATTTTGGCTGCATCCGAACTGCGGCCAGCCTCGTCCGAGTACGGGATGTCGCTCCATAAAGTTAAAAAGCTATTCAATGTAATCCTTCGTTAAATGTGTACACAATTGTTGATTATTGTTTGATTAAAAAGGTTTAACTACCGGCTTTGAATTTTTTTTTTTTTTTTCGGTAACGTTTTATGAGACCGTGCACCATCTAACTTGTATCAAAGGTGGTATCAAAAGACGCGTTTCGACCTCCATTTTTAGGATCCGAAAGCGGAAAACAAAAATTTGATTTCTGTCGATAAATATTTACAAAAGCCCACAAAATGCCCCGAGATGGTCCGAAAAATGAGGCCCGATCCGCAGTTTTTTTGCACAGAACATCTTTCTGCGTTGGCGATTTGTAAAAATAACCCTGGGTGGGTCCAACGCCTTTCTGCATTAGTGTGTACAAAAAATCTGGCAAAATACAAACACATGAAAATTTGAACCGAAATGATATGACAGGACTTATTTTTTCGAAACGTGTCTTTTGATACTAACTTTGAAAATTTTTGTTAAAAATTAGGTGGTGAACCGTCTTCCAAAACGTAACATTTTTTCAAAACAACTGCAAAATTGTATGAGACAACTGCTAGTAATCAGTTGTAAGATTTTGACGTCTTTGACAACTACACCAACACAAGGTTGTAAACGGTAATGCCACAAAAAGTTGTTCGACTAGACAACTCAACCGAAATTTTTTTTGACAGGTTGAGTTGTAATCTGTAATACGAAATTGCGAAATTTCAACCCAACCAGGGCCCGTATTACGTGTTACGATCAGTGACTGAAACCTATTTTCACTTAAGCGATAACTATGCAACTGTCAAACTTTTCCTAAAAATTATAATAAGTTATGGTTCTAATGAGTACTATTTGTCACTAGTTCAGATATGCTATTAATCCGATCCACCATTTCAGAGCTGTTGTGATTTAAAAAATGAGTCTCGATCACGGATTGTAACACGTAATACGGGTCCAGAGTTGAGTTGTAATCGGTAATAGGGGCATATGTCTACACATATGTCCATACAAGCAGTGGAGAGAAACGCACAAACACATGCATATATCTGTGATACTCCCAAAAGTAGGAAATCATCGGTGGAAGTATCACCCACATATACACGCGCATATGACTATGCGAGAAGCTATAATCGCGCATCTGTAGTTATAGCTGATAAATTTATAGCTGGTAAACAAGTAGTAAATTCTAGAAGTAGAAACGCCTAGAAATATACCAACGAGGAAACCTAAGAGTATAAATGCAGCACCAGCTGAGGCACGACGAATCAGTTTGATTTAAGCACGCTATTGGTTGCGAAGTATAAGTGTTGTTATGAAGTACTTTAATAAAGACCATTATGCATTATTAAATATTGGAGTTATTTATTCAACAGTTTTGCGATACGAACGTTAGTAGAAGGTTGCAAATAAGCGGATTTTCCCTAAATTCGTTACAATATTAATGTATTTTCGCTTTTTGAATTTTGAAAATTATTAACAGAAGCGATTTCATTTTTATTAATAACCTCCCATACATTATCAGCTAATTTCATTAATTCGTTTATGTCATTATATTGTATGTACGTAAACAAATTAATCATCAGAGGATCAGTGATGTCATCTACCGCATACATACATACATACAAGCAGCCACTACTTCGCTCACATATACACACGCATATGGTTACACACTACAAATACACGCGCATATGGCTAGTGACCAGGTAGTGGATTCTAGAAGAAGAAACGTCTAGACATTAGGGCAGAGGGTATAAAAGCAGCTGAAGCTGAGTAGTCTGTAAGCAGTTTGATTTAAGTACGCTATTAGTTGCGAAGTACTTTCAAAGTAGCCTAATAAAAACCATTTTGTAATACAGAATATTGGTGGGTTTTATTCAACAGTTTGGTGATACGAACGTAATCAGAAGGTTGCATATAAGTGCAATATCCCTAAATTCGTTACAATACTTTACCATAGGCCGATAAAACAAAAACAATTGTTAATAAACCAAGAGCACTTGGGAAATGTCAAACAAAGAAATTGGCAATAAACAAATCCAATATTATCAGAGTCTTGCAACAGATGGCACAACGCTGAATAAATATAGTTGGTAAGAAGGAATATAAGTAGCAATTTATCCGTCAAATAAACCACCGCTGTATAGGTAAATGTTTAGCGCAACGTGCCTAAAGCGTACTGATGATGAAGGCTTAGCACCCTTTCAAATGGATCTATATGCGCAGCTTTGGAAGGTTGTCTAAAAAATTGTATACTTACTATTCCAAGAGAAAAATTAAAAAAACAATAATCATTACAAAAAATTATTGTTCTGGCCTTGAGCTTGTTTCGAGGCTTTAAACGGTTTTATTGAAAGCAATATTTACATTAAGTAATAATAATACTAAAAGATAGAAAATAAAATAATTAATGTATAATTTTGTTCTTGATATTAAAGAAAAATTGCAAAGTTTACAAACGGCGATGGTTATACCAGTGTAGATGCCTTTCACCACTCAGCAGTATGAATGCCCCGCTGATCGCTTTTCACTTGGTCTATAAGAATTGCCTTTTTGTTGCTATTCCTTTTTTAATCTCTATTAGGTGCGTACCCTCAGTATGATGTTTAATCCTAATTGTATGGAATATTTTAGGCGCACTTTTGAAAAGCTTAGTAACATTTGTTTGGATTTTTACAGTATTTGTTTGTAATACTTTCACTGTTACTTTATACCAATGATATCATATGTATACAACTAGCGAGACTTTTTTGAAAACCTGTTTGCAGCAATGCTATATATTACTTCAAGCTCTTTCTTATATGCTTTTGGTGTAAGAAGTATTCAAATTCTTTGGCAGTTTTCTCATCCAAAGTTTCTTAAGAACTTCTTGGCTGAAGTTAGTACCAGAGAGTTATACTAAAGACCGAAAATATTCAGACGGTTTACGATCTCCCATCACAGAATCAGATAAAACTTTGTCAAATTTGGCATTCTTACTCAAATAATGTCGTTCAATTAAAACTTTCTTTAATACAGTGAATTTATTTATGGCGGCCACGGTGGTGTGATGGTAGCGTGTTCCGCCTACCAAACCGAATGCCCTGGGTTCACGCCACAGGCAAAGCAACATCAAAATTTTAGAAATAAGGTTTTTCAATTAGAAAAAATTTTTATAAGCGGGGTCGCCCCTCGGCAGTGTTTGGAAAGGACTCCGAGTGTATTTCTGCCATGAAAATCTCTCAGTGAAAACTCATCTGCCTCGCAGATGCCCTTCGGAGTCGGCATAAAACAAGTAGGTCCCGTTTCGCCAATTTGTAGGAAAAATTAAATAGGGGCACGACGCCAATTGGAAGAGAAGCTCGGCCTAAAATCTCTTCGGAGGTTATCGCGCCTTACATTTATTTATTCATTTAAAATAAAATAAATGTAAGGCGCGATAACCTCCGAAGAGATCTAAGGCCGAGCTTCTCTTCCAATTTGCGTCGTGCTCCTCTTGATTTTCCCTACAAATTGGCCGGACGGGACCTACATGTTTTATGCCGACTCCGAACGGCATCTGCAAAGCAGATGAGTTTTCACTGAGAGCTTTTCATGGCAGAAATACACCCGGAGTGCTTGCCAAACACTGCCGAGGGGCGACCCCGCTTAGAAAAATTTTCTTCTAATTGAAAAATCTTATTTCTAAAATTTTGATGTTGCTTTGCCCGGGAGTTGAACCCAGGGCATACGGTGTGATAGGCGGAGCACGCTACCATCACACCACGGTGGTCATTTATTTTATTATTTTCAGAAGGGTTCTGAATGGAATCTAAAATTGTCATAATGACATCCTGTGGAAGTGCAGTAATTACATACTCATATTTGGTTACTCCCTGACTAATATTATGTCTATTAAATTACATTTCATTTTAATTTAATTTAATTTATTTATTATTACGGCTATTTAGGCCTAAAAGTTAAATTACTAAATACAATTCATTATTAAAATTACTTAGTTCTATTGAATATGCTGTCGGAATGCCATGTGATTCCGATCAGCATTTTATTAACATGACAAACGGACGAGTCTGGGACTCACTCTTTTAAGGGAAAGGTTGGAAAGGACGCGTTTCCAATCCCCCCTGTTCCAACTTTTGTTTCAGCGTGTATGAACCACGCTTCAGGACAATTTGTCCAAAACTGAGGCAACTTCACTGAAGTGGCAAATATTTCATTGTTATTTTGATTCGCATAAGGATTTACAAGATCATTTTGAAGATTTGGTTCTTGTAAATCAATAAGTGAATAATTTCTATTATGTATTGGTGTAGGTGAATGTCTTTCGTGTGGTGGTGTATGATACATATTTAATGAGTATTAAAAATCTCTGAAGAAGGAGCTAATAATTATAAAATGTAAATATATATATGATTATTTTAAAATAAAATATTGTAATGTATATTATTATTAAGTGAATAATTAAAATATCTATTATTTATGTTTACAACTTGTTTTAGATTTTTTAATATTGTACAGTCATTGACTAACTCGCGTTGTGTACAGACGTTTATTAAAGTGCTTAGTTTAGTTATTTTACTATAACAGTAACGTGTTTACTATTTTTTCTTTTGCTCTACCGTTGGCGTATATATCATTCGACTATTTCCACCAATCACAAGCGTAGGAAATTAAACAACAAAATGCCGCCTGAGCCTCCGGACAGAGGCACAAACAGACATTCTATTCTAAGTGATCAAAGTGACTCCTTTGACTACACCACTTCCTTTCCCGACCTTACCCATAAGAAACAATCCCTTATCCATCCCAAATACTTAATCCTTTCCACACCTGATAACAGTTTTTCAAAACTCAGCCCATTTATAATAAAAAAATGTATTGACGCAATATCAACACAAGTCGACAGCATCAAGCAACTGAGAGATGGTTCCCTGCTTGTCCTAGCCAGAAACGAAAGAGTCGCCGAAAAATTCCTAAAAACCAAAACCTTAACTAATTCCTGCCCAGTTACAATTAAACTGCATGAAACCCTCAACACCGTAAAAGGCACTGTGTATGCACCCTGCCTAATCAACGTGAAAGAAGAAGAGATCGTACAAGAACTCAAAAGCCAAGGAGTATCAAACGTTTATAAATTCACCACCACACAAGATGGTAAAACTACACCAACGGGCAAAATGGTTCTCTCTTTTGACCTCTATCATCTCCCAAAAACCCTCGATGTCGCCTGATACAAAGTCAAGGTCAGACCATATTTCTCCAACCCAATGCGCTGTCGCAACTGTCAACGCTTAGGACACACAAAAACTCGACATCTATGCGCCAACTGCGGAGAGGCTCATCCATCATCCGACAAAAACTGCAGGAGATACAAGCAAATGAAAGAAGTGCTACAAATCAAAACTATCCACAAATGCACACTAGGAGAAGCTTTCAAAAAATACAACCTAAATAATCCGTCCAATAACACATCCAAACGCTCATATGCAACTACAACAAAAGATTCCGAAAGAACAACCAACAACATCATGCAAAAAACAACAACGTCAATAAACGCTAACAAGGCAGCAACCACCGTTGATCATCTAAAACGCCCAGCTTCCCCCTCTAAATCCAACTCAGTCAAAATGGCAAAAACAACCACAATCAACAACTTTCAACCCTTCTCCAACAAAAAAACTAATAACAGCACCGAAAACCTAAACAAAAACACAAATAAAACAAACCCAATCACATCCCCATTAACCAACATCACACAACATCTGATCTCAAATAACAGTTACTACATCCCAACAGCGGATAATAACTCAATGCACACAGATTCAGATAACTAGCTTATATTCGTAAACGCCGAGCTACGAATAATTAAGCTAATACAATAAATACTTATGCTAAGTAAATTCAATATTTTGCAGTGGAACATGAACGGTTTCACTAACAACAGTATTGACCTTGAGCTTCTCAAAAACGAACATCAACCACAACTAATATCAATCAAAGAAACCCACTGCCGCACTGGCTTCACCCCTATACCTCCAAAGAACTACACAGCCTACTTCACCAACCACAACACAAACACTTATGCCAAACAAGGAGTTGGGGTGCTAATTAAAAGCAAGAGTCCACATACACAAATCATCAACACATCTTCCATTCAAAACATATGATGACTTATTCCAAAATATACACAGTCCGGCTATATTAGTTGGGGATGTAAACAGTTGGAACACATTGTGGGGCTCACGAACGAATAACGCCAGAGGTCTCATCTTCGAAGCCGGGATATCAAGGCACAACCTATGTATTCTCAACGACATGCAACCAACACATCTTTCCACACACGGATCGCTTACCCATGTCGACATTGCCTGCTGCTCCACAGCACTCCTCCCAATAACATCAAGCCTGACCCTAGACGATCTGCACCATAGTGACCACTTTCCTATTAAAACCACATTAACACTCTACAGCCAACATCAAGAAAAACCATTCATAGCCAAATTTAAACTAAAGGAAGCCGACTGGGGAAACTTAGCAAAAACCACAGAAGAAGTGCTTGGGAAAAGAACATTTACCACCCAAACAAATAGAGACTCTGGTTCGCTTACCAAATCTATCCGTATTGGTGCAAACAAACGCATCCCCCAAACCTACCCAATTAAAACCAAAAAATCCGTATACTGGTGGAACACCCATTTTCCCGCGCTGCGTCTGGAGAACGTGTCAAATTGGAAAACATACAAACGAACCCCACAACCGAAAACCTTATTCGTTTCAAAATATCTAACGCCAAATTCCGGAGGGAAGCAAAACCCGCTAAAGCCCAAAGCTTCCAACAATTTCCCAGCACGATCAACCGCGATACCCCCATCGGCAAAATATGGAGCCAGATAAAAATCATTTACAACAGAAACACAGACACTTCAATCACTGCAATAAAAAATAACAATATAACCTTAATCGACCCAAATAACATTGCAAACCACTTCGCCACACATTGGACAGAATTCTCCTCCGTCAACAATTTTTCTTCAGCCTTCAAAGCAGCTAAGCACCAGGCAAGCCATACACCAGCGCCAAATCCATCAAATTTACAAGCAAAAATGCTAGAGACAGCTATCACCTTATCGGAACTCAAACAAGCAATCAACAGTGCAAAAGGGAACACTCCCGGGGCGGGCCGTATTTCGTACAAAATGATAAAGTTTACTTCAGTTTTGACGCAACACAAAATACTCAACTTATACAACAATATATTTAGCACCGGAATAATCCCACACCAATGGGAAACAGCAATCGTAGTTCCTATACTTAAACAATCCAACGACCCAACAAAAACTTCCAGTTATCGGCCTATTTCTTTACTACCGTGCCTTGCCAAAATTTTAGAAAAAATTATCGCCAAAAGACTTTCATGGTTCCTAGAAACAAAAAAACTAATAGCACCAAACCAAGTCGCCTACAAAGCCAGGAGTGGGTGTACCGACGCACTTCTCCACATCGACTTTTACGCTTCCAAAGCTCTATCATATAGGAATCACGTCTCCATTCTTTCAATCGACTTTGAAAAAGCATTCGATCGAATAGGTGCGCATGTCGTCATCGACACTCTAAAATCCGGGGGGATTGGGAGCAAAATATTAACGTACATTACATCCTTTTTAACGAACCGTCGGTTCAAAGTCAAAGTCAACAACACATTTTCTGACACCCGACCACTGCACAATGGCATCCCTCAAGGCTCTCCACTATCCGTAACACTTTTCCAAATAGCCTTCAATCGCATTAACACCATTATTCACAACTACAAGCTCTTAGATCACTGCATATACGCAGATGACTTATACATATTAGCAAAAAGAAATAGTAACAGTGACAACAAAACATTATTCAGCAACGTGGTAAATGAAATTTGTAACTGGGCAAACACAGCGGGCGCAAACATCAACTTTTCCAAATGCGGAATTCTACACATCTGCCGAAAACACAACTGCCACCCAGCCGATGCGACAATTAACTCTCATTGCATACCATACGTCGAAAAACTAAAAATTCTTGGCATAATGTTTAGCAAAAACTACAAATGGAACAACCACTGCATATACCTAAAAAAGTGGCTCGCAACTAGAATCAACCTAATTCGGTATCTAGCAGGTAGAAGCTTTACCCACATCAATACCCTAATATACTTAGTCAAAATACTCGTTTTGAGAAAAATAGACTACGGGCTATTCCTATACGGAAACAGCCCAAAAACTACTCTAAACATCATTAAACCACTATACCACCAAGCGGTCAGGAGCAGCATATACGCCTTCGTCACCACCCCTGTAAACAACATGCTAACCGAATCAGGACTCCCATTACTAGAGGAAAGAATAGCGGAAAACAGACTCAGACTTCTCTCAAAAATACTTTTCGAACAACAATCTATACTTGACAGCGATACAAAAAAAGCCATTGCATGTAGAAACATCCCAAAAGTCCCATCGGCAATACTCAACATAATTCACGAAAATCAAAACATCATAAATCAAACCTACAAACAGTATATCAAAAAGCATCCACCATGGCTTTTTAATCCAAAGTCATGCAACACAGAGCTTACAAAACACAAAAAAGACAATACCCCCAACACCGTATATGTACAACTATTCAAAGAAAAACTATCCCAATTTGAAAGCCAACAATACAGATGCCTCAAAAGGAGAATACGAAATCGCCTACGCCATAGTAAACTCTAAAGGTCAAACGATATCTTACATATCACATACGGTATCACATAATGCAGCCCACCGTATCGATATTTACGGCCGAGGCCGCTGGAATTCTCGAAGCCCTTGAAATGGCTCAAAACTACAAGAAAACAGCCGTAATATTCAGCGATAGTCTTACAGTCATAGAAGCTGTAAAAAACAACACCAACACCAACTGGAATACAATAAACGCCATCCGAGACATTCTGCACCAGTCTCCCCAAACCAAGCTCTTCTGGATACCAGGACACGTAGGCATAACTGGGAACGAAAAAGCAGACATCGCAGCGAGGTCTGCCTGCAAAACCCCAACAATTACAAGCACCATCGTGGAGAGATTGGACTTCTTGAGATTCAGTCTTAAACAACACCAAGCCAAACTTAACGAACAGAGGGCACTCATTCAACATTATCATTATTTTACCATAAGCCCTAATAAAACACCATCAATATACCCTACTAAAATAGAAAAGAATAAAATCGTCACATTTTCACGCCTACGCCTCGGCCACACAAACGCAACACACTCACACCTGCTTAACAGACAAAACAGCGGCAACTGTCTCCACTGCAACACTCGCCTCACTGTCAGCCACCTACTACATGAATATCCAATCTACCAAAACCACCGATCTTCCAACCTAAATAATCAAAACCCCACCAACCTACTGAAATCACCAACTACGGAAAACATCAACACTGTCTACAGCTACATCCGGGCCATCAACACAAAAATATAACCCTTTTTTACTTTACCGATGCAGCCAATAGCCCTGGCAGCTAGCGCTGTAACTCAATTAAATTTTATAATTTATTATAAATTTAATTTTAAAAAATAAATAAATAACATTGTAAATTTTGCGCGCTCCTTTTAATATTATATAAAACTTCCCCTTCGTCACACTTCCAAATTTAATTTGCTGTTTTCTTCTTGATTGAATTTTCGTGGTTGCAATTTATTTTTATAAATAGTTGGATGATTGATAATGAGATTTATTGAAGATATGCATATGACCGTAATTTAAATTAGATGATCGCTTCTTTATATTCAATTTTTATTTTGTTATCGTTATGTTACAACTTTACTCACTGCGTTACAATAGAGCGATGAGATATATGCAATGGCTTTTATTGATGACTTTTGTTGCAATGGGTAGATGGATATAATGTGTGTAGATAGTAATTATAAGATAACTTCAATTGAGCTCAATGAATGTGGCTTAAATGAAAACACATATCCATAACAATTTTGACCATAAGCTTGAATGCCGTCATGAAAAACTGATTCTGCTGCTCCTTGTCTACTAAACTGTATTATCTGTTGATTCTTTTAATCAAATAATTAAATAAATAGCGAAGACGTCACACACATCACGAGTAAATGAAGACGCTAATTGTCGTTTAATAATAAATTAAGTCTTCTTGTAAAAACACAGTTTTTAAATAATAGCCAACAGCAAAAGTTGATCGATGCTATTCCACATTGATAACTCAATAGAACACTATTCAATATTTGGGTTTTAAAATTGTTCTTTTGCCTGATTTTAGGCGCACTAATTAATTACACCAGGGATGGGCCTATGAAAATATTCTCTCCCAACCTCGAAAACCAATTCCCAAACTGTGTTGCAAAAGTACGAAAACGAAAACATACATTTTTGGCAAGAAATACGAAAAACGGAATAACCATAGACTGAAGCCGACTTTATGTTAAGCAAGCCGATTCATTTTGCAATATATACATAAAAGTATTTAAAAAAGTATTTTTAAAGTAGTAGCATTAGAGGAAGTAGTAATAGAAAAACGTACTACAATCGTGGGAAAACGAAACACTTTTCAGACTTGTTGGCAATGTTGCCGTGAGCCTAGAAAGAAGTGTATCAGATTATAAATAAAAAAGGTACCATGTTACGGTCTGCTGTTATGGTCTACGGTTACGGTCCAATTGAAAGCGTTTTCGTGCGAACACACCTAGTGACTAGTGATGGGACCAAAAAGTTGCGAGGCAATAGTATCGAAACAAGAATGAAAAGATCTGCGATCACTAGCAAAAAAATTGCCACGAGTTTCCGGCGGTAAAGGAACCCAAGTGGTGGGGAAAAAATTGAGAAACAAAAGAATAGAGCAGAAAAATTTGCAACAATCTTTTTTTAGTGAAAGTTTAAGTGTGCCGCCACCACCACAAAAGACAGCAGCCGCAACCGTTTGCCAGATCGAAAGATGGGAAGCAGGTGGTTAAGCAAAACCAGGGGATAGATAAGCGAAGTCTGAAAATATACATATTTCTTTGCTCAACGACAACGCAGACAAAGAAACATTAAAATATATATAAAAAGAAAAGCTACATTCACCAGAAAAAAGGAAGCAACACACAAAACCGACAGCAGTGAAAAACCACCATTACTGACTTGTAAAAAGTAACAAGAACACCTGTACAAGCAGCCGTTTTGCAAAGACAAAATCCTCTTAGCAGGCATAAACGCAAAACAAAAAAAATCACACAAAATGCTCAGATGGCAAAGCTAAACACGATTTTGCCACTTCTCCCCACAATTTTTTTGCATAATTTAAAACTTTCTTACGTCGTTTTTTATTTTCTGATTTCTTCCTGTACTCCTATTAATTGCACGCTGCTTGCCGTTTAACTGATTCCCACATACTTATCGACCACTGCTTTCCTCAACAGAAGACTCTTAAACCAACACCGCAGCCGATTGGGCAAATAACAAATATAACTGGAATAACTAAATTGTGTGAAATAGTAGTATCATTGGCATTAACACACGCTTCGCAACCCGATTTCAATAAGTTGCCCTCATTCGGCAAGACGTTCGAAACTGTACGCAAATTTAGCAATACATATGACTACTTCCTTGTGACGGTCGTTTGGTAAGACATGCATCCGAGTTTTACGGCAAGGTACCCCAAAACCCCCACAAACTCCATACGTAGCAGCATATGATACAACGCCAGCAACAACAACAGCCACCACCAGTACGGCTAGACTGAGCGCAACAACCACCAACAGTACCAACACAGCGCGCCCAAGACCGCGCGCCATAACCAAAAACAGCGACAACTTCACCAGCAACAACAACATCACCAGTAACCACGCCAGCAGAGGCCCACGGTACGTACTCTGGCGGCTATGTAAGTACCAGCCATGTATAAACTTAGATATAATTAGTTAAAGAAACTCTAAGTAATACTCAGAGAGTTTTATAAAGCCCGGTTAACTATTTCAAATGGGTCGATTTTTTTTCTCCTTTCCGAGGATCGTTTTAAGAAAGTTTGGAAGTTTTACGTTGGTTTCCATACACCTTTTTTTTGGACCGTCGAGTTTTGCGGATGGTTGAAGTTTTGTTAGAAGAAAAAAAAGAAGGGGAATCAATGTTCGTTTTGAAATCCTTCGAAGAGTTGAATTGACCAAACTCAAAAACTTGTGACTTTCCAAGTAAGACTGCGAGATTTTCGTAAAATTTTTTTTCCAAGCATTAGATTTTCGGTAATGGCTTCGACATGGTTTGAAGATTTTCCTGTTCTGAAATTAAATGAAGTTTTTCTTTGAACACTGTCGAGCTTCCAACGAAAATAAATAAGGGAAGATAATAACCGGAAGCTTTGGTATTAGGTTTCATTGCTAGTTTCGTACCCACGGCTGTAAACAATTCAACTTTCTTTCTATTAATTTAATGAATTTATGATAAATTTTTTAAATAGTATATTACATTATGTAATGCTTCAACACACGCAAGCGCATCACTAACTCAATTTTGATAAATGTAAATTATAGACAAAATTTTTACACATTTGAATTTAATAAGACTAAATTATATACATAATATTATTATCATTAGTTATTTCAAGGGCATAAGTTACGTAAATGGTATAAGTACCAAGTAATAAATGTCTGTTGTGATCGTTAGTTTTTTATAGAATTATCTAGTATGTCTTTAACAACTTTACTGACTATTTGTTAATTGAATCACACAACATTAGGCGTGGGAGTTACACACGTACTCACATAAATGTAGGATTTTGAGTCTGGTTATATATTAAGCTGTATTTTTTTATTCCTACAAATCTTTTGGTGAGAGTTAAATCTAGGCATATATGTATTTCTCACTCTATTATCTTCAATATATACCCCAACCCATTTACATAAATACATTTCTATACATACACAAATTAACATAATTGTTATAACATGCACACGAATAAAGATGTTATGAATTAAACTAAATTTACCAAAATAAATATAAAATAAAATTAAAATTAAATGCAAATAAATTAAACTAAAATAAAACAAAATAAACTTAAATATAAAAACTGATTTTGATTAAAGAAATTGATATCAAAAATCCGAGCAAGCCTGCAAACTTGTAAATGGTTACGAAATCTCAAATACATATTAGTTTTAATTACATTATTACTACCTACTATTCCGTATTTTTCATACCTACGTTTTTTTTATTTATTCTTAAAGACTCCTAAATTATTAATTCTTGCATAAATATATATGCTAATTATAACATATTGTTACGAATTTTACTTGCAAATCCTCTTATTTGCAATCCTCTGCTAAGTTCGAATCACTAAACTGTTGAATAAATAACTCCAATTTGTAATAATGCAAAATGGCCTTTATTAAAGTACTTCACAATAACACTCAAACTGTGCAACGAATAGCTTGCTTAATAACGAAACTGCTTGACAACTCAAATCAAACTGAATTTTTAGCGCCTCTACAATTGTCGCCTTTTATACTCTTTGATTTCAACCTTCGCATCTTCTAGGCGCTTCCAGAATCTACTAGTCCAGTAGCTCTCAAACTTCTCAGCTGTAACTACAATTGCACAATTTTATAGTTTTTCTCATTGCATACTTATAGGAGTATCTCAGATATATGCATGTGTTTGTGCATTGACTCTCCGCTGCTTGTATACGTACATGGTACATATATGTAGACGCAGTTATTGTTTCGTTTATGTAGATACATAATGATTGAATTATTGATGTGCATTCACGTCACTGCTTAGCATCGGCTTAGAGACGATAGCATCGCTCAGTGCTGCTAACATTCGTTACAATATCTTAGATTAACCATTCAAAACCAGACGGTAAACTTTAAAACGAAATAATCAAATGTAATGAAAATATTGATGATAAGTTTTGATGAAAATATTGATGTTGACTTAGATGAAGAAGTAAAAATTTAACAATTGTTTTTGTAATGCTCATGTTTTGTGTGTATTATGAGCGAAAAGAGAATGTCAAAGGAAATTAGAAGAACCCAGATTTGAAATTGAAATTTGAAAATCCAGAAATTTTGTGTTTTCTTAATACGCATTTTATTTAAGAGAATTAACGGCTTAAAAGCAAGGTAAGGTAAACGCTTGCGCTTACACTACAATATTTATTTACTTTCGCTTCATGATACACACATATGCGCATACAACAGTGTAGCATGCTTTTATAAGGAAATGAATTATACATAAATAAGTTCGTAAAATGGGAATGTTAGCGTCCACTTTCATTTAGAAGGCACGTAGGTAATACAGGTAAGGGGCCACGGAAAAATAGGTGCGTCGTTGGCCATGGATTTGAGGGTGGGAATAGCACCGGGCGTCGCAACATCACCCGCGGCGCCCCTATATATATTCGGCCCATTTCTTTTTGTTTGTTTGTCTTTTAATTTTCAGCAGTTTTTTTTTAATTTTGATTTCAGAGTAGTAACCGGTCATGTCCGGTTCGGTATTTTTTTTGCGTTCGTTTTTTTTTGAATTTTGAATTTTAAATTTTTGAATATGTCAACGGTCTGTCCGCCGTGGCATCAGGTTCGACCGGATGTCGTTTTAATTTGTATTGATAAGCGTTTTGAGTCGGTCTCTGCGCTTCTATCGGTTTTTTTTGAATTTGACAGTTGAGTTGTTGAATAGGCATGATAGGAACTTTTTTCTGTTTATGGCGTAGGAACAGTAAGGTTGGCAAGGACCCGCCCCAGCCGAAATGACTAGCCACTCTGCACCACCACATCATGCCGACCGCCTTCCTTATTGCTTGCACCGTAGATGCGATTCCATAACAACCAATCGCATAAACAACGACTAATTTTACCAGTTTTATTATAAACATAACTGCTTTCATTTATAAATTTCAAATTATCGAGGAATTTTCAAATTTCTTCAGCTCACATATGTACATATATCGTTAAATCCACACTGCAAATATTGTTGGAGCATGTGTGTTTAATTTACGGCGACCATTTTTCTAATTTTAAAACTTGCATTGTTTATGATTTGACTGAAAATTCAGTTCGAGTTGTGAATCACAAAAGCGACATTACATATTTGTGGCCTTTAGCGCGAGCGAAGACGCCGGTAAAGGCTAGTTTATCCTAAAACGCTTAATAATTTGAACATAATAAGAGCGGTGGCAGCTCTATTTTCCACATATGTATAAGGCCAAATACTCTCTCTTTATCAATCTTATGTGTGTTTGTATATTATTCTGTTCCTGTGTTCTTCGCCCCACATACCTGCACTTGACCGTCCCTCACCAAGCACTTAATTGTGCAAAGCGTGCCCGTATGAGCAAAGGCTGAATTACATTAATTCGTTGTAGAACAATTTTAGGTGTATAGGCGGGATCGCCAGTTGTGGCTTACAATTTTGAAATTCTTTTTATAGAAAAAATATTTATTTTGTTTTAAGTTTATTTCTAATCTTTATGTTTAACAAAATTTCAAAGAATGAAAATTTCTGATGTTATAAAATTTAACGTTGAATAAGTTAAAAACGGGAAGTTAGTTAAAAATGGATTGAAATATTCTCAATTCAAAACTAATTTTCCTAATATCTCAATCCATGCGCCACCTAGCGGAACTTTTTTGACAAAATATTGCATTGTCACCGGTTCTGACCCACGGCCCAAGTTTCAAGTCTCTAGCTCACCGGGAAGTTACTCAAAAATCGATCGCAAAATTTCCCTCGTTTTTCAGGGATTTGTAGTTATCTCAATAGCATGCCACCTAGCGGAAATTTGTTTTCTATAAATAGTATTAATATTGTTACGAATGTTGGCGGCACTAAGGGGTACTGCCATCTCTATGCCGATGCTAAGCAGTGACGTGAATGCACATCAATAATTTAACCATTTTGTCTACACCTACGTACGTCCAAGCAGCGGAGAAGAGATGCACAAACACATGCAGATATCTTGTCTGAGATGTTCCTAAAGGTATGCAATTATAAGTGCGGAAGTGTCGCTCACACATACAAGCGCATGAGGTATGAGAGAATCTATAAAAATTATACATCTGTAGTTGTAGTTGAGAAATTTATAACTAACTAGTAAGTTCTGGAATTAGAAAAGCCTAGAAATATGCAACGAGGAAATCAGACAGTATAAAAAGGCGACAACCGTGGAGCCGAGAAGGCAGTTTCATTTGAGCTATCAATCAGTTTGGTTATTAAGCAAGCTATAAGTGTTATTGTGAAGTACTTTAAAAAAGGCTATTTTTCCATTATTCAATATTGGAGTTATTTATTCAACAGTTTAGCGACACGAACGTTAGCAGAAGATTGCAAATAAGGGGAATTGCAGTAAATTCGTTACAATTGGTGTCAGAAGAGGAATTGTTGAATAAATTCCGAAGATTGGGAATACAACTTGGACATGGCAAAGTTGAGTGAATTGAGGATCCAGCAACCGAAAAAGGAGTTGGAGAACCATGGTTTGAATACAACCGGCAAAAAGATCGAACTTCAAGCACGGCTACGAGAAGTAATGGAGTCGCAAGGAATTGGTGTGGACGAGTATGTCTTTTATCCTGATGGGGACGAGACAACAACAAAAATTGAAGAGAAAAACGAAACATCGCAGACAGTTACGAGCTCAGACTTGAACATGATTTTGACTGCAATATCTGTACAAACATCGACAGTAACATCAATGTCGTCGCAAATGTCAGAAATGTCGTCAGAAATAACATCGAAGATTGAAGCACAAGAAACGCGTATGTCAGAAATGTCGACACAGATTACATCGAAGATTGAAGCACAAGAAACGCGTATGTCAGAAATGTCGACACAGATTACATCGAAGATTGAAGCACAAGAAACGCGTATGTCAGAAATGTCAACACAGATTACATCAAAGATGGAAACACAACTGAAAGAACAAGAGGCACGCATAACAATACAACTCGAAGCGCAAGAGGCGCGTATATTATCAAAATTCGAAGCGCGTATGGACGAGAAAATAACGCAGTTTGAGGAAAAAATCGAAGCCGAGGAGGATGCTTTGAGAGGTCGTATACAAGAGTTGCAATTAAATCGCACAGCTGATTCAGCAAGCAATCCAAAGGTAAAAACACCATCATTTGACGGTTCTGTTCCTTCCCAGGTCTTTAAGCTACAGTTTGAGAAGACCGCAGCAGTGAGCAACTGGAATGCTGAAGATAAAGTTGCAGCTCTATTCGTAGCATTGAAGGGGCCAGCAGCCGAAATCCAACAGACGATTTCCGAAGGAGAGCGGAACAACTATGAAGCATTGATGGGCGCTCTAGAGAGGCGATACGGAAGCGAGCATAGAATACAGATATTCCAAATTGAGTTGCAAAACCGTCACCACAGAGCGAATGAGACTTTACAGGAGTTTGCCTCGGATGTTGAAAGATTGGCTCATCTCGCAAATGCGAACGCACCCGTGGAATACACCGAGAGGGTAAAAATGCAGAGTTTATAAATGGCATACGGGACGTGGAAAGGAAGCGATCTACATACGCAAAACCAAAGCTGACATTTGCTGAAACGGTATCGCATGCACTGACTCAAGAAACAGCCTCACTTTTGAGTAAGCCAGCGTACAAAGCTCATCGCGTGGAAGTGGAAAGGCCAGACTGGTTAGACACAATTTTGGAAGCATTGAAGGGTACGCAGCAGAAGAATAATGATGAAGTCAAATGCTTTAAGTGTGGAAAGCCAGGGCACATTGGGCGTTATTGCAACACCAACCCTAACGGTTCCAACAATGTGGGTGGTCGTAAACGCAGAGCTGAAGGAGATGATCAGATCTCCAAGACCAATCAATCGTTAAACTAAAGCGAGCCAGCAGCTGGCTCCCTCAATTAAATGCCCCATAATCTGTATCTCACAAATTGGAAGAAGGGCAAACAATCTTACTGTCGGAGGACATGTGGATGGAAAGGAACGGTTACTGATTGTAGATACGAGTGCATCCCATTCCATCATTCGATCAGATTTAGTCAACAAGAAGATAAGACCATTGCTTGGAGCAAGATTACGTACATCCACGGGAGAGGACACCCAGGTAATTGGAGAAGTAGCGATTGGGAACGTCACGGTACTACACAATTTTATAGTGGCAGAGATTGTTGATGAAATCATAATTGGAGTGGACTTCTTAATCGACCAAAGCATCAAGATCAATATGCAAAGCAAGACGATGCGATATAAGAACATGAATGTGCCACTTAACTTAGGCTACGAGAGAGGCTATAGCAGTAAACGAGTGCTGGTGGAAGAGAGTCAGCAAATACCACCAAAATCCGAAGCAGTCATCTGGGCAAAGGTTGATGGAGATTGTGGGACAAACAAATTGTGGGATGTCGAAGCAGCAAACAAATCAGCACTGAACATACTTGTAGGAAAAACCCTGGCTATGACAAAACAAGATGGACGTATTCCGGTAAGAGTACTCAATGAGTTCAAGTTATAGGGTTATATTTATATTCAACTTTAAATGTACCTACTTTAAATAAATTGAATTTTTTTTGTTCTTGTTAATTTTTATTTTTTCAATTGTAAAATATTGTCTTTCAAAAATTTTCATTCGGTTGAAATATTTAAAAACGTTTTGTAACATATTTTTAGGAGCGGTTAAATAAAAATATTTTATAAAAATAGATAGTGCTTATTATTAAATAGTGATTTATATATTAAATACTACATTGGCGATCTAGCCAGCCAAATATAAAACCGTCCTTCAAAAACAACGAATCAAATTTTAATTCTTGTATGCTGTATGAAATAATAACGCCACCAGTTGATGTTCAGCAAAAATCGATTTATTCTCTTCCTAGTTATATATTATGCGAGTGGAAACCATATTGACTTCCGAAAATGATACCATAGTTCTGTTTACTATATCCAACTTATTACGTTTTTATCAGCAAATTCTTAAACAAATTGTTAAAGGTGGTGCACTTGAACAAACTTTAATTGATTTACAAAAGACCAGCGAAGAGATTTATTTAAATTCATTTTCAAATAAAGTGCGTAACATCTTGCAACGTCCAGCTCTAACTCGCTAAAAGTTTTGTAATTCGTACCTTTAAACTAGTGTGAAGTGTCTTCACTACTCGAAGAATTATCTGAAAGACAAGTTGAAAATATATACCAAATATATCGTGAACATCACAAGAGCCCTCTCTAACGCGTATTTGACGTAGACGTGGTGGTCCAAAAACTAGATTCACTTCTATAAAATTAGTTTATTTTCAACTGCACGACGTCGTCTTCGTCGTATTTTTGGATTGTCATTATTCCAGACGTTACCGCTGCATCATTAACATCAGCCTTTCAATCAAACATTGCAAGAGCAACAACAACAAAAGCTACAAATACAAAACAATTAAAGCCATTGCACAATACATTGTCTAATTTCATCAATCAATTTTAAAGCCATTGCACAATACATTGTCCAATTTCATCAATCAATTTTAAAGCCATTGCACAATACATTGTCTAAATTCATCAATCAATTTTAAAACCATTGCGACAAATATTTGGTGAGCTGTATCTAGTATTAATATTATTTATATGTATCTGTATATGTATCAAAATATATTAATAATTTGGGTTTTGTAAACGCTCCTTTCCGGACATTTTTATTTCTTCCTATAATATAATTTTTGTAGTTATTTCTATTAACAATGTTTCATTCACCATCAAATAATATACGTACATCTACACCACGAAATCAAGTAAACGATTCACTTATTGATTTGGATAATGAAAATTATCAAAATGATTTACCAAATCCATAAGTGAATCAAAATAATGAAATTTTTGCTACATCGGTAAAACTTCCCCAATTTTGGACTAATTGCCCTGAAGCATGGTTCATCCATGCTGAAATGCAATTTAGTCGAAAGAACATTACTCAGGAAGGGACAAAATATGAATATGTCATAACTGCACTTCCACAGGATGTAATTATGACAATTCTTGATTTTATTCAAAATCCTCCTGAAAATGACAAATTTTCTGCATTAAAGAACATTTTAATTGAACGGCACTCATTAAGTGAGAATGCCAAATTAGATCGAGTGTTATCCGATTCAGAAATGGGAGATTGTAAACCTTCTGAGTTTTATCGGTCTCTAGTGCTACTCTCTGGAAACAATTTTAGCAAAGAAATTCTTAAAAAGCTTTGGATAAGGAAGTTGCCCAAAAATTTAAGTATTATTCTTACTAGTTCGAATTTGAATGAAATAAGTGAATTAGTTAAATTAGCCGATAATATTTGGGAAGTTTATAATAAAAATGAAATAGCCTCAGTTAGTAATTTTCCAAATTCTAAAAGCGAAAATGCAATTATTTCAAATTTGGTTCAAACAACTAACATGATGTGCAAAAATTTTGAAAAATTGTCATTAGAGATCAGTGAAATTAAAAATCAGATGAGTCAAAATTATTCAAGGTCCCGATCTTTTAGTAGGAATCGTTTTAGAAGTCCTTCTAGATATCGATCAAAGTCTCGTGACAACCCAAATTGGCTCTGTAGGTATCATTATAAGTTTGGTAATCAGGCTTTGAAATGTGAACAACCATGCGCTTTTAAAAATAATAGTTCGTCAAACTAAAGTTATCCGTTGTTACGGCGACAAACAACGGACATTTAGATAAAACAAACAAACTTAATTTTTTAATAGATAGTGGAGCAGAAATTTCAGTGCTTCCGGTTTCAAAATCTTCAAGTTCGAAAAAGTCATCAGATATTATTTTAACTGCAGCTAACGGTTCAACGATTTCGACATACGGTAAAAAACGTTTAAATATTAATTTAGGACTGCGTGGCGAATTTCCGTTCACGTTTTTAATAGCGGATATAGCTAAACCAATTATCGGTGCTGATCTTTTATGTAAATATGGTCTCTTAGTTGATGTTAAACGCAAATGCTTAGTAGATCCGATAACAAGTCTTTCAGTTAACACAATTTCATGTGTTTGTAATGTTTCGCTACCAAAAGTTTTCGCTGTTGATAACAAATTTACAAAGTTACTAAAAGAATTTCCTTCTTTATTTTCTGAACCAGATTATTCACAACCAGTTAGACATACAACAGTTCACAGATTAGTCACTGAAGGAAATTTGCCATTTTCTAAACCAAGACGTTTAGACCCCATTAAATTCAAAGTAGCTAAAACTGAATTCGATTTTTTAGTAAAGACAGGGATATGTAGACCTTCTAATTCAGCAGTAGCATCTCCTTTACATCTTGTACCCAAGAAGGAGTTAAATGACTGGCGTCCTTGTGGAGATTTTAGAAGATTAAATGTCGTAACAGTTCCTGATCGTTATCCTTTGCCCCATGTTCATGACTTCAACATGAATTGAATTGGATATAATTGGAATAAGAAATAAGAAAATATTTTCAAAATTAGATTTGGTAAGAGCTTATCACCAAATTCCAATGGCAGAAGAGGATATCTATAAAACTGCAATCACTACGCCTTTTGGCATGTTTGAATTTGTACGAATGCCTTTCGGGCTTAGGAACTCCGCGCAAACTTTTCAAGCAGAGTTTACGACAGTTATCTATGATTTAATTAATAGAACAAATAAGAAGCGAGACAAGATTTTAATTTGGGACGATACATCTAATAAAGCTTTCGAATGCATTAAAGAAAAGTTTGCATCTGCGATATTGTTAAATCATTTTAACAAAGATGCAAAACTTTCTTTAAATGTAGATGCATCCAATACGGCAATAGGTGGTGTCATACATCAAACGTTTAATAATAATTCAGAACCACTTGCATTCTTTTCAAAGAAATTGTCTCCATCCGAAATTAAATATAGTGCATTTGATAGGGAACTATTAGCTATTTATTTGAACATTAAACATTTTCGTTATCTTCTAGAAGGACGTGAATTTACAGTTTTCACAGATCACAAGCCTCTTGTATTTGCTTTAAATTCAAAAACAGAACGCAGTCCAAGACAGACTAGACATATGGAATTCATTGCTCAGTTTACGAATGACATTAGGTATATTAAAGGACAAGAAAATGTTGTAGCTGATACATTATCTCGTGCGTTTGAAGTAGAAGCGATTAATAATTCGGACATTAATTTAAAAATTTTACAAAGTGAACAACAACAAGACAGTGACTTAAGCAAACTTACCTCAGAGCAAACATTTTTAAATTTGAAACTAATAAAAATTCCTGTTCTTAACTTTAATATATGGTGCGAAGTGTCAGGAGAAAATCCTAGGCCTTTCGTTCCAAACAATTTAAGAAAAATAATATTTGATATGTTACATGGGATTTCACATCCTGGTAGTAGACTACACGTCGTTTGATAGTTAAGAAATATTTTTGGCCTAAAATGAATAAAGATATTAATACTTGGTCTAAAGAATGTATAAGTTGTCAAAAATCGTCATACAAAATCTCCAGTTATGAAAATTCCAATTCCAAAATCTAGATTTGAACACATTCACTTAGATATTGTTGGACCCTTACCTGTTTCAAAAGGATATCGTTACATATTAACTATAATTGATAGATTTACACGTTGACCAGAGGCATTCGCACTAAGAGATATTTCTGCAGTTACGGTTCTAAATAAATTTTTTAAAGAATATATTTCACGTTTTGGAGTTCCATTAGAAATAACAACAGATCAGGGATCACAATTTACTTCAAACTTGTTTTCAGAATTAACGAAACTTCTTGGAAGTCATCAAATAACAACTTCTCCTTATCATCCCCAAGCTAATGGAATGATAGAACGTTTTCATAGACAGCTTAAATCTTCAATAATGGCTAGGAATGGATCCAGAGATTGGTATGAAGAGTTACCAATAGTACTTATGGGTTTGCGATCGATTTTTAAAGAAGATATTTCAGCAACACCGGCTGAAATGGTTTATGGACAAAATTTAAGATTACCTGGTGAATTATTTGTTTCAACTACAGAGAATATAACTTCAACGGATGTTTTAAGTAGTTTGCGTGAACATTTTAAAAATTTTAAATCAAATTTGGAACATCATCAAAATTCTAGTGGTATTTTTGTTCCAAAAGATTTAAAAGATTGTCATTTTGTTTTTGTACGTGTAATAAACAAACATTCCTTGCAACATCCGTATGAAGGTCCTTATAGAGTTATTGAAAAAGATATTAAAAACTTTAAAATTGAAATAAACAATGAAATTAAATCTATTCCTATTGATCGTTTAAAACCAGCAATGATTGATAAAATACAGATACCTAACACAAAAACAAAAAAGAAAGTTACTTTTAATTTATTTAACATTAAATCTCCGGAAGGGGGAGTATTGTAGGGTTATATTTATATTCAACTTTAAATGTACCTACTTTAAATAAATTGAATTTTTTTTGTTCTTTTTAATTTTTATTTTTCAATTGTAAAATATTGTCTTTCAAAAATTTTCATTCGGTTGAAATATTTAAAAACGTTTTGTAACATATTTTTAGGAGCGGTTAAATAAAAATATTTTATAAAAATAAATAGTGCTTATTATTAAATAGTGATTTATATATTAAATACTACACAAGTCACCATTCAATTTGACCAAAGGAGCTATTTTGGGAAGATGCCAAGAGGCTGAAGTAGTTATTAACTGTGAACAGCTCCAGGAACACGTTTCAACTAGTAATACTGATTTTTCAAATGACATCACGGCATGGACGCAGGGGCTAGAGGAAGCCTATCGGAGTAAGGCAAAACAACTGCTCCTGAAGTACGCGAACAGAATGGTTCCAAACCAGGCCGCACCAATGTTGTGAAACATCAAATTGACACTGGAGACGCGAGGCCGATACGTCAAGCTGCTCGTAGTGTTCCACTGGCGAAACGGGAAGTTGTGAGTCAAATCGTACAAGAAATGAGCGACAGCGGCGTCATCGAACCATCAGCTAGTCCATGGAGCTCACCGGTAGTACTTGTAAAGAAGAAGGATGGAAAAAGGAGGTTTTGCGTGGGTTACCGGAAGTTGAATGACGTCACGAAAAAGGATAGCTACCCATTGCCAAGAATTGACGACTCTCTGGACTCGCTATCTGGTACGAAATGGTTTTCCACACTGGACTTGAAAAGCGGCTACTGGCAAGTTGAGGTGAAGGAGGAAGATAAAGAGAAAACAGCCTTCAGTGTCTGTGATGGTCTTTGGCAATTTACAGTGATGCCTTTTGGACTTTGTAATGCACCAGCTACTTTTGAGAGACTCATGGACCAGGTACTGAAAGGTCTACATTGGAAAACATGCTTGGTGTACCTGGACGACATCATCGTATTGGGCAAGAACTTTGATGAACATCTCAAGAACTTGGAGGAAGTTTTCCAGAGAATAGCTGGCGCTGGTCTGAAGTTAAGTCCCAAATAGTGTGCGCTGTTTAAAAAGGAAGTAAATTATTTGGGTCACAAGGTAACGACAGAGGGCATCTGCACTGCAAACGAAAAGATTGAGGCTGTAAAGGATTGTCCAAGACTACAGAACCTACATGAATTGAGAAGTTTCCTTGGGCTGTACATATATTACCGCCGATTTGTACCAAATTTTTCCAGCATAGCCCATAGCCTCCATGAGCTTACAAGAAGAAATAAAGCTTTTGAATGGAAGAAGGAGCAAGAAGTGGCTTTCCAAACATTGAAGGAGCGGTTGTGCACTGCCCCAATGTTAGCATATCCGATTCTAGGAACAATATTTATTCTAGACACAGATGCGAGTCGATATGCTATAGGAGGCGTTTTATCACAACTGGTCGATGGACAGGCGAAGGTAGCTGCATATTACAGCCGTTCGACTGGAAAACCAGAGAGGAACTACTGCGTTACGCGGAGAGAGCTGTTGGCATTGGTAGAGTGCATTAAACATTTTCACAAATACCTCTACGGCCAGGGATTCCGTGTCAGGACAGAGCACGCAGCGTTAAAATGGCTTCTGCAGTTCCGTAATCCGGAAGAACAATTGGCACGGTGGAACGAGCGACTAAAAAGCTATGACTTTTCCATTGAGCATCGAAAAGGTAGTACGCATGCAAATGCCAATGCAATGTCACGAAGACCATGTAGTTTGGAATGCAAGCACTGTTCAAAGGCCGAGGCTAAAGAAGACATTATAGATGTCCGGCTAATGACTATAACGTGTACGGATGAATGGGACAAGGAACAACTAAGAAAGTGTCAGCTAGAAGATACAGATCTGTCACATGTTATGCAAGGGCTCGAACGAAACGAAAGACCAAGCGGAGAGGAGAAGTCAGCAGAGAGTCCCATTGCGAAGTCATATTGGGCACAGTGGAACAGTTTAGAATTGATATCCGGTTGCTTGCATCGAGTATGGGAGAGTGAGGATGGTCAACGAAAAAAGAAACTGATAGTTGTTCCCAGAAAGAGGATTCCTGACGTGCTCAGCGAGCTGCATAATGGTCCAAGCGGAGGTCACCTTGGAATCACGAAGACGCTCGAGAAGATTAAACAGAGATTCTATTGGGTTGGTTGCCGTTAGTCGGTCATTGAGTGGATTGCGAACTGCGAGGTTTGCAGCAGATCGAAAGGGCCCAAAACCCAAAGTCATGGCCGGATGAAGCAATATAACTCAGGTTCGCCATTTGAAAGGATCGCTATGGATGTCGCCGGTCCATTTCCTACTAGCAACGGCGGAAACAAATATGTACTGGTAGTTATGGATTATTTCAGCAAATGGCCAGAGGTATACCCATTCCCAAATCAAGAAGCGGAAACTGTAGCGGAAGTGTTTATAAACAATTGGGTTGCAAGGTATGTTGTACCAATGGAGTTACATTCTGACCAAGGCAGGAATTTCGAATAACCTGTGTTCCAGGAAATGTGTAAATCATTGGGCATTCGAAAAACACGGACAACTGCATTGCATCCTCAATCCGATGGTATGGTAGAACGATTCAATAGAACATTGGAGGAGCACTTAAGGACAGTAGTAGACAAGTACCATAAAGAGTGGGATACCCGCATACCATTATTCTTGATGGCTTACCGATCAGCAGTTTATGAGACAACGGGCCAAATCCCTGCAAAAGTAATTTTTGGCAATGACCTTAGACTGCCAGCTGATTTGAAGTTTGGGATAGATGCCAATGCGGAGAGAAATGTCAAGAAATCCACTGGTGATTTGGAAGAAGAGCTAAGAGAAATACATGATCTGATAAGGCAACGAACAAAGGTTATGAGTGACAAGATGAAAGCCAGATACGATAAAGCAATTAATTCGGAAGGTTTTCAGGAATGAGATTTGGTGCTGTTATACAACCCACAACGTAAAAAAGGTTTGTCCCCGAAATGCAGTGTAATTGAGAAGGCCCATACAAAGTTGTAAAACGGATCAACGATGTAGTGTACCGCATAAACCATCGGTAAACCACGAACCAAAATGAAAGTGGTCCATTTGGAAAGGCTGGCAACGTTTAGATCGAGAGATTTGTCTGATCGGGACGATCAGACTTAGGTGGAGGGCAGTGTTACGAATGTTGGCGGCACTAAGGGGTACTGCCATCTCTATGCCGATGCTAAGCAGTGACGTGATGCACATCAATAATTTAATCATTTTGTCTACTCCTATGTACGTACACGCAGCGGAGAAGAGATGCACAAACACATGCAGATATCTTATCTGAGATGCTCCTAAAGCTATGCAATTATAAGTGTGGAAGTGTCGCTCACACATACAAACTCATGGGGTATGAGATAATCTATAAAAATGATACATCTGTAGTTGTAGCTGAGAAATTTATAACTAACTAGTAAGTTCTGGAATTAGAAAAGCCTAGAAATATGCAACGAGAAAAAAGGCGACAACCGTGGAGGCGAGAAGGCAGTTTCATTTGAGCTATCAATCATTTTGGTTATTAAGCAAGCTATAAGTGTTATTGTGAAGTACTTTAAAAAAGCCCATTTTTCCATTATTCAATATTGGAGTTATTTATTCAACAGTTTAGCGGTACGAACGTTGGCAGAAGATTGCAAATAAGGGGAATTGCAGTAAATTCGTTACAATATATATTTATTAATGACAGACTCACCAGCTACAATCGAGCTCTGTTCACAGGTGCAAAAAAAGAAATAAAAAAAGAGAAAAGTTATAAATATCTGTGTGTTAGGAATGGCAGTATTTTGATGAAAAATGCTGATAATGAAGGTGGCTTTCTATTCAAGAACTTTTGACGATTTGTCAAAATTGAGTTAATTCTCCTTTTGATTTCTTTTTTCTTTTTATTAATATTAAAATCTCATGGTCTCTTTCGATTTTTTAAATAATAACAGCCACTCCGTAATCAACCCAATCAAAGATTTAAATTTATTATGTAATACTAGTGACTCTTTTGTTGTTCATCCAGACATACGCAGTCTTCGGAAAAATTTTGATTTGTTGCTCTGTAATTTGATATTATTTAAAATCAAACCGGATTTAATTTTCGTTTCCGAAATATGGATATATTGTGACGAAATACGTGATTTTACTATACCTGGCTATACATTCTTTGCAAATACAAATGACCAATATTCAGCAGGTGGTGTTGGAGTTTTTGAACGAAGTACTTACGAATGTGAATATTTAGAATATAATATTACGAGCGCTGACATTTCAAAGATATCTTTAAGGTTGGATTCCAAAGTTTTTATTTCATGTGTGTCTACAGGCTACACCCGGTCTCTGTTCAGACATTTTTGGATGAGTTTTCAAATCTTCTTTGCAGTGAAAATGCTGGTAACTTTTTTATTATAGGTGACCTTAATTTAGATATCCTCAACCTGAGTGCTATGACTGATAGCTACTTAATGCTTATGACTAATCATGGGCTAACATCCTTTTTAAATGAACTTACTCGTAGTGTATCGACCATGTATTTGTTCGCAGCAGCAGTTATATATTTAATATTGTTACTGGCATAAATCTCAACCTCAACATTACAGACCATTCTATGACAGGCTTAGTAATAAACATTACACGCAAAAAAAATCCGAATAGCAATAACGCTAATTCTAAATTAAAAAATAAATAAATAAACAAATGTAAGGCGCGATAACCTCCGAAGAGATCTAAGGCCCAGCTTCTCTTCCAATTTGCGTCGTGCTCCTCTTGATTTTTCCCTACAAATTGGCCGGACGGGACCTACATATTTTATGCCCCGAACGGCATCTGCAAGGCAGATGAGTTTTCACTGAGAACTTTTCATTGCAGAAATACACCCGGAGCGCTTGCCAAACACTGCCGAGGGGCGACCCCGCTTAGAAAAATTTTCTTCTAAATGGAAAACCTTATTTCTAAAATTTTGATTTTGCTTTGCCCGAGGTGTGAACCCAGGGCATACGGTGTGGTAGGCGGAGCACGTTACCATCACACCACGGTGTCCGCCTAACTTAACCAAGATTAATTCCGGTTCCCGAATACTTCTTTTGGAGTATAGGAGTGCTCCAAAACTAATCTGTAATGTGCTCCAATTAACATTGTGATGTCCTAGGAGAGGAGTAGGTGAGCTTTGTTTGTGAGTATTCCATAGAGTACATACATGAGAGTACTTTCCAAAGAACTTTCACTGTAGTACTCCATGGAGCACCCACAGAGGATCATATGCCAAAGTATTATATATTAGTTTCTTTATTCACGCAAATGCTAAATTCCGAATGCACTAAATTCCGAAGATGACGAAAAATGATTGCCTTCTGGTGATATGCTAGGAGAGCTGACCAATTCCATAACCTCTGATCCTGCGGCATAATTTGGGGCGTCGCATTTTCTCCATTTTTCAATCTACGCGCAAACTTTTCCCTCTCCATTTTCTGAATACGTCCTTTGTGACATGCGCTGTGTTCCATATTTTACCTTTATATATTTGGTTATAATTGTTTTATTTATTTTATTTTTCACCAATAAAATTGGATTTTAAATTAAATTCACTCCGATAATTCTTTCCGACACAATTCCTCTTTGAATATTTCTCTATACTATAGATTGTCAACATTTCATTCAACTACCGCGCGACGTTGCCACAGCTCCTCAAATTTTGCCGAAGAACGTGACGCTCTGTCATAAAAAGTAACACTCCTGCGTACGCAATATGGTTGGACCAGGGAGATAAGGGTGTTAGGGGTATTGTCGTTGTTTTCACATTGCAATTGAAAAGATGTAGGTAAGAGCTCAACATACTAAAGTATACATATCGAAGTTGAGCTAGAATAGGTACTAGCGTCTCACGGGCGAGGTTGCTTTCCACATCTGCGAGTTTAGGGTATTTGGCTGTATGAACATGATTCACCGGGCAATCCTTGGAATATTAATCCGACGTCTTTTTAATGTCTCTGAGGGCTTGTTCCTTTCTTCATACACTTCTTCTTAAGTGACGGTGCAGTTGTGCGGTGATTCGACAGGCCTGCTTTTTTATACTTGCCCCAAGTGATGTCGGAAAGAGACTTAAAGATTTTTTTACGGCTCTCGACTTAGGGTACAATTGTGGCTATATGCTGAACAAAATTTAGATCCTGGTCGAACGAAACACCCAGTATTTTTGGTAGTATTTTAGTAGCGTAATGCATCGACGTGGATGTCCAATATGTTTGTTGTTGCTATTATAGCTATAAAGATACTCCCCCAAGGTTTTGGAGAGTGTTATGTTGTTGTTGTAGCAGTGCTTCGCCCCATCCAATAGGTGTGACCGATCATAAATTGTCATCAATATCCTCTAACGGGAGTCCAAGGAAACTTGCTTTTTCAACAGGGGTGGACCATAATGAGAGGCGTGTTAGAGGCGTTTGTGGGGAGTGTTATCGATGTTGATGGTCCTTTCCCGGATATAGATCCGGAACGTTTCGCTAATAAGCACCATTAAGGTACTAGCCCGACCCCCTCGGTAACGATTTATTATGACCGCATTGACCCTCCTAAGCAATCCCGCCCAACCTCGCCTGTTAAATATCTGTATGATACATTCATATTTATAATAGGAATCGTCTCGCGTTGGTGACGCCTATCAACCCCTTGAATCCCATGTCCAATATGGTCGGCATTCGCCATGTCCACGTAGTAAATAAGGTGGCCGAGGATTTGGTCGGTGACAGTGTCAGGTTTCGCGAGGTGAAAAACTGGAAAGACTAGGGAGATAGTCGTTAACTTCATCGATGGATGGGCAATGTATTACTTTACCTGTTTAATCTATACACATCGACGGCTGAGTGTAATATCGCGGAACTTGTTGTCAGTATCGCAGAATTTTTTACACAAATGCCAATGTCAAAATGGATTGAATTCGAGCCCAGTTAGGATGTTCTCGAAACGAATTCTGATTGAAAAGTTGCTGAAATTGGGCGTTTTCGAAACTGTAGGAGTCGACATGTAGTCAAGTTCCATGACACCATATTTTTTTTTTTAGACTTTAAGAAAATTAACTTAGTTTTATTGTTTATTGTTATTATTTTGTGTTTATTATACACATTAACAATATTCTTATTGTATACATTTTATATATGTAAATCAGTATGTATGTATTTAATGCACATAACAGTATACATGGTTGTATAAAGTAGCTAAAAATACTTGTATTGCTCAAAATGTCAGTTTTATTTCAACAGCTTTAAGTTTTTATTAACATAGGAACAAATTCCATCAACAATATAATTTATTTTATAAAATTATCCATAAACATACATACATATTTAGGACCTACAAAGGAGTCTGCTTACAAGTTCTGAAACGAATATTTATTCTGTTTGGGGTATATTGAACCTTCGAGGTACTAAGCAAATGACTGGTGGTTACTTGAATGTTACTATAATCTCTTGGACTAAAGGACCAAGTACGATTTAAAGTAGAGCTGGATTTCGATTCGATTTTTAATCGATTCAATCGATCTTTTTTTAAGAAATGAAGAATCGTTTTTTGTTTTAGAATCGTTCGATTCTTTTAGACCCTTTTGATCATCTTTCAGCAACTGTACCTATTTCATATTTTATGGCGCCCAACGTGGGGCCCGAATCCACGACCCTGAGATTAAGAGTCTCATGCTCTACCGACTCGCTGCCAGGCAGAAATTCGAGCGGCCCAAGGTAGGGTGGGCTTTCTGCGAGGGAGGTGCACCGCATTCAGGTGGACAAGGGTTAAGGGCCCCGACCTCTCGCCCTGAGCTAGCTGGGGGACATTCCACCTTGATTGCGCAAAGGTGCGGATTCACCTCTAACAGGTGTACGTGACAATTATTATTAATATGGCGCCGAAACAAAACAAATAGATGGTCTGCTATACTTAATATAGCGCCCAAACACATGAAATTCTTTTTAATACCACATACATATATGCATATGGAGATCAAAAACGTGATTGTTTGGACCTAACAACAGCGCTACTGATTGAAATTGGCACCCACCAATGAGTACAATTAATTATCGATATTAACATCAGTCGACTCAAAATTTGCCAATACTCATTTTAAATTACAAATATATTTCAATCTATACAATGTACATATATATTTTTGTTAGCGTATGCAATCATCCAATTAAACGGGTCGGGCCGTATGTGACCAATACCCTGTCTCGGTGACTTATTCATGGTGTTTGATCCGAAAACTTAAATGCACCGAGACAGGAGTTGGAAGCAGATGGCAGACTCTAGCAATAGCCCATTGATGGCATAGTCGCATTAGGGTGACCGCAGAGTAGGTTACATGATGCGAGCGGTCCAAGGTTGGGTGAGATTCCTGAGGTGCGGTGGGTAAGTGAATCCGAAGAGGTTGAACGGAAGGAAATAAATATATGCGTGCGTCCGGTTCCAAGATAGTGGGTTGAGAACCACGGCCCGCCAAATGTACTGAGCTAGCTAGGGCCACCATCGGGAACCAAAGCAACGTGTACGTGACAATTTATTGATAAAAATGTGCAGAAAATATAGTTTTTGTAATGTTTTATAAATTTAGCTTTATTTTTATTGGCGCTTTACCGCCTAGGAGATCTCGGCATTGCAGTGGCGCAAGTCAGCCTAGCTATCCCGGCTTCAACATAACTGACTTCATACAAATAGACAACATTGGTTAATTCTTTGTAGTTCTATAAATAGAACAAAAAGCAAAAGCAATACCAGTTTCTTTGAAACCGCCTTACCAAGAAGCATATCTTTAACACATGATTACACATAAAGTATGTACTGTGCAAAAAGAATAAAATATGCAAGGAAGGCAATTGGGATAAAGTTTACAACAACTAAGGCATGACGTGGATGAATGCGTTTGTAACACTTCAACCATCGTAGGAGTGCTGGTTGAAATCCCACTCCCGGGAGAAAAGGCTTTGAAGAGATTTACAAGGTATAATCGAAACAGCTGTCGGCTTGTCCGTCCTGTTGTTGTTGTTGTTGTTGTAGCAGTGCTTCGCCCCACCTAATAGGTGCGACCGATCACAAATTGTCATCAATATCCTCTAACGGGAGTCCAAAGAAACTTGCTGTTTCAACAGGGGTGGACCATAATGAAAGGGGTGTTAGAGGCGTTGGTTCCACATTACAATTAACGAGATGGTTGGTGTCATGTGGGGACACATTGCAAGCGGGCATACATTTTGTATGTCGGGGTTGATATGTAAGAGTTTAGCCTGTTACAGTATGCTAGAGTGACTCGCGTTTCCCTAGGGAGTATGCGTTCCTCTTCCGCAAGTTTTGGGTACTGTTCTTTGAGTACTGGATTCACCGGGCAATTCCTGGCATAAAGGTCCGACGCCTGTTTGTGGAGTTCACTGATGACCTGCTTGTGTTTTTTTTGCTTCATACGGCTGAGTTCTCAGGTGCCGTATTTCCTCATAATGCTTACGGAGATGACTCCTTAAGCCCCTGGGCGGTGTTGGCTCATCAATCAGACATCTGCTGGGATGCCCAGGTTTCTGGGTATTCAACAGGAACTGTTTGGTTAGCATCTCATTTCTTCTGATGGGGAGTATTCTCGCCTCATTATGTAGATGGTGTTCTGGGGACATAAGAAGACAGCCCGTGGCGGTTCTGAGCGCAGTATTTTGGCAGGCCTGTAGCTTCTTCCAGTGAGTAGTTCTTGGCTTGGCGACCATATAGGGGACGCGTAGCATGCAATCGGCTGGCCAATTGCTTTGTATGTGCGTTTCTTTGTCTTTTCCCCAAGTACTGCCAGCAAGGGATTTGAGGATTTTATTACAGCTCTGGATTTTCGGTACAATTTTGGCTGCGTGCTCAACAAAATGTAGATCCTGATCAAACGTCACACCCTAGATTTTGGGGTGTAGGACAGTCGGTAGCGTAGTGCCATCGACGTGGATGTTCAAAATGGTCGACATTTGCGACGTCCATGTTGTAAATAAGGTCGCGGAGGATTTAGTCGGTGATAATGCCAGGTTTCGCGAGGCGAAAAAACTGGAGAGATTAGGGAGGTAGCCGCTTATTCTGTAGCAAAGCTCATCGATCTGTGGGCCTGGGCCTGTGGCCAATATTGTGCAGTCATCGGCGTGGGAACGATAGTAACTCCTTCTGGTGTTTACGAGTTCTGCGCTCACGATTCATATATACCTGGGGCAACAGGTGGTAGGAGGGATGTAGATGTTGATGATTTCTAGGTTTGCATCACCTGACCGGACAGATAAGCCTTGACGTTCTAAGACACTGTCCCTGCGGCCGATGTCAGGATCAAATGTATGATATTGCACAGAGTGATGTATGTAAAACGCGAGGCCGCCTCCATTTCCGCTCTCGCAATCTTTTCTGTTGACATTATTCCCAGAGCAGGTCTGCAGAGCAGATCTTGCTGTGAGTTTAGTCTCTTGAATCGCGGCAATGCGGATGTTGTGCCGCTTCATGAAATCGACTATCTCCGTGATCTTCCCGGTTAATCCATTACAGTTTAACTGCAGAATTGGAAGTGCATAGGGGAGACGTCGTGACTCTGGGAGTAAGTGGCGGGTGACTACGCCTGGGTTGTGGAAGGTTAGGACGCAGCTGCTGTTGTGGCCCTGGGACTTGATGTCCTTGTGTAAGTATTGGGGTACCCGGTGTATTTGGGTATGCGGCCTGGCAACATGGCGCAATGAAACCCGTCAGGGGGTTGCGGTCGCGGGGACCAGAACATCTAGGAAAGTGGTACCGTTCATGGTAGGAGCTGCATTGGGCGGATGTCGCAAACATATATATTCTGTGCTGGAAAACAGTGCAAAGGGAGGTAGGGACTAAGAGTCTGTTTCTCTGACCTACACAATTGCTGCCGGAAAAGAGGGAGTGGGGGGGGGGGGAAGACGGGGGCAGGGGCTGATGCTCGGCATCTACGGAGATTGTAGGTATGAGTGGGAGCAGCCGTATGAGTTGATGGCGCCGTGGGGCGCGAGGAGCAGCGGGTACTTGTTGTGGCTTGCTGAGCAGCGTGGCTGCTGGAAGGTAGTGGGGGGCGCTTAGGCATAGACTACGGGATGCCCTAGGGCGTGAACAGCAAGGAGCCACAAAAGATTTATAGAAGTTACGTCGACGTCTGGTTTTGGGATCTAGCCCAGAACAACCTGTCCGATGCAACCATCCCTTACACGAGACACACTGACAAGAGTATGACCGTCCTAAAATATTCTTTTCCGGAAGATGCCGCAAAACCATTCCTCAGGATCAGGGTCAGGAGACGGACCCGTATTGGGTTCTATACCTTCCCGGAGCAAGAGAATATGGAGCAGTCCCGCTGCGAGAGGATGACAATTTGTGGGAGGGACGCAACAAATTAAATGGGGTTACACTGAAATGACAGTCCTTGGTCGGGAAAAATCCAGAGTCGCTCCGGTACATATGTAGAACCGACTGCCTTGGGAAGCGCCTTGTCCGTCCTGATGTCACGCTGTTTAAAATTTTCCCAAATTATTAAATAAATAACTGACACCAATTACGAGCACCAATGGAGATCAAGTCTTCTTGGCGGAGGTCGTCCGCTTCGTCTGTTTTCGAATACGGATGCCGATAGGATCACTTGCTGTGTCGAAATTTTTCATGAACTCCCATAACAAGACCTATCGGCTGGTTTGGCGGAGATGACCATAATTCATCGGCATGACTTTTCCCTTTAAAAGGCCCATGCCATCTACTCTCGATACCGCAGCTATGATGAGAGATTAATAGAGGGTTATAGCCAAAAGTTGTTCTTGTGATTTCTAAGCTAACATTGCAGAGAAAGCAGAACTAACTGAAGAAATGTTGGGCACAAAACTGGAATATCTGCAAAAAACACAGAAAGCATGATATTTAGGTATCTTGATGTTGCCAAAGAGCCTTAGTCAACGAAACGAGAAAGAAACTGGTGAGCTTTTTTAGCGGTACAACCTCGGTAAACAATCGAGCAGCAATCAACTATTTTAAGCTCGTTATAAGTATTTTGGGTTATTCCGGTCCTTTTTAATAAATTTTAATATTTTGTTGTTAGGCTATTTGACCTATTGTGGGTTCCAGTAGGAAATAAAAATAATCACCACCTTTCGATCGATTAAATCGAGCTGAAAATATTTTATTATTTTGTCGTTAGGCTATTTGACCTATTGTGGGTTCCAGTAGGAAATAAAAATAATCACCACCTTTTTATTTCCTACTGGAACCCACAATAGGTCAAATAGCCTAACGACAAAATAATAAAATATTTTCAGCTCGATTTAATCATTCGAATCGATTTTTTTTGAGAATCGAATCGAAAAGATGGATTCCCCAAAAAATCGAATCGAAACCAGCTCTAATTTAATAATCTAATCTAATACATACATCCAGTAGATATTGCGGGAAAGGCAGCCGCGGCCCGGTCGTTGGTCAGGCTTCGTGATATGGGCTATGGGCTTTCTGACTTCGGACACTCTAGCCTTCTTACCAGTTTCGACTTTATCCCGGGCAGGACGGAATATTGTATGCCGATAACTGCTCCCTATACAACCTTCACCCCAGTCATTCCCCCAAGAGAGGAGTGGTGAAGAGGAATTGTCTGGGGCAGGGGACCGGTTAACTTGTTAACGGATGGGTCGAAGTGGGACGGAAAGGTTCGTTGGGGGTCTTTTGTGAAGAGCTAAAAGTAAGCCGCAAGTTTAAGTTGGCTAATCACAGCAGTGTATTCCAAGCGGAAGTTGCTGCGATTAAGGATGCGGTGGATGAAATGCTATCCAGTGCTACTACGGTTAGGGAATTTAACATATACTCTGATAGCCAAGCGGCTATCAAGGCCTTGAGTTCAACTACAGTGCGATCGAGGGTGGTCTTGGAGTGACTGACCTCGCTTGCGATTGCATCGAACTATTTTATAATTAAGATTATCTGGGTCTCGGGCCATAGTAATATCCCGGGTAACTGTCAAGCGGATCTATTGCCCGCAGCGGTACAACTGAACCGGATGAAGATGGCTGTATGGATTTCGCGATTCCGCTGGCCACCTGTGGTTTGCTCCTCCATAGCTGGGCCTCGAATCAGCTCGAATCAGATTGTTGGGCGGACACCACCTCTTGCAGGGTAGCAAAATCTTTCTTCTGACCGGAAGTGGATGGGAGGAGGTCTACCGAAATAATTGGGTTCACTAAGGCTCACCTATCACAATGTTCATTGGGGTTTTGACAGGGCACTGTCCCATGGGTATCCATGCGGTACGTCTCAATATACTGGAAACTCCAGCAGGAATCACCAAATCACTTTATGTTTGATTGCCCAGCTTTTGCCATAACTACGCGAAAGTACTTCGGTCGCGACTAACTTGGATCTCCCGAGAATTTATCCAAGGTTGAGATCGGTATTATTCGGAACTTTATCGTTGCTACCCAACGATTCTCTAAGTAGCTAGATCTACGTCACCATTATTTTTGTTGTATGTGGTATCACAACGGACCTTCGTGTTTTCCAAGTGAGCTTTCCTTATCAAGGCACCTACCACCTAACCTAACCTAACCAGCTCTAATTTAAAGAACTTGTCTTTCTCTTTTCCAATTTCATTAATTAGATAATTTAGCTTTTTGTTTGTGGTAGTAAACAAATTTAAAAATTGCGTTAAACAAAAAAATGCATAATTGATATGAAATATTTGGCTATAACTTCAAGTATCTACTTAATTTAAGTAAAAATATATTTTAATGTGAATAAATAGAAAACTAATAATTTTAAATAATCGAACATAATTTCTATAGATTCGAACATCAAAATTTAAAAGCTACAAAAAGATCATTTCAAAAACTTTTTAAGAAAATATGAAGTTTTAGGATAATTTTCTTATATAACTTTTGTTTTCATAATCTATTAAATCTGAAGCACTTCAAGACATCCTTTGATTTACATTGATTTATAAGAACCTTACATATATAACCCCAGATATATGTATATGTATGTAGGTACATGTGTATATGTATTACAAAAAACCCCATTTTACTATACATTATGCAATTTACACATACGGGGAGAACTTATTTGTATTTATTTGCAGTCACAGCATTAGGATAAGCCAAACAAAAGCAATACATATAAAACCGAATGTGTGTTGTGTCCTCTAGGCGCCCAGAGTACTCAATCCATGTTTACAACATTTTCAGGATAGGTTCACATGGCCACTGGTGCCCTGCACTTGTCAGGTTAATTGCCGCGTCACAATGAAATTTCTCATGCTGAGGCTTGATGCAAAAGCGAACATAGTCACAATCGCGCAAGAAGTTGCGTTTGTAAAGAGCTTCGACTTGGCAGTTGAAACTTATTTCAGTTTACCCAATCACACAAAAAATTTCTCGAAGCACTGTTATAAATATTCCCATTATACTAGAAAAATACTTGCTAACATATTTTGTCTCCTTTCATTTGCTAAAATGAAGTTTTTAATTGTGAAAAATGTTAGAAATGAAACAAAGAGTGGGAAGAATTATTACACTTGTAAAGTCTAAAATCACTCATAGGCAAAACAGATGTCAAATTCTTCTTCTTATGGTTTGCTTGCAACAAAAGTTGGAAATTGGCTACTTTTTCGTGTCAGATGGCGCTAGTAATGCGCGATTTATAGCTCTCCATGCAAATACATGCAATCTACTAATCTGTCAGATACGATGCTGCATCAAAAATTCTATGTGACGGAGCTGTAAGACTCAGGATCTAGAAACAGTAATGCCTAGTTTTTCAGTGCGAGTTTAAACTCTAGTTAAAGTTGACTAGGTTTTAACCTTGCCACTTTGTTCGATAACATAAAATTTTGCTGCTCATCTCAGCTTAAGCGGCCTAAGTGGCAGGGTCAAACTCTAGTCAACTTTGTCTGGAGTGGCCGGATTAAACCTCAACGGGACTCTAGGCAACCATCAATTTGGGCCCGTTCTTCGCGTCCGTTCCCTTCTTTTTTTGATAAAAAAATACAAACTTATATCTGTCATAAAAATTTTATTGTCATAATGTAATAATATCAATAAAATTACTATCTACATTTTAAACATGTCGCTTTCTATATTTATTGTCGGCAAATTCATCAATTATATCATCAATATCGATCATGATACAAAAAATGGAAATGGAAATTTCATTTAGTGTGACGTTAGCCAGTTGACTTTTGCGGGGACAATGACAATTTCATCAAAAACAACCTAACAGATTGACAAATGTTACGAATTTTTCTAATTTTAATGGATTTCATATTAGCGAATACGACTAAATTACTTTCATAGTTATTTTAAATAAAAAAGAAAAAACAATGAGCCCCATGCTTCGGAAATATTTTAATACGAAATATCAGCATAGAAAAGAAGGTTTTCAATAAGTTTTTCGAGCTCCCGGAAATTCTTTTGGTGGAAGAAACATGGATCGAAGAATGCAAAGCAAGGGAATATAGCCCGTACGTTTGCTCAGAACAATTTGACAAAACATACACGTTTGTCAATTGCTTGCTCAAAGGAGGTCCTTATAAACCGACACCGTAATTTCTTGATAAATTGGCTACAGGTCCACATTTTTAATTTTTTTATTTATTGTATAATTCAAGCGCTGCGCTTTAGGAGGAAATTGTTAAACCATTTTTTAGGGAGAACATTACCCTGTAGCTCTGCAGGTTAGCCACTAGTTATGAGAGTGTTTTAGCCCGTTGTACCAGGGGTCACCTTGGGGCAGCCCCGCCTATACAATTCTGTGCCCTTTTAGCATTGACATAGATGTGCCTTTGGACGTACATATATGTGACTTTAGAGGTCCACTTTTTAAACATGCCTTGAGAAATACTCACTGTAGGCGCATCATAATAGAGCCATGCCAGAACAACAGGATTATTCGTGTATTTTTTTCTGTCTAAGGTTCAAGCTGCCATAAGGATATGAGTCATTAACCAATGTATGAATTTATTATCCACTATATTTCAATAAAATTGCATGTTTTACTATATTCTCAATCGATATGTATGCACCTAAATCGTGCTAAAGCATATTATTATTGTCTCAGATGACCATTGCGTTTTCATCCTAAAGGAGATATCCATCCCGAAAAACCACAATTTCGCCTTAAACAGTAACGATATGGCAACGCTTCTGGCAGAGAACAACAAACATTATGAAACTTCAAAAATCCCCAAATACGTGAAAAAATTTTGAGTGGAACTACCTTCTTTTTTGTATCATGATATCGATTTTGTTCAATAAATCTGAATCAATGCAAAGCATACCTAACATATCGAGTCGCTCTTGTCGCGTTGTAGCTCTTTCAGCAGCTTTGATTCTTTTTAATTGCGAGAAGGATCATTCGGCAGAACAATTTGTGACCACTAATGTTAAAAAAAATCCGAAGAGCTATTTCTGTGTTAGGAAATACATCGGCTAATTGACCTTCCATTAGAATCCTATACAAATTACTATGAGTTTTTTGTGCATCAGTGTATCTTGAGATCACATAACTTTGGAATTGTTTCATTTGAATGAAAAAATCTTCCAAATCTCTAGAATAAAAACGAACTAAGTTATTTATAGCTTCGTGGAGGTCTCCATCACTTAGATAAATGCTTATCTCTCTAAGACTTCCATATACACTTTCGCATGTCGTTTGATTTCACTGTGAAAATTGTCGATGATTTCGAGGAAACCTTTTGTCCCAATATCATCGTTAGGCGAATATTCTACTTCTGGACTTCTGGAGCATTTCCGTCATTAGGTTGGTTTTTTCTACGACGAGTACATTTTACGATTTCTGTATAACCTACACCATGTAATAATTGTTTTGTTTTTTCCTCGAAATCATTAAACTTTGCACGGATTGAAACTAAACTCTCTTCTAACAATCCGTACAAAAAACCACACGTTTGCAAATCTGCTTTTTCACTTTGCAATGACTAGCTCACTGAACGCATAGCAGTCAAAATAGAGTTCCATAAAATCAACATGAAACCAAATTCGAATTATTCGCGATGCACATTGCCCATAACGAGTATCAATATTTTGTGATTGATCATCAGCAATGATTTCTAGAGCCTCTAATATGATATCAAATGAATCGTAAACTGCATTCGTCGCATTCGAATGTGCTTCCCAGCGTGTAGTTGACAATGCCTTCAAAGTTTTCTCATTGTTTATTTTATTTCTTAATACGCCCCAACGATAGGTGAAAGCGGAAAAAAATTATATAATGTCTGCATAATGGCGAAAAAATCGACTGCATAAAAACAGCGCTGCAGAGCATGATCTCCAAATAAATTAAGGGAATGCGCGGAACAGGGAACATAGATCGCATTTTCATTCGAACTCAATATTCTTGCTTGCACACCTTTATACTTTCCGGACATGTTTATTGTGTTGTCATATGATTGTCCTCTACAATTTTGAATATCTATCTTCAGTAAGAAACTTTAAAGTTTGATTCGCTAGACTTTCACCAGTATGACCTTCCAACTGAAGAAAAGTTATAAACCTTTTTTATTATTCAATACACTCTCCTTTCACTTCGATACACTTCTTTGCACGCTAATACAATTGGTCAAATGAGTCGGAAATGTTCTTTTTAGGAACCTTGTCTAGTTTGTCGATCGTCGCATTTTGAATGCGGTCAATTGAGTTTTATTTATTTGAGTAAAATTTATTTTCTCTCTCTAAAATTTTATGTTTGTTTTAGGGGGCCCAGGCAACTTCCTATTCTGCCTACCTGTTAATCCGGCCCTGACTGGAGTTTAAACCCACACTGAAAAACCCGGGCTAAGAGTTATAGATCTTAGAAAGCTTCTAGTATTTGCTATGAGGACAGTGTTATTTTATATAGTATGTCTATGTGAGGTCATCACGGACCAGTCAGTTCAAGTAACCTAACTCTTTGTATTGATCTATATAGAATTTTGGAAAAGTTTATTATACTTATTTTTCGATAGCGCGGAAATAAAATATATGTTTGGCAAAGAAATGAATGAACAAGTATTTTCCCTATTATAAATAGAAATTAATATTCGTGTGTGTGTGAGCTATGGGCGTCCAATGTACTCAGCCAATCTTGATTCACAGTATGTTCACGTCGCCAGCTGGAAATATTTAAAGTCGCTATATCTTCGTATTATTTGAAGCAGGTATTAAATATTTGCTATAGAAATTCCAAATATCAAAAAAATTAGGTGGTAGAGGTGGAGAAAGTAGAAATTAAAGTATGAGCAAGGGTGGAAGTGGAGGTGGGAATGAGTCGGATTGAAACAAAAGCTTTACACTATGTATATTTATTCCATGTTAGGTCGCTCAGGTGGGAGAGATATAAGTCGTGGAAGTGGGGAATAGAGCAGAAGTATGAATGAAAGTCACAGTAGAAGTGAAACAACAATTTTAATTCGCTATATCCATGACCTAAAGGGGATATATAATATTTTATACATAAATTCTGTATATGAGTTAATTTGGGCGGGGAGGTAGACGGCATGGAACTGGGAGCAGAAATGAGAGTGCGAGCGAAACAAAAATGTAAAAATCTCCGTAATTATTTGAAGGGGGTAATAAATATTTGGTATACATATTCCATAAATGAGGAAATTTGACGAATGAGAGTGGAAGTCAGAATGGGTTTGGGAGTGAGAGGGAGAATTTGAATGAGTAGGGAGTGGAGATAAAAGTTGTAATATACAATATAGAAGACTTGTGAGAGTTTAATATCCTTACTTTTGTTCACAAATAAACAAGATTAAGGTATTAGCGATTTAAAAAAAAAATATTAATGTGAAAACCTATTGAGCTAAGACGAGGCGTTTAACAAAAAAGGTCTGAGATAGGGCGATTTTCAAAATAATTCAAAATAACACATTTTTGAAGAGTGCAAGATTGGAAAAAAGGTATACTGTTTGGCACATCCCAATGTGCTGGTAAGTTTTTATTTTTGTTTAGCTGCTGCAAGCAGTTAATGGGCTTCTACTAATCGACTAAATTAGATTTTACATAGTAATGGAAAACGAGCGCATTGTATTGTATACATACAGCAGCGAACAGAAAAATAGCAGTGGTATTTTTTTTTTATCAAATTCCGTCAATTACTTAATTTCCTTTTCTATTTTGCTATATTTTAAGAAAAAGCTTCTATGAAGTTTGTTTTATAATTTCTCTATACAAAGTTTTACATATTCTTCTTTATATGGAAGAAAATCTGGAACACCCCTCGAAAAAAAATTGTTAAAAGTAATAGCAAATTTTGAGAAGCCTCACTTCAACTTTGTTAGACTAAAATCACATATTAAAAAAACATTGGAGAACTACAAGTAAAAAGTTCGAAATTTTTTTGAAAAATGTCTCGAGCTTTCGCGTTTTCCCTAAAACTTTTCTGAGATTGGTTTGCAATGTTTCAGCTACACGCTTTCTCTTAAAATATCGAAAATAAACAAAAGGTTGAATGAACGAAATTTAAAAACAAATTTCCACTTCTATTCTTCCGTTTGCTGCTGTACATACACGTACATGCAGATCGTTAGCTTGATACGCAAAGGTCCTAACCAACAGATTTGAAATTTTACAGGTGTCTAAGCTTTAATGATTCGACGGGCGAATAGTTTTTTTTGTTATAATTATATTATTTGTTATTAAAGTGGACTGTGTGTTATTTTAGAGAGAGAGGTCGCTATGTACCTGTTACAACTTGTATGTATTCATTGGGGGCGAGCACTGGGGGGCTCTAAGGTATTGGCTGCGGGTTGAGCCACCTTATTTTGCTTTGAAAAACCCCGCTTTGGGATATATATTTGCAACTATGTCTTTAGAATATTTCACTAACCAGTTGAGAATACAAGCGCACTCAATGGCTAATGAAACAAACGAAAGAAAAATGCTCATAGTTTAAGTCACTTAAACAACAGGAGAAGCAAAAAATATTTCATGATTACATTCACGCATTCACTACAAGCAGAAATGACTTTTTAAAAGTGGAATAACTTCGTTGTTATTGGTTCTCACTCTATTATCAAATTTTTTACTGAGGGTGTATTTTAAAATATTGTAAAAAAATCTGTGAAAAATGCAGTTTTAAAAATCTGTTGGTTATGGCCTTTGTGAGTTAACTATACGTTTGTATGGTGAAAGTTTTTGAAATGTTTAATAAACGGTTTAGCACTTTCACCTGCAATATACCTATACAAACATATGTATGTATATGCATTCAAAATATAATATATGGGTAATTCCGTGTCAACTCAACCACATTTATTGAAAAGTACTTTGCGTATTTAATTGCCCTATTTTTTTTAAGCACAATGGATTTTGGTTTCTTACTAAATACTTTGCAGTACCTGCATATCTAAATAATCATTAAATACTGTCGCGATTTACCGAGCTTCTCTTTCAATTTACGTCGTGCTAGTTTTTAATATTTTGTACAACTTGGCGGGGCGGGATCTAAGCACATGTTTTATGCCGACTCTGAACGGCAACTGCAAGGCAGTTTTCACTGAAATGTTTTTCATGGCGTTTTCCAAGCTTAGAAAAACTTTTTTCTAATTGAAAAATCTTCTTTCCATATTTTGATGTTGCTTTGCCTGGGACTTGAACCCTGGACCTTAGATCTAGTATACGAAGTACGCTACCACCACAACACGGCGGCCGCCGTAACTGTATAACTAGAACTAAGAAATAAAATAATTTAAAAAAAATGTAAGTTAAACGGTTTTATTGAAAACAATACTTACATGAAGTAATAATAATACTAAAAGCTAGAAAATGACCTGGAAGGTCCGAGGTCATCATTAATCTAGGGCGTTAATCAGACAATTAAATAAAAGCGTTGGGCGCGTGAACTTTCTAAAAATGTGAAGCCTAGCATAACCTGATTAAGGCTCAGTTGGTCTTACTTATGACTATCAATAGAAATTTGACGCGTCCAACGCTTTTATTTAAATGTCTGATCAACGCCCTAGATTATGAAGAGTGTGATGACTAGTACCTAGGATCCACCTAATTATTTTCTAGATTTTTTTAAATTATTTTATTTTCAAGTTTTTAGTCTTTATTTAATTTCCTTTTATTTCTCATCCTATTTCGTTCATTTAGTGATTCATTTGGGCCTGTTCTGGATTTCGATTCCAACCAATTTATTCGGAATCGAAATGGATTGGTGTTCTGAATATCGATTCCGACCAGACTTGGTCGATTTAAAAAGTTTTGCCTCTGAACAGTCGGAATCGAAAGTAATTAGCCTATTAAGCAAAGATAATTACATTATTTTTCCCACAAATAAGTTTTATTAAATTATTCATCTTATTTGTAAGATTTATAACAACCTTTTCCTGGACTATTTGTTTATTTAGTATAACAAATCTTAATTTGAAAATTCCTATCAAAAATTTTCCAAACTAAACAAAGCGATTCTGGTCGAAAGGAAACCGACGTGTTCTCAATTTCGATAGATCGATGTTTATGCACAATTGCACGTCTTCTTGCCTCTGCATTTCCGAAAACCATTGGTGCTGGCATTTTGTTCACATTTTTGCACAATTTTGATTTAACTAAAACCAAAGTAAATAAAAACAGCTGCTTCACTTGATTAACGACTCGAAATGGAAACGATTCAAAATCGACTTCGAATCGATTTGTTTCAATCGGAATTGAGAACACAAAAAGAAATCGACTCGGAATCAGCCTCGTTTTACTTTTGAAAACGAGTCGGACATCAGAACAGGCCTGATTATTACAAGGGCTCTTTCCTGACAATTGCTTAAAATCTAAGTCCTCAATACATAATACTTCCAAAGACTTTACTCGACTCTGCGCCACGTATGATTGTCCCTCCTCGAACTCCAAAATATTTTGATGTCCTAATATTTGTTCCAAATACGAGCCAAATCGGGCATCATAGGTCGCTTTCTATTCATGTATGTATTATGTGTTCCAAATATGGACCAAATCGGACCACAAATACGATTTTTTTGAATATCTCGATCCTTGCGCCACTCAGCGGCGATTTTTTCCATAGGTCGCTTTCTATTATTGTATGTATTATGTGTTCCAAATATGAGCCAAATCGACTCACAAATACGATATTTTTGAATATCTCCATCCTTGCGCCACCTAGCGGCGATTTTTTCATAGATCGCTTTCTATTCTTGTATGTATTATGAATTCCAAATATGAGCCACATCGGACCACACATACGATTTTTTTGAATATCTCGATCCTTGCACCACCTAGCAGTGATTTTTTTCCTAGGCCGCTTTCTCTTCATGTATGTATTATGTTTTCCAAATATGAACCCAATCGGACCACAAATACGATTTTTTGAAATATTTCGTTCCACGCGCTACCTATCGGGTTTTTTTCTTATTATTGCATTGTCATCGGGTTCTGAACTATATTCCAAGTTTCAAGCTTGTAGCTTATCGGGAAGTTACTTAAATTTCAATTACAAAATACGTGCCGGCCGGCCGTTCACCCTGCCAAGTCAAGTTAAATACAATCGTTTAAAAACAAGTTTTTTTAATAGTGGCTAACTTTTTTTTTATTTTTGACTGGAGGAATTCTGGATGAATACTGGAACATGTATGATAAGCTGTAAATTTCAGATTTGTACTATTGTGCATCGGTACTCCGGCGAATGAAACAGCTTCCTTATGTGCTCCCCGATTTCATCATTCGGCACCTCCATGCCTTTTGTATCCACCTTCATGGAAGCTCTGCTTTGGTACCTCCTAAAGTGATAGCCAGGTGTACAACGTGTTTGTAGTGTATATATTTTGCTGGCGGTGAACCACCCGCGGTATAATTAAGGAGTAGCTCGCACACTACTGGAAAAAACAAAAAGGCTGTTTAAGGAAAGAAATATTCTTCCACCCTTATAGCTGCAGTAAGGGTTAATGTAAAGAGCTTATAATGAACGTGATTGATTTGACATGGAAAACCCATGATGTATGTTCGCGTCGAGTCATAATCGGCAAATAGTCTTAGGGGCCAACACGAAAACTTTTTAATAGAAGAATTTTCCCAGAATAAAAATTAAACAATTTCCTAAGACCAAACTTCTTAAGAACTTTGAAGCTTAGGTTGCAGTTGGAGAAAAGTTGTCCACTGCAATCAGAAATAGAAAATCGAGAATTTTGTTGCTTCAGAGCATTTGGTGGTTACGACTCTGGATGTCCTTAGTACTTATGTATATAAATTATTTATAAATATAATACGCGTTTCATATAAATATGTAAAAACCGCGCGTAGCTCTGCTTCAGTTGTTAAAATTTTAAATCGTTTCCAAATGGGATTTTTGAAGGAATGCGCAATTGCAGCATGCATCTCAATGCCATGAAACATCTTTTGTATATATGTATATATGTAAGCAGTATCTATGTATTTATGCTCTATATTGATTACTTCGCTGCATCATTCCGTGTGAATGCGTCTGTAGGCCAGAAATCCTTATGTACTTGAGTACAACAATTATATAATTTTAAAATTCATAAATGCAGTATGTTTTCAAGCGGTGTTAATTTGATTGTGTATATAATGTGTAATTAAAAAAAAAACTATTTACTTTTTGTTTTGTGCCGTCAATTCCTGTTCAAATTTTTTTCGACGTTTCGTCAGCAATGCATTATTTGATTTATCCAAAGCTTTGATGTGCATCTAAATAAGGTAATTTAAATTAAATTATGTACAATGCATTTCAACTAGATTTTAATAAAATTTTCATTTACTTTTTCGCTCACCTGATCGTAGTCAACGCGCATTGTAGCCAATGAACGAGTCATTTCTTCTTGTACCTCCGGCCAAGTTTCTTCGCCTTCCTTCAACATACGACCTGTACATAGCGGTGTTTGTGGCACTTCTGTATATTGGGCAATCCAATTATTCCTAATTACTTCATCGATTGTCAAACGTTTTGTGGGATCCACATTTAGCATCCCTTTAATCAAATCTTTCGCAGCTTGGCTAACGTTGGCCCATTCAGGGTTGGGAAAATCATATTGTCCAGTGCGAATACGTTTCTTCATACCAGGTGAGATTGCAAGACCGTTATTGCTATAAAATGGTGGGAAACCACATAGTAGAATGTACATAATGACACCTAGTGACCAAACGTCGCAGCTTTTGTCATATTTTTCGGGACCGAGCACTTCAGGAGCTGTTAAAAAATTTAAAACGAATATAATTATTATTAAAGAGGGCCATGAAAAAATAAAAATTATAAAGCATAAGGTTATATTGAAGCAATTCATTAATATAAAAGGCCTATATTACACATTACAAGTATATATAATTTTAAGCATTTTTTCTTATTTTAAATGGTAGCATTAAGGTTAGACCTAGAATAAAAAAAAAAAGATATTTGGCGCGAATAAACTCCGAGGAGATTTCTTTTCTAATTTGCGTCATTCTCCTTTCTTAATTTTGCATAAAAATTGGCGGAATGGGACGTACATATTATATGCCAATTCCGAACGGCAGCTGCAGGCAGATGAATTTTCACTAAGGAGCTTTTCATGGCAGAAATGCACTCGGAGTGTTTGCCAAACCACTTCGAGGGGCGATCCGATTTACCACCTTGATTATTAGGCCTCGATGCACTGCAAATCTATTACTGTATGTCGAAGCTCTTAATGCGTCTATGAATGTAAGTGTCTTAAAGGCTTTTTACTCCGTATGACGAGGAGAGTCACGGCAATTAGATAGGATAGTATCTGCCTTGCCCTTCACAGTGAATGTGAACAGGCGTTTCATCCATTAGCTCACAAAACACACGCAGAACGACAGATATGTGTAACCGATAGATTAAACTGTCATCAATATTCTCTAACGGGAGTCCAAGAAAACTTGCTGTTTCAACAGGGGTGGACTATAATGAAAGGGGTGTTAGAGGCATTGGTTCGACATTACAATTAAAGAGATGGTTGGTGTCATGTGGGGACACATTGCAAGCGGGGCATACATTTTGTATGTCGCGGTTGATTCTGGATAGGTAAGAGTTTAACCTGTTACAGTATCTAGAACGAAGTTGAGCTAGAGCCACTCGCGTTTCCCTGGGGATTATGCGTTCCTCTGCCGTAAGTTTTGGTACTGTTCTTTGAGTACTGGATTCACTGGGCAATTCCTGGCATAAAGGTCCGACACCTGTTTGTGGAGTTCGCCAAGGACCTGCTTGTTTTTTTTTGCTTTAAACGGCTAAGTTCTCAGGTGCCGTATTTCCTCAAAATGCTTAGGGAGATGACTCCTTAAGCCCCTAGGCGGTGTTGGCTCATCAATCAGATGTCTGTTGGGATGCTCAGGCTTCTGGGTATTCAACTGGAACTGTTTGGTTAGCATCTCAATTCTCTTCCTGATGGGGAGTATTCCCGCCTCATTAGATGGTGTTCTGGGGACATAAGAAGACAGCCCGTGGTGGTTCTGAACGCAGTATTTTGGCAGGCCTGCAGCTTCTTCCAAAGAGTAGTTTTTGGCTTGGCGACCATATAGGGGACGCGTAGCATGCAATCGGCTGGCCAATTGCTTTGTAAGTGGTAATGAGCGTTTCTTTGTCTTTTCCCCAAGTACTGCCAGCAAGGGATTTGGGGATTTTATTACGGCTCTGGGTTTTCGGTACAATTGCGGCTGCATGCTCACCAAAATGTATATCCTGATCAAACGTCACACCCAAGATTTTGGGGTGTAGGACAATCGGTAGCGTAGTGCCATCGACGTGGATGTTCAAAATGGTCGACATTTGGGACGTCCATGTTGTAAATAAGGTCGCAGAGGATTTAGTCGATGATAATGCCAGGTTTCGCGAGGCGAAAGAACTGGAGAGATCAGGGAGGTAGCCGTTTAATCTGTTGCAAGGCTCGTCGATCTGTGGGCCTGGGCCTGTGGCCATTATTGTGCAGTCATCGGCGTAAAATTTTTTCCAGAAACGAAAACGCCAAAAGAAGGATCATTCTTCCCAAAAATTTTGATATGGCCATTTTCCGACTAGTAGTAGTGTTCTGGGAGGGAGAGGAATGGCCTTCCACTTAGGTAACCTCTTCGTTTATATTTAAAAACTTACCAACATAGTATGGTGTATAACAAGGCGTTTGCAGTGTATCCTTAATAAGCGTTTCTTTCGCGAAACCAAAATCTGTTAACTTTAACGTCGCATTCTTTTCATTTGTTGTGTATAAAAGATTCTCTGGTTTTAAGTCACGATGCGCGATATCTCGGCTATGCAAGTAATGCACGGCAATGCAGATTTCATGCATTATTTGTGCGGCTTCTAAACAATTACATAAAAGCATTAAATATTGAAAAAGATAAGATAACTGTTTGGGTACTTACCCCGCTCCGAGAAGTTACCATCTGCATTATCTTGTATACGTTGAAACAGTTCGCCACCTTCCATGCTTGCAATCAAAAAGAGATTATAAATTATTACTTCTATATTTAATTAATATAAATCGATAGTGCAGCGCAATTTGGAGTATTTTGTGACCCATTCCTGCCGTGTTCAATTCCAAAAGTAGCCGAATACTTGATTCGACAGATGTTCGCAGGCCAATAGGGTTCAATCTTTATGCGTAAGGTTCTGGACAGTATTTTGGACATTTACATTAGATCAATAATAACAGTGTCAAACCTATCAGAGGCGCAGCACGCACACAGAAATTAAACTTTATGAGTCCATTGGTTGTGTAGAAAGATCGCTCCTCTACAAACACTATACCCCAGCTGCCTTCCTAACAATAGAGGGCGCATTCAACAACATAGAAACCAGCGTTATTGTTAAAGCCCTCCAAAGGCTGGATGGGCTCAGTCAATGCTTGGGAAGGAATTATACAAGCGGATATAGGTAACGTGGGAATAGGGTGGGGCTGTGGGTTGTAACGAAATACTATTCGCGCTCGATAAGTATGGAGTAAAGCTAGTGGTGTATAAGGCATCGAGCGGTTTTAATATCAGCCCAAGCTAGACAGAACTGATACTCTTTAGTAACAGACCCAAATTACCTTTCATGCACTAAATGGCATAGAAACTTCATTCTCAACGACCGTTAAGTACCTTCGCGTCGAAATAGATAACAAGCTAAACTGAAATGTAATTTGAAATAGTGGCGAAGACGTAAATTGCATAGCACTCATGCAAGATAATAGTTAGCAGAAGCTGGGGTCTACGGTCAGAACGTATGAGATGCCTTTACAAGGCGATCATAAGGCCCATTCCAGCGTATAGAGCGTTAGTGTGGTGACCTGCCTTGGATAAGTAATACAACATTAAAAAACTAAACACAATAAAACGTAGCACTTGAGACTCTTTAAATTGTATCATTAACTAGCTAACAAAGAACCTTCACACACGCCATAAACCTATTGGCTAAGCCACAAGGCTTAGGTAGTCTAGTTCTGACATCAGATCAACTTTCGCTCACACTGAGCTTTGACAGGAATTATTATTGCAAGTGTCACTAATTTAAGTCAGGTTTAATGTGGGTTCTGTAATATTCCCTCAGACGAATGGGCATGTGTTTTCTTGCCAACTTCTTTTTAAATTATTTTTTGAACCTATTTTTTCTTCTTTAAAAATAACGTTTTATTTATAACTCGCAGTCATGCAAATCCGTTTCCTCGATTATGTGCATCACTTTCTACTTATAACTTACCATTCCATAACAACGAGTAAACATTTGTTGCCTCCATATGTGTTCTCGTAGACATCGATAATATTTACAATGTGTCGACAACCACTGGCACGCCAATGCAGATCCACCTCTCGTCTAGCTTTAGGATTGTCTAATAGCACTTTTAACGCATATTTTTGTTTAGTTTTACGATTGGTGCATTGTACCACTTTACCGTTAATGCCGAGCCCAAGCACTTTATTGGAGATCTCATAATCCTCGACCAATGGTGTTGTTTTCGCTTGACGCTGTGCGGCGTTGGTGTCCGGTTTTGTATTAATCTTAAACATGATCATACATATATTACAGGCGGAATTGTGAAGAGCTAAAATTAGAGAATGAGAAAAATATAAATATAGTACATATATATACAAAGCAGGTGTATGGAATGATTGATATGGTTATAATAAAGATTTAATACTAATTCGTCTGATTAAGTAGTTGACAGCTAATGAAAGAGATTACCAAGTGGGCAGAACAAAAACTGATAACAATTGTGCAGTTGGTATGTTATAGAATAGCAGAGATACATAAATTATTTCAGATGTTAATAAGTAAGGTAGGTATAACCGATAAAAAATTAGCAGGCTGTATTAAAGTTAGTTAGCAGAGACCTGATAGGATAGGATCCAGATTATAAGACGAGCTAAAGGAAATAAAAATGCACTTGAAAATGAAACACCCTAATGATTTTTTTTTCGTTTCACACATTTATGTACATATCTTATTTAATTGATTTATATTGTTTAAAACAGTTATGCGCCATTATATACATAAGTACTCACTTATAAGCAGCACATATATACATACATACATATATACATCTGTGGATATAGATACGTCCCAATAAGCACAACGGATACTTTGCGACAATAGATTGGAGAATCCCAATCCCTAGTCTTGTAATGTCTATTACCGGAACGGATAGTTGTTTAAATTAATATCTCTATCAAATTTGAATTTATTAACATACATATGTCCTAAACTTGGGGTTTTGAAGGTACGTGCGTTTGAGACCAGTTGTAAAATATAAAAAATAGTAGACAACTTTTTCAAAAAAGTAACCCAATATATTTGAAAGTGAGTTACTTTAAATGCAAAACATGAAAACAGCAATAACAAAACTAAGCAAATTGCATAGCCTAGTTTATATTGGCATAACGGTTGCGATGAGAATTTCCCCTGCTGATGGACTTAGTGGCTTAAGGTCCTGGAAAACTTGCCATATCCATACCCGTATAAAACAGCTGATCCACCCAACCTTATGGAAATCAATGTAATTGGTGAATGGTCGCATACCATAAAGCCCTAGCCATTACCATACTGTGGCGAATATTAGCACCACTAAGCTGTCAGTAAATAACCACAACAACAAAAACAGTAATCAGCCACTTTTATGTACATGTGCACATTAAATCTAGGAACACTTACGTACATAGACGGCGACGAAAAATAGCTCACATACAATATGTAGTCATCAGCTAAGAGAAGAAGTTATACTCTCACATACACACGCATATGGCAGAAGGTGCATAATTATCAGGAATTTCCTAAGGTTCGTTACAATTGGTGTCAGATGAGGAATTGTTGAATAAATTCCAAAGGGCAACAAGGACATGACCAAGTTGAATGAATTGAAAATTCAGCAACTGAAAAAGTTGGAAGCCCGTAGACTGAATACTACTGTCAATAAATGCTAGCTACAAACACGACTAAGAGAAGCTATGGAATTGGAAAGAATCGACGCTGATGAACACACTTTCCATCCTGATGTGGAAGAGTCAGGGACTAAAATGGAGGAGAAGATAGAGACTCCGAATCCATTGGCAAGTGGTGACACTAACGCGATACTAGCAGCTCAACTAGCTAGCACAGCTCGATGTACAGGAGACACGTTTAACATTCAAGATGGCATCTCAACTGGAAGAACAGAGGACATATATAACATCTCAGTTGGCTCAGCTGTTGAAAGCACAAGAGGCTCGCATATCCTCGCAGCTGGAGGCACAGGATACAAACATGTTACAACTTTAGGACAGCGAGCAATCAGAAGGTAAAAATTCCATCTTTTGACGGCTCTGTTCCTTGCCAGGTATTTGAGCTTCAATTTGAGAAGACGTCAACAGTGAACTACTGGTATGCTGAAGATAAAGTTGCTGCACTGTTCGTGGCATTGAAAGGGTCTGCAGTTGAGATCTTACAGATCATTCCAGAGGGCGAAAAGAACTTATGAAGCATTGATGGGTGCTCTAGAGAGGCGAAACGGAACCGAGCATAGAAGACAGATATACCAAATGGAGTTACTGAACCACTTCCACAGTGCTGGTGACACATTGCAAGAGTTTGCGTCGGATGTTGAAAGGCTGGCACATTGAGCGATTGCGGACGCACCATTTGAATACACCGAAAGGCAAACATCCAGAGCTTTATTAATGGAATACGGGATGTCGAAACGAAGCGAGCGACATACACAAACCCAAAACCTACATTCGCAGAAACGGTATCACATGCTCTGATTCAGGAAACAGCATCGCTTCTGTGTAAGCCAGCTTTCAAAGCACGCCGTGTGGAAGTAGAAAGGCCAGATTGGGTGAACAGAATATTGGAGGCACTGAAAAGATCGCAAAAGCGGAGTGAAACAGTTATCAAATGTTTCAAATGCGGGAAGCCAGGTCACATTTCACGTCATTGCGGTCTTGCCCCTAGTGGTTCCAACAGGATGGGTGGTGTTAAGTACAAAACTGGAGGAGATGAGCAAGAGCGAACCAGATGTAAAGATCGAGACCTAGCTCCAGCTGCTGAATGTCTTGTTATCTCTGTATCACAAATCGGAAGAAAATCGAGCAGCGTTTACTGACTGTAGATTTGGTATTGTTATATAACCCTCACCTGTGGAAAGGTGTTTCATCAAAACTTCAATGTAGCCGTACAAAGTTGTGAACTGGATCAGTGATGTCATTTACCGCATACAAACAATTGGGAAACCACGAAATAGAAGGGTGCTTCATTCGGAGGGGCTAGCAGCGGTTGGATCGAGAGTTGTCTGATCGAGACGATTAGACTTAGGTGGAAGGCAGTGTGGCGAATATTAGCATCACTATGCTGTTAGTAAATAATTACAACAACAAAAACAGCAAGCAGCCACTCTTATGTACATGCACACATTAAAGACAGCAACACTTACGCACATAGAAGGCGACGAAGAATATCTCACATAGGCTGAGGTCAGGCCAAGGGTGTCACTGCAGGCGGACAGTGAACGGCCTATTAATTAGGTTAGCTGCGAATATCAAATAAGCAGTCCTCGACCAAGAGCGGCTGGTGAGGAGGGTTTGGCTTAAAAGTCCTAAAGCACCCTGAGAACCTCCAGTGGCAGGGCGAGTAGATGCCGCCCTGAATTAAGCATCCACACCCTAGTACGGGGTTGCTTCGAGGGAATACCTACCCAAGATAGGGAGGCAACTATACGACGTGGGATACACACTCAGGAAGGTAAAGAGGTAAATTATTTGTAAATTTAAGGTGATTGTCACATTAAGACTGAGCCCAGTAAGGTCTTAATTAAGGTATACTGAAATCAGCGACTTGGATATGTTTGTTAAGGGCTGGCGAATGTGGTATTCGGAAATCTCAGTACACGGCTTGACACACCGTCGAAATGACTTTCCGGTTAATGTCCCATTCGTCTCCGTCCCGTTAAAACTTTGGCAGGCCTTGGGGTACGTTCAAAGTCCGTCATCATTAAGTTGGTGGTGCAGGTTCGGTTGAGATCCTCCCGATTAATACTGATCTGGCTCTGAACGCAGTCTTCATGAGGCACTGCGTCAACCTTCACGTGGCCTCCCTGCCTTCGCATAGACAACCACGGGATCTATATAGGTAACTGCACACTCGGACCAAGATAGCGGCCTCAAGTGGGGACCCAATTAAATAAATGATGACCTACAACAATACTAAAATAAAAGACCAAACACAGGAGAATGAAATGGCCTTCAATCCATTCATAGGAAGGAAGCTAGCTCGATCTCCAGAAGGGCGTGGCCCATCGGCTGGGGGCCTTAACAATTCGTCGCAAGTGGTAACGAAACCCAAAGGAGCGGAGGCCGAAAGCAAGCAAGGAGCGTTGTCGCCGGGTGCTACACCGAAGCTTTGCAAAAAGAGCTCCGACAGCAAGGCTCAAACGGGCACACCAACATTAAGTGAGCTAATTAAGCCGGCGTCAGCTGCGTTAAATCAGCAAAACCCCCCTGGAGAAAAAAAGATGACCAAGCTAGGCAAGGCGATTGAGGACTTGATGCAGTTCTTCATAGGGCGTAATAATATATATGCGGAAATCAAGCGCTTGGCCTCCGTAATAAAAGTGCTGTACATAGAGTCGGCCCTAGTGGTAAAGAATTTTGAACATAAATTGCGTGCAAGCGAATGTGCCAAGGATAGAAGTCCATCACCCCCAGGAAAGCGACCGAGGAATAATTCGTACTCGACCAGGGAGGAAAACGTGGTAAAACCCACTACTACACTAAAAGACGTCTTGCCAGGGCACGTGAGTGGTCACAAACCACGGCAAGAAACGCAAGAGAAGACGGAGCGGAAAGAGGAAACTGCAGCCAGAAGACGGGAGAGTGGCAGTTAGCTAAAAAGAAGAGCAAGAAAAAAGCACTTAAGGCTAGGCCGGATGCAATCATCATTTCCAAGGCGGGGGATGCGACGTACGCCACATACTGCGTAAAGTGAGAAGATGCGACGAATTAAAATCCCTGGGTGATGACGTCAAAACGATTAGAAGAACGGCGAAAGGAGAGCTGTTACTAGAGCTGAAAAAATCGCAAGATGGGAAACAAGCGCGTACCAAGCAGAAATTGAAGCGGTACTAAAGGACTCGGCTAAAGTTATAACAAAGTCCCAAATGGTCACACTACAGTGCAGAGATCTCGATGAGATTACTACGCCCGAGGAGATTTGCAACGCCCTCCACCAGCAATGCAAAATCAAACTTCCAGATCTGACTGCCATAAAAAGCATACGCAGAGGGTACAGTGGCACGCAGTCGGCACTTATAAGCCTTACAGCGGATGATGCCAAGGCGGTTGTTAATACGCAAAGAAGCCGGGTAGGATGGGTTTCCTGTCGAATTAGAGAGCTCAAGCAACAGAAACGCTGTTATAGGTGCTGGGGCTACGGGCATATAGCTCAGAAATGTAAGGAGACTGTAGATAGGTCCAGCCTATGCAGGAAATGCAGCCAGAAAGGTCATAAGGCTGCAAGTTGCGAAAACGCACCAAAATGCGCGCTATGTGGGGGACAAAATTCAGCAGCCAGTTTTAAATGCCCACAACGAGAGGGCAGCAAAATGACTGTCTCATGAGGGTATTGCAGCTCAATTTAAACCATTGCGAGGCAGCCCAAGAGCTATTATCCCAAACAGTCTATGAAGGAGGATATGACATAGTGGTACTTTCTGAAGAATACAAAAACGCCAGGAGCAGGGTTGGCACTCAGATTCGGCAGGGAAAGCCTCAATTTGGGCACCAGGGAAATTTCTCCCACAGGAAAATGTGACGCCAACTGTAGCAGGATTCACGTGGGCAAAATCAACGGTATATACGTCTTCAGTTGCTATGCCCCTCCGAGCATGACCATCGCCGAGTTCGAAGACATGATATACGGGATCATCATTGACGCACGAGGTAAACACCCGCTTTTAGTATGTGGAGACTTCAATGCATGGTCATCTGTGTGGGGAAGTAGACGAACCAATGAAAGAGGGAGAGTTCTTCTCGAAAGCCTTACTTCTTTGAGGCTAGAAATCCTAAATGAACTAGGGATATATACCTTCGATACAGGTACCAGACGATCCATTATAGATCTCACCTTCGCTAGCAGCGAAATAGCAAGACGAGCAAAATGGTCCATAAGCAACGTCTACACACACAGCGACCATAAAGCTATTAGCGTAGAGCTGCTCGAAACTCCACGAACGGTAGCAGCAAGACATCGACAAAGTAGGAAATGGAAACAGCATCTTTTCGACCCACAAATATTTGACATTATCTGGAAGGACGCCATAGTACGAGAATCGCATACGGAAGACCAATCGGTTCAAATAACTAAGTTGCTATGTATGGCATGTGATGCTGCCATGCCCAGAAGTCGCGGAAAAGCACAGCGCACTCCGGTATATTGGTGGAATGACGAAATTGCGGAAGAGCGTAGAAAATGTCACAAAGCACGAAGAATAGCGCAGAGGGCATGCTCATCACCACGATATGCGGAGTTACACAGCACCTATTTCGCACAAAGAAAGGCACTAAAATGCCATAAAAAAGAGCAAGAAGTTATGCTTTAGGGAACTGCTGGATAATGTCGACCTAGATCCTTGAGGATCAGCCTACAGAGTTAAAGGACCGATATCACAGCAACCTACGTGCCCGATACTGATGAATATTATTGTTGAAACTGGACTCGCTGGACTTATCCAAGCGAGGATCTAGAAAGTACGGAAATTCCGCAAATTACAGAGCAAGAGGTGCTGGATGCTGCAAAAAGAGTTGTTGATAACAAATTCCCAGGACCCGACGAAGTACCAAACATAGCCCTTAAAGCCGCGATCACAACTAGGGCTACATTATTTACTGATCTTTTTAATGCCTGTATGCAAGAAGGCGTGTCCCTCGCCCGTGGAAACGGCAAAGTCTTGTCCTATTGCTGAAACGTGGTAAACAGCCGGACCAACCATCCTCATATAGGCCACTTTGTATGCTGGATTCCCTAGGAAAGATTTTCGAGCGTATAATTAGTGAGCGCCTACAGCTGACTATAGAAAGACCAGGTGGCTTATCGAATAGTCAATATGGATTTCGCAAATCAAGATCCACCGTAGATGCAATACAAACAGTCGTCAATATAGCTAGAGAAGCTATCTCTGGAGGCCAAAATAAAAGGAAGTTCTGTGCACTGATTATGTTGGACATCAAGAATGCTTTTAACACTGCGAACTGGATGCAGATAATGGCAGCGCTGCAAAGCTTCGACACTCCAGCTTCCTTACCCAGAATAATAGGTAGCTATCTTAAAGACAGAGTACTTCTTTTTCACACGGATCAAGGAGCAAAAGAGTACAAAATCACAGGAGGCGTCCCACAGGAATCTGTTCTCGGTCCAACGCTTTGGAATGTAATGTATGACGGGGTGCTAAAGATTGATCTACCAGAAAACGCGCAAATTGTGTGATATGCTGACGATATTGCAGTGGTAGTAGTGGCCAAGAAACTGGACCTGCTTCAAGCATTATGTAATGACGCCGTAGCAAGAATAAAGGAATGGCTGACCAATATGGGACTGGAGTTGGCTAGCCAAAATACGGAAGTGGTATTAGTAAGCTCCAAACGGTCGGCGAACGAGTTAGTCTTAACTGTCGGGAATTATCAAATCACTTCAAAGGATTCCTTAAAATACTTAGGAGTGCACATTGACTCTAAGTTAACTTTCAAAGAGTACTTCAGAGCGGTGGGGGAGAAAATTACCAAAGTTAATGGATCACTTATGCGAATAATGCCTAACATTGGTGGTCCGAGCGAAGCTACACGTCAGCTATTGTCCACAGTAACCAGCTCAATAATACTATACGCAGCACCAGTGTGGTATGGATCTAAACAGACCCATCAAAAATATATATTAGCAGCGTACCGATTTGCTTCTTTAAGAATAGCAAGTGCTTATCGGACGGTGTCCGACGACGCGATCGTGGTTCTAATCCGGAAAATCCCAGTAGACTTACTGGCAAGCGAAATGGCCGACCTTTATAACACTAATATCGAAGAAGACAAGAAAATAGCAAGGACACAAACAATAGCTAAGTGGCATGAACGGTGGGAGGCCTCGAGTAAAGGGCGTTGGACTTTCACGCTAGTTTGGAACGTAGCTCAATGGAATGAGCGGAAGCACGGCGAACTGAACTACCATCTCACGCAGATAATGAGTGGACATGGCGGTTTCAAAGAGTATTTATGGAAGCGTAGGATAGAGGAAGACCCTCATTGCCCAATGTGTACCACGGAGTTAGAAAACGCAGAACACGTCATGTTCCACTGCCCCCGTTTCCACGAAGAAAGACTCGCCTTGCATGGAGTCTTTGGGGAGGAACCTACTACGAGAAATTTAGTATCACATATGTGCAACAGGAAAGAGTGCTGGACTGCAGTGAGCAAAATGGCATTTATAGTAATGACACGCCTGATGGATGCTGAGAGGGAGCGCAGAGAAATGCGCATGCGAAGCAGTGACGATTAAATGGACACTCAGAGCAAATAGCGGGAATCTGGACGCAGGGACAACAGTAGGCTCTTAAAAAATGAGAAATATGGAACGCCACCCTGAAGTAATGCGAAAGTGGTGCCGGGGTGGGCGACGGATCCAAAACGGGGCTGTTTTTTAGTCTACGGACACACGGTTGCTGCGACATTTTTCAGCCTCCCCGCAAAAAAAAAAAGTAATAATATCTCACATACACATATGTAGTCATCAGCTAAGAGAAGAAGTTATACTCACACATACACACGCATATGGCCAGAAGAAAAGCATAAACTACAAATATACATGTATATAGCTGGGTAACCAAGCATGAAATACAACTGTTCGCGAAACAACTAGACCTTAGGGGGGAATGGGCGAACGAGAAACCCGATAGTATAAAAGTATCGCAAGCTGAGGAATCAGAGATCAGTTTGATTTAAACACGCTATTAGTTGTGAAGTGAAGTATAATTGTGAAGTACCACCAAAGTAATCTAAATAAAGACCAGGGGCCCTATTCAGTAACTATGAGTTTTGAAATGTACATTTTTCTTTCATACAAATTATATGAAGAAAAAGTGTACATTTTAAAACTCACAGTTACTGAATAGGGCCCCAGTTTGCACCAGGTTGCATAGTTATCAGAAACCCCCAGAATTCATTACAATACCATAGCCAATCAATTGGTTTTTGGTTTTTTCGCCATATCCATAACCTATAAATATTTGAAATGGTGAATTTATTAATTTTTTGGATATTTTATTTTTTGTTTTGGATAAGCTTTGACTCAGTGACTTATTAGTTGCGAAATTTGATATTAATTGTTTGCACTTTCTTCTTTTTTATGTTACATCTTTTAGGTTAAGGCACCAATAACCGATTCCATTCGATATGGTTAAGTAAACATATGTTACGACTATGTCAACTTTGCCAGGGTCTTTAGGGAAATACCACCCTTCCCTTTTCTAATAGAGAAAGAGGCAACATTTGATCGAAAATATGACAGTTTTATTGCAATTGCAATTACGTGATGCAATGGCTCCTATGCTCAGAATCTCACGGATTATAAGGTGCCCATTGGGAATAGAGCTCTTTGGAAAACAGGGAATCCGTACAGTGACTCTGTCACTGGGCAACAAAACAGTTCAGACAACACTGGATAGGATGCCCGGGCAAACAGATTATCAGCCAAACTCATAAATCTAAGCAGAGAGGACCTATGAAGTTTCACTGTGTACTATGCGGAACACAGTAGTCTACGCTTTTATGAGCTGGATGATGAAACGCCGGTTCACATTCTCCGCGAATGCGTTGCTCTGGCAAATAAAAAGTTTGAAAAGGTACTCAAATAAATTTAAATCCACTACTTACAGTAATAGGCTGAAAGGTCAAGCGCAATAGATTCCAATAAAGATCGCAGTATATTGAGGTCTAATAATAAAAATAATAATGATAATCACGATCGCATCTCGGCTGCCGTTGCGAAAACACCTATCTTAGAAAACTTATGAATAGCACTCTATTTCAAAATTTCTTCCAAATACACCCCAACTCAGAGTTCTTTTGAAGAACGCATTGTCTTATTATTTTCTTCAGAAACGTTATCTGGGTTAAAATTCTATATATTTTGAAATGAGCTGGAGTGTTTTTGAAAATATTCTGAGATAGGGCGTTGTTCTACAGAAATTTTGAGATTTTGAAACCATTTCTGAAATGGGGCGCGATTAAAAAGTTTTATGAGATAGGACGTTATTCAAAAGTTCTCTGAGATAGGTTCTCTGATAGATGAAATTACTTTCAGTAGTTGATATTCAAGCCAAATGTAGACTTATCTGTTTCTCGAAGCATTGTAAATTTGTTTCTGTTAGTTATTTGGAAAACTATTATAAAGTTTGAAACTTTAATTTCGATTTTCACACTTGACCATTACCAAAATCCAGCTCTCGCCAATCGAAGCTTTGAATAAATTATTGTTATTATTAGGCCTGGGAGCACTGCGACCATTGTGTAGATCTATTTTGCAAACCAAAAGGAAAAATTACAAAAAACAAAACATGCCTTCGTAAAAGTTGACGTTCTCGACATTGCATTGGTTTTTGTTTATTGGGCTATAACTATAAGTAGACAGCAATTTTTACATTTAATCAATGGAATATTTTGTATAATTAGTGAAGTAGAATATGTATTTGTAACAAGCTACCGTATTTAATTACGACAGCATTATGGATGAGGTATATACATAGGTAGGTTTATTTACATCTCTATACTGATTGGTACAGTAAGTATTATAATAACTAGAGTTCGCCCAGTGGTTTAAATTCAACCACTACATGTGGCAGTATATCTTTGCTTTGTTTTAATCTCCTTTTCTTTCCTCTCCTCTCCTCTCCTCTCCTCTCCTCCCCTCTCCTCTCCTCTCCTCTCCTCTCCTCTCCTCTCCTCTCCTCTCCTCTCCTCTCCTCTCCACTCCTCTCCACTCCTCTCCTATCCTCTCCGCTCTTCTCCTCTCCTCTCCTCTCCTCTCCTCTCCTCTCCTCTCCTCTCCTCTCCTCTCCTCTCCTCTCCTCTCCTCTCCTCTCCTCTCCTCTCCTCTCCTCTCCTCACCTCACCTCTCCTCTCCTCTCCTCTCCTCTCCTCTCCTCACCACACCTCTCCTCTCCTCTCCTCTCCTTTCCTCTACACAAAACAACTATGTACATGCTTTTCGTTCATTTGCTGGCGAGATGAAATCTGAGCAGTGACGCCAGACTGTGCGAAATTACCCTTTTTGAGGGATTTTTCGCCATAATTTAGTAAAAGGGAAAAGTGGGACATTTTTTTATGTTCCATATAAAAAAGGGATTATCTTGTAGCAAAACTACCGATGTCTTAAGAGCTGATCAAAATACAACTCAAAAAAAATAATCAGAATTCTTAATTAACAACCCTGGCGCAATTCTACTGAAACGATTGCAAATATTTGTTGTGTTTGGCCTGTCGTTCTTAGTTTGAACAATTCTCAACAGCATACATCTATTTATTACCCTAGAGACTTTGCGACTTTCTTACTTGTATTGTAACGCTGATTGTGTATTAAAAAATAAGAACTTATTCCGGAACACATAATTTGTAATATTTCAGCACATTGTTATGTCCGCTGCAAAGACAAATCGTTTCCAAAATAGTTGTCAGTAGGAGGAAGAGTACAAAAAGCATTTTGTAAGGTGTGCAATGCATCTCACTCAAACACAGCCAAGTGTGATAATACTTCTGTAGCTGTGCAGCTTTATATCTTGACTAGGGGTGGGACTATCCGAATAAAAATTATTCGAATAATAAACTCTTTTATTCGCACTATCCGGATAGTACTATCCGAATAAACGAATAAAAAATCCGAATAAATATTATTCGGATTACGAATACCTGGCGAATAAGTGCGCACTATCCGGATACTTCGAATAGTAAAATAAGACATTGCGTTTATGTTACGCTCATCGCTTGTGCAGATGAGCATGCACATATATTTATACGTACATATATTTATGTGTGTATAGATGCATATATGCATATATTTTTGTTTGTTTGGGGTTGCTTTGTTAATATTTATTTATTTACTTACATATATTTAAGCAGCCAAGGTTGTGCTTGAGGCTTAACCTAGAAATAGTTATCGGGGTCGTTTACAACTGTACTAATCATAGAACTTTGTTTACTAGTAAACAGGTGTGGAAATGGTAATATGGTAGGGATTTTTGTTTCCCATATACATACATACATATGTATATATGTATGTATGTAAGTTGTATGGAAAATTTTTGTTTTGATATCTTTTGGTTTGTATAAACATCTAATTGGTCACCATTAAAAAAATAAGTTTACATGTCATTGTCAACATTTTTTGCGAAGTCTGATGGATCAAAATTTATTTAAGGTCAATGTTAACATAATGAAAACTTTGGAAAAAAATTTCCTAAAATAAAGTTGGAAGCAATCCATTTTAAACGTAACAAAATTCTAGTGGAATTAGTGACTAGTTTCAAAAACGACTGTCTGTCTGTTTTTTCCGCTCCTTAAAATTTTAATTGTCCTTGAACGCGTTAAACGCTGTAATATAAATACCCAAATGTGCATATAAGCATATTGTAACATATGTACATGTTGTGTTCTTGCAGATTCCTTTGAATCTAATTTAAATAACTTTTGATCCATCAGACTTCGCAAAAAATGTTGACAATGACATGTAAACGTATTTTTTTAATGGTGACCAATTAGATGTTTATACAAACCAAAAGATATCAAAACAAAAATTTTCCATACAACTTACATATGTATATATGTATGTATATGGGAAACAAAAATCCCTACCATATTACCATTTCCACACCTGTTTACTAATAAGCAAAGTTCTATGATCAGTACAGTTGTAAACGACCCCGATAACTATTTCTAGCTTAAGCCTCAAGCACAAATTTGGTTACGTAAATATATGTAACTAAATAAATGAATATTAACATAGCAACCCCAAACAAACAAAAATATATGCATATATGCATCTATACACACATAAATATATGTACGTATAAATATATGTGCATGCTCATCTGCACAAGCGATGAGCGTAACATAAACGCAATGTCTTTTATTTTACTATTCGAAGTATCCGGATAGTGCGCACTATCCGGATAGTACTATCTGGATAGTAATATCCGAATAAACGAATAAAAAATCCGAATAAATATTATTCGGATTATTTGAAACGAATAAATTTATTCGTTTATTCGAATATAATTCGAAAATAATCCCACCACTAATCTTGACCCTTCACAAGCCGCTGCCCATCAAAAACTAAAAAGTTAAAACTTGAGGGCAGTGTGCTGCCAGAACTTCCAAGGGAACAAATAAATACTTTAAACCCTGTGGGAATTTTATATAGGATGTGGGAAATTGGCATAACTGAATCTTAGTTCGTAAGCATGAGGCCTGCTGATTTTCTCAATACAACAACATCAAACACATGTTGCGTTCGTAGGTGAGTGTAAAAATTCTCAAAGCTTGGCATTGTGGTGGTGCCATTTTTAAACTAGCATTTTGGCGCTATATTTAACATTTTTAAATTTGTTCAATGGCCTTTACTTCTCCTTGAAAAGACCTATGGACATATATATAGTTACGTGTTCAACGGAATCAAATTGATTTTTACTAAAAGGCCATATAAAACTACACTCGGAAGCTTTTTTAGGCGTATTATGGACAGGTATTTCAACTTAGCATTCAACCGCTCAAGACGATATTAATGTGCAAGTGTATTTAGGTATCTCAGTAATAAATTTAACGTCACTATTAAAATTTATATATTTAGAGCCCACAAACCCATGGATCAAACGTGTAGTCGTATAACGTAAAAATAAAAGAAAAAATTTATAAATGCATATATTTCTGCGAATCAAAGAGTTCCAGCCGGATAGTGAAGTTATAGCTCTGTTATATCTTTAAAAACTATAACCTTGGTCTCTTTAAGATTTTTTGCATTACAAATTGTAAAAAAAAATATATATCGACTTTCATCAAAAGTTTTTAAAGTTTCCAGACTTCATTTTTAGTATATATAGCTTTGACGGCACTAATTCATTACTAAAAAAAATTGCGTAATGACCAACGTTAGCTCTACAAAACGCTTTGATAGCAGCCGAATATTTAGCCCCCGACCAGACGGACGGTTTCTTAAAGTCAATGCAAATTCTAGTCGTCTGCGCAAAAGACTGCATATGCAATGAGATACAGTGGAAAATAAACAACTTTTTTTATTAGTATGAACCGGCTTGTGCTAATGATTTAGTAACGGGAATACTAAATGCGGCATTAACAGCTCGCAATAGATTGTGATGCCGTGACAATTGGTTTCTGTAAATACCCTGCAGCGAATATGGGAGACAGTCACGCAAAGCAAGAGTTTCGCGGTTTAATGACTATTTCCGAAGTGGCGCTAATCATATGCAGAGCGTGACAAGTTGTGAGGACCAAATAAATCCTCATTAATTTGGCCAACACAAAACGACCCCACAACATATTTGACACGACATTAACACAACAAGTGGCCACAAAAGGCTCTAGCAACACGATCAACCAACCAGTCGCAGCAACACAACGAGCGCTCGCAACATTCAACAGCAACACGGTGACCATGGCAACGCAACCATTTGAGCTAGCAACACCAAACACAACAGCCATAAAAGGAGCGACACAGCAGCACAGCAGTCAGTCAGCACGCGGTTGTGGCTGCGACCGGAGCTACTATTGGAGCGCTCTGGAAGGCATATCGGTTTTGACCATTGCAAGCCAGTGCGTTTCATAGGAGAAAGTCGTGGACTGAAGATTGTGGGTAAGCAGGTTTTGACCGCTCTACAACGCTTTAGATCACGCTTGCTCCCTCGCAAGCAAACGCCCTCCACAGCATCGTGATCCCGAGCTCAGCCAAACGTCATCCGCGGCAGAAGTACGTCGGCAACCGCAGTAGGAGTGAGTCGAGGTGAAACGCAACAACGTGACTGTACCGAGGCTAACGGATCTCACCTAACGGGGCGCAAAGTTGCGACTGTCACCTGAGCAGCAATTGAAGGACATCTGAAAGGCGTATCGGTTTTGACCATCGCAAGACAGTTCCCGTCATAGGAGAGAGCCGTGGGTTGAGGATTGTGGGTAAGCTGGTTTTGACCGCTCTACAGCGCCTTAAACTACGCTCGCTCCCCGCTAAGCGGCAGAGTCACGCATACACACGACGCCAGCAGAGTTACGCATACACACGACGTTGGCCACAGCAGAGTCAGCACGGATCTGTGGTCGTGACCAGAGCTACTAGCGAAGTATATCCCTATTGCAGTTGACCTTCTCTATGCAATAGGAATCCACTTCATAGGAGCGAGTCGTGGAATGGTGATTGCCGTTGACCTTCTCTACGCATCACCCCCAAAGACCAAAGGCCCCGCCACAGTAACGCGCAACCGCGACAGGTGACACCCGCTCACCCCCGTCAGTAGAAGTACGCCGGCAGAGGCCGCAACAGAGCGGCAATGCACGTAAACCAGCGCAGAGCGCGGCAGCAAAGCGCAGCAGAGGTCCGCCGACGCACAACGTAACCAGGGTAAGCCAGCGCGAACCGCGGCAGCAGAGGTACGCCGACAGAGGTCACGTCAACGCGGCGACGCATAGCGCAGCCAGGCTAAGCCCCCGCCAAGCGCGGTGGCAGAGCGCAGCAGAGGTACACCGACAGAGTAATACAAGTAAGCGCCGACGTAGGGCGCGACAGAGCACCGCCTCAGCAATACAAGTAAACGCCGACGTAGGGCGCGACAGAGTATCGCCCAGCAAATACAAGTAGACGCCGACGCAAGGCGTGGCAGAGAATCACCCAGCAACCAGCAATACAAATAGACGCCGACGCAAGGCGCAGCAGAGTAATACAAGTAGACGCCGACGTAAGGCGCGTCAAGGCACCGACGCCACATACTAACGGGATCCGTCTAACGGAACACGGCGACAGAGCATCGCCTCAGCAATACAAGTAGACGCCGACGTAAGGCGCGACAGAGCACCGCAGCAGAGAGAGACGCCGCCATAAGGCGCGTCAAGGCACCGACGCCACATACTAACGGGACCCAGCTAACGGAATACGGCCGGACCGCTAAGGCCCGCCACCGCAATCAAGGATACCGCAAGATAATCCAAGTGAAATTGAAATTGAAGTATACAAACACGTTTTATTTTATATTATAGAATTTAGAACCAATAGAGTGAAGTTTTTTTATATTAAATCGATTTGCAAGGTGCCCCTTTAATACAAATTTATTGTAAACGAACCCTGGGCACGGCGAGTATACCCCAGCATATATCAAAGAAGCAACGGGGCACGAAAAAGCTTCGTTACAAAGTATTAGTCAAATATTTACCAAAGGCGCCTAAAGTCAAGAAATTGATTGGATCTTGTCCGTGTGGCTTCAGACCTGGTAAATCTAGCGTCGACCAGATCTTCATGATGCGCCAGATCTTGATGATGACTTACGATAAAAATATTGACACTCACCATCTTTTTTCGACTTCAAAGAAGTTGCTTGTATGCAGCTATACCCGAATTTTAATTCCCTGCAATGTTAATAAGGGTTTGCCAAATGAAGTTTAGCAACACCACCAGCACCGTAAGGATTGGAAAGGACTCACCTTCTTGCAATTTCTTGAGCTTAATGCTGGAGAAGATAATTATATCTCTACAGCTAAACAGTGATGGGCACAATCTATTATATGAGAGTACAACTACTGGCATATACTGATGATATTGATATTATTCGCCTTAACAGACACGCCGTGATTAAATGAAGTACTTGCTATCATACAAGAAAAAATCGGCGCGTTCTCCCAAAGGCTTCGATGACTAGGTTATGTTATGCGAATGGACGAAGGCGCTCGGGCCAAGAAAGTATTTCAGTCGTTATCGCAGTTTGGAAGCGGAGAAAGGGTGAGACCTTCACTGAGTTGGGAGAGGCAGGGAAAAAGACTTGACCTAACTGCCAGTTATTGCGAAATATGAAGAATTGGTGTGACTTGTTATGAAACGGCCAAAATCGTTAAGGTACTAATGGTTATAGCGATGTACCAGCAGTACTGAAGTCTAAACTATATGTACTTAAATTAACTTATCATGTTAAGAGCGCCTTCAACAGGGGGAACAATTGCCATTTCGTAGGACATAGTGATGCTAAAAGTGCCAGTTGAAAGCATTGCGAAGGAATAGAATTAGAACTAGTGACGTCTATTAATGTGATAGTTTGCGCTACTCCGCAACAACGTAGTGCGATTCGCTGCGGTGTACATACCATGGTATAAATATTACCAGGTAAAACCATTTACTCTTCTTGGCGGCCATAATGGTTTTTTGATTCAAAAAAAAAATTTTAAATCACTCTCCTGAACTTTGTGGAAATGCTAAAGCAAAGTAAACACAAAAAAAAATTGTTGATTTGAAATTTTCATTTTTTTAATACCAAAAAAATAAAATGCTTATGAAATAAGTGAAAAAATATTTCGAAAAGTTTTGAAATCGGTTTTTATGTATATGGCAAAAAAATGAGTTACCAATATAAGGGATGCCTCAACACGTGCCATTTTTGCAAAGGGAAAGAAGAACGAATGTTGGAGACCACCCCTATTGATTTCTCATTCATCCTTCTTCACTTAAGGTCTAGCTGTCCATCCAATTCGAAGGCTACTTATCGTGTATTCGTTTTTCTACGAACTGTCTCACTACAAATTTTCTTAAATATTTTTGATGGATAGGCCAACACACTAGCTCTACACCATGGCGGCAGAATTTGACCGTTCAGCCGGTAAATGCAGCCTCCTCCACGAACTATCATACTCCAACTGGACGATGATGTTTAGCTAAGCTGCGAACAGCTACAGCGTTTTTGCTGACGTGGGTAAGTTATGGGAATATCTCCACTGAGTTCGGAGAAGCAGGTGGGGGAAGACTTTGATCTCTCTTGGTGCCCCTGTTGGCGTCAGTTATCGCGAAACAGGGTTAGCTGGAGTGACTTGTTACGCAACGACCAGCATCTCCTAAACGGTTAAGCGCGAATTAAAAAATGTATGTTCCAACCGCGAGGAAAAGCGCCAAAACAAACCAAAGAATACCCCCAAAATCATTATTTTCCGCAGTAGCGAGGACACTTGAGACTGGTGATCTATATATATAAAATTGAAATTATGTACGTAGGTATAGATCGAGTTGCATCCTAAACGGATCGACCGATCACAACCAAATTTGCACAACCCACTAAAAATCTTCCAAGGATGGTTATAGGGTAAAAATAATATCGATATATAAAAGGGGCTACATAAATCTGAAGGTGTTCATGCTAGGACATTGAAATTCGACAAGGAGTTATATGAGGTCAAACCCTAACACCCCCATGAAAATGTGGGGTGGGGGAGAAGGGGGCGTGGCACCTCCCATATAAATGGAGTTTATCATACTGCATATCTCTGGATCTATTGATGTTAGGCTAATGAAAATTTTTAAGGAGCTATATGAGGTTAAGTCCAAACACCTCCAGTAAAATATGGAATTGGGGAAAAGAGGGCGTGGCACCTTCCCCACAAATGGGATTTTTCGGAACTATGGCTTCCGTAAAAACTTAGTTTATTATAACAGCTAAAGTTTAACTACAGAGTTGTTTGGCTGTTATTCCTTTTGGATGTTTAATAATCTTCCGCCGTTAAAATTTTTTGTTAACTTCAGTCTATCCACATCTTCTATCTATATATATATATAAAGTTAAAATTATGAATGGTTGTATGTAAGTATAAATCGAGTTGCGCCCTAAATGGATCGGCCGATCACAACTAAATTTGAATCACCCACTAGAAACCTTCCAAAGATTGTCATAGGCTAAGCATAGCTTCAATATAAAAAAGAGGGTGGCACCTACCATACAAATGGAATAATGAAAATTGCTAAGGAGCTATATGACGTTAAGTCCTAACAGCACCAGTAATATATGGAATTGAAAAAAAAAACAAGACAAATGGGACTTTCAGAACTATGGCTGCCTTAAAAACTTAGGTTATTTCAACACGTAAAGTTTGATTGCAGAGTTGGGTTTGGCTGTTATTCCTTCAGTATTCTTTTATGTTATCTTTAGGGTTGGTATTTTTGGATACCCCTGGAGGAACCGGAAAAAACATTTCTGTTTAATTTGATTAATTGATGTAAGAGCAAAAAGAGAAATCATTATGTCAGTTGCTTTCTCAGATACCGCGGATACCCTTTGTGGGGTGGACGTACAACTCCGCATTTAAATGACCACTGTCTGCAAACATCTGATACACCGATGTGCAACATAAGCAAACGGTCAGGCCAAAGTGAGGGTGTGCGATGTGTGCACCAGGGCTCATAAACAGTCGCTGCAAGTTTTAGACCGAACTCTTAAGAATTTAAGGTGTAATGATCATCCCAAAGGTTGTGCTTTCCTGTTATTTGCTGGAACAGCCGCAGTTGAAGTAAATGCGTGCTTTTTCGTCTATAGACGCCTTTACGTGCAAAAATTTACTCTCGTTAGAAATATGAGAGGACATTTTGGCGAAAACACTTCAGCAGCAGCTTTTGCTAAACAACTTCTTGAAATTAATTATGGCAAAATTCCTATTTCTGTACTAACAGATTTGATTTCTTTTCCTGCAAGTTTTTGAGAAATTATGACATCACCTGAAGCTTTCATAGCTAATTTTCTTCCAAATATTGAATCTATCTTTACAAACTATAAATGGCTTTGAGAAAAGGCATCTTAGGCACCTTAAAATGAGGATGTTAATATCACTAGAACCAAGACAGCTTATCACTCTATTAACACAGTCGTGGCAGAGTCCCAAGCTGTGCATATCCGATTGAATTTATTAGCTCTTTTGAGCCATCAGAAATTTCTCCTCATCGATTGATCCTTAAAAAGGGCCCATAATATCATAATATGTATGCTTCGTTATTTCGATTCTCCCTCTTATGTAGTGGGACATCACAAAACTTTTACGAATGTCACTGAAGCAATTCATTTTATCAGAAAATTTCGAAAACAAAAAAGTTTAAAACCAAGGATTCCATCGATATCGATAGATTTGTCTTTTCAATTTTAAATGCCTCAAATTTCTTATCCCTATCAATGAAGCTCAAGACGATCATAAGCTGCGAATCAAGGGATTTATGAGCGCGATACAAACCTTTATAGCTTCAGAGCTTCTGCAACTCAATTGTCAACCTCACCTACGCGAGGGCAATCCTGTTACAAATATGAATATATCATACAACAACAGTCATTAGCTGTAGCAGAAGTCAATCTTACCAACTCATGTTTTACCCATGGCCAGTTACGCGTAGCCTGCTTATTTTTATAGAAGCGTGGGGTAAAACCCACGAGCATAAGCTAGTCTCTTATAAAGTGAAGTTTCACGGTGCTGCCATTTGTTTTCGATCTGGCCTATATTTTTAAGTTACAAGTAGAGCTTACGATTTCTCGAACTCGTTCGATAAGAGATTTCTCCCGAGTCTGGCCATATCGCGAGCTTCTCGACATTCAATTTAATCGATTCAATGGCTGTTTTATATAGAGCTTACGATTTTTTCTGGAGCACAAGCGAAAATTTCCACAAAACCACAACTAAACAAGTAAGGAAGGTTAAGTTCGGGTGTAACCGAACATTACATACTCAGTTGAGAGCTATGGAGACAAAATAAGGGAAAATCACCTCGTAGGAAAATGAACCGAGGGTAATCCTGGAATGTGTTTGTATGACATGTGTATCAAATGAAAGGTATTAAAGAGTATTTTATGAGGGAGTGGGCCATAGTTCTCTAGGTGGACGCCATTTAGGGATATCGCCATAAAGGTGGATCAGGGTTGACTCTAAAATTTGTTTGTACGATGTGGGTATCAAATGAAAGGTGTTAATGAGTATTTTAAAAGGGAGTTATCCTTAGTTCCATAGGTGGACGCCGTTTCGAGATATCGCCATAAAGGTGGACCAGTGGTGACCAAAGAATTTGTTTGTACGATATGGATATCAAATAAAAGGGGTTAATGAACATTTTAAAAGGGAGTGGGCCTTAGTTCTATAGGTGGGCGCCTTTTCGAGATATCGCCACAAAGGTGGACTAGGGGTGACTCTAGAATGCGTTTGTACAATATGGGTATCAAACGAAAGGTGTTAATGAGTATTTCAAAAGGGCGTGGGTCTTAGTTCTATAGGTGGACGCCTTTTCGAGATATCGCCATAAAGGTGGACCAGAGGTGACTCTAGAATGTGTTTGTACGATATGGGTATCAAATTAAAGGTATTAATGAGGGCTTTAAAAGGGAGTGGTGGTAGTTGTATAGGTGGTCGCCTTTTCGAGATATCGGCATAAAGGTGGACCAGGGGTGACTCTAGAGTGTGTTTGTACGATATGGGTATCAAATTAAAGGTATTAATGAGGGTTTTAAAAGGGAGTGGTGGTAGTTGTATAGGTGGTCGCCTTTTCGAGATATCGGCATGAAGGTGAACCCGGGGTGACTCTAGAATGTGTTTGTACGATATGGGTATCAAATTAAAGGTATTAATGAGGGTTTTAAAAGGGAGTGGTGGTAGTTGTATAGGTGGTCGCCTTTTCGAGATATCGGCATAAAGGTGGACCAGGGGTGACTCTAGAATTTGTTTGTACGATATGGGTATCAAATGAAAGGTGTTAATGAGTATTTTAAAAGGGAGTGATCCTTAGTTCCATAGGTGGACGCCGTTTCGAGATATCGCCATAAAGGTGGACCAGGGGTGACCCTAGAATTTGTTTGCACGGTATGGGTATCAAAAGAAAGGTATTAATGAGTATTTTAAAAGGGAGTGATCCTTAGTTCCATAGGTGGACGCCGTTTCGAGATATCGCCATAAAGGTGAACCAGGGGTGACCCTAGAATTTGTTTGCACGATATGGGTATCAAATGAAAGGTGTTAATGAGTATTTTAAAAGGGATTTATCCTTATTTCCATAGGTGGACGCCGTTTCGAGATATCGCCATAAAGGTGGACCAGGGGTGACCCTAGAATTTGTTTGTACAATATGGGTATCAAGCGAAAGGTGTTAAAGAGTATTTTAAAAGGGAGTGGGCCCTAGTTCTATAGGTGGACGCCTTTTCGAGATATCGCCATTAAGGTGGACCAGGGGTGACCCTAGAATTTGTTTGTACAATATGGGTATCAAGCGAAAGGTGTTAAAGAGTATTTTAAAAGGGAGTGGTGGTAGTTGTATAGGTGGTCGCCTTTTCCAGATATCGGCATAAAGGTGGACCAGGGGTGACTCTAGAATTTGTTTGTACGATATGGGTATCAAATGAAAGGTGTTAATGAGTATTTTAAAAGGGAGTGATCCTTAGTTCCATAGGTGGACGCCGTTTCGAGATATCGCCATAAAGGTGGACCAGGGGTGACCCTAGAATTTGTTTGCACGATATGGGTATCAAATGAAAGGTGTTAATGAGTATTTTAAAAGGGAGTGATCCTTAGTTCCATAGGTGGACGCCGTTTCGAGATATCGCCATAAAGGTGGACCAGGGGTGACCCTAGAATTTGTTTGCACGATATGGGTATCAAATGAAAGGGGTTAATGAACATTTTAAAACGTAGTGGGCCTTAGTTCTATAGGTGGACGCCTTTTCGAGATATCGCCATAAAGGTGGACCAGGGGTGACTCTAGAATGCGTTTGTACGATATGGGTATCAAATTAAAGGTATTAATGACGGTTTTAAAAGGGAGTGGTGGTAGTTGTATCGGTGGTCGCCTTTTCGAGATATCGGCATAAAGGTGGACCAGGGGTGACCCTAGAATTTGTTTGCACGATATGGGTATCAAATGAAAGGGGTTAATGAACATTTTAAAACGTAGTGGGCCTTAGTTCTATAGGTGGACGCCTTTTCGAGATATCGCCATAAAGGTGGACCAGGGGTGACCCTAGAATTTGTTTGCACGATATGGGTATCAAATGAAAGGGGTTAATGAACATTTTAAAACGTAGTGGGCCTTAGTTCTATAGGTGGACGCCTTTTCGAGATATCGCCATAAAGGTGGACCAGCGGTGACCCTAGAATTTGTTTGCACGATATGGGTATCAAATGAAAGGTGTTAATGAGTATTTTAAAAGGGAGTGATCCTTAGTTCCATAGGTGGACGCCGTTTCGAGATATCGCCATAAAGGTGGACCAGGGGTGACCCTAGAATTTGTTTGCACGATATGGGTATCAAATGAAAGGTGTTAATGAGTATTTTAAAAGGGAGTGCTCCTTAGTTCCATAGGTGGACGCCGTTTCGAGATATCGCCATAAAGGTGGACCAGGGGTGACCCTAGAATTTGTTTGCACGATATGGGTATCAAATGAAAGGGGTTAATGAACATTTTAAAACGTAGTGGGCCTTAGTTCTATAGGTGGACGCCTTTTCGAGATATCGCCATAAAGGTGGTCCAGGGGTGACCCTAGAATTTGTTTGCACGATATGGGTATCAAACGAAAGGTGTTAATGAGTAATTTAAAAGGACGTGGGGCTTAGTTCTATAGGTGGACGCCTTTTCGAGATATCGGCATAAAGGTGGACCAGGTGTGACTCCAGAATGCCTTTGTACGATATGGGTATCAAATTAAAGGTATTAATGAGGGTTTTAAAAGGGAGTGGTGGTAGTTGTATCGGTGGTCGCCTTTTCGAGATATCGGCATAAAGGTGGACCAGGGGTGACTCTAGAATGCGTTTGTACGATATGGGTATCAAATTAAAGGTATTAATGAGGGTTTTAAAAGGGAGTGGTGGTAGTTGTATAGGTGGTCGCCTTTTCGAGATGTCGGCATAAAGGTGGGCCAGGGGTGACTCTAGAATGCGTTTGTACAATATGGGTATCAAACGAAAGGTGTTAATGAGCAATTTAAAAGGACGTGGGGCTTAGTTCTATAGGTGGACGCCTTTTCGAGATATCGGCATAAAGGTGGACCAGGTGTGACTCCAGAATGCCTTTGTACGATATGGGTATCAAATTAAAGGTATTAATGAGGGTTTTAAAAGGGAGTGGTGGTAGTTGTATCGGTGGTCGCCTTTTCGAGATATCGGCATAAAGGTGGACCAGGGGTGACTCTAGAATGCGTTTGTACGATATGGGTATCAAATTAAAGGTATTAATGAGGGTTTTAAAAGGGAGTGGTGGTAGTTGTATAGGTGGTCGCCTTTTCGAGATGTCGGCATAAAGGTGGACCAGGGGTGACTCTAGAATGCGTTTGTACAATATGGGTATCAAACGAAAGGTGTTAATGAGTATTTCAAAGGGGCGAGGGGCTTAGTTCTATAGGTGGACGCCTATTCGAGATATCGCCATAAAGTTGGACCAGGGGTGACTCTAGAATGTGTTTGTACGATATGGGTATCAAATTAAAGGTATTAATGAGGGTTTTAAAAGGGAGTGGTGGTAGTTGTATAGGTGGTCGCCTTTTCGAGATGTCGGCATAAAGGTGGGCCAGGGGTGACTCTAGAATGCGTTTGTACAATATGGGTATCAAACGAAAGGTGTTAATGAGCAATTTAAAAGGGCGTGGGACTTAGTTCTATAGGTGGACGCCTTTTCGAGATATCGCCATAAAGGTGGACCACGGGTGACTCCAGAATGTGTTTGTACGACATGGGTATCAAGTTAAAGGTATTAATGAGGGTTTTAAAAAGGAGTGGTGGTAGTTGTATCGGTGGTCGCCTTTTCGAGATATCGGCATAAAGGTGGACCAGGGGTGACTCTAGAATGCGTTTGTACAATGGGTATCAAACGAAAGGTGTCAAAGAGTTTTTTAAAAGGGAGTGGGCCCTAGTTCTATAGGTGGACGCCTTTTTGAGATATCGGCATAAAGGTGGACCAGGGGTGACTCTAGAATTTGTTTGTACGATATGGGTATCAAATGAAAGGTGTTTATGAGTATTTTAAAAGGGAGCGATCCTTAGTTCCATAGGTGGACGCCGTTTCGAGATATCGCCCTAAAGGTGGACCAGGGGTTACCCTAGAATTTGTTTGCACGATATGGGTATCAAATGAAAGAGGTTAATGAGCATTTTAAAAGGGAGTGGGCCTTAGTTCTATAGGTGGACGCCTTTTCGAGATATCGCCATAAAGGTGGACCAGGGGTGACTCTAGAATGCGTTTGTACAATATGGAGATCAAACGAAAGGTGTTAATGAGTATTTCAAAGGGGCGTGGGGCTTAGTTCTGTAGGTAGACGCCTTTTCGAGATATCGCCATAAAGGTGGACCAGGGGCGACTCAAGAATGTGTTTGTACGATATCGGTATCAAATTAAAGGTATTAATGAGGGTTTTAAAAGGGAGTGGTGGTAGTTGTATAGGTGGTCGCCTTTTCGAGATATCGCCATAAAGGTGGACCAGGGGTAACTCTAGAATATGTTTGTACGATATGGGTAACAAATGAAAGGTGTTAATGAGTATTTTAAAAGGGCGTGGGGCTTAGTTCTATAGGTGGACGCCTTTTCGATATATCGTCATAAAGGTGGACCAGGGGTGACTCTAGAATGTGCTTGTACGATATGGGTATCAAATTAAAGGTATTAATGAGGCTTTTAAAAGGGAGTGGTGGTAGTTGTATATGTGAATGCGTTTTCCAGATATCGACCAAAATGTGGACCAGGGTGACACATAACATCAAATGTTGGATACCGCTAATTTATTTATATATACATATAATACCACGAACAGTATTCCTGCCAAGGTTTCAAGGGTTTTTTATTTCGCCCTGCAGAACTTTTTCATTTCATTCTACTTAATATGGTAGGTGTAACACCAATTTTACTAAGTTTTTTTCTAAAGTTATATTTTGCGTCAATAAACCAATCCAAATACCATGTTTCATCCCATTTTTCGTATTTGGTATAGAATTATGGCATTTTTTTCGTTTTTGGTAATTTTCGATATCGAACAAGTGGGTGTGGTCATAGTCGGATTTCGGCCATTTTTTATACCAATATAAAGTGAGTTCAGATAAGTACGTGAACTGAGTTCAGTAAAGATATATCGATTTTTGTTCAAGTTGTCGTGTTAACGGCCGAGCGGAAGGACTGACGGTCGACTGTGTATAAAAACTGGGCGTGGCTTCAATCGATTTCGCCCTTTTTCCCAGAAATAAGTTATTGTCCCAGAATCTAAGCCCCTACCAAATTTCACAAGGATTGGTAAATTTTTGTTCGAATTATGGCATTAAAAGTATCCTAGACAAATTAAATGAAAAAGGGCGGAGCCACTCACATTTTGAAATTTTCTTTTATTTTTGCATTTTGTTGCACCATATCATTACTTGAGTTGAATGTTGACATAGTTTACTTATATACTGTAAAGATATTAAATTTTTTGTTAAAATTTGACTTTAAAAAATTTTTTTTAAAAGTGGGCGTGGTCTTTCTCCGATTTTGCTTATTTTTATTAAGCATACATATAGTAATAGGAGTAACGTTCCTGCCAAATTTCATCATGATATCTTCAACGACTGCCAAATTACAGCTTGCAAAATTTTCAAATTACCTTCTTTTAAAATTGGGCGGTGCCACGCCCATTGTCCAAAGTTTTACTAATTTTCTATTCTGCGTCATCAGTTCAACTCACCTACCAAGTTTCATCGCCTTATCCGTCTTTGGTAATGAATTATCGCACTTTTTCGGTTTTTCGAAATTTTCGATATCGAAAAAGTGGGCGTGGTTATTGTCCGATATCGTTAATTTTAAATGGCGATCTGAGATGAGTGCCCAGGAACCTACATACAAAATTTCATCAAGATACCTCAAAATTTACTCAAGTTATCGTGTTAACGGACAGACGGACGGACGGACATGGCTCAATCGAATTTTTTTTCGATACTGATGATTTTGATATATGGAAGTCTATATCTATCTCGATTCCTTTATACCTGTACAACCAACCGTTATCCAATCAAAGTTAATATACTCTGTGAGCTCTGCTCAACTGAGTATAAATATCGAAATGTATAGAGTACTGCCATTGCGACTGCAACTGCGACTGAATTGAAAGTCGAGAAGCTCATGAGTAAGAGTTTTTCGAGATTCGAGAATCTCGCGAGAAGCCGTGTTCTCGATGTATCGTTAAAAAACTAAAATATTGTGACAAAATTATATGTATAATAAATATGTTTTGAGTTAAATGTCATTGGAAAACAATATAACAAAAAAAAAACAATAACAATAAAGAAATTCAGAAGTAAAAAAAAACCAAGTGTATAAATACTGTCCATACAGCAATTAAGTTTACGTCTGGAAGCTCGCGAGATTTACGAGTACTTCGAGACACGAGAATCTCGCGAGAAGTCGGGTTCTCGATTTCTCGGGTCTCGAAAATCTCGCTTGTGTTCGAGAAGAAATCGTAAGCTCTAGTTACAAGGGATTTTTCTAAAAAGGTTGGCAAATATACCAAATTTTACGTTTGCTCGTAAATATGCAAGTATAAAAGGTTTTTTATAGTTATTTCTTGTAATTTTGGTCGTTTTTAGAAGTAATTGTTATCAAAACTTTCTAAAAATACTTTATGAGCAAATTAAGGAAACAAATCACAATTTGATATTTTTTTGGTGATTCTTCTAATAAGTTAGCATATTCATACACATATACATATACTTGTCTCATTTCGCAATTCCGTCTCTGGAATAGGAGTCCTCCTCAGTAGTTAGACTGTGTGAGTTAAGCATAAAAACCCGGAATCCCTTCGTAGGTATTATTTGGTATTAAAGTTTGATGCATTTGACACTCGACGCAGCGCCACCAAACGGAGATATACCAATGTTAAACAATGATAGTTTTCCTCAGAAATTCATAAGGAAGTTTGTGGAAAGTGGACCGGTTTAATGTGCAGTCGTCTGGTCCTCCGTATTTATCCTCTTTGTGATTGTTTTAATGGTCTATTAATGATTTTATTTTTTCATAAGCTCAAAGCCAGTTAATAATAAAGGCTTTTGAATTATTATTGCGTTTGCATTATCTTATTTTTGAACTACATATGTACATATTTCGCTTTTAGTTCTGGACTCGTCTGCTAACAATTTTATTACAAAATAAATGTGGGCAAATCCACCAATAAAGTACTTTCAAAAGTGAAAAATTCCCAAGCGTACATATTTCAAGTGTCTCACTCGCATTTTTGTTTCTAATCGATCTGAAATTAATAGAACAGTTCTGACAACGGTCTTTCACTACAAAGCAGCATTTCGAAAGACAAAAATCGTTTATTATACTATTGGCTATTCAAGCAACTAGTTTTCGGCCTTTCGCAAGACAACTTGTGAGATGTTCTACTGGACTATGCAATCTTCGCATTTTCCTTGGAAAAAATATGTAAAATACGAACAATAATAAATAAATTAGAATAAAAAGGCAAACAATTATGGTAAGAAAGAACATGAAATAACATAACGGGATTAACTCTTGCAATACGGATTTTTTGTATGGATAAAAAATAGTTAACTATGAAAACTTATTTCAAGTGTTCTTAGTAGTATATCCTCTTGCATAATTAAAGAAATTATTTCTAGGAATTGAGAAAATGTCCTGGGAAATATTGTCCCACCCGTAATAAACTCTGGGACACACGTGTGCCAATGCTTGAACGGTGAGCACGTGCCACACGCACTCTTTGGTACTCTGTTTTAAGCGCGCGTGCGACACTTCCTTACTGTACAAACATCGAAATCAAAGTAAAAGAGCTGTCGTTGATTTTGACGAAGTAGCCATTGTGCTCTCGCTTATCGTATACATATACGGTCGCTTAGCAGGTGCTAAGCTCACGCCCACCCCGGTATATAAGGCAAGCATATGATTATGAGAAAGGCATAAACTACAAATATACATGTATATAGCTAAGTAGGAGATATGTACAGAAATTCAAACAGGCGAAACGTCTAGATTGTAGTAGAAATATGCGAATGAAGGAGCAGAGAGTATAAAAGAGCGCAAGCTGAGTAGTCAAAAAAATTAGTTTGATTTAAGCACGATATTGGTTGCGAAGTATAAGTGTTATTGTGAAGTACTTTCAAAGTACTCTAATAAAGACCATTTTGCATTATTGAATATTGGAGTTATTTATTCAAGAATTTAGCGATACGAACTTTAGTAGAAGGTGTAAAATAAGTGGAGTTTCACTAAATTCGTTACAATACGAACAATAATAAATAAATTACAATAAAAAGGTGAGCAATTACAGTAAGTAGAGAACATGAAATAACATAACGGAATTAAACAAAAAAACAATAAAAAAATAAATATTAGGCACTATTTACCTCCGAGGAGATCTAGGCCCAGCTGCTCTACCAATTTGCGAATTGACCTACATATCTTATGCCGACTCCGAACGACAGCTTCAAAGCAGATGAATTTTCACTGAGATTTTCATGGCAGAAATACGTTTGGAGTGTTTGCCTAATCAATGCCAAGTGGCAACAACGCTTAAAAATTTAAAAAAAAAGTAAAGGTGTCTAAGTTCGGGTGTAACCGAACATTATATACTCAGCGTGAGCTTCAATTGCACATTTCATTTCAGGTAAATTACTTTTCTACATAGCACGTGGCACCGCCCGTTTAAAAAAAATGTCTCCCCATTTCCTCTTAAAATAAAACTTAGTACGTGAAATATCATTGATACAAAACTATTTTTTGCTAAGTTATAGCTTATTATTCTAGTCTACGACTTTTTTAAACTTGTTTATATCTAAGTTGCCGTGGTCTTTGACCGATCCCGTCCATTTTTACCAGAAATATTTTCTACTATAGGGAAAATTTGTGTACCCAATTTTATTACGACCCGTTAATTTTTCTTCGAGTTATGGCTCCCGAAACATAGAAAATTGCTTAGTCATAAAAGGGGCGGTGCTACGCCCATTTTTAAAAATTTGAAGTTTTTCCTATTTATTGTTATAAACCCATTTGGGAAATGAAATACCATTGATATAAAACTGTTTTTTGCAAAGATATAGCTTCTTTTATTCGTCCACGACACTTTTAAAAATCTTTTATATAAAAGTGGGCGTGGTCCATAACCGATTTCGTTAATTTTTCTTCAAAGCATTCCTTATAGTAAAGGCAACCTCTTTGCCGAATTTTGTTACGATAGGTTTAACGATTTTTGATTTATGATTAATAATATTTGTAAAATTGATTTTATTACAAGTGGGCGGTGCCACGCCTATTTTAAAAAAAGTTTCAAATTTTATAAAGAGTCTGAATTTTAGTCCACACGTCAAATTTCAACATTCTAACTGTATTATTTACTAAATAACAAAATGTTATATATATAAAAAGTGGGAGTGGTTATCATCTGATTTCGCTCATTTTCAATACCAATCTATTCTGGGTCCAGATAAGCTCGTGTACCAAATTTGGTGAAGATATCTCAATATTTACTCAAGTTATCGTGTTAACGTACAGACGGACGGACATGGCTCAATCAAATTTTTTTTCGATGATGACTTTGATATATGGAAGTCTATATCTATCTCGATTCCTGTATACCTGTACAACCAACCGTTATTCAATCAAAGTTAATATACTCTGTGTGCAAGCTCGGAACTTTAAGGACCTTTGGTGGGTTGGACGGAGTACGCTACCTCCACACCACGTCGTTGATATTAAATATATTTGCCTATTTCTCAAATAAATTTGCCCGTTTCTTAAATATATTTGCCCTTTTTGTGCCCTATCAATATCCACCTCCAAAAATTTTAGAAAATGTTTCCGGTAACACTTTATGAGATCTCACTTGGGCTGACTAATGTAGAATATTACTACAAACAATTAGCAAAATCTAAAATCTAAAAAGTCAAAGTGTTTGTGGATTTTGCCATCTACATATGTTTGTATTTATGTGTTTGTTGTTATAACTAGTCAAATGTTGGCTTATAAACATATTTGATTTGTGGCAACTGTGTTTTTATTTACTTAATTAGTTAGCAACTTAACTGATTTGTCAGTGCTGAAGAGAAAGCCAAAAAATAAATATCAGTCCGAGAAATAAATACTTAATGGGGGAGGAGGTCCTCCATCGTCACGTGTGAGACAATTGTATACTGTATTTTCGTTCAAGCATTTTGGTAACATCAACCAGTTAATTTAGGTTCTTTCAGCTTGGCTGGCAGGCTTAACATTAATCTATTACTGTTATGTAAAAAACAAATTTCAATATCTTGGTATATTCATTCGCAAATGATACAAATGACAAAAATCAAAAACCTTTAACTCTTAACAACTCACACGGGCACACTTACAATTATTTTGTGTATAAAATAAGTTAAGTTCTGAAATTCTGGTGAATATTAGCTTTTCTAACATCACTATGCTGTTAGTAAATAAATACAACGACAGTATGACATTTACACACATACATAAAAGGCAATAAAGAATATTTAACACACAAAACCAGCAAATTGAAGCGAAGAGATTATTTCACATACACATTGTAGTCAGCAGATAAGAGCGAAAAAGAAAGAGAAACAATCACACACCACGCTATCATCAGCTAAGAGCACAAGTTGTTACTCACACATAAACACGCATATAGCTATAAGAAAATCATAAACTACAGACATAATGTATATAGCTAAACAGCCAAGTATGAGATGCAACTGTTCCAGAAGGCATGTTCGTAAAAAGTCTAGACCTTAGGAGAAATAGGTGGACGGGACTAACTGAGAGTATAATAGCAGCGCCGTGCAAGCGAGAATCAATCATTTTGATTTAAACTTGCTATTAGTGAAGTACGCGATAATTGTAATTGTGAAGTACTAAATAAAGACCATTTTGCCACACTCAATATTTGAGTTACTTATTTGACAGTTCAGCGATTCGAACGTTAACAGAAGGGGCATAAATATCAGTAATTTCCCAAAATTCGTTACATTATCAACCTAAAAGTGTCCAATGGACACTCTCTACATTTAGTCCCATAACATAAAGCTGTTGATGTCATATCGCATGGTATATAGGTAAATATACGTATTTGCATCTTTCCTGACACCAGCAGAAAAAGAACTTTAAATATTGGTGCAATGTGGTTTCAAAATGCGCCAACTATCGCGGAATCAGCCTTCTTAATATCATATGCAAGGTCCTGTCAAGTGTATTGCGTGAAAGACTGAAGACCACTGTGAATCGGCTGGAAAAAAGATTGGACCGGGAAAAAAGAATTGACTCACACAAATTCTTCGTTGATTTAAAAGTCGACTTCGATAGCACGAAAATTACCTGCCAATATGCCGCTATATCTGCATTTGATTACCCCGCAAACCTTATACGGCTGTGCAAAAAGAACGTTGAGCAACACCATCAGTTCAGAATTGGGAAGGACCTCTCCGCGCTTCGAAACTAAACGAGGTTTCAGACAGGGTGACCCGTATCAAGCGTTTTCTTTTAATTTGATGCTGGAAAAAATTGTGATAGCTGCAGAACTTAACAATATTCTCTTAAAGCGTGCAACTGCTGGCGACATTGGTATCGGCCTGAACACCAGCGCAGTGACATATTATCACAATGTAAATTATTTGAACAAATTTTCACACATTGACTTGTTGAGTAATAAACGTATTGAAAATATAAATGAGCTTTAAAACTAAAAAGCTGAAACATGTTAAGGGATGCACACAATCTTGAGTTGGCAATGTTGTGAATTTATACCATTTTTATACCCAGCTGTACTTGTACACAGGGTATTATATCTTTGATTGGATAAAGGTTGGTTGTACAGGTATAATGGAATCGAGATAGATATAGACTTCCATATATCAAAATCATCAGTATCGAAAAAAAAATTTTATTGAGTCATGTCCGTCCGTCCGTCCGTCTGTCCTTTAACACGATAACTTGAGTAAATATTGAGATATCTTCACCAAATTTGGTACACGAGCTTATCTGGACACATAATAGATTGGTGTTGAAAATGAGCGAAGTCGGATGATAACCACGCCCACTTTTTATATATATAACATTTTGGAAAACACAAAAAGCTGTATATTTACTAAAAATACAGCTAGAATGTTGAAATTTGACGTGCGGACTGATATTGAGACTCTTGATAAAAATTTGAAAAAAAATTTTAAAATGGGAGTGGTACCGCCCACTTGTGACAAAATCAATTTTACAAATATTATTAATCATAAGTCAAAAATCGTTAAACCTATCATAACAAAATTCGGCAGAGAGCTTGCCTTTACTATAAGGAATGCTTTGAAGAAAAATTAACGAAATCGGTTAGGGACCACGCCCACTTTATATAAAAGATTTTTAAAAGGATCGTGGACGAATAAAATAAGCTATATCTTTGCAAAAAAGAGTTTTATATCAATGGTTTGGGAAATGAAATCCAAATGGATTTATAACAATAAATAGTGTAACGAATTTACTTGTAAATCCTCTTATTTACCCTTCTGCTAAGTTCGAATCACTAAACTGTTGAATAAATAACTCCAATATTGAATAATGGAAAAATGGCCTTTATTAAAGTACTTCACAATAACCCTTATACTTTGCAACTAGCTGGCTTAATAACCAAACTGATAGCTTAAATGAAACTGACTTTCAAAATAATACTGCTATGGCTCGCTAGATAGCGTCTTAATCGAAACTGCTTGATAGCTCAAATCAAACTGAATTCCAGCGCCTCTACATTTGTTGCCTTTTATACTCTCTGATTTCAACGTTCGATTCTTCTAGGCGCTTCCAGAATCTACTCGTTGCCATCAGCTCTCAAACTTCTCAGCTGTAACTACAAGTGCACGTTTTATAGCTTCTCTCATTGCATACTTTCAGGAGTATCTCAGATATATGCATGTGTTTGTGCACTGATTCTCCGCTGCTCGTATACGTACATGGTACATATGTGTACACGCAATTATTGTGTCGTTTATGTAGATATATAATGATTGATCTATGGATGTGCATGATATCACTGTTTAGCATCGGCTTAGAGATAGCAGCACCCCTTAGTTTTGCTAATATTCGTAACACTGCCCTCCGTCCCGATCAGACAAATCTCCCGATCTAAACGCCGCTAGCATCTTCAGATGTACCACTCTTCTACTCCGTGGTTTCTCAGTGGTTTGTATGCGGTAGATAGTATCACTGATCTTCTTCACAACTTTGTACGGGCCTTCCCAACTGCACCGAAATTTGGCTGGAACACCTTTCCTTGAGGGTTGTTTAACAGTACCAATTCTCCCTCCAAGAAACCTTCCGAATTTTTGTTCTCGTTGTACCTGCGTTTCATCTTACTACTCATTATTCTTGATCGTTCCCTCGCACTCTGTTGTTTGGCCAATGAACTTCTTCGCAGAGCTTGCACTTGACGGATTGACTTTGCATCATCATTATCATCTTGACGTTTCACAACAGTAGTGCGCACTGGCTTGAAACCACCCTTGCATTCTTTCTGAAAAATTCTTTCGGTCGTTTTAGTGCGTCCATTACTGCTCGATTTTCTACCAATTTGCAACACAGATATCACAGGGCATTCAATAGCTGGATCTAGCTCTCGATCTCTACCTCTTACTCGCTCTTGCTCATCTCCTCCAGCTTTGCGTTTGCTGCCACCCACATTGTTGGAACTATTAGGACCAAGATCGCAATGACGTGCAATGGGACCGGGCTTCCCGCATTTGAAACATTCGATAACTTTTTCACTCCGCTTTTGCGATCCTTTCAGCGCCTCCAATATTGCGTCTACCCACTCTGGCCTTTCTACCTCCACACGGCGTGCTTTGAAAACTGGCTTACTCAAAAGTGAGGCTGTTTCCTGAGTCAGTGCATGCGATACCGTTTCTGCAAATGTTGGCTTTGGGTTTGCGTATGTGGCTCGCTTCGTTTCGACGTCCCGTATGCCATTTATAAAGCTCTGAATTTTTACCCTTTCGGTGTATTCCACGGGTGCGTCGGCATTCGAAAAATGTGCAAGCCTTTCGACATCTGACGCAAACTCCTGCAAAGTCTCATTAGCTTTTTGGTAGCGGTTTTGCAACTCTATTTGGTGTATCTGCTTCCTGTGTTCGCTTCCGTATCGCCGTTCTACAGCAGCCATCAATGCGTCAAAACTGTTCCGTTCGTACTCTGGAATAGTCTGTAAGATTTCGGCAGCTGGTCCTTTCAATCCTACGAATAGTGCAGCAACTTTATCTTCAGCACTCCAGTTGTTCACTGCTGCGGTCTTCTCAAACTGTAGCTTTTAAAGGCCTGGAAAGGAACAGAATCGTCAAGGGATGGTGTTTTTACCTTTGGATTGCTTGCTGAAACAGCTGGGCGATTTAATTGCAACTCTTGTATACGACCTCTCAAAGCATCCACCTCGGCTTCGATTTTTTCCTCAAACTGCGTTACCTTCTCGTCCATACGCGCTTCGAGTTTTGATGATATACGCGCCTCTTGCGCTTCGAGTTGTACTGTTATGCGTGCCTCTTGTTCTTTCAGTTGTGTTTCCATCTTTGATGTTATGCGTGTCTCCTGCGATTCCAATTGTGATGACATGTTGGTAGATATTTGTGATGATATTCGGACATTTGTGCCGATATTGCAGCCAATATCATGTTCAGGTCTGTATTCGCCATTGTCTGTGGTGTTTCATTTTTCTCTTCAATTTTCGTTGTTGTCTCGTCCCCATCAGGATAAAAGACATACTCGTCCACATCAATTCCTTCTGCTTCCATTGCCTCTCGTAGCCGTGCCTGAAGTTCGAGTTTAACGCCGCTTGTATTCAATCCACGGCTCTCCAACTCCTTCTTTAGTTGCTGGATCTTCAATTCACTGAACTTTGCCATGTCCTTGTTGTCCTCTGGAATTTATTCAACAATTCCTCTTCTGACACCAATTGTAACGATTTTACTTGCAAATACTCTTATTTGCCCTTCTGCTAAGTTCGAATCACTAAACTGTTGAATAAATAACTCCAATATTGAATAATGGAAAAATGGCCTTTATTAAAGTACTTCACAATAACACTTATTCTTTGCAACTAGCTGGCTAAATAACCAAACTGATAGCTTAAATGAAACTGACTTTCAAAATAATATTGCTATGGCTCGCTAGAAACTGCTTGATAGCTCAAATCAAACTGAATTCCAGCGCCTCTACATTTGCTGCCTTTTATACTCTCTGATTTCAAGGTTCGCATCTTCTAGGCGCTTCCATTTCCAAAATCTACTAGTTGCCATCAGCTCTCAAACTTCTCAGCTGTAACTACAAGTGCACGATTTTATAGCTTCTCTCATTGCATACTTTCAGGAGTATCTCAGATACATATATGCATGTGTTTGTGCATTGATTCTCCGCTGTTCGTATACGTACAAGGTACATATGTGCAGACGCAATTATTGTTTCGTTTATGTAGATACATAATGATTGATCTATGGATGTGCATGATATCACTGTTTAGCATCGGCTTAGAGATAGCAGCACCCTTAGTTTTGATAATATTCGTAACAATAGGAAACACTTCAAATTTCAAGTGTACAGCTGGGTATGTAATATTCGGTTCCACCCGAACTTAGACTTCCTTACTTGTTATTTTTAAACTACACTAATTAATTTCAAACAACTTTTACCTCTTAAAGCTTTGGCTTAGATGCAGAAAGGTGAAAAATGAAGAAAGAATCTACTTCACTGATGTCATGCTGATCTTCGTTGAGGTGAATATCGACTGGTGACATAATAAATTGATATCTTCATTTAGGATTATAGGGGGTATTGGTAAAGATAACCCACTTACGTGATGTCACGTAGAGGAAATCAAGAAATTAAATGGCTTACAACAAATACAAAAGCGGAATTTCTGAGCTTTTTCCCGTCATTGCCCTCAACAAGCGAATTCTCTGCGGCAAATGCAAAATCTTTTTCTTTTCATCAGCATGAGAATATTATTTAGGTGATATAAATATATAGTAATACATCAATAATATATTTACAGAAAATTAAGGTAAAAACATTTTTCACATATCGAGCTTAAGATTAATTGATTAGAATATTCAGCGTAAAATCACCCAGCGTATTGTGCTTGTTATTTGCTACCATATAGGTTTAAATATTATGTAATAACATTACATATTGTGGCGAATATTAGCATTTGTGTTTGTCACTATAAAGGTTGGCTCTTCTTGCAAATGGAATACACCGAGAAGGTAAAAATTCAGAGTTTTATAAATGGAATATTGGACTTCGAAACGAGCTACATACGCAAATCCAAAACCAACATTTGCTGAAACGCAAAAAAAAAACACACTGACTAAGGAAACATCCTCACTTTTGAGGAAGCCAGCGTACAAAGCTTATAATATTGAAGTAGAAAGACCAGAGTGGGTGGACACAATTTTGGAAGCATTGAAGGGAACGTAGCAGAAGAAAAATGATGGAGTCAAATGCTTTTAGTGTGGAAAGCCAGGGCTTGCAGCACCAACCCTAATAGTTCCAACAATGTGGGTGGTCGTAAACGCAGAATAAAATGTCTAGACCCAGAAATGAGTCTATAATTTTCTAAAGATCTTCAGCTCTCTGAATCTGAAGATCTAATCTTAATTTGGCCCTTGTTTTTGAGATATTCTAACATAAAGTTAGTGCCACCTTTTTCGGCGAAATACGGTGGTAATTGTATATACTAAATAAAGGTACGAATATTTTCGGCTTTATTGCTTGACAGCTGATAACATTTCAAAAAAGTGATAACACATTGTGTCTTGTTAAGTCATCTAAGAAGCGTGTTTGCATGAATGAATCCCGCAGCCTTCATTGTGCGTTAAGTTTGGGGACCGATACATAAAAAATGTTTTTAATAAAAAATATTAAGAAACAGTGGGATCATATCACAAACTTACTGGAAAAAATCGCAATAATCACTGTTAAGTTCAACCATCTACCAATTTGGAGTAAAGTTTAGCAAGGAGCTTTTCTTCCATATCGTAACCCATGATGAAGAAGACCAAAGCTTCTCAGATAAAGTTCGCCGTTCCGAAAGGATTGCAAAAAGACAAGCACTAACTTCAATCAACGCGAATGAGTGGTAAGCAGCAATGCAAATTGAAATAGATTCGCTCTGGGCAAACAAAACATGGAAGATCATCAAACACCTGCTCGATAAAAAGGCAGTTTAGTCCATGTGGGGGCAAATGACAACATAATGATATAAATCAAAGCGTTAAACCTCGATGACAACTCGGACTCCACTTATAAGAAGTTTCACTTCCGTTGCGTATATGATCCACATACAATATTTATTTTCTTTGCTGCATCACTATTAATCGAATTGTTTGCTATTAGAATTAGTGAAAATCAAATTTTTGACTTTATGTTCTCAGTCCTCTAATTGACTTTTTAAAACGTCGAGTTAGATCGAGTTAGATGATACTTCATTTTTACCACATTTGCTTCTAAATAACACGCTGCTTTTATAAGGTGTGACTTTCTTCTTGTTTAGATAATGTAGCTGCCAAGTCCGTTAGTGATTGCCTTCAATACGGAGGGTGCTGCGTTCGATTTTCATTTCATCAAATATGAAAAACTGTTAAGGGACTTTTACAACAGAGGTCATTCAATCGGTAGTGGCCGTCAAGCTCTCTGAGTGTATTTCAGACATAAAGAGTATGATTTGTAAATCTTAAAATTAGTTAAAAAAAAATAGAAGGAAAACCGCGGCCTATAACTCCTCTGAGTTATATTAGCGTCAAAAACTTTTATTACTATTTGGTAACGTTCTAATTATAGATAAATATTAATGTTAATATCGACGTTGAACACACTCATCTTGAAACCATTTTACATTAGAAGTGTGGCCGCTACTATTGTTTTAAGCGAATTAATATTATTAAAATCGTTACAAACATACAGGCGGAGAAGGAATGGGAGAGATGAGGTAACGAGGTAGGGGGAAGGAAGGGAACATGATGTAGGGACGAAAATAGGGAAAGTGGAAAGAAAAACAAAGCTAACGGTAACTGCAAAGGAAAGATAGAGAGGAGCAAGATGAAGATAGAGTAGAATATGAGAGAGGAGCGAAAAGGGAGTGTGAAAGGAAAATGAATGAATGATTAGGAGGACAAAAGGTGTGAGTAGATGCGAATTCCAACGGAAACTGAGTGGCTAGAACTAGAAGAAGAGGGAAGTTGGAGAACCGATGAAGAAGTGGAAGAGGAATCGAAAGGCAAAGGAGTTGGATGAGGGGAAAACGAAAGTGGGTGAAATCGGAGAAAGGCAGGGAGCAAGTCAGGTAGCTATAAACCGGGAAGTGGAATCGAAAAGAAAGGGAGGGGGAAACGGATAAAGAGAGAGTGAGTGGAAGAAGAGAAAGAACTAGAGTAGGGCCGGAAGGGTGGGAAAGGAAGGAAAAGGCGGAAATACAGAAAGATAGAGGTCGAAAAGGAGGAAGGACAATGGAAATTCAGAAGGACTGGAAAAAGTAAATAATTAAGGGCAGACAAAGAGGGATAGAAAAGGAAAAAAAGGAATAGAATGGGAAAGGGAAGAGAAAGACCGCATGTGAACGAGGGAGAGGGAGATGGAGGGAAAGAAGACTTTGAAAAAGAAAGAAACAAGGGCATTAAGAGCAAATGCTAAGCTGCAAAAAAAGGAAGTGACAGATGGAGTGGGTTGAGGTGATTGTTTCAACCCAACCTCACCTACACGTTGCGAATGCTGTTGGGAATACGGAGAATGTTTATTAGAGTGGGTCTTATAAATCAAATAACACATACAAATTTTAGTCCCAACTGGAGGGGTTATAGAGCTTTTAAAGGTAACAATATCGACATTTAAATTCTAAAAATCAGACGCCAAATTACCGAGACCCTCTCAACAAAAGGGGGGAATTTTGCAATATTTGCATATGGGGACATACCCTTTCTAGTGTCGCACGGGGTTGGAGAGAGAGGGGTTTGGTTAGGGCGTGTTGGCAAGGCTTAGTAACACTTTTGATGACAAAAGTTAACTTATAATTTATAATTTTTTAAAAAGCCTCGAGCATACTGTGAGTTTGGCGATAGGCCTTTAGTTAGAGACATCATTTTTACCGTCAGCGTTAAAGATTGAACATATTTGAATTTTTTTCCACCTATCGATAAAAGTTCCGGAAGACAGGGATACATTGAATATATGGCGAAGAGGGGCGCACAAAGATAAACTACAGTATTTCGGGACAAAGGCACAGAGGCCATCACTGTCACTTTTTAACGAGTGTTTAAGGGAGGACATAGCATTGCTAACGTCATCACGCGAGATAATGAGCAAACATATAAGCGATCAAAGATTGCCGAAGACATTAAATTGTCGCGCACTGGTAATGAACTGTTCTCTGAGAAGATATTATCTGTATTTGCCTTAAATAAGTTATTGAATTTGTTACGCTTATTTTTTAACCTCCTAAGAGTTTTATTATACCATGATAATTTATGAAGCCTGGACCCAAAACGAGGCACCGTACTGTGAAATATCGCAGTCAACTTCGATAAGACATCATTGGAAAGAAATATGGTTTCCCAGTTAAGTTCGAGTAATACATTATTCAGCTCGCCAAAGTCAGTAGATCGAAAGTTGAAAGAGAAATTATCTTAAGCAGTTGACGTAGGGATAGCATCAAAGTTACATATGTAAATGAATAACTAGCGGTATATGATGTCTATTAGATATAAATACAGGAAGAGTACTCTCAGAGTATTAAATAAATTATTGAATTGAATCAGATTACAACTTAAGATATTATAAATAAGACTAATTTCATAAGAACGCGTAACATTGGTCAAGTTAAAATGTCATTATTTTGAAAGTCTGAGCATACAACTTGAAATCTCCAAGTATACAAAAGTTGGCATCTGTATGAGTTTCGCATAAATTAACGATGTTCTGCACATGAGCATTGTTTAAGCAATCACAACGTATCATGATGATGTAATTGATGATACAGTAACTATAAATATTGATCACAAATTTGAATGCACGTGCACGCAATGGAACTGATAATATTATTAATCCGTGGCTTTGTGCAATAATGAAGCATAGGGCAGAAAGAGTGACGAATGTTGTTGGCAACACTTAAAAACAAAAATATTTTGTAAAAATTTATAGTCCTCTGACGTCAAAAACGAATTTGCAATGCTTAATCTGAAAGCAATTGACGATAATGTATTTATGTAGCTATCCCTAATTTAAAATTGTTACATTTGACTCATAAATAACCTCGGCGCAAAATAAAATGAAAGGCTGTGTAAGAAAACGAAGGGGTGACATAAGATCAACGGCCGTTACGTTGACCTTATGACTACTTCAAATGACCACAAAGTCAATTGAAGTTATGACCACCTGAAAAGGTGAATGCCTACAATGTCAACGATATTTACAATTTGACCATCCAGCTTTTCGAAATGGTCATAAAGTCAACTCTTTTTTCTCAAGTGACCACAGTGTTAATTATTTCGATTCGTACATGCACATGCTATAAAAAAAAATAAATGCAAGGCGCGATTACGTTCAAAGAGATTTTAGGCCGAGCTTCTCTATCAATTTGCGTCGCGCTCCTCTTAATTTTTCATACAAATTGGTCGGACGGGACCTACTTGTTTTATGCCGACTCCGAGCGGCATCTGCGAGACAGATGAGTTTTCACTGAGAGCTTTTCGTGGCAGAAATACACTCGGAGTGCTTGCCAAACACTGCCGAGGGGCGACCCCACTTAGAAAAATTTTACGTTAATTGAAAAAACTTGTTTCTAAAATTTTGATGTTGCTTTGCCCGGGGGAGTGTACCCAGGATCGCCGGTGTGGTAGGTGGACCACGCTACCATCACAACACGGCGGCCGTCTGCTATAAGTTAGCGAAAATTTGGAATAAAAATCGCTCGATTTTATATTGGAAATTTTATCCTGCGGTGCTACTTTTCTTATTTAAGGTTTAATTACAGTGTCAAATCGAATTAAAAGATGGACCGGGTAGGATTCCTTCGAAATAAGAAGAACGTATTCAACTAAAGGTCTAACTCATCCTGCGATTTTTTTTTTTTTTTGTTTTTGAGTTTATCTTAAATTGCTGTACATAAAGAGGGAGGTTTCTTTGGGGATTCAAAAAGTTGTTTAGCACAATATAAAGCTTTATAGCTTTACAGCTTTACAGCTTTCGAGCCTGCGAAAATTATTTTTTTGGGTATGCGTAGTGGAACTTTTTTTCCTGCGCCCAAATCCTATCGAAAAATCGATGGCGCGATATCGGTTAACTTTCGTCCATACAAATCGACCCACCCTAATGTACATACATACCGAACTACTCATTTATTGTGTTTATAATTTCTTTTCAAATTATATGAAAACATCGCTTAAGCAAATTTTGAGAAATTCGAATTATTATCTTCCTAACTATACATGAGATGTAACTGTACCGAAATTGCATAGATATATGCATCTATGAAGCATATTGCAAAAAAAAATTTTTGAATTAAAAAAGTTTTTATGCTGGGCTCAGACCACTTTGAGGAAACTCATGTGGACTTAGATAGCTTGATTAATTTTATGCGTTGTTTCTGGCGGCCACCATGGTGTGGTGGTAGCATAATCCGCCTATCACACTGAAGCTCCTAGGTTCAATCCCAAGTAAAGCAGCATCAAAAATTAAGAAACAAGTGGTTTTCCAAATTGGAAGAGAAGGCTAATCTCTTCGGAGGCGAATCGCACCTTGTAATTATTGTGTTTTACTTTCTGTCAGAAGCCCCATTTGAATGAACTTAGTAAACTTTGATCAGCACTTACAGTAGGCCACTTTCATCATCTCCACTCAACGCTAACTGGTAGTTCATCAGGGCATTTTTTAAGGATTTTTCACTAGGTGGCCAAAAGAAAAATATCTCCTCGACATGACTGACCATACCGGTCAGCTTTTGAATATTGCCATTTTTGGTCAAAAAAAAAACATGCTGTGGCAACCGTGGTTGTGACTCACTCATACCAAAACATTTTCAATAAAACAAGTAATCCCAGGAATAGTTATTTTTCATATCCAACTTATTATATACTTGCCCAAAATTTTTTTATTATATGCTGACAAAAATCCTCGAGCACGTGCAGAATTTGTAGAATTTATATATGTCACGGAAGTCGTGAGTACCTATGTTCTTTTCCATATAAATCCTCATCGACAGTATATTTGATGAACTATCATTAGAGTTGGGATTCTACCGGGTATTTACCATTTTTATGGGTAAATACCGGGAAAATACCCGGAATATTCCTTTTTTGTATCTTTTTTTGGGTATTTAAAAATCGTTTGAATCGAGGCTGCTTGGAATTACAATTCAGGAATTAAATTTATACGTCATTTGAAATTAAAAAAATTTCGTTTTGATTTTAAACAAACAACCCAGCAAACACTCGGAGTCAACAATTAGTCTGAAAGGAGTCCAAACTTTGGATCGTTTGCACTCGTTATAAACTCATTTAGGAGCCTGAAGCGAATGCTATATGCTTATATTTTGCCTGTAACATAAGTCTTATACAGGCCTCCTTCCGATATCATATATGAGCCTTATTGGCGTCATATACTGCTAATTTTGATCCTTTTAATGACACTACTTCAGGGCTTTTAGGAAGAATTTTTCACAAAAACATAGGGGAGAAAATTGTTGTGATAAAACTCACATGAGGATAAGATAGAAATGAAATAAGCATTAGTTAAATTATTATTTATTTAGAATAAATTGTTGCAGAAAAATTTCAGAGTTTTTATTCCGGAGCTGCCTAGTTTATTAATTTTAATATTTTTCGTTTGTTTATAATTTCATCAAATCGGAGTCATAAAAGGCTCTCAGGTGATAGCATTTTTGAATATTTTGAACCATATTAAACTCCAGAACTGTAAGAGAATATTTATAAGGGACACATATTTACCCAAACAAATATATCCCTCAAACAGGCTCACGGCGCTCATAATTTAAGAATCCGAAACGAGTCCAAAAATTTAATTTTTGCCTTTTATTTAACGGCCTAAAAGCTCCTAACCTAGCATGCAAAAATTATCATTTATCAACTATTTATGTTCGTCACAGCGAGTTGAAAATGAATTACATTTGTACATTATTTTTACCCTTGCTATTCTTTTGTTGTATAAGCATCGACTTTTTTCCGCTCATGGACGCTTCTCGACATTTTTAATGTGACCGCAAAGCTGTCACGCTCTGTCCAGGTGTGTCGAACTATATATGATCCCAATAACTGATAACGATGCCTAATAAATAGGCCATATAGGTGTCAGATAATCAGAGTTTATTAGAGTTAAAAATGACGCCGGAGAGTTCCATTAGAGTATAATGTGAGCTGTTTAAACGCCTTTTAAGACTTATGTCGGACTCTTTTTTAGGCTCAAATGATATACGTTAATAGACTCATATAGGACGACCATAACAAGGAGGAAATACATTGGTTTCGGTCTCCTAAATGAGCACATACCGGCTGTAAACGCTCCAATTTAGATATTTTTCCGACTCTTTTTCGACTTAAAATGTTTACTGGGTAAACTTAAATATTTGCAAGGGCATGCATTATTGGCTAAATATTTTTGAAAAACGCTGGATTACAGATTAAAACTAATTCAACCCATAGCATAATGGATAATTACCCGCCAATATAGGACAAATTGGGTACATTTTGGATTGAATTTGTGTGTTTGTTTCCCATATTTTCCAAAAGATTATTTTTACCCTTATTTTGGGTAAATATTTGGGACTTTACCCATTTTTACCATATATAACCAATTTACCGGGTATTTACCATTTGGGTATTTACCCCTTTCCCATCTCTAAAGCATATATGACATTACTTTAATTTTGCTTGGATTCCAAGCTAAAAAAACTGACGAAACTTTATCGGAACTTCAAAACACAAAAACAATTTCTATCATGAAAAAGCGAGACCACTATTCCCCCATAATTAGTGAGTTTGGCATGTTTTTGTTTACGTATTATATTTTATTTTTACATTAACATTTTTAACAATAAAAACAATGCAAATAACACGCGAAAATTATTTCGGTCTCTAATGGTTTACTTTTTTCACACGAATGTTGATTTTAATTGTGTTTTTATGCACCAAATTTTCAAACTAAAAACAAAATTTTCATTTGTCAGAAAAAAATAAAGAAAAAACGGCCGAATGTCAAAAAAACCTATCGAAAAACAAACTGGCTCGTTCGTTTTTAATGAACTAGGTTGTATTTTTCTTGTATTTCGTTAGTTTTTTAAAATATAGTTTGCACACTTACACCAGTACTGAAGCCGCATTAGGAGGGAGTGCGGCAAAAAATTGAAGATAAAATACAAGAAAAAATACTCGAAAATAAAGTAGTGTCATATAGGTATAACTATCATTCATTCGTTGTTAAATTTCTTCGATTAGCACCAAAAACCTTCATTAGAATTAGCAAGTTATATATTTTTTGACATTTTGGGGAAATCATGTATGTTCAGAAAATTTCTAACATTATTTCAGTTAGGTGTTGTTCCCGTATTTTCGAAATTTAGTTGTGGCCAGATTATGATTACTACGTGGCCACGGCGGACTACTACGTGGCCATTTGGCCACGTTCGTATTACTTAAAAATGCCCTGTAGTTCATATTGTTACGAATGTTAGCAACACTAAGGGGTACTGCCATCTCTATGCCGATGCTATGCAGTGACGTGAATGCGCATCAATAATTTAATCATTTTGTCTACACCTATGCACGTACACGCAGCGGAGAAGAGATGCACAAACACATGCAGATATCTTATCACACATACAAGCGCATGAGGTATGAGAGAAGCTATAAAAATTATACATCTGTAGTTGTAGTTGAGAAATTTATAACTAACTAGTAAGTTCTGGAATTAGAAAAGCCTAGAAATATGCAGCGAGGAAATCAGACAGTATAAAAAGGCGACAACCGTGGAGGCGAGAAGCAGTTTCATTTGAGCTATCAATCAGTTTGGTTATTAAGAAGTAAGCTATTCGTTGCAAAGTATAAGTGTTATGGTGAAGTACTTTAATAAAGGCCATTTTTCCATTATTCATTATTGGAGTTATTTATTCAACAGTTTAGCGATACGAACGTTGGCAGAAGATTGCAAAAAAGGGGAATTGCAGTAAATCCGTTACAATTGGTGCCAGAAGAGGAATTGTTGAATAAATTCCGAAGACTTCGAATACAACTTGGACATGCCAAAGTTAAGTGAATTGAAGATCCAGCAACTGAAGAAAGAGTTGGAGAGCCGTAGATTGAATACAACCGGCATTAAACTAGAACTTCAGGAACGACTACGACAGGCAATGGAATTAGAAGGAATTGACGTGGAATAGTATTACTTTCATCTTGATGGCGAGGAAACAACAAAAATGGAAGAGACAGTTACGCAGACAGTTACGAGCACAGACTTGAACATGATTTTGGCGTCAATATCTGCTCAAACATCGACAGTGGCTTGTAAACTGGAATCGCAAAAGACAGATATAACATCTCAACCGGCATCTCAACTGGAAGAACAAAAGATAAGTATAGCACCCCAACTGGAATCACAGAAGACATATATGGCTGAGCGTTGAAAGCACAAGAATCTCGCATATCTTCGCAACTGTCAGAACAGGAAGCAGGGGTATCATCAAAACTGGAAGCGCAGGATGCAAAAATCGCTCAAATTCAGGCAGAAGTCGATGATTTGGAAGGTCGTATGGAGCAGTTACAACTAAATCGCCCAGCTGTTTCAGCAAGCAATCCGAAGGTAAAGACACCATCCTTTGACGATTCTGTTCCTTTCCAGGTCTTCAAGCTAGAGTTTGAGAAGACCGCAGCAATGAACAACTGGAATGCGGAAGATAAAGTTGCTGCACTGTTCGTGGCATTGAAGGGGCCAGCAACCGAAATCCTACAGACGATTCTCGAAGGAGAGCGGAACAACTATGAAGCATTGATGGCTGCTGTAGAACGACGTTATGGAAGCGAGCATAGAAAAATTGAGTTGCAAAACCGCTACCAAAAAGCAAATGATACATTGCAGGAGTTTGCTTCAGATATTGAAAGATTGGCTCATCTTACAAATGCGGACGCACCCATGGAATACACTGAAAGGGTAAAAATCCAGAGTTTCATAAATGGCATACGAGATGTGGAAACGAAGCGGGCTACATATGCGAATCCAAAACTAACATTTGTTGAAACGGTATCGCATGCACTGACTAGGAAACAGCCTCACTTTTGAGTAAGCCAGCGGACAAAGCTCATCGCGTGGAAGTGGAAAGGCCAGACTGGGTAGACGCAATTTTGGAAGCATTGAAGGGTACGCAGCAGAAGAATAATGATGCAGTCAAATGCTTTAAGTGTGAAAAGCCAGGGCATATTGCGCATTATTGCAACGCCAACCCTAACAGTTCCAACAATGTGGGTGGTCGTAAACGCAGAGCAGAAGGAGATGAGCAAATCTCCAAGACCACTCAATCGTTAAACTAAATCGATCAGCCGCAAGGGGCGACAGCTGGCTCCCGCAATTGAATGCCACATAATCTCTATCTCGCAGATTGGAATAAGATCGAGCAATCTTATTGTTGGAGGGCATGTGGATGGAAAGGAACGTTTACTGACTGTAGATACGGGCGCATCTCATTCCATCATTTGAGCGGATTTAGTCAACAAAAAGATAAGACCATTGCTTGGAGCAAGATTACGTACAGCCACGGGAGAGGACACCCAGGTAATTGGAGAAATAGAATGTGAAGTAGCAATTGGGAACGTCACGGTACTACACAATTTTATAGTGGCAGAGATTGTTGACGAAATCATAATTGGAGTAGACTTCTAAATCGACCAAGGCATCAAGATCGATATGCAAAGCAAGACGATGCGATATAAGAACATGTATGTGCCACCTGATTTCGGCTACGAGAGAGACTACAGCTGTAAGCGAGTGCTGGTGGAAGAAAGTCAACAAATGCCAGCAAAATCAGAAGCAGTAATCTGGGCAAAGGTTGATGGAGATTGTGGGACAAACAAATTGTGGGTTGTCGAAGCAGCAAACAAATCAGCACCGAACGTACTTGTAGGAAAAACCCTGGCTATGACAAAACAAGATGGACGTATTCCGGTAAGAGTACTAAATGAGTTCAAGTCACCACTCAAACTGACCAAAGGAGCTATATTGGGAAGATGCCAAGAGGCTGAAGTAGTTATTAACTGTGAACAGCTCCAGGAACACGTTTCAACTAGCAAGACTGATCTTTCAAAGGATATCACTGCATGGACGGAGGGGCTGCAGGAAGATTATCAGAGTAAGGCAAAGCAACTGCTCCTAAAGTACGCGAACATATTTGACCAGGAGGGTTCCAAACCAGGCTGCACCAATGTTGTGAAACATCAAATTGACACTGGAGACGTCAAGCTCCTCGTAGTGTTCCACTGGCGAAACGGGAAGTTGTGAGTCAAATCGTAAAAGCAATGGAGCTCACCGGTAGTACTTGTAAAGAAGAAGGATGGAAAAATGAGGTTTTGCGTGGACTACTGGAAGTTGAATGACGTTACGAAAAAGGATTGCTACCCAATGCCAAGAATTGACGACACTCTGAACTCGCTATCTGGTACGAAACGGTTTTCCACACTGGACTTGAAAAGCGGCTACTGGCAAGTTGAGGTGAAGGAGGAAGATAAAGAGAAAAGAGCCTTCAGTGTCGGTGATGGTCTTTGGCAATTTACAGTAATGCCTTTTGGACTTTGTAATGCACTAGCTACTTTTGAGAGACTCATGGACCAGGTACTGAAAGGTCTACATTGGAAAACATGCTTGTTGTGCCTGGACAACATCATCGTATTGGGCGAGAACTTTGATGAACATCTTAAGAACTTGGAGGAAATTTTCCAGCGAATAGCTGGCGCTGGTCTGAAGTTAAGTCCCAAAAAGTGCGCGCTGTTTAAAAAGGAAGTAAATTATTTGGATCACAAGGTAACGACATAGGGCATCTGCACTGCAAACGAAAAGATAGAGGCTGTAAAGGATTGGCCAAGACCACAGAACCTACATGAATTGAGAAGTTTCCTTGGGCTGTGCACATATTATCGCCGATTTGTACCAAATTTTTCCAGCGTAGCCCATAGCCTCGATGAGCTTACAAGAAAAAACAAAGCTTTTGAATGGAAAAAGGAGCAAGAGGTGGCTTTCCAAACATTGAAGGAGCGTTTGTGCACTGCCCCAATGTTGGCATATCCGATTCCAGGAGCAACATTTATTCTAGATACAGATGCGAGTGGATATGCTATAGGAGGCGTTTTGTCACAACTGGTTGATGAACAGGAGAAGGTAGTTGCATATTACAGCCGTTCGATTGGAAAACCAGAGAGGAACTACTGCGTTACGCGGAGAGAGCTGTTGGCATTGGTAGACTGCATTAAACATTTTCACAAATACCTCTACGGCCAGCGATTCCGTGTCAGGACAGATCACGCAGCGTTAAAATGGGTTCTGCAGTTCCGTAATCCGGAAAGACAATTGGCACGGTGGATAGAGCGACTACAAAGCTATGACTTTTCCATTGAGCATCGGAAAGGAAGTACCCATGGAAATGCCGATGCAATGTCACGAAGACCATGTAGTTTGGAATGCAAGCACTGTTCAAGGGCCGAGGCTAAAGAAGACATTATAGATGTCCGGCTAATGACTATATCGTATACGGATGAATGGGACAAGGAACAACTAAGAAAGTGTCAGCTAGAAGATACAGATCTTTCACATGTTATGCAAGGGCTCGAACGAAACGAAAGACCAAGCAGAGAGGAGATGTCAGCAGAGAGTCCCATTGCGAAATCATATTGGGCACAGTGGAATAGTTTAGAATTGATATCCGGTTGCTTGCATCGAGTATGGGAGAGTGAGGATGGTCAAAGGAAAAAGAAACTGATAGTTGTACCCAGAAAGAGGATTCCTGACGTGCTCAACGAGCTGCATAATGGTCCAAGCGGAGGTAACCTTGGAATCACGAAGACGCTCGAGAAGATTAAACAGAGGTTCTATTGGGTTGGTTGCCGTCAGTCGGTCACTGAGTGGATTGCGAACTGCGAAGTTTGCAGCAGAGCAAAAGGGCCCAAAACCCGAAATCATGGCCAGATGAAGCAATATAACTCAGGTGCGCAATTTGAAGGGATCGCTATGGATGTCGCCGGTCCCTTTCCTACTAGCAACGGCGGAAACAAATATGTACTGGTAGTTATGGATTATTTCAGAAAATGGCCAGAGGTATACTCAATCCCAAATAAAAAAGCGGAAACAGTTGCAGAAGTGTTTATAAACAATTGGGTTGCAAGGTATGGTGTACCAATGGAGTTACATTCTGCCCAAGGCAGGAATTTCGAATCAGCTGTGTTCCAGGAAATGTGTAAATCATTGGGCATTCGAAAAACACGGACAACTGCATTGCATCCTCAGTCCGATGGTATGGTGGAACGATTCAATAGAACATTGGAGGAGCACTTAAGGAAAGTAGTGGACAAGTTCCATAAAGAGTGGGATACCAGCATACCATTATTCTTGATGGCTTACCGATGAGCAGTGCATGAGACAACGGGCCAAACCCCTGCAAAAGTAATTTTTGGCAATGACCTTAGACTGCCAGCTGATTTGAAGTTTGGGATAGATGCCGATGCGGAGAGAAATGTCAAGAAATCCACTGGTGATTTGAAAGAAGAACTGAGAGAAATACATAATCTGATAAGGCAACGAACAAAGATTATGAGTGACAAGATGAAAGCCAGATACGATAAAGCAATCAATTCGGAAGGTTTTCAGGAAGGAGATTTGGTGCTGTTATACAACCCACAACGGAGAAAAGGTTTGTCCCCGAAATTTTAAGGTAATTGGGAAGGCCCATACAAAGTCGTAAAACGAATCAACGATGTAGTGTACCGCATACAAACCATCGGTAAACCACGAACCAAAATGAAAGTGGTCCATTTGGAAAGGCTGGCAGCGTTTATATCGGGACGATCAGACTTAGGTGGAGGGCAGTGTTACGAATGTTAGCAACACTAAGGAGTACTGCCATGTCTATGCCGATAATAAGCAGTGACGTGAATGCACATCAATAATTTAATCATTTTGTCTGCACCTATGTACGTACACGCAGCGGAGAAGAGATGCACAAACACATGCAGATATCTTATCTGAGATGCTCCTAAAGGTATGCAATTATAATTGTGGAAGTGTCGCTCACACATACAAGCGCATGGGGTATGAGAGAAGCTATAAAAATTATACATCTGTAGTTGTAGTTGAGAAATTTATAACTAACTAGTAAGTTCTGGAATTAGAAAAGCCTAGAAATATGCAACGAGGAAATCAGACAGTATAAAAAGGCGACAACAGTTGAGGCGAGAATCAGTTTCATTTGAGCTATCAATCAGTTTGGTTATTAAGCAAGCTATTCGTTGCAAAGTATAAGTGTTATTGTGAAGTTCTTTAATAAAGGCCATTTTCCATTATTCACTATTGGAGTTATTTATTCAATAGTTTAGCGATACGAGCGTTGGCAGGAGACTGCAAATAAGGGGAATTGCATTAAATCCGTTACAATATGATTGAAACCGCTTGCTTGATCTTATTGGTATCGATAGGAACATTTTTTGTTTGTTTAAATCTTCTGGTTTGACTGATATGCATCAACCAAAGCTGAAAAATGTTACAGCTTGCAAAACTTTTAAATTGCCTTCGCCACGCCCATTGTCAAAATCTTACTAATTTTCTATTCTGCGTCATAACGTCAACCCATCTACCAAGTTTCATCGCTTTAACCGCCTTTGGCAATGAATTATCGCATTTTTTCAGTTTTTCGAAATTTTCGATATCGAAAAAGTGGGCGTGGTCATAGTCCGATATCGTTAATTTTAAATAGCGATCTGAGATGGGTGCCCAGGAACCTACATACAAAATTTCATCAAGATACCTCAAAATTTACTCAAGTTATAGTGTTAACGGACAGACGGACGGACGGACGGACGGACGGACGGACGGACGGACGGACATGGCTCAATCAATTTTTTTTTTCGTCCTGATTATTTTGATATATGGAAGTCTATATCTATCTCGATTCCTTTATATACCAACCGTTATCCAATCAAACTTAATATACTCTGTGAGCTCTGCTCAACTGAGTATAAAAAGTGTTGCCTCTTGCTATACATATTTGTTTACATTATGTACTTTCACAGAATAAATTACAATATACCTATGTAGAAACTTATCATGCATAATATGCATATACACGTCGTCCCGTTTATTCGGTAACCTCGTATCTACAAGTGAAACATTTTCGGTAAAGCGAACACGGTTGCCACACCATGTTTTCATTTGGGACCAAATTCATCGAAAAAAAGGACCAAATTTTTGATTTATTTTATTAGTAAAAGATACAAAATTTTAGGATGTTTCCATATAAAATTTTACTAAACATAGTGAAGACTTTCCTTTAATTCAAGCTGAACAAACAAATATATGTGAATGCAACCAAAAATGGTACTATATTTTGACATAGGATAAGTCTATGTCTTTTACCAACCAAACACTGTGAAGCTAGTTTTGGTCAGAATGCTCTTGGTTCTAACATTATGTTGTTGATTGCAATGAAATAAAATGTATAGTGCAGTTAGGTTTTAGTAAGAAACGGTTCAAAATTTGCGTTCTGGTGTTGCCGAACTATGTATCTATGTGGAAAACTCAGTAAATCATAAATGAAACTAGGCAATTTTGTTAGTGCTATTTTTATAGATGCTTACTTTTTCCCTTAACGTTTAAACTTCATATCAGTGCCTAGTTTCAGTAAGTGTGAGTTTTGATCCCAGGCCTCAGGGGTTCTGCTAGCACCTATGGGAATAATTTTATACAAAACATTTCTTCCGAAATCAAATCTCTTCCTCCTGTCTTCGAGTTAAAATATTTCTTGTGCCAAGATACTTAGTTTTCAATTACCTTGCGTGGCTTAACACCACAATAGTCCTGGAATTCCTTGAACTCATTGAGCTGGGTGAGAAAGATTTAAATATCAACGTGCCAAACGAGAAGTAATGCATATAATTTCTTTGTATAAGTTTTGAAAGTGTTAGGTCCACGGCAGAGAGCTCGCTATAAGCTATGGTTGGCGAGAAACAGTTTTTATTTTCATATATATTTTACATAGTGTTGTATAACCGATCGAAATATCTAGCCGTTATTAATATTATTATAAAACTACAGTTTTTTTTGATTAGTCGGTTATTTCATCAACAATTAACGACAATGTGTTTGCCAACACTTTTCTTTTTAATGCCTGGCATAATTTATATTCTAGGTGAAATATTATTATTCTGGTACATTTTATTGACTGAGCAATTTTTTATGGAGAGAGTTCCATTGAAGTAAATTCAAAATTATATGGGGGCTAATGAAAGTGTGGCGAATTTTTGGGCAATATTGAGAATTTTTACCTCAGTTAAAAAAAGAAAAGTACCAATCGTGGCTACTGCCTAAAAAGGACCAAAATTGAAGAAAAGGGACCAGCGGACCAAATGGGGTTGGAAGGGACCATTTTTGGTCCAAATGTACCAAAGTGGCAACCGTGAAAGCGAAGAAAACTACCTTTCAAATTTCGCCACAGACACTGGTGAGTTTTTCGGTGATGACAGCGTTACCACTTTGGCCAGAATCGCGTATAAAAGAACTGGTAACGATATTCGGTTACATAATGTTCTGGGTACTATTTTACCGGTAACGCTCAAAATCGGGGCGTAAATCACAAAATAATGAACGATGTAGAAAGAAGATGAGAGGACCCTTGGAGTATTCAAGACTGATGTTATTCAGAGGAATTCTGGTCCTTCTCATGAAACCCACCTCGTACATCGAAGGAAGGTAAAGTATGCACTGCAAATTAAAGTTCAAAAGGATAGGAGAAATTTCCACAGAGTCGCAAACCCCGCTCGCCCCTGTGACGTTCTCATAAAGAGATATAGAAAATTTAGATTGTACCTATAAGAAAGGCGTTGCTTTCCCCACTTATCATGTTTTGCTATATATTTCAAGTTAGGAAAACTAGTAACCTTGTTTTTCTTGGAAACTTAGCCACGGCCACCTTTTTCAAACTTTATGTTGCCTATGTTTTGATAAATGTCGACATGAAGCCACTCTGGGAATTTCATACAGACCGGCTGAGAATTTTGGATTCCGCAGCGTGGCACTGTCAACTTTTCCAAAACTGTAAATTGTTTAACATTGAGATAGGGAACAACTTCCCGCGATGCATGTAGATTTAATGTTTAAAGAAAAAGGAGGAGGGGATTCAATGCCAATTTATTGGAGAGTCTCATTAATTAGCGTTTAACCGCTTAAACGATTTTAGCTATTTCGTAACAAGTTACGCCATCTATCCTTGTTTCACAATAGATGACGCCGATTGGGAGCACCAAGTCCGGTCTCCCTCCACCTACTTCTCCCAACACTGCTGATAAACTGCGTTGTATATTGAAATACTTTCTTGGGCGGATCGTCTTTGCCCATTATCATAACATGACCTAGCCAGAGAAGCTTTTGAGCTTTTATTCACTATACTTCACTGTACTACCTTCATATCTGCCGTTAGAATAGCTATCTCACCTTCTCCACCCTCCATGATTCAAAGAAATACATCAGGACAGATATGATGAGCGTTCCACAAGTACGTGATTTTTCTTCGTTGAGAGAGGACTTTTCTTTCCAATTGCCTACGCAGTCCAAAGTAGCACTTGTTGCCAAGAATTATTCTCCGAAAAAGAAGTTCAAAGTTCATCCAAAGCAATGCACCAAATTTCCTAAAATACACTTGCATACATACATAGGTCTCTGAATCTCCTTTAGACCATTTTTGTTATTTGCGCCACAGACGTTTTGTTATTAAAAAACTTTCCGAAATGAATTATTTTGTTTAGAATACAATGAAATTATTATTCGCAGCTCATTTCGCGTTTACCCGACTGGTATTTATTTGACGTGTGCCAAGCTATGTACTACGTGCTAGAGATATACGCCGCCGATAAACGCCGGCGCCGATTTTGGTCGTTTTTCGCACGTCGCCGCCGAATGTCAAAAATATCGGCGCAGCGGCGGCGGCGACGGCGTCCGGCGCGTTACTATATTTTCTACTCGTTTAAGACTGTTTAGGCCATTTATTGTTCATGTCGAAAATTGGTCGCATATGGTCGAAAGTGGCATCAACGGATGCGCATCACTGCCAGTTATAAGAAATTAATTGCGACATTTAACTTTCTGTAACTGTTCAAAAGTTATCTAAAACAAGTAAGGAAGGCTAAGTTCGGGTGTAACCGAACATTGCATACTCAGCTGAGAGCTTTGGGGACAAAATAAGGGAAAATCACCATTTAGCAAAATGAACCTAGGGTAACCCTGGAATGTTTTTGTATGACATGGGTTTCAAATGGAAGTTATTAAAGAGTATTTTAAAAGGGAGTGGGCCATAGTTCTATAGCTGGACGCCATTTCGGGATATCGCCATAAAGGTGGGCCAGAGGTCACTCTAGAATGTGTTTGTACGATATGGGTATCAAATGAAAGGTGTTAATGATTATTTAAAACGTAGTGGGCCTTAGTTCTATAGGTGGACGCCTTTTCGAGATATCGCCATAAGGGTGGAGCAGGGGTGACTCTAGAATGTGTTTGTACGATATGGGTATCAAATTAAAGGTATTAATGAGGGTTTTAAAAGGGAGTGACCTTTAGTTGTATATGTGAAGGCATCATCTGTCGGGTACCGCTAATTTATTTATATATATAATACCACGAACAGTATTCCGACCAAGATTCCAAGGGCTTTTGATTTCGCCCTGCAGAACTTTTTCATTTTCTTCTACTTAAAATGGTAGATGTCACACCCATTTTACAAAGTTTTTTCTAAAGTTATATTTTGCGTCAATAAACCAATCCAATTACCATGTTTCATCTATTTTTTCATATTTGGTATAGAATTATGGAATTTATTTCATTTTTCGTAATTTTCGATATCGGAAAAGTGGGCGTGGTCATAGTCGGATTACGGCCATTTTTATACCAAGATAAAGTGAGTTCAGATATAAGTACGTGAACTAAATTTAGTAAAGATATATCGATTTTTGCTCAAGTTATAGTGTTAACGGCCGAGCGGAAGGTCGACTGTGTATAAAAACTGGGCGTGGCTTCAAGCGCTTTCGCCCATTTTTACAGAAAACAGTTATCGTCATAGAATCTATGTCCCTACCAAATTTCACACGGATTGGTAAATTTTTGTTCGACTTATGGCATTAAAAGTATTCTAGACGAATTAAATGAAAAAGGGCGCAGCAACGCCCATTTTGAAATTTTCTTTTATTTTTGTATTTTGTTGCACCATATCATTACTGGAGTTGAATGCTGTAAAGATATTAAATTTTTTGTTAAAATTTGACTTAAAAAATTTTTTTTTTTAAAGTGGGCGTGCTCTTTATCCAATTTTGCTAAGTTTTATTTAGCACACATATAGTATTAGGAGTAACGTGCCTGCCATATTTCATCATGATATCTTCAACGACTGCCAAATTACAGTTTGCAAAACTTTTAAATTACCTTCTTTTAAAAGTGGGCGGTGCCACGCCCATTGTCCAAAATTTTACTAATTTTATTTTTTGCGTCATAAGGTCAACGCACTTACCAAGTTTCATCGCTTTATACGTCTTTGGTAATGAATTATCGCACTTTTTCGGTTTTTCGAAATTTTATATATCGAAAAAGTGGGCGTGGTTGTAGTCCGATTTCGTTCATTTTAAATAGCTGAGATGAGCGCCCAGGAACCTACATACCAAATTTCATCAAGATACCTCAAAATTTACTCAAGATATCGTGTTTACGGACGGACGGACGGACATGGCTAAATGAATTTCTTTTTTCGCCCAGATCATTTTGATATATAGAAGTCTATATCTATCTCGATTAGTTTATGCCGTTACGGATTACCGTTATGCGAACAAAGTTAATATACTCTGTGAGCTCTGCTCAGCTAAGTATAAAAAACAGGCGCTTTCGATGTCAGCTTAACACGGATTTGCATTACCCAATTCACCAAGTCAGCAGAAAAAAGCAGGAGCAGAAAGGCGTGAGTGCGAGGAGCTTGAGCTGCTAGCCACCAGGAATAACGCCCGAAAATTTTACCAAAAAATACGGCGACAGACGGAAGGTTTTAAGACCGGGGCAAACCCCTGTAGGAACGAAAACGGCAACCTTGTAACTGATGTCCAGAAAGTGCTTAGATTATGGAGGGAACACTTCTCTGCTCTCCTAAATGGAGGCAGCGATTCACCGCGCATGACGAACCCGATCCCGCAATCGATAACCAAGCAATAACCAGATTGAAAAACAAAAGGTCGTGGGCGCTGATGGATTGCCTGCGGAACTATTCAAGTACGGCGGCGAGGAGTTGGTAAGGCGCATGCAACAGCTCCTTAGCAAAATATGGGCGGACGAGTGCATGCCTGACGATTGGAATCTAAGTGTTCTTTGCCCAGTCCACAAGAAGGGGGATACTGCAAAATGCACCAACTATCGTGGAATCAGCCTTCTTAATATCGCATATAAGGTCCTGTCATCAGTGCGGCTTCAGACCTGATAAATCTACCATCGACCAGATTTTCATAGTGCGCCAAATCTTGGAAAAACCCGTGAAAAGAGAATCGACACACATCACCTCTTCGTCGACTTTAAAGCCGCCTTCGACAGCACGAAAAGGAGCTGCCTATATGCCGCTATGTCTGAATTTGGTTTCCCCGCAAAACTTATACGGCTGTACAAAATGACGTTGAGCAACACCATCAGGTCAGTCAGAATTGGGAAGGACCTCTCCGAGCCGTTCGAAACTAAACGAGGTTTCAGACAGGGTGACCCCCTATCGTGCTATTTCTTTAATTTGATGCTGGAGAAAATTATACTAGCTGCAGAACTTAACCGCACTGGAACAATATTCTATAAAAGCGTGCAATTACTGGCATATACTGATGACATTGATATCATCGGCCTAAACACCCGCGCTTTTAGTTCTGCTTACTCCAAACTGAAAAAAGAAGCGGTAAAAATGGGTTTAATGGTGAATGAGGACAAAACGAAGTACCTTCTGTCATCGAGCAAAAAGTCAGCGCATACGCGCCTTGGCTACCACGCTACTGCTGGCAGCCATAACTTCGAAATAGTAAAAGACTTCGTTTATTTCATTTTATTTATCAGCACTGAAATCCAGCGAAGCTTGCCAATAAATGCTACTTTGGACTAGGTAGGCAATTGAAAAGTAAAGTCCTCTCTCGGCGAACGAAAATCATACTCTACAAGTCACTTATTGTATATATGCTATATGGGGCAGAAGCATGGACCATGACAACAGCAGATGAAGCGGCTTTGGGAGTGTTCGAGAGAAAAGTTCTTCGAAAGATTTATGGACCTCTACGCGTTGGCGATGGCGAGTACCGAAGAAGATTTAAAGATGAGCTGTACGATCTATACGCAGACATCAACATAGTCCAGCGAATTAAAATGCAGCGGCTGCGCTGGCTAGGCCATGTTATGCGAATGAAAGATGATGCTCCGGCCAAGAAAGTGTTTCTATCGGAACCCGCCTATGGAAGCAGAGGTAGAGGGCGGCCCCCACTCCGTTGGAAGGACCAGGTGGAAAACGATTTAAACTCCCTTGGTGTGACCAATTGGCGCCGGTTGGCGGAGCGAAGGAGCGACTGGCGCGCCTTGTTGGACGGCCATAACCGTTTAGACGGTTAAGCGCCAATTAAGTAAGTAAGTAATTCACCAAGTCATTAAAACAAAACACTAAAAAAAAAGTTATTTAATAAATATATATGCTCACCTTGCATATTTTTTTCAAAAAATTAATAATGAACAATAAATTTAAATGAAATGACCCAAGGCGAACATGTTTTTAAATTGTCCTCAAGTTGTTAAAAAAAGCATATTACCCAAAAAAGGTGCCGATTTTTAAAAAAATTGTATATTGCGATTGGCTGAAAGAATAAGCGACATCAGTGGTGCAAAATCCTGTAGTAAGTTATAGGGGCATAAACACTCCTTTGAAATGATTCTTACCTCAATACTTAAGTTGAGGATATATGATGACAGGGGTTTGAAAAATCACTTAGTCTTACATTCAAACATCTGTTGTTTATGTTTATGTTAATTTTGATTTTCACACTTCGTCCTTCAACACACAAGTTCCTCGGTTTGACATTTCCTAAAGTTGGCGGCCCTATCCAAAACTAGTCCCTTGGAGTGAATCACATTGATTATAGCCTATCAACCAAGTTTAAATATCACCTATACGTTACGGCTCCTTTTACAAATGTGAATACGTAGGCACATATGTATATTTACCAGGTGATGCTTTGTCCTGACCGTGTGTGCTACTACCCTAATGTAGTGGACAGTCGAACCAGTCTGAAAACTGAAGCTACGCGGTCATCCATAACGGGCTTATATCATAAGGCCGGAAAACAGCAGCTAACATCTTTCAAGTTAAAATCGGTCGACTTTAAAAAAAAATATCGTTTTGATTTAACGAAGACTATTGAAATCAATGTTGTGAATACAAACGTCTGCAAACTTTGGTCTAAATTTTAAAAATTTTATGCAGGGTCCTTGTAAAATTTTAATTATGTAGATGCGCCGAGGATTATAAGATTTTCACCCATTACGCAATGGCATCCACTAAGACTGCTTATCATTTCGAGGGCGGCATCCTTGGCCGAATAGTCACTCCCTAACATTTCAAGGTGCTTCTCTGGTGTAGCTCGGCAGCATAGCGCGACAAAAACATCCATTAGAAAGTCTTCGGAACTACACCTAGACCTTCTAGGAAAGTGACGTCGACGAAGGTATGAGTTCGAAGTCGCAGTCCTATAGCTTCTGTGCTGGCATATGGTGTGAGGGTCAGGAGGCGTGGTAGCGACTGGTGGTCGAGATAGCTACTGTTCGATCATCGGGAATTGTAGCTCTTTATCATGGGGGATTGTAGCTCGAAAAAACTGGATGCGCCTGTGCCACGAGAGTCATTAGATTTAATAGACTATTAATAGCAACCGTAAGTCGCATTTGTGCGTGACCGCCAAGGAGCCACAAATGATTTAAAGAAATTGTGTTCGCGACGATTATTAATAGTTAACCCCAGTTGAAACTACGCTTTGCACGAGATATAAGGACAAAAGTGTGACCATTTTATGTATCTCTATTTCTTTTCAGCACAGCGCAGCAGTACCAATTCCAAAGACCGGGGTTAGGTTCGAAGCCTCTGTGGAGTAAGTGAACGAGGGACACTCCCTCCGCAAGGAGATACTCCTGAAAATGTTTGAACGATCTGCGAGATTTTGAGGCAAAACCCCGGATCTTTCCGATATGGCCAAAACGTTGATTTCCTTACATACATACAAACAAAAACTTTCCTAAATATTATTTTTTTAAATAGAAAAATCAAGCTTTTTAAAGTAAGAACACGGCGCCGGTATATAATAGTGCCTACACCGCCGCCGATAAAGTAATCGGCGTAAACCTCTACTACGTATTTGCCAGCCCACCCAGCTTTTTAAAGACGGCCCGCTTCATTTTAGAATAAACAAGTAAGAACGGGACTGTCTTCGGCTGTGCCGAAGACTTCATACCTTTCATGAATGGGGCTGAACAATAATCTTATCCCGCTCGTAATCTCCGAATAATCGGATGTATAAGATAAGAAATATATAGTGAACAGATCTACATACCTTAACGATTTTTAAGATAAATATAAAATAAACAAGTAAGGAAGGTCAAGTTCGGGTGTAACCGAACATTACATACTCAGTTGAGAGCTATGGTGACAACATAAGGGAAAATAACCATGTAGGAAAATGAACCGAGGAAAACCCTGGAATGTGTTTGTATGACATGTGTATCAAATGAAAGGCATTAAAGAGTATTTTATGAGGGAGTGGGCCATAGTTCTATAGGTGGACGCCATTTAGGGATATAGCCATAAAGGTGGATCAGGGTTGACTCTAGAATGCGTTTATACGATATGGGTATCAAATGAAAGGTGTTAATGATTATTTTAAAAGGGAGTAATCCTTATCTCCATAGGTGGACGCCGTTTCGAGATATCGCCATAAAGGTGGACCAGGGGTGACCCTAGAATTTGTTTGTACAATATGGGTATCAAAAGAAAGGTGTTAATGAGTATTTTAAAAGGGAGTAATCCTTAGTTCCATAGGTGGACGCCGTTTCGAGATATCGCTACAAAGGTGGACCAGGGGTGACCCTAGAACTTGTTTGTACAATATGGGTATCAAAAGAAAAGTGTTAAAGAGTATTTTAAAAGGGAGTGATGCTTAGTTCCACAGGTGGACGCCGTTTCCAGATATCGCCATATGGGTGGACCAGGTGTGACCCTAGAATGCGCTTGTACAATATGGGTATCAAACGAAAGATGTTAATGAGTATTTTAAAAGGGAGTAATCCTTAGTTCCATAGGTGGACGCCGTTTCGAGATATCGCCATAAAGGTGGACCAGGGGTGACCCTAGAATTTGTTTGTACAATATGGGTATCAAAAGAAAGGTGTTAATGAGTATTTTAAAAGGGAGTGATGCTTAGTTCCACAGGTGGACGCCGTTTCGATATATCGCCATAAAGGTGGACCAGGTGTGACCCTAGAATTTGTTTGTACGATATGGGTATCAAACGAAAGGTATTAATGAGGGTTTTAAAAGGGAGTGGTGGTTGTTGTATAGGTGGTCGCCTTTTCGAGATATCGCCATAAAGGTGGACCAGGGGTGACCTTAGAATTAGTTTTTTGAACAATATGGGTATCAAAAGAAAGGTGTTAATGAGTATTTTAAAAGGGAATAATCCTTAGTTCCATAGGTGGACGCCGTTTCGAGATATCGCCATAAAGGTGGACCAGGGGTGACCCTAGAATTTGTTTGTACAATATGGGCATCAAACGAAAGGTGTTAATGAGTATTTTAAGAGGGAGTGGACCTTAGTTCTATAGGTGGACGCCGTTTCGAAATATCGCCATAAAGGTGGACCAGGGGTGACTCTATAATGTGTTTGTACGGTATGGGTATCAAATTAAAGGTATTAATGAGAGTTTTAAAAGAGAGTTGTGGTAGTTGTATATGTGAAGGCGTTTTCCAGATATCGACCAAAATGTGGACCAGGGTGACCCAGAACATCATCTGTTGGATACCGCTAATTTATTTATATATATAATACCTGCCAAGATTTTAAGGGTTTTTTATTTCGCCCTGCAGAAGTTTTTCATTTTCTTCTACTTAATATGGTAGGTGTCAAAACCATTTTATAAAGTTTTTTCTAAAGTTATATTTCGCATCAATAAACCAATCCAATTACCTCACCATGTTTCATCCCTTTGTTCGTATTTGGTATAAAATTATGGCATTTTTTTCATTTTTCGTAATTTTCGATATCGAAAAAGTGGGCGTGGTCATTGTCGGATTTCGTTCATTTTTCATACCAAGATAAAGTGAGTTCAAGTAAGTACGTGAACTAAGTTCATTAAAGATATGTCGATTTTTGCTCAAGTTATCATGTTAACGGCCATGCGGAAGGAAAGACGAACGACTGTGTATAAAAACTGGGCGTGGCATCAACCGATTTCGGCCGCTTTCACAGAAAGCAATTAACATCATAAAATCTATGCCCCTACCACATTTCAAAAGGATTGGTTAATTTTTGTTCGACTTATGGCGTTAAAAGTATCCTAGACAAATTAAATGAAAAAGGGCGGAGCCACGCCCATTTTGAAATTTTCTTTTATTTTTGTATTATGTTGCACCATATCATTACTGGAGTTGAATGTTGACATAATTTACTTATATACTGTAAAGATATTAAATTTTTTGTTAAAATTTTACTTTAAAAAAATTTTTTTTTTAAAAGTGGGCGTGGTCCTTCTCCGATTTTGCAAATTTTTATTAGGCGTACATATAGTAATAGGAGTAACGTCCCTGCCAAATTTCATCATGATATCTTCAACGACTGACAAATAACAGCTTGCAAAATTTTAAATTACCTTCTTTTAAAAGTGGGCGGTGCCACGGCCATTGTCCAAAATTTTACTAATTTTCTATTCTGCGTCATAAATTCAACTCATCTGCCAAGTTTCGTCGCTTTATCTGTCTTTGGTAATGAATTATCGCACTTTTTCGGTTTTTCGAAATTTTCGATATCGAAAAAGTGGGCGCGGTTATAGTCCGATATTGTTCATTTTAAATAGCGATCTGAGATGAGTGCTCAGGAACCTACATACCAAAATCAAGATATCTCAAAATTTACTCAAGTTATCGTGTTAACGGACGGACGGACGGACATGGCTCAATCAAATTTTTTTTCGATCCTGATTATTTTGATATATGGAAGTCTATATCTATCTCGATTCCTTTATATATGTACAACCAACCGTTATCCAATCAAACTTAATATACTCTGTGAGCTCTGCTCAACTGAGTATAAAAATAGGTAGGTACTTTGTGTGAGGATCCAAAGTTTCAGGTTTTTTGTGGTCTGCGTGTAAAAACTATGACTACGAATCACGTATTTCAACAATATATGACGTAAGCGTAACTATTTGATGAAATTTGATGAATTTTGAAGCTTCTAGCCGTAAAAAGAGGGCAAAAATTAGAGTTTATATGGGGTATATAATATATATACCACCGATCTCTATGATTTTTTCAGACAACAATATATGCTATATACGTAAGCATATGGTGAAATTTGAAGCTTCTAGCTGTTAAAACGGGGCAGAAATTGCGCACAGTTTCTTATCTGAACAATCGGTTGTATGAGATATATACTATATATACCACCCATCTCAATGATTTTTTCAGACAACAATTTATGCTATACACGTAAGCATTTGGTGAAATTTGAACATATCTAAACGATTTTTAAGATAAATATAAAATAAAAAATAGGTAGGTAATCTGTGTGAGGATGCAAAGCTTCACGTTTTTTGTGGTCTGCATGTAAAAACTATGAGTACGAATCACGTCTTTCAAAAATATATGACGTAAACGTAACTATTTGATGAAATTTGATGAATTTTGAAGCTTCTAGCCGTAATAAAGGGGCAAAAATGACAGTTTATACGAAGTATATACCACCGATCTCTATGATTTTTTCAGACAACAATATATGCTATATACGTAAGCATTTTGTGAAATTTGAAGCTTGCAGCTGTTAAAACGGGGCAGAAATTGCGCAAAGTTTCTTATCTGAACAATCGGTTGTATGAGATATATACTATATATACAACCGATCTCTATGATTTTTTCAGACAACAATATATGCTATATATGCACGTAAGCAATCGGTGAAATTTGAAGCTTATAGCTGTTAAAATGGGGTAGAAATTGCGAAAAGTTTCTTATCTGAACAATCGGCTGTATGAGATATATACTATATATACAACCGATCTCTATGATTTTTTCAGACAACAATATATGCTATATACGTAAGCAATCGGTGAAATTTGAAGCTTATAGCTGTTAAAATGGGGTAGAAATTGCGTAAAGTTTCTTATCTGAACAATCGGTTGTATGAGATATATACTATATATACAACCGATCTCTATGATTTTTTCAGACAACAATATATGCTATATACGTAAGCAATCGGTGAAATTTGAAGCTTATAGCTGTTAAAATGGGGTAGAAATTGCGAAAAGTTTCTTATCTGAACAATCGGTTGTATGAGATATATACTATATATACAACCGATCTCTATGATTTTTGCAGACAACAATATATGCTATATATGCACGTAAGCAATCGGAGAAATTTGAAGCTTATAGCTGTTAAAATGGGGTAGAAATTGCGAAAAGTTTCTTATCTGAACAATCGGTTGTATGAGATATATACTATATATACAATCGATCTCTATGATTTTTTCAGAAAACAATATATGCTATATACGTAAGTATTCGGTGAAATTTGAAGCTTCTAGCTGTTAAAATGGGGCTAAAATTTGCGAAAATATATATATATATACTATATATATATACTATATATACCACCATATATATACTATATATACCACCGATCTTTATGATTTTTTCAGACAACAATATATCCTATATACGTAAGCATTCTTTGAAATTTGAAGCCTCTAGCTCTTAAAATAGGGCAGTAATTACGAAAAGTTCCTTATCTGAACAATCGGTTGTGGGGGATATATACTATATATACGACCGATCTCATCAATTTTTTCAGGCAACAATACGTGCAATATACGAAAGTATATGGTGAAGTTTGAAGCTTCAATCTGTTAAATTGGGTAAGATATTACAAAAATCCTCTTTTTCTGAAAAATCGGTTGTATGGAGGATATATGCTATAGTGGTCCGATCCGGTCGGTTCCGACAAATGTCTAATCGGACACCCAAATACACCCGCTCACCAAATTTTATCAAGATATCTCAAAAATTGAGGGACTAGTTTGCATACAAACAGACAGACGGACAGACGAAAAGACGGACAGACGGACATGGCTAAATCAACTCAGCTCTTCAACCTGATTATTTCGGTATACTTAATGGTGGGTCTATCTATTTTCCTTTAAGGACTTACAATTTTCGGTTTCGTGACGAATTAATATACTATACCATTTCATTTTCATGAAAGGTATAAAAAGTACATAAATATACGTATGTATATACTGCTATGTGTTAAAGTTTATTATATACATTTTTTCTTTTATATATGTATGTATGTGAACTCTAGCTATTCATTGTTTGATTGCACCAAAGCGTTACTGTAGGACGCTACTCAATAGCACAGTGGTTCAAAATAAAAATACACGTAAAAATAACTGACTAACGAGTTAACCAGCTAATTGCGCATACGACTAAAGTTAAGAAGCTTCCAAAAAATGCCTTCTTCCAGGACTAAGGATAGCTTTGGTTATACGGTATTGGAGGCGTAGAGCGGCTGTCGGTTCGAAACTTTCCAATTTCGAAATATATTTAAAAAGAAGTGCTGTCCCAGAATTATACCAATGAATTTTATGTTTCGAAATTTGTTTTAAAAATACCCTATAACAGCTTAAATTTCTTTAGCGTGACTGATAAAAAAAATACAATTTGTGTTGTGCTCCTTTTAATTTTCCCTACGGGACGGGATCTACATGTTTTAAGCCGGAGTCATTGGTGCCGTATGTCGTATCGCTGTATCCGTATCCCTAACTTAATCAGCTGTTTATCGTTACGACGGTAAACCAAAACCCAATTGGTTGGCTACGATACGGTTACGACCTTAGCGGCACCAATAATCGATTGCATTGATTCTCATAAGGTTGGTCGAATCAGCTGTTATAAGGTTACCGATACGGTTACCGATAAAGCACCAATGTCTCCAGCTTTATGCCGACTCTGAACGGCATCTACAAGGTAGATGAGTTGAAAAGCTTTTCATGGCAGACATACACTCGGAGTGTTTGCCAAATCTTGCCGAGACCGCGCTTAGCTGTAGCTTTTCCCAGGACTTGAACACAGCTCCATCGATGGCCTGGCGGCCGTTTTGTTTTGGAAAAATCATGTAAAATGGCATCTTAGAGGTAGATAGAAAGTTAATTGCTCTAGAAAATTATTTGGCGCAAACTATCATTAGGCGTGGTCTCGAAGAAAATATTTGTTACAAAGAACATGGAAGAGCCCAGAAAAGAAAAAAAATATCCGCCTTGAAGTATGCTTTATTTAATTTGAATTTCTGTAGAACCGAATATTGCTTGCGTGTTCACCGGGCGCGACCCGGCGAAGATATATAACGACTCAGTGTGGGTTTGTTGGTAGTTGCCAGAAAACAAGGGGATCTCCCGGTTTGTGACAATTCAGCAAACAACCCCCGTTCAGCGTTTCATTATGCTCCTTTATATTGGGCCATTTTGCCTCACTATGTAGATTTTGTTGAAGGTAAGGTTGCTGTCGAACATTACAATTAAGATCTTTAGGTGACTGACGTCCAAATTTGTGTCATCTGTTTCTTCCACGTCGTAAACAAAGTGGGTATGAAGTTGGTCGGTGATGGTGTCAGATCGCGCGAGGTAAACAAACCAGAAAAATTGCGTAGAGAAAGAGGATAAGAGTTACTTGTAGCCATTTGCTAAATGTTTTCTTCGAGGTAGACGCTGGTTTTTTCTTTTTTTGGGCGAGATGTGCATAAAATGTGTCCTATAAATTTTCGTGGGGTATTTGTGTTTATTTTTCCAACTGTATTTAGTTAATTAATTTATTCTCTTTGCAAAAATCACAATTGCCAACGTGCCTACACCGCATGGATAAATGCGCCGCAATTCAAAAATGACCCTTATAAAAAACATTAGGCATTTTTTTTTTTTGTCCAGTGAGTTACTCGCCAATCGTAGCAAACTGATGGCTCTTATTATATTTATCCTTTTTGGCGGAGATAACTATTTATTTTGAAAACTAATTCGTCTATTGAAGGGCCTGTAACCCCTTCTGGTGGGTAGGGGAGATTTGATATGTAGGAATTAAACATAAGTAAGGATGGGACACCACCCTGAGGCACCTACTGTTCAACTCTTCTAGGTTTTGAGGTTTCGTTCCTAAATTCAACCGACGCTTGCCAACCACTCAGATAATTTGAGGTCCATCTTTTAAGACAACAGGGAAGGGGGAACCTGCTATGTCTTGGAGTAGTGTGCCGTGGTTGACAGAATCAAAAGGTCATGTCAGATCAAGTGCCACACACACCGCTCTGTTATGTGGCAGGCGCAGACTACGGGACGCCCTTGGGCCTGAACAGCAAGGTGCCACAAAAGATTTGTAAACGTTACAATGACGACGGGTTTTGGGGTCTAGCCCAGAACATCCTGTCCGGTGTAACCTACCCTTACACGTGACACACTGACAAGAGTGTGACCGTCCTAAAAAGATTGTTTTCCGCTAAAAAAAGCAAAACGATTTCTCTTGACGGGATCAGGTACAGGCACCGGAATGGGTTCGGTACCTTCCCGGAGTAGGAGAATATGGCGCAGTCCCGCTGCAAGGGTTTGCGGGGTGGATGACGATTTGTGGGAGGGATGAAACAAATTAAATGGGGTTACACTGAAATAACAGCCATTGACCGGGAAAACCCCGAGTCGCTCCGGTACATAGAACCGGCTGACTTGGGAAGCGTATTTAGTGGATTCTCTTTAACTTAAGTGCATTTTGAATTAGTAACTTATTCAATTTCTCCTTACTTTGCTGAATCTAATTTTTGTGTTTGCAGGGAGGTGGCACCGCTTCATAGAGAACCATAGCGGAACTATACAAGGTGGCAGCATGGTGACATACCTACAAACATAAATAAAAATCCCATGTACTTTGTTGTTGTAAATTCGATGGACAAATCTCAAAATCGTACTGCCCCGGAAGTTGATGTATCAAATCAAATAAAAAAAAGTTTATAATCAGCTGTTCCATGCTGCCACCTTGTATCGTTCCGCCATGTAGAGAACAGAGAAATAAAGGAAATGTTAAATAGTGGTGGGTAATGACACTATTTTTTGAGTGTTAACACAGTAGCACAGGCACACTTTGCAGTGTTAACACATTGTGTTGACACAATTGTGTTATAACTGATTATCGAAAGTCGATATGAGTGTTGGAACATTATCAGAGCACAGTACTGTGTTACTTACCTCTAACGCCACGTTTGACGCCATTTAGAAAAGTAAATCATGGCAACATTTATCTTCTTTCATACTCCCATGTTTAGGGAATTATATAACTACTTTTTCTGTTTAAATAGAACATTTTCAACTTAGAGTATACATTTTGTGCCCACATCTTTCAAACGTAATACACAGGCAAGATTATGAGTACAATCAACACACAAGCAAAACACAAGCACAATGGACTATGTACATGGGGATTCAGGGGGTTGTGTAGCGCAACATATAGCTTCTCCAACCCAATTGTCAACCTCACCTTCGAGCGGCGAATCCCGTTTCACTAACAGACGAGGCTCTGGCGACCCCAAGCTCCTCATGGAACTTGGGGGTGGGGAGGGAGGGATGGCCTGAAGGTTCAATGTGGCCATATAAATCGTTCCCGAGATGGTCGGGCCAGCACCTTAATGGTGCTGTGTTACCGGAGCGTATCGGATCTGTATCCGACAAAGGACCATCACATCGATAACACTCCCCAAAACCTTCGGGGAGTAACCTAATCGCTAAAACAACAACATACATATGTATGAATGTGCACTTACGATCTGAGTGTCATTCTCTGTGCTATAGAAACAGCAAGCTTTGTGCCATTGAGTGTGCCACTGTGTTATAAATTAATCGATGTGTGCGTGTGCGTGCCGCACATTACTGAGTGTTAACACAATAACACAGCACAGTGCTGTGTTACTCAGCCTTAATGTCAAAGTTACTTGGCTATCACTATTACACAAGAAACATTTGAGAAAAAACTTTTCTTGGGCTTTTTTTATGATAAAGAGACCGCGTTTAATCCCGAAATTTCGGAGCTAACTGCCAAAGAAATTTATAGACTTATGTAAATACCTGCAAAAGCACTAAAATAAGACTACGGATGACATAATTAATTTATTAACTTTGTTCTTTTGTTAGTACTGTGCCGATCCAGAAATAGGTAGAACCTACAGGCTGCCAGATCACTGCAGTGTCTTTCAGGTGAAATTGTAGCCGTGAAGAAAGCAGCACAAATTCTGGAGGAAGTGTGTTTAAGGTGCAGTCGCGTCAATATATATATTGATAGTTAGGCGGCGATCAAGGCAATAACCTCAATTATTACTGCATCAAGAAGTGTCCTGGAATGCAAGAAATCATTAGGAAGACTTCGGAGGTAACAAAAAGGCCAACGAGTTGGTAAAAGAGAGTGCAGCACTTAATGAATCGACGGTAGAGGTGCCAATCTGTTTGGCAGAAATCAAAAGGGGACAGGAGTGGCGTGGAAAGTAGCGTGGGGCTGCAATATGTCTAAGACCATGTACAAGTCCTCTCAGGTTAGACTAACGGAGTTGCTCATACCTCATACGAGACAAGGCTTGGGGCTTACGATGGGCATACTAAAGCTTCCTTCTGGCGTACAATGCCTATAAGTTAGGCTTTTTAGTAACAACAGATGTGTAAAGTGCGAGCTGCAGAAAAAAACTGTTGGACACATTGCTTGTTCGTGTCCTGCGCTCGCGAGGTGAAGGCTCCAGCAACTAGGGGCGTCAAAGTTGCCACATCTCGAGGCAGCAATTAAGCTAGGTCCCTCACACTTTAATATTTGCCATGAGGGCGGAGCATATCTATAACGTAATTCCAGGAGCCTAATTGGGATTTTTCCGTTTGCTATCACTCACCATGTACACATTCAGTCTATGTGAGGTCCTTATATATCTGTACCCGTGGCTCATATGATTATTATTAAGACAAATTCAAAATTCCCCACTGTGCATCACAGATATTCGTTAATTATCTAACCAAATGCGTCGCCGCAACAAAAGTACACACTCGCAGTTACGCTTGATTTTCAGTACTCTTTCATACTATTCATTCATACATAATACTACAAAATTACATACATACTAGTTATGTATGTTCACAGATAGTGTACTTTTATTTTATTACACAGATATTACAGAAAACTTTATTAAAAATAAAAATGTGGTAACCGCTTTTGCATAAAACTAATTTTAAACCACAATGATAGCAAATGAAGCAGCAACTGGCGATGAAATTTCATCAAAATAATTTTGTTTTTTTTTTTTTTTGTTCATATTCAGCTCACTGTGTTTACATAGTTTTAACTATAATTTAAGATTGATATACTTTTTTGCACATTTAGCTTGAATTTTAGTTAACATCATCTCTATGTCGAAACGATTTCATAGAAACCTACATAAATGACCACTCATTCACACAAACGCATGCATCTTAGATGAATACATGTTTCTGCTTGATTTGTTTGTTGAAGAATGAATACAACCGTGAATTTCCTTGGTGGGTACAACTTTCAGTTTTACATATTTTTTATTTTTTGGCATCGAAGTAGCCAACAAGCACTCTACCATGAACCGATAGACCCAAAAACGAGGGCAAGAAGCAAGCAAGCGGACAGGCCACCAATCAAGAAGCCAACCGTTTTCGAATACGTTCAATGAATCATTCACATCTGATTGTAGGTCTGACTGAAACGCACCGACCATCACCACTTTCCTCACCCTTCTCGTATGTAAGCCTCTTTTAAAGTTTTAAGATTTCACAATTAGGTATTTGATCTTGAAACTCACTTTACAATTTGTTTAGTTTCGATTTAGTATTTAACATACCTTCTTTTAATCAATAAACCACTTTACAGTTTCACTAAATTTTTATTTTTCACTTTCTTGTTTGAACGTGTCTATGTATAAAAATCTTATAAATGAAACAACAATGACCGTAATGGAATTTGCTCCAAACTTGTATAAAAAAATGTATTTTTTCACAGTAAGTATCTGCGAGATACAAAGTCACTCGCACGTATAGTCGTCACACACCAACAATAAAACTGTCTTATTGGAATCAGCATTCAACTACAGCTGTCAAATGGACAATGCTGCCAACCTTTGTTGTTGATGTTGACTTTTAATGGCGGCGGAATTGACAACTGTTCATACCGGATATAAGCAAAGAGTTAAAAGAAAACCAAAATGCAAAACTTTAATGAAAGAAAGATATATTTGGGAGCTAAGTCGGGTTTCTTTGAACTTTTTAGCGAAACTACATAATACACTGTGCACAATTCCACTATGACCAGTCTCGGATGAAATTATTGCACAAAGAAGTGAAAATATGGCGAGAGTTATAAACGAATTTTGCGCCTTGAAATATGCAAAATATTTTTGATCCTCCTGGCATTGACTTTTGGTTTCCTACGAACGGGTATTACCGATCTACATTTAATCTATATACCAGCGATGTAATTGCACAGAAAATAAGAGCGCGAGCATTTGCGCATTGATTTTTGAAAATATTTTCACACTTCCAGGTGGCAAATTTACTTTTTCATTCTGTAAGTTCCTCCACGTTCTTTGCACAATAATTTTTTCGGTGACAACCCCTCGTAAACATTTGAGAAAAAACTTTTCTTGAGCGTGTTTTTTCTGATGATGAGAATGCGCTTAGTCCCGAAATTTTGGAGCTAACTGCCAATGAAAATTTATAGATATACATATGTAAATATGTACCTCCAAAGGCACTATAATAAGACTACTAATTAACTTTTTTTTGTTAGTACTGTGTCGATCCAGAAATTAATAGATCCTCCAGATCCCTGCAGTGTCTTTCAGTTCATGAAGTTGCTCATACCTCATAAGAGACAAGGATTAAGGCTCACGATGGGCATACTACCTGAACACTGCCTTCTGGCGTCCTATGCTTATAAGTGAGGCCTTTTTAGTAACAGCAGATGTAGGAAAATTTTTTTCTGAGACAACCCCTCGTAAAATTTCCTACCTTCAAAATCACTATGCGAAAAGGAAAAAAACGTCAATTTAAGTGTTCTGTGAAGGAAGTGAACGACTAGTCGATTTCTTGACTTTCAACAATCAATTGCCTTAATATTTCGGTTGAATTAAAAGAATGGCACAGAAATTCGACTTCTTAAAAGGTTTGGTTTCCTTCAAAAGGGGTTTCGCTATATTACGACCGCTAAAGAGCGGACGGTATACTCGTTGTTTTCAGCGGCACTTCTTTGTTGTAAACTTTGAACACCTAAGGCAGACGATCTGCAAAATTTGATTTTGCAATAAATGTCTTCGCATTCTACTACGATGGGAGTCAGAGGCGTAGGCAGAAAATTGCCTTGGGGGGGTTCAAAAAAAGTTTTTTTTTTTCAGGTAAATAAATAAAAAAAATGTTAGCTTTAACATTAAAGTACGTGTATTTAGAATATGATATGAAAAAGGTTACATTAAAAACTCAAGCGCATGCATCGGCTTTTCTTTGCCATTTCATCTAAAAGTTCATCAACGGCAACAATTTGATCACGGTGGATGTTTAGTGATGCACAGCCATTCAATCGATTTTCACTCATCGTGTTTCTCAAAAAGTTTTTAATCAGCCTAAGAGTTGAAAAAGATCTCTCGTTCGTTGCCGTTGTTACTGGAAGCGTACACAAGATTTTCAACAACATGTGAACATTAGGAAAAGCCACAGAATCGCATTCCTGTAATATTAATCATAGATAAATTGATAAAAAAAAAGCCGAAGTACCTCCTTCAGGAATAAGTAGAATTCATGCTTTTTGAGCCTATGCATGAGATCTAACGTATACGTATATAAAATTGGAAAGAAAGAAACTGATCGAATAGAAAAAAATTTTATTTTAAAAGGTCATATCTACACGGAAAAATCACTAATGTGTTTTTTACATTTTAAAATGTGAAAAACACATTATTTTTTCATATATCAAATAATTTGAATTTTACATTTTTGAAATGTGTTTTTGACATGAAAAATAATGTTGATATTACATTATAATAATGTGTTTTCCACATGGAAAATAATGTCAAATTTGCATTACATTTCAAAATAGGAAATGTGTACTTCGAAAAAATGCTGTAAATTTAGTATTATTTAAATGTGAAGAATAAAATCAAAGCACGAGAATTAGTATCGCTTAGTTCGGCAAACAAACAGAACCGTAAGCAATGTTTATATGTAGCTTGTCGCCGTGACGTAAGGGCAGAAGAATCATGCAAATATTCAGACGCATGGAGTTTTCATATTTGCCTTTTCATTCCGATGAATGTAATTGCGGTTGAGGCAAACGAGCAAACGCCTGAATTGATTATATTCACGCATGCAATAAGTTGGTTGATTTTAAATCAATTTCGATTATGTTCGTTTAAGCAAGTTGGATCATTGAACACGATCATGTTGCCGAATGTAATCAAACGTTGTTGTGTTTGATTTTTGCTGTTCTCTGATATGTGGTAGAGGCAAATTTACAAGGAAACTTCTTTATGAAATTATAGTAAAAGTTAACATGTACATTTGTATATTTAATAAATTACAGAATTATTATGAAACAGAATATGATTAAAATATAAGTGTTCACCAACAAAGTAAATACGTAGCAGAATTATAAAGAAATTTATTAACACAAACATAAAAACTTTAAATATTTGAATTGTAAATAAAAAAATGAATTGTAACGACCTAAAAAATCAAATGATATTGAGACACGGTAGGGGGGTTAAACCCCCAAAAACGAGTGATTTTTGACCCCTCGAACATAGGGGTTAACACTGCCATCTAACGTGATTAAAAGCAGGAGATTGAATTTGAGTGGTGTAATATCCGCAATAAATCTCTTTTGGCTGGCTGTGGATGAGCTTCCCGTCTCTCAACTGGGGGAGAACGTTAACGTAACCTTTATAAAGGAACGCTGGCTGTTGGTGTTGTAGCGCTTAATACACTCCTCGAAGGTTTTGGGGAGTGTTATCTATGTCGATAGTCGTTTAGTAGTACGCTCCATTTGGCTTATATATAGAAGCAAATTGGAAAAGGTTATGAGATCTGCTTTCCGTATGGCTTATCCAATTAGTTTTAACAAAACGTTTTTCCTATTACTAGAATAATATTTTTTTATGTTATGAAAAGAAACTCACAGATTATTCAGTCTAAGTATCGATTTCTTTTATAGTTCCGGTTTCTATTCCAGTGACGTTTCGTTTTCCAGTTCCGTTTTCGTGTCAAGTAAGAGCTTCCTTTACAGTTCCGCTTTCTTTTCCAGTTGTAGTTCTTTTTCCAGTCCCGGTCTCTTTTCAAGTTACAGCTTCTTTTCCAGTTCCGTTGTCGTGTCAAGTAACACCTTCTTTTCTAAATCCGGTTTCTAACTCAGTTCCGCTTTCTTTTGCAGTTACAGTTTCTTTGCCAGTTCCAGTTTCTTTTCCAGTTCCGTGGCAATCCTGACGGCGACGTTGATGGAGCGGTTCTGTACTTTGGAGGCGTTTGTGCTCGCATGTCCATTAAAGGCGAGCATACTATCAAGCGTCTACACAAGAAAAGGAAAGATTTGGGTATGTTATTTGCCAGACCACTAATAGTGGTTCCCCTTATTATAATAAGGGTTTATGAAACCTGAAAATTCATTTTAAAAAGCTTTATAAACCTTTCGTTTTTTTTTTTTTTTGCAAAGGAAGTTATTATCATATTCCGAATTTTATTTTAGAATTTTTGGGCATTATTCCTCACAGCCGGCATCTCAGGCTCATTGAATATATACATACCATACATAAAAGAAAACCAAGCACATCGCATTAAAATCGTTTTGAAAGTGTTTATGCTTATAAATTTTTCGCTTTTAATTTACATTAACCTTGTATTAATAAAGTAATTTAAAAAATTATGTATTGATCGAATAATTTCATTTACACGTTTATGCATGTATATCTTCTATATTTCTTTAAATACATAAACGAACTTAGTTTAATTTAACAATGGTAGCAAACAACAATGAAAAATAATTTTAAAATCCATGCATCGAAAAAGTAAAAGGAAAGTTGTTAAATTGAGTTTAAAGTGAATTATATCGTTTTACGTTTTGTACAGTGGTTATTATTTGGAAAAGTAGTGTACATTTCTGTATGTATGCATGTGCTATATGTATATTTAAGATTCTGGCTTGTTTTTGTTTACCATTTTATTATCATGTAAAAAACCTTAACAGCTTTATAGAATTTAACACTCTAATTACGATTTTTGTTAGGCTTTAGAAGTTTATTAATTTTACTATTGCATTTATATGTATGTATACAAGTTATGTAGCATTTGAAAGAGGATACATTTTCTAGGGTATTCAAAATGCAAACTGAGATAAAAATAAAATTTAGATAAACTGTTGAAAAGATAATTTTAAAAATTGATAATTGATTCTAGTTTTTGCGTAAGGAAGAGATAAAGAGCCTAAGAAATAATATAAATTGTAAAACCCAAGTTGCAAGAGCAATATACATACATACATTTATTTATTTATTTATTTAGTAAGTATACATATTAGGATATACATTTGTTCATGACCGGAGGCGTTTCGCTACCAACGAACTGCATTCATGTTAACTTTTTTGTTCAATTATATTTTTTGCTTTCTTCATTGTGTATGTTTATAAGTATATATACATGTTGGACAACTCTATAATACTTCCATTTCGTTATGTTGTGCTATATAATTTTACTGTAATCGTTTGGAAGTAGTTAATCGGTTTCTACAGTATCTTCAAAGTCGTCATCATTCCTCTTTTTCTCATAGGGTGGTGTAGTTTTATGATGGTATACCCAGCGTCTTACGAACTAAGCGTTTAGCGATATCGTTGAATTCTTCTCGTCGTTCCCTCCACATAATGGCCGCATCCACATTAGCACCCGATTCGGCATTCGGTTCTATAAGAAAAATAGAAACGAAGTAAGATTAGGTATTATTTTTGGGAACGAAGTTAGATAAATATGTATGTATACACTAGCTGCCACTTGGGCCTCACCTGGAGAGGATTACATTTATGGTCTTATCCACCTCCCCTTCTTTTAGATACTACACTTTTTACAAGATTGTTTCGCAATCTGCTATAATCATGAACGCTAGATAATGAGGAGAGTAATAACAGTTACTTTAAGGTAAATGGATATCCATTATTAACATGAAACAAAGAGGTGGAACCACAACTCGGTATCTACGTCGGAATCCACTTCATACAGGCCTAGATTGTTTAGAAAATTTAAAGAGCGTATACTTTGCAAGAGTTGGTCAGAACGATTTCCACTTTACGGTCGGAAGTACTGCACTCGAAGAAACTTTACTGCACTCGAAGAAACTTTACTCCCCCCAGCGGGTAAGGGGGTCAGAATATACCCGCGGTAGGTATGCCTGTCGTAAGAGGCGACTAAAATACCAGATTCAAGGGGTGTGTAGCGCAACCCTTCAGGTTGCCAGCGCAATATATAGCTTCTCCAAACCCAATTGTCAACCTCACCTATCCGAGGCGAATCCTGTTTCACTAACAGACGAGGCTCTGGCGACCCCAAGCTCCTCATGGAACTTGGGGTGGGGAGGGAGGGGATGGCCTGAAGGTTTAATGTGGCCACATAAATCGTTCCCGAAATGGTCGGGCTAGTACCTTAATGGTGCTGTGGTACCGGAGCGTACCGGATCTGTATCCGGCAAAGGACCATCACATCGATAACACTCCCCAAAGCCTTCGGGGAGCAACCTTATCGCTACAACAGCAACAACAACAACAACAACAACAACAAGAAACTTTACTGATAATTCTCATCCGCCATGAGATATATCCGACAGACTGACTATATTGTATCCTTTCAAGAAGAGCTTTGATTATCCAAGGCGCCAATGTGTATATTTGTGATCAACCCATGGCCATTTTGCGGATCTATTTCAATGAATGCTTCCGATCCGATAGGTTTTATTGGCGAACTTGTTCTTGTTAGTTACTTCTACCGACAACTCTTTCGTAGCCAGGCTAGTAGGTTAGAGCTGGACCGCCAGTCACACGAATATAGTCGGTTGATGCTGCTATTTTCTGAATGGAATAAAGGGGCACCGGGAGGTGACGTAAAGAAGTGCCCACATTCGCAACACTTTCCTAAGCCTTCGTAGTAATTTTGCAGTAAACAACATTATCTGATGGGAGCAGCCACGTTGTATAATAAGCTTAGAACACTTACTGATGGCGTATATTTCTGTTTGTAAAATACTCACAAATATGCCTAAGGGCGGTATTAGTGCAGGGGCTTAGTGGCTACTAACCACTCTACTGGTTAATAAGCAATTTTTCGCTTAAGATGTTGCCACTCCTACTGATTGATCCCTTTTAAAACCCTTTTATCTTAAACAATTTCCGTTTTGAAGTTACCTGTTGCGGGAATACAATGGCAGCCTTTGTTATAATTCAAATTTTCTGTTGTCTGTGATTAGGTGTATGTGCATCTGCTGAGTCATTTCGTTGCTGGTTTTGCAACGAAAAACAAACAATTGTGCGGTGGTATATCAGAAATTATTTCTTTCATTTAGAGAATTTGCGCTTAGAAATGTTATGGTAACGTAATGCAGACTAATTTCGAAGTAATAAGTAAACAGTAATGAGGAACCAGCCTTCTAACAGTAGCATACTTTTTCTTGAGATCACTTATTGGAACTGTTAATACAACAACAAGAATGATGACATTGAAACAGACTTGCAACAACGTCCTCTTGGTTAAATAATAAATAAAAGCAAGTGTACATCAACATATTTGTTTCACACATATACATATGTAATATATTACATGCATGGTTTGACACGACGGCCACACAACAACAACAACAACGGCCACTGACGTGAATTACGTTCCCGTAATTATCAATATTTATACAGAAAATCGCATAAATAAATAAGTGCATAAGCACTTTGAGTTATATATATCTTTGAGACGATATGTTTTAATTACTTAAGACGTCATTGCATAGTAAGACGCGTAGCTTCATTCAAAATAAACAAAAGCAATGAACTATAACAATAACAACATACGTGATACATTCTTTACGGCATATTACGATGCATTGATAAAGATACTCCCGAACGTTTTGGGGAGTTTTATCTATAATCATTTTTTTTATATTCATTTATTTACTTGTCTACAAATTTAACAATTAATCAGACTTAATATAGTCACGGTTTTACTGTACAGAAGCATACAAAGTGAACCGGCGCGTTTCGGTAATTAGCACCATTAGTTACTAGCGCCTTTTTGGACGGCCATAATCGTTTAAACTGTTAACGGTTAAGTTACTAGCTAGACCATCTAGGGAGCGATTTTTAATATTTTACACGATACGCTCTAATATAGCAACATACGATTTCTTACAAATATTCATAAAATTCATTTCAATCTCATACCTGCTAACATTGAAACTACGCTAAGTAGAATTTTCTCCACGCTCTGCACTGGACTCCAACGTTCAGCTGATAATTCGTAGCCCATTGGATCATCGCCAGGCGCATGCAATATTGATATACAAACGCGTCCATCAGCAAAAACTGTAAAACAAATGAATATGTCATTATCGAAAAAATATCTGTTAATTTGTTATCAAAATGTTATCGATGTATTATCGAAAGGGTAAAATTTTTTTTATTAAATGATAGCCGGGCAATTATTCTTTCTACTGTGGCAATGTTTTTTCGATAACAAATCGATATTTTTTCGATAAAAAGCGGCAACTTTTCGATAGCAAATTGATATTTTTTCAATAAAAAATTGTAACTCTTCTACAACAAATCTATATTTTTCGATAGGAAATCAATATTTTTCAACAACTTATCTATAACTTTTATCAATATTTTTTAATAACTAATCTGTAACTTTTTGATAACAATTCGATATTCATTTTTATATTTTTTCTTATACCGACATCTCTTCGAAAAATGTCGATAACAATCCGATAATAACGGCCCGATAGTTTTAAAATTTAGTTTTCCGAACCTTGCTAAATGATTCCGAAATAGTAACGATATGGTCCGAAATTGGTCTTACATAGTCCCGTGATTATTTCAAAATGGCTCCGAGATGATCCGAAGATATTTCTATAACGATCTCAAAACACCTTAACATATTTTGGATTTAACCTCGAAATAGTACCTAAATAACTCCGAAGTAATTTCAAAAATAATTTAAAAATTTAGTCTGGAAATAGTCCCTGCATGACCCCAAAAATTTAACGATCTCAGCGATAGTTAGAAAATATCTGTGATAAGCCGAACTAATTTTTCTGGCTAACCGTTAAATGCAATATCTGAAGGTGTTGCGAAAGCTTTGAACGTTAGAGCAGCTTCTCTGTGAGTCCCTGGGAGAAAATAAAACCACCTTTCCTCGGCAGTTGACTTTAAACTTATGAAGGTATTCCGGTTTTTACGCTACCAATTATCTGCCACCCTGAATTCAGAAGAATGGGAGCAATTAATACCCACGGAATTCGGCAGATAAATACACAAAACTAGAAATACAAAAATGGAACCCAAGGACAGTTGCGACAAACATTTGAGGACCCTGAAAAATAAATTTAACGCTTAAAGAACAAGGGCGTACCTGACAGCTTTACTTCATCCTTATTAAAGTTTCGTTTTACCCTTGGATGCCTTAATCCAGTGCCCATATTCATTTTATAGTCTCCGAAACTTGAGACAAAAGAGAAACATGCACAACGCCCACGGGTGTTATTCCTTTTTGTTTAGGAACTAACACCCACAGGCTTTACTTCTTTTCCAAAAAGGAAATAACGCCCATCAGGAAAAGGCCGTAACGCCCGCGGCAGTTATTTCTCTTTAGAAAAGGAATTAACACCCGCCTACAATAGGAAATAACGTCCGAGAGATTTACTTTTTTTCTAAAGGGAGATAAAGCCTTATAAGTTACTAAAAATAAATATATTGTATAATCTAATAAGTTAACGCCCGCAGGATATTATTGCACTGTACCGAAATTTCTGTGTATACAAAAATGTAAACTTAATTTGGGGATTACTTACTGTTAGGGTGAAACATGTCACAGGTAAATTTCATTTTTGGTGGGCTCAGCGGATAATCAGGCGGGAATATAAGACGCGCTGGAAAAACTCCACCTTCAAAACATGTACCTTCCGGTCCACTGTTTGATAAAAAGCAAATTTAATACACAAACAACAACAGATACAAGACATTACATATGCCAATTATGACAGCTTAGGCCAAGCAATATTTAAAGCAAAGCAAAGTGTAATTCTTGCTTTGATTTCGCATCTTTGCCATAAACTTACATATCTATATGCAAATTACGACTTACGCTATCAGCGCCTCCCATTCAAAAAAGTTGTCTTCGCTTACAGGTCCAGCTACGATACCCTCCGGCGGATCTAGTGTTAACTCTGAAATATAACAGGTAACAAGAAGAGTTTTAGCAGTTGTGAGGTATAGTAAAGAATTGCCGAAAATGTACATTGGATCCTGCAGAAGTGCCAACAGACAAATCAACACGTCATACATTTCGTAATGTATTCATTTTACATATTCATACTCACGTTTGTATTCCGCCATGAGCCTTCGCAACGCTGATCCGGCCATTAGTTAGCTTTTATTTTGATTTGGCAGCGAAAGCAGCACTTACGCAGTCCCGAAGTTTTCCACGCCTCCAAATCAGTCTTTTGCTGTAGTTGTTTTAGTTTTGGTGGCGGCCGGGACTTTTCGCGACGTACCTGTCAATTTAGATTTTTTATTTGGCCAACGCTTTGAATCAAATAAAACTTTTGCCACACATAAATTTTTTTGTTGTTTTGCGACTTTTTATGCAGATTTTCAGAGTAAAACTTTTTTATGGATGTTTTCCTGTTTTTTGTTTTGTCAGCGTTGACAGTGTCAACTTGACACATGTAAACATGACTGCCAGACTCGAAAATTTTTCGGACCTAAATATTTGAAAAAGAATCAAATGAAAAAATGGTCCGTTCATTGTGCAGTTTAGGGGCCCACCCTAAAATTGTGCGTTTTTATCGAGTGAGGTATCAAAAGACGCGTATTCACGCCTAGAGCAAGAATCCGAAAGCGGAAGTTAACTTTTTTTACACGTTTAAAAGTTATCCGCGAAAAACTCTTACATTGGGAACATCACGTCAGGTTGTAAGTTTAAGTTATGCGAGGGTTCTTTGTACCAGTTAACGACACCGATTTTTTGTAAACTTTCGACCAGATGTATTATTGTAAAAGTTTTTTTATTATTATAAAATTTAAAAAATTCCAAGATTAAGTGAAAAATCAAAAAGAAAACGTGTAAATGATTGCTTTTATGTCTGTAAGGTTGCTACATTCGTTTTGAGTTTACCGCGTTTACATGCGTAAATTTATACAAATCGTGTAAATGATTTTTCATTTACGCACTAGAGAAATTTATGCGTTTAATGATGCGCTTACTGGTTTCTGAAAATTTTCTACCATTTGCATACGCAGATCACACAAGAAGAAAATTGTTGGATTATGTGTTCCATTTTCTTCACGTTGGAGTACTCTAACAATACTCCTTTGCAATGCGTTTGCGGACCACCATCAGCCGATCATTACTCGTTTTTTAACGACCGTGATCACGACACGATGACGTTTGAACAGAGTTGCCAAAAGTAAAATATTGCATACAAATAACCGATAATAAAATTTTACTATGGGAACTCTGATAAAATGAAAACGCGCACTGGTTTTATGTATTCATACTATAGTATAGAGAAATATTAGTTTCTTTATTCACGCAAATGTTAAATAACATAAGAATATTTGTAGTATAAAATAGAGAAGTTGTATTTCCCCTCTTCATTTACTTTCATTTTAAATTAAATTCACTCCGATAATTCTTTCCGACGCAATTCCTCTTTAGTACTTTGGCATATGATCCTCTGTGTCTGCTCCATGGAGTACTACAGTGAAAGTACTTTGGAAAGTACTCTCACGTATGTACTCTATGGAATACTCACAAACAATGCGAGAGTGGGATCGCCTACTTCTCTCCTAGGACATCGCAATGTTAATTGGAGCACATTTTTGGTATGAATACAGATTAGTTTTGGAACACTCCTATACTCCTAAAGGAGTATTTGTTACACTATTTATAGGGTACTCGCGTTTTTTGAAGGGATGTAAACATTAGATCAGCTATTTTTTATGGGCAATTCATACGTCTTTTTCCTTTAGCTCTTGTTTTTTTTTCTTTCATTCGCTCAAGCAGTCAACTGTGACGTAGTTGCGCAGAACGAAGCAATTTTGAAGCCGTGAATACGCAATCTGGGTAGGTGATTTTTGATTTGCATATAGGCATCGCGAACAAAACTAAAGTCTGGTAATATCTATGAAATCAGGAAGCGGATGCTATCATTTTGCTGTTCTTGTCTTTGCTAATTGTCAACTATGGTGAAAACATACGCATTACCGTTCAGGCGCGCTTTACAGAAGCAACCGGTTCATGAAATTCTGTGAAAAAAGGAATAACAGCTAAAGTCTGTTTATCAAATGTTATTCCACACAGCATTTACAATGTTAAAATATTTACAATTTATTTAATAATTTTGGAAAAATTTAAACAACATTTTGCAGCAATGAGGGCAGTCCCCGCTTAATTCATACAAAATATTTACTGTTTTTAGACTTATTTTACATATACCGAGATTATCTTCATTTTCGTACTTAGCTCCTTATCGTTAATTATATAACTAGATTTCCCATACAAATTTTTTCCTTCGAGAATCGGTAATTATGATCAAATTTTAGAGATGCGGATTTTTTTCATAGAAAAAGTTCTACCTCTATACTTTAATCTCTAATTGGAATCACAAAATAAAAGAGAAACGTGAAAATTTGACAGAAAATAATCTAGTTCCCAGGGATGTAACATACATATGGGAACGTACCCAAATTACGTGACCCCTTTAGGGGGAGGGGGGACGGCTTTCTTTAGGTATTACACCTGGTCACAGGGGAGAGGGGAGGGATTGAGACTTTGTCACATAGTCAATAATCTCTATAAAATCTTGCATTTTTTTTGTGGAATTTAAGTCGCGTCAAAAATTTCCAGGAAGAATCGTCAGAAAAACGTGCACGGCTATGCAGTGGACGACGTGTCTGGCGTGCAACCTATGCAGATCCTCTCTTATGTATCGTGGAGCAAAGCGCGGAGTGGATAGACATCGAGGCTGTCGATGAGGAAAAAATAATCACGTCTGAGGAAACTCCTGATGCTACAGCTCCCATAATCTTGATGCTGGAAGCGTATGCGTATTCGTTAAAGTTGAATTAGACGAAAGAAATAAATAAAGGACAAGACTTTATAAATTAAGTTGTTGTTCAAATATGTTTTTAAATAGTTGTAGAAAATGGGACACGTAGTTTGGGTACGTTCCCATATGTACACACGTAGATTCTCATTTGGCGATTTATTGTGTAAACGTGGTCTTACTCTAATCAGAGAATTTACACTTAAGTACGTCGGCGTACTTACTTATTTAAAAAACTAATATTCATGAAAGGTTTTGTTTATACTTATATTATACTGAGTAGCTCCTCGTGGAGAACTGTCCTTGAGTCACTTACTCCAGGAAGGCTTCGAACCTAACCCCGGTCTTAGTAACTGGTACTGCTGCGTCTGCCGAAAAAAATATAAACACTTAAAATGGTCACACTTTTGTCTGTATGTCTCGTGCAAAGCGTAGTTTCACCGAAGAAAATGTCCTGGGCTAACTCCTAATACTCGTTTTCGACACTTTTTAATCATTTGTGGCTCTTTGCTGTTCACGCACAAGGGCGAGTTACGGCCGCTGTTAATGCTCTATTAGTAGTCATGATTTCCGTGGTACAGTTGTAACGATCATCATCAATGCAGGTCATTGTTGATTGTACGAACAGTAGAAATCCCGACTACCAGTCGTTACCAGGCCTCCTGGCCCCCACACCATATGCCAGCACAGAAGCTGCAGGACTGCGACTTCGAACTCATACCTTCGTCGACGTAATTTTCTTAGAAGCTTTAGGTGTAGCTCCGAAGACTTTATGATGGATATTTTTGTCGCGTTAAGCTGCTAAGCTACACCAGAAAAACACGTTGAAACGTGAGGGAGTAACTATTCGGCCAAGGATATCGCCATCGAAGTCGTAAACTGTCTCAGTAGATATTGGTGAAAATTATATAATCCTCGGCGCATCTACATAGGTTCAATTTTACAAGGACCCTGGAAAAACTTGTTCAGATGTAGGCCAACTTTAGCAGACGTTTGTGTTCGAAATATTCATTTCATTAGTCTTCTTTAAACCAAAACGATATTTTAGAATGAAAGTCGACCGATTTTAAATTGAAAGATTTTAGTGGTTATATATTCAGTCCAAACTGTTGTTTTCCGGCCTTATGATATAAAAGCTCTTTATGGATGACCGCGTTGCTTCCGATTTTCGATTAGTTCGACTGTCCACTATCTGGTCATTTGTTCGACTGTCTTGGAAAAGCTTTGGCTTTACCACTTTGAGTCGTCTTAGGATGGACAATGCATAACCTGGTAAATATATGTATGTGCCTACGTGTTCACATTTGTAATGGTAGCCGGAACGCGAAGGTGGTATTTAAACTATGTTGATAGGCTATAATCAATGTGCTTCACTCCAAGTGATAGGGCCGCGAACTATAAGAAACGTCAAACCGGAAGACTTGGTGTGGAATGATGAAGTGTGAATATCAAAATCAACATTCAGACGATATTTTATAGTTTCGCAAATAAATAACAGAGGTTTGAATATATTCCTAGTGATTTGTCAACCTTTCTCATACGTACATATACATTTTTTCAACTTAAGTATGATATGAGAATCTATTTAAGGGATTATTTAAATCACTGGAACCTACTAAAGGATTTTGCATCACCGATTTCACTTACTCTTTTGCCAATCGGGATATAGAACTCTTGAAAAAATCTGCACCTTTTATGGATAACTATCTTTTTTAGTAACTTGAGGACCATTTGAAAACATGTTCGACTTAGGTCATTTTATTTGAATTCATTGTTCTTTATTAAATATTATGCAAAGTGAGCATAGAAATTTATTATATAACTTTTCTTTTAGTGTTTTGGTGAATTGGGTGATGCAAAGTCCGTGTTAAGCTGGCATTGAAAGCGCCTGTTTTTTAACCCTTATTACACCCTTTACACCATAGTTCCAGACAGACCTCGAAAATCTCATAATCAATACCCACCACGATTTTTGCCATTCTGATCTACAGGCGGACATCAGGGGGGGGGGGGGGGGGCGATGCCGGCGGACCAAATAGAAGAAACGACGTTCTCCACGTTAAACGGGGACGCCCCATACGTATGATAGGAAGCTGACACAGTTCGCCAGACATTTCCATCGTGGGCGCAGGACTCGTAAACTGCGTCAACTTGCAGCCGATGGTAACATTGGCATCCGACCATCAACCCATACTCCTTTCGCCCTTTTAGCAATTTCGAAAAGGAAAGGGGGAAGATTACAAAACTTATACAGACAATCGCTTTCCTGCACTCCCTATCCCGACTGAAGCTTGTCAAGGAGTCCGCGTCGTCCGCGGGCTAGTTTCATTCTCGCCGGAAGAATCCCGGAAATCTGGACATATTTTCCAGAGGCCGCAACTCTAGCGCAAGAAAAATCAGACTAAGACAATGACAAAATATCCATCGCCTTCGGCGAGAAAGTGCTGTCAGATGCGAAAAAATGCGCGAGCGCTTTCTGCCGACAATATGTAATGCATTCTACGGTTGATAACGCCAGACGATAGGCCAGCAGGCGCGTTAACAAGCATAAACGCAGCGTGTCCCCAACTACCATCACCGCCAAAGAGGTTGAATATGCCATCGTTCATGCTAAAGCATCTAAAGCAGACGGCATAGCAATTCCGATGCTTAAAAAACTAGGCAAAGAGGGGTTTTTTAATTATCTAGTGCATGTCTTCAACCTATCCCTGTCCACCTGGAAAATGGCCAGGGTGGTTCCGATATTAAAGCCAGGAAAACTAGCTTACGTAGGAGAATCTTATCGTCCGATATCTATCCTATCGCCAGTAGCCAAGACACTTGAAGCTGTTCTGCGTTCCTATTTAACTGCAAACATTCGTCTTGCCAATCTGCAACATGGCTTTCGAAACGCCATTATCACGAAGACAAATTGAGGATTTAATCAAAAACCCCACCACAGGACAGTACTCGTTGGGCTAGCCTATCAAAAGTTTTTGATACGGTCAACCATGGCACTTTACTGCAAGACTTGGAAGGATTCTCCCTTCCTCCAAGTCTCAAAAGGTGGACGCAAATTATCTATCTGGTCGGCAAGCATCAGTGTAATTCAGGAACATAACATCTAAATCCAGAACAATTAAACAAGGGGTACCACAGGGTGGTGTCCTATCCCCTCTTTTGTTTAACTTCTGCAATAATGATCACTGGTCCAGGCCCACACATCGATGAGCTTTGTAATAAAATAAACAGCTATTTCCCACATCTCTCCTTCTGACATTGTCACCAACCAAATCATCGGTGACCTTATTTACAACATTGACACGGCAAATGTCGACCATATTGGATACCCACGTCGATGGCATTACGCTACCGAATGTAGTACACTGGAAATTATTGGGGTAAAGACAAAGAAACGATCATTACCACTTACAAAGCAATTGGCCGGCCGATTGCATGCTACGCTTCCCCAAAATGTCGCCAAGCCCAAAGGCTACTAATTGAAAGAAAATACAGGCCTGCCAAAACACCACTCTCAGAACCACTACGGGCTGTCTTCTTGTATCCCCAGAACACCACCCACACAATGAGGCGAGACAACACCTTATTAGGAGGAGAAATGAAATGTTGAACAAACAGTTTTTGTTGAATACCCAAAAACCTGGGCATCCCAACAGTCATATGATTGAGGAGGCTACGCCTCCAAGGGGCTTTAGAAGTCATCTTCGTAAGCATTATGCGGAAATACGGAAACTGAGAACACAGCAGTATGAAGTAAAAAAAATCAACAGGTCCTCAATGATATCCACAAATAGGCGCCGGACCTCTATGCTAGGAATTGCCCGGCGAACTCAGTTCTTAAAGAAAAATATCAAGAACTCATAGAAGAGGAACGCACTTTCCCCATGGAGACGCGCGTCCTCTAGCTCAACTTCGATCTTCGTACTGTAACAGGTTAAACTCTTACCTATCCAGAATCAAGCGCTTGCAATCTGGAACCAATGCCTCTAAAACCTCTCTCACTATGGTCCACCCCTGTTGAAACAGCAAATCTCTTTGGACTCCCGTTAGAGGATATTGATGACAATTTGTGATCGGTCGCGCCGATTGGATGGGGCGAAGCACTGCTACAACAACAACAGAACATTCTTCATTTGGGGACTAGCAGTTTTTGATTACCGCATATCCACATCTTATGAAGCAGAACATCGTGAATGCGGACCTTAAGCTGCTCTGACAACTAGTCGGGCAATATGGAGCTCGGCGAGGCCCTCAGCCCATGGGTACGGTGTATACCATAGTGTTGGGATAACCCATGAGGGTTCCGACAACTTGTTTGACGAGAAACAAGCATTTGTGCGCCAGAGTGACTATCCGCCGTTAATGTGACTACTCAAATAGGCCAAGACCTTCAGGCTGTATTAGTTCAACGAAGATTGTAGGCATGTGTTGCTCCAATAATGTTTTGGTGTGAATTCGGTTCGAGAAAGCACAACAGCCGTTTTTTCTTCTTACTTCGGTTTAGTTAATAGGTCTCAGGACACTAGGACCTGTACTACTAACATATGTACTTAATTCCGCTTTTGTTTTTGTAAAACGATAACTTACATTTTTACATGTTCCAGTTTTAAAAACAAAGACAAAGCGTTACTACCCAGTAGGCAGATTCCAGCAGGTCTCCACCTCATTGTTTACTTCCTCTCCGTCGCTTTCAATATGGACGGCGAATATAAACGAGAAATTAATGCAATCACTGAACTTAAAAAAAAACGACAAACAAATAAATAAATAAATACTCAAAACATATGACAATAAATGCAATGAATGCCACAGCGGATGCAGATTTCACCGAATTTCGGAGGGGAGGGGCTCATTGACTGGATGCATAGCGCATCAGGAGACATGTTCGCCCGGCAGGTGCTGCGATTGTTCCCAGTCGGTTACTGTTTTCTGCCACATTGACTGTCACGAAGGTATTGTTTGAATGCCAATTGTTGTGGTCACTATGGAAATTATGAACAAATAAATGGATTTATTTCACTGCCGTTGTGCAATCGAGGGAGCGGGGGTTGGAAATAAATGCATTTAAGTGCTTACAGTGAAAATTTAAATAAATATGCATATATACGCACACAAACATACACACACACACGCGTGTGTGCCACATAAATGCATTAAAGCATCATTGCATTTGTTGAGCGGAACCGGAAGCCTCGGATGTGTTTTACACCACTGCAGGACGTTCAGGTGCTCCAGCGGCAAGCGTGTCTGATAAGAGTTTGTCGGTGTTTATTATCATTGAAATTGCCGTTTTGATCGGCTTTTCTGTAATTTAACAAAACAATTGTAATTGAGTTTATTAAATTAAAAATGTGCAATTCAAAATTTCACCCGAGTGACCAATTTACTGGCGCTTGGGATTGCAATTACAATGCCCGTTGCTTTGGAGGACTGCAGTTTGTTGGAGTACTTTGGTGTTGGCAGATGATGGCGGCCAATGTTTTGTGGTGTTTTTTCGTTTTTAGTTGCTAATTAATGTAAAACGTTTTTGAATTATTTTTCGATTTCGTAAACATAACTCGTTAAGCCAAATTCGTTTTGCTGAGCATTGCCCGGGGTGTTAATTAAAAAATGTTATACAGCGCTCTAGAACAAGGTATAACGCAGGGCTCCGAAATATTTATCTGCATATTCACGCACGTACTTTAATGAGTTTATGCACGATAGTGACTATTTGGAATTAGTCACTATTTGTATTTGCAATTATCTTTGTGCGTTAATATTTTTTGCAGAACCTCAATTGTACGGCTATACAATACCTTTTCCAAGCCGAGCATACTCAGAAAATAGAGTACAGTACTTGGTTTCATGCAGTGTATACATGTGTTTACGTTCAAACTGGAATAAGTCACTATTTTGAGTGTTTTTCTCGTAATGCAATCACAGTCGAAAAGGATATGCTTTGCAGTCTCATCCGCGTTGTCGCAGAACCGGCAGATGCTGGTGGCACAGATGCCCAGCTTTGCATCTGACTTTTGAGTCTTCAGTGACTTGTTAGTACCCCTGTTAGCATTCGTTATTCACTTTTGGAGAGCTTTATAGTAGCTCTGTACTGCTTGATGTTGTATCCCCCTAGAAATAGCTTTGCGTCACGCAGCCCACCGCTTTGGTTCCAGTGTTGACTCCTCAGGTATGCCTCTTTCCTCCTGAGCTGATCCTTTATTGTGTGAGTTCCTGTTGCTATAGGTTTAGGCGAATACTTCCGCCTGAAAAATGCCTGTGAATCGTCTCGTCGGTATGGACATTCTTCTTCTACCTCTTTCTAGGTCTATTTAAAACCTCTTTTAAAACTTTTAAACCTTGACAATATCGTCCCTTGGATGAGTGGAAGTAGCTCCGACACCCCTGTTGCAGGATCGAATTACCTTGTTACTGCCGCACCCTTCATTAGCTATATTCGCCAGGGTGCGACGTGTTGTCTGTTCTACTACTATGTGTAGCGGGGTCACCTCGAGTAGCACCTCTTTCGCCGCAGTTGAGCACGAGCGCAATACCACCATGAAGCGTCTGCACACCATTATTGCTGTTGTAGCCTTGGTTGTAACGTTGTCTATATGTTTCCTCCTTAGTAACTTGGAGTCGAAATTTACCCAGAGATACTTGACTTCAGCCACTGTCCCCAACGATCATCACATGAATTTATACCCTTTTTGAGATGTTAAGTCCTATTTTTGCACACCAATTCTTCTTCAACCTTAGTGCTCTCTGAGATATAGCACACAGACAGCTTTCAAATTTACCCTTTCAAATACGACGTCCGCATATCCTTGGCATCGGAGACAATTGTCTGACAGTAGTTGCAGGAGCTCTTGGACCACCATTAGGGGCGACAAGACAGTCTGTGGACAGTCTTTTGTTGTCTTGATTTGCACTGTGTCCTCTCTAGGACTGGCAAAAATTTCCAATTTAGAAGCAGTGCCGTTTACTTATATGTGTCCACGCATGGCGGTCTCTACGCGTCCTGAAAATGCTCGCGTATCACATTCTAGAAGCCTCATCTAATCTATTGACAGTTCGTTTAAGGCTCGTTTCGGGATTGTTTAAAGAATTTAAATGGGACAAGTCTGTGATTATTCGGCACTGTTTCCAAACGCATTTGAGCATTATTTAAGGGATCTCTTCCGAACTGTTTTTAGACCATTGCAGAACCGTGCCCGGATCATTATACTAAGCGTGCTTTGCACACAGAGTATATTAACTTTGATTGGTTAACGGTTGGTTGCACAGGTATAAAGGAAACGAGATAGATATGGACTTCCATATAACAAAATCTACAGTATCGAACAAAAACTTCACTAAGCCATGTCCGTCCGTCCGTCCGTTAACACGACAACTTCACCATATTCGGTATAGGGGCTTATCTGGACCCTGAATAGAACGGTAATGAAAATGAGCGAAATCGGACCATAACCACGCCCACTTTTTCGATATCAAAAATTTAGAAAAATGGAAAAAATGAGATAATTCAAAAACGAATACCGCTAAGCTTATGAAATTTGGTAGGTGGATTGGAATATGGGCGTGGTACCACCCACATTTAAAAGAAAAAAAAATTGGAAGTTTAACAAGCCGTTAAAGATATTACATTGAAATTTGGAAGATACGCTATCCTTGCCAAATAATATAGATTGAGTAAAGACAATCGTCGTGGACGAATAAAATTAGCTATATCTTTACAAAAAAAAGCTCTATATATCAGTGGTGTTTCATTTCGAAAGTGGAATTATAGCAAGAAAAAACAAAGAGTTAAAATTTATCAAAATGGGCGTGGCACCGCTACTTTTTTGACCAACCAATTTTCTATGTTTCGGGAGCCATAACTCGAAGAAAAATTAACGGATCGTATTAAGATTGGGTGCACATATTTTCTTTATAGCAGGAAAATTTTTAGTAAAAATGGACGGGATCGGTTAAAGACCACGCCCACTTCTATATATAAAAGATGTTTAAAAGGGTTGTTGTTTTTGTTGCTGTTGTAGCAATAAGGTTTCTCTCCGAAGGCTTTGGGGAGTGTTATCGATGTGATGGTCCTTTGACGGATACAGATCCGGTACGCTCCGGTAACACGGCACCATTAAGGTGCTAGCGGCACCATCTCGGGAATGATTTATATGCCCAATTTAAACCTTCAGACCATCCCTTCCTTCCCACCCTCAAGTTCCATGAGGAGCTTGGGGTCGCCAGAGCCTCGCCTGTTAGTCAAACAGGATTCGCCGCGGATAGGTGAGGTTGACAATTGGGTTTGGAGAAGCTATATATTGCCCTGGCAACCTGAAAGGGTTACACAGCCCCTTGAATCTGGTATTTAAAAGGGTCGCAGACTAGAATAATAAGCTACATATATACATACATATAATGATACTTCACTTACTAAGATTTGTTGCAAGAGGAAATCGGGAGACATTTTTTTAATGGGCGGTGCCATGCCCCTATTCCGATCAAGCATTTCACAACATTTCTAGAGCCACAAAAAAAAAAAAAAAAAAAAATCCCTTTTAGCAAATTTCGAAAAAGTAATAATACCTGAAACGAACTGTATAATTGAACCTCACGCTGAGTATATAATGTTCGGTTATACTTGAGCTTAGACACCCTTACTTGTTTGTAACTATCTCCGAAACAGAAATACATATATTTGAACGCATTTTTTTGGGTCCCGCAATACGTCACTAAAAACTGCTTTTTAGTTTTTAATGTACATTATTCATATTTATTAGATTTTTTTATTTTTGATTCAGACATTAAACATTTTGAATTTCTTTTTCGAGGTTGTAATCTCCATTTGATTACTTAATTATATTAACATAAAATACAATTATTTGCGCTTTAATTCAGTAGAAGGGGCGTCAAACTATTGATAATCTCACCAACGATAGTTTTCTGAAAATTATTAATATCCAAGGTAGTAATGTTTTAATTAATTTGCATCAATAGTAAGGGAACGTACCCAAACTACGTGACCCATTTTCTACAACTTTATTTGATTTATATTTGTTTTTATTAATTCGGCACCCGAAGCGTTACGCGAAGCGTGCGTGCATACACATAATTTAAGAAAAAATGTATTTAAAAACATATTTGAACAACAACTTAATTTATAAAGTCTTTTTCTTTTTTATTTATTTTTTTCATCTAATTCAACTTTGACGAATACGCTTCCAGCATCAAGCCACTGGGATACATCGTAGATTATGGGAGCAGTAGCATCAGGAGTTTCCTCAGACGTGATTATTTTTTTCTCGTCGACAGCGTCTATGTCTATCCACTCCGCGCTTTGCTCCACGATACATACGCGCTCTTTTGGTCTCCTGGAGAGGACTGCAGAGGTCGCACGCGAGACACGTCGTCAACTGCATTACCGTGTACGTTTTTCTGATGATTTTCTGAAATTTTTGACGCGAAATAAACTCCACAAAAAAAATGGAAGATTTTCTAGAGATTATTGACTACGTGACAAAGTCTCAATCCCTCCCCTCCCCCTGTGACCAGGTGTAATACCTAAAGACACCCCCCCTCCCCCCTAAAGGGGTCACGTAATTTGGGTGCGTTCCCTAAATGGTCGTATAAAACTGTCGATATTTGTCATAATAAAAGAAAGCTTGAACAATGAAATTATAGTTTGTCATAATTATGTCGATAATTATCGATCGTACCGTAACTGCCCTCAAAAGTTTGACACCTCTAGTAAGTAGAGTGGCCTTTTACGATTTTATAAATCGCACTTTTCTTAAAATTTCTAGTAATTAACATTTCCAAAACTGTGCAAATTTTTACCCGCATGCTTATGTTTATATAATATTTATTGCTTTGAAATTTAAAAATCAAATTAAAGAAAAGTACAAAGAATAAAAAATTAAAAAATATAAAAAAAAAATGTTTTGAATAAATTATAAATTAATTTTTATTTGTACATACAAAAAAGCTTATTGGTTTAACATTCTAAATACAATTGTTTTTGTTTTACCGGCCTCTTGATAAAGGAATCCAAGATCGAATTCCAGCTCAAGGGGTATAACAATAATTTTTAGGATAATTATTGTTTTTTTTTTTTAATGTTTCTATAATATAAATATTATTATTCCAATATTAATTATAGAAAAATTAAAAAAAAACAATAATTATCATAAAATTTATTGTTATTGGCTCGAATTCGAACCTGGTATTTTAAATACAGTTAGCGCTACACGGCTAAAACCGATGTTGGTTTTGTTTTTTATATTTTACATTGAGCTCTATTGAAGTTTAAAATTTTTTTTTTTGGAGTTTTAAATGCACACTTATGTATATTTCTAAAATTTTAATTAAAACTATTTCTTTAAAAATATTTCTTATTTCTTTTATGTATATATTTTTTCATTGTTACTTTAAAGTATTTTGTAAGTACATAATTTTATCTCAATATTTAATACTTTTATTGTGCATTGTATTTGTTTAACAATATTGCTTTATCGTACGAGTATTTTTGATTGTTGTTTGCCATAAGTATGTATGTATAATTGAATAATTAATTTTGTAGAATATGTATTTCAGTTATGTGTAATGTTTAACCTCTTATTTTATTGTTATTTTATGTATTTTATTGGCTCATAGTTTATTGTTCCAGTTCTATTTGCTAATTCACACATTTAACACTATATTTTAAAAACATGTGTGTATGTACATAAGTGCGTATGTTTGTATGTATGTACAGCAGCGTTCAGATACTTAGCAGTGATAATTTTTATTAAATTTCGCCAATTAAATTTTTTTCTCTCGGTAATTGGAGTTTTACGGCCGACCAAAAGGTTTCGCTTAATTCTTTCCATATTCGTTAGGGAAAAATTCTATGAATTACGTAACTGAAACTATGCAGACCAAGCTCAATAATTAATTTAGGCTGTGTGCGAGTTGACCTAAATTTCTACCTAAATAGAGAAAAAATCTAAATTACTGGAAACTGTCGGCAAGGCAGTGCAAAATAAAAATTTAGAATTTTTATGAACATACTTATCAACCTAAATTCAAATGTCAAATTTCCAAAACAAAAATATTAATTTTTCAATATTGTATATGCAAATAAATGGCTCTTGTCCATGCAATTTAAGTAAATCATAGATCATAGAGCGATGATCCCTGCTGCGATTAAGGTCCGATCGAAGTGATGGTGAGCTCAATTTTGTTCAATCTGATGTTGGCGACACATGAATTGGATCCTTCTCAAATATGGACCACAATCTGAACATATTTGGCAGCCAAGTGCACTAATTGGCATAATGAAGTTATTGGAGGCGTACCAACATCACAGTATTGAATTCGAGATTGTGGAAAAGGCCATTGTGCACGTGCTCCACTATGTCCGAAAAAAGCCTTATAAAACGGAGCCACTGCATTTTCTTGAACTGCTATCTTGGGATAGGTACTTACCGCGGAACCTAATTGACCTCTGTTCTTTTTAAGCGTGAAAACGCATCAAAAATACCAAATTTCCCGTTTTATTATTTTCTTTGCAGAAATAAACAATTTAGGGTTTCAAATCAACTCACACAGTTTTGACAGCTTTTTCCTAAATTATTGCAGTGCTGGAAAGTTCCAGTGGTATATTAGTTTAGGTACCTAAAATTTAGGAGAACTCGCACCCAGCCTTAATAATTTTACGAAAATTTCGGCCATTTTATTTGATTTTTTTTAGTATGCAGTTTATTAGCCCAATTAGTTTTAGTCTCACAAAGTACAAGTTATAGGCCTTTCTAAATTCGCATTGATTTTTACAACTTTTCTTCCGAAGGGTGTTTCAGATTTTCTTCAATTAAAAAAAAAAATTGCACCCCTTTTTTTAAATATAGGAAATAAAAAAAGACCCCGATCGACAAAATTTGAGAAACATTACCATAGCTATTTTTCTGCTCGCTGCTGTATGTAGGTAGCTAGACTAAGTTTCTGGTTTTATATATCTATTTATTTAATAAGATCTGCAAATAATTGGACTAAATATTAAATAATAAAATGTTTGAGTATGTATTAATACATTTATGTATGTAAATATGTATGCATTTACATAGATATGGCAAAATATATGGCATGAAATCTTGTTGCATGTAAGATTGGGGTCTTCCATGGCAACTCAACCTAGCAAAAGGGAATTACATATCTAATTAAATAATTTGAACATTATATAGCCCATTCTTACCCGATTAAAAAAATGGAAGTGATTATTAGTCCCTAAATTTTTTTCGTCGTCCAGAGTGAAGTAAAATAAAGAAAGGGAGCAAAAAATAAATGGAATAAAAATTAAATCAAAAATTATTTTTACAAAATTTTCTGAACGAATTGGGACAGTCTAGCAGCATAAGATTAAAATTCGTGTTTCCGAGAATAGTGTTTTTGAGAACTTTTAGTAAAAATCGAAAAATACAAAAAGTTTCAAAATCCATATTTTGACTTTGTCATAAAAAACAGTCTCAGTGAATTATATAAAATATTAACTAAAAAAAAATTCCAAAATTTTTAAAGAATAATAATTAATTTGTTTATTGGCCGTTAATGAATAAATATATATATTTTCTGTTGGTGAGCTCTAGGCCTCTTTTAAATAAAACAACTCGGTTTGTTGCTTGTATGTATTTAATTATTCGATATTTCGATCTCAATCTGAGATCATCATCAGGACTGTAATAAATGTGTGTTTTTATTGTTTTTTATTACAGTCCTGATGATGATCTCAGATTGAGATCGAAATATCGAATAATTAAATACATACAAGCAACAAACCGAGTTGTTTTATTTAAAAGTGGCCTAGAGCTCACCAACAGAAAATATATATATTTAAAGAATAATATTATCCAAATGACTTAAAAAACTTTAGAGCTCTTTGTCCGAATTTCACCAAAATGGGTAAGGCAAAGTCTATTGGTAGGTGAGTTGGCCTGGAAAGCCCCTTATGTACTACAACGTTTCAAGAAAATCACAATTTTAAAAATTTTGGAGAAACTGCTAAAGGCTTTAGCGATGGTTCAACACCTTCTTTAATTTAAGTTTAAATTTTTAACTAAATACGTCTTCAATAAAAGTTTCTCATATTTTCTATAAAGGGTAATGGCTAAAACGTTGTCATTGCGCTTGACCTTTTGAACATAAATGATTTAATGCCTTCTTTCATTGCTGAAATAACAACTCAACGTCGAAATAAGCTGAAAATGATACAAAAACTGTGATCTGTTCTAAAACAAAAGGTTCTGCAAAGTAATGATTGGCACTTGCAATATTTATCGCGATTACCTTTCAAAAAGCGGGCAAAGTGTTTGAATCCCAATACTGATATTTTCACAGTCCTGATGCTGTTCCATTGTAGTAGAAAGAGCTCAAAGAGTTAAGGATATTGGCGAAAAAAATCTGCTCAAAACTAGCAATAATGAGAATACTAGAAACTAATTCGCGCTGCGAATGAAGTTTTTTTTTATATAATCATTACACCAATACCTAACGGAAACTACGAGGCTGATTAAAATTTTGAAAATGGACCAAACAGCGAAACGCGAGTGAGTCTTTGATTCCCGGCAAATGAGACGACTATTACAAATTCAACTCCCCGGATAATTAGGGAACGAAAATGTGAGAATAACAAATTCAAGGAACACCTTTTTTTGTAGCTAGGCAGGTTTACACCAGTCGGTTCAGATGGTGCAGACCTTCTCTAAGGTGTTGAGCAAAAATCTTGTGAGCCAGATTTGCAGAATCCAGTCGGTCGAATTGTTGTGGCCATCTCGAAACAAAAATTCACCTTGGACATCGTTGTAGGACTGGCAAATTTTATTAGTATGCATAGATCGCCTTTTAGGAATTTGATTTGGATTCATTCAATGCTGGCTCAGAGAGTCAGCGCAGTACATTTCTCCCCTTATTTGATGCTGGACAATCGTCTTACTTCTAGTGGTTATCAATGGATCGAATATCTATACCGCGCAGCATTTTGTGGGAAGGTGCTCACTACTTCGAATGAGATTGATATCAGCTGTAATGCGGATTCCCGGAAAATTACCTAGAAAAATTATTTAATGTTGAGTTCCATGAAGCACAATGTTAGTTTAATATCAGTACTGAGTCCTGTCGCACACGTTCAACTGACTTTTGGTAAGGTGGTGGAGTATTTAAGGCTATTAAATGAACGGTGGATAGCTGATCAGAAACCTCGCGAATATTTCACTGGGAATCATCGAGAAACTACTAGGTTTCTGCTCTCATTTCCCTTTTAGCTATTTTCCGTGTTGGTGCGTAATTCCGCTTGAATTATATGTGGAAATACATATGTATTAGGATACAGGCCCCTGAGTTCTTTGATATCCGGAACATTTTATTTATTCGTAAATCGGGTAGATCCAAAATAGGACACGAGTCCTGAGTTTTATTTTCTGCATGCGTTGTTTGCTTAGTACTGACAAATAAAGAAAAACTGCTATTGATTTGGATTGATTTACTATTAGCCTTTCCTTAGATTCCGATAAGATCTTTCCACCATGCCACTTAATCAAAAAATCCTTCCCTTACATTTAATCTGACCGAAAGTATGGTGCCAGCATGGTGGAATAACCAGGTGAAGTAAGCCGTCAATTGTCTCGCTCTAAATTCTTCTTTGTTCTGTCATTCGGCTATCTGAAAAAATTTCACCAATGTTGTCCCCGAAAAAATGTTACTTTTTGCATTTTAAAATATGCCACTTTTAGTATTTTTTTCACATAGCTATTAGGTGAATATCGATGGACCTTTACTGGATTTAATTACAGAAATTCATCACTTAGGGTATCTTTGGGGTTGGCTTCCATAAGTAAGGCCTAGTACTTCCATATTTTTTATATTATCATTATATACATGTATAGTTTGTTCCCAAAAAATTGAAGCAGGTCTTAAAACAAACTATTTGTATTCACGTCATATTCAACCAAGGATCTTCCCCTGTACAGTACTACTGAAGATTTTCGAAGAATGTTTTTCTCATTCCTACAAGAACTCCAAAATTGTCATATTACACCTTATTTTGAAAAAACTTCGCCTAAACAGTGGTATTCTAAATATAAAAAAAATTGTAACTCACTGTTGTTGTTTGGACCTAAAAATCAGAACACTAAGATGAGAGGAATGTTACACTTAAGGATTGTAATTTGGAATATATGGATCCAGAGCTCGCTTCGGACCAGCATCTTATGGTTCTAGGCCGAATACCGAATTTTTTATTTTTATTTGATCCTAAAAGTAATGTTAACTCGCACTGGTCCTTTGTATTCAATTTCGCATTTGTTGTTAGGTGGCACTGATATGCTGAAAAAAGCAATTCTATAATGGCTTTCTTAGCAAGCTATTTATTTTTCCACTCCTATTTTTTCAAAGCGGGTAAAAATTTTACCCTCTTCTGACCGTGAAAATACATCACTACTGTTTCAGATAGCGTACATCTTCTGTCTCTTTTTATTTACTTCACCTGGTGATTCCACCATGGGTGCCAGGCCTTTTATAAGACTTATTTTGATAGTAAGAAAACGGATATGAAAATCAAAACATTCTTATTTAATTATCGAAATGACTGCGGCTTGTTTTTGATTTAAAATATTAATAATTCGGTTTTAGTCCTTTATTTACTCAAGTAACAGGTAGATACCGGGTAATCTAGCATCATTCAGAGAAAATGGGAGACAGTCACGCAAAGCGGCGGTCAGTCAGAGCGGAACATTTGATAGCCAAACTTGTACCAACAGAGCGGCAACTATTTGAGAACCATATACGACTGCACCAGCTAAGCACGCGTTCAAAACGTCTGCAAAGGGGGTATTTGCCATTTCGTAAGGCATCATAATGTTAAAAGTGTTAGCTGAAAGCATTGCGCGGGGACATAGTTAGAACTAGTACCGTCTCTTAATGCGATAGTTCTGCTCTTGTTCGGAAGTAGTGCAATTCACTACAGAATATTATCAACATTAATTCGAAATATCATTGCCTTTAGTACACTAACTTGCCAATCTAATAAAACCGCACTGCGTCTTTTTAGCGCACGCAAACAACCGGCGTTTTTTGCCCTAACCGAAATAAGTATGCGTTGCGATAATGTAAAACACATATGCAAAAGTCAAATCTAAATGTCACACAGAACAAAAATTGAAAATCTAGTTAGGTTTTCACGCAGCAAATTCAATTTCGGTTGCTCTCATACAAGTTGTATGTGCATGAGACATTTTTGATAGAAAATGACTTGCGTGCGTTTATATTAGGTTGGCTAGTAAGGTGCAAAGTTTGTCTCAATTTGAATAAGAATGTGATAATTTTAGAAAAAACTGCTGAGCTTTGCTAAGTTTTTCAGAGAGACAAAAAATTTTATTTTACCAAAAATTCTTTGTGGAAATTAAAAAAAAAAAAAAAAACCGGCCCGTCGTTCTGTTGTTTGTGAGTGTACCTAGCATGTAGTAGCAATATAGAATTAGTACATATATGTATTTCATTAACTATTTTGAAACTTGTGTGTTAGCATAACAAAGTTCAAGTTTGGAGTCCCTAGAAATGACAGTTGATTTAAAAGAAACTTGTAGCTTTAGAGCTTCCTTGTTATCTGCTATCTCTTTCCTTTACAGCACAGATAGTGGAGTTTTTTTTTCAAATATCGACAACTAAATTCTTATTTTTAATTTTCGATATTTAAAAAAAATCATTCATGATTAGAGATGTGAGACTAGAGAGTGTTTACCATTTTTATGGGTAAATGCAAGGAAAATACCTGGAATATTAATTTTGTGTATCTTTTTTGGATATTTAAAAATAATTTGAATCGAGGCTCAACAATAAATACGATATGACTCCTAGCAGGCGCATAACCAGCTCATATTTTACCGCTAATATGAATCCTGCACAGGCCTCTTTCCGATGTTATTAATGAGCCTTATTGGCCTCATAAACTGTTTATTTTGAGTTCTATAATGACAAAATTCAGGGCATTTAGGAAGTATTATTGACACATGGGCAAATTCAAATTTTTGCAACGGCATGCATTATTGGGTAAAGAAAAAAAGGAAAACGCTGGATTACAGATTAAAACTAATTCAACCGATAGCAATGGATAACTACCCAACAGTTTAGTACATTTTGCATTTTGGATTGAATTTGTGTATTTCTTTCCCAAATTTTCTAAAATATAATTTTTACCCCTCTTTTGGGTAAATATTTGGACATTTACCCATTTTTACCATATATTACCAATTTACCAGGTATTTGCCATTTGGGTATTTACTCTTTTCCCATCTCTATTCATGAATAATTTCTTTTTACATGGAAGAAAATCTGAGACACCCTTCGGAAAAAAATTGTCAAAAATTTTGGGAGACCTATAACCTCCGAAATGGTGTATAGGATTAATGAAAAGTGTGAACTAAGGACAACGCGTACCCACTAGATACATAATATAATATTATTATTTTTTAAATAGTTGGATAGCATAATTTTTATCGCTTGAACGAAAATATTTATTGATCCGTAATCGTATCTTACGATTCCATAGCTGCATAGTCGAACAAATTCAGAGCACTCTCAATAAGTAGTTCAACATTTTCGTAAAATCCTCTCAAACTTGCGAATTTTTATCGAAAACGTTTTGAGTTTAGTTTGCATAGTTTCAGCTAACTTAAAATTTAGCTGGCATACAATATCGAAAAGAAAAAATGTGAAGAATTTAATTGACGAAATTTGGGAAAAAATTGACATTTGCGCTTTCTTAGTTCGCTGCTGCATGTTCAAAGGATCTACCTTTACGAAAAAATAGTTTGAATCATATTATTTTTTTTACTTTTGGGATGTAAGGCAAGCCCTACCGCGGTGGCATATATCATACAAAGCTTTAATATTTAACAAAGATTTTGAGATTAATTTTACAGTTTAAGGAAATGTTATAGCGTTCTTCATACAAAATACTTAACTAGAATAGGTCTTAAAAATAAAAAATAAAAACTTATGCGTACAAATAAATAAAAACATAAATTGAAAAAAAAAACCTATAAAATAGCTCACATAAGATATTGCCACTTTTCATATACTCAATAATAAAAAAAACTTATGTTAATTGTTTTTACACAGCGAAAAATTATCAGTTACATACAAATGCATATGATTAAATACGTATATAAATATTTTTGCAAAAAACTTTATTAAATTTTGAATGCATTTAAGTAATTAAGCCTTAATTATGCCAGATTATTTAAAACTATTACTATAAATACAAATTTGTATGCTTAAAATATTTGTGTGCAAGGAAGTGTGAGTGTTCTCAATTAGTATTAATATTATTTTTATTATTGTAAAAATTTACTGACACGTTCGCGCACGTCTTTGGAAACGTTTCATACGTCGATACCACTCATCCTTCCACTCGATCACAACGGAGCGCGGCCCGATACCAAGATAGCCGGGTGGCGATTCCGAATCTTTGCCCAGTATCAGATAAGAGCTGTGAATGAGATGAAAGCAAAAATATTTAATTAGAAATGTTATTCATTATGAATATTAAAATAGTAAAAGGGACACCACCACAGCAATTGCTTTAAATATATAAAATAATTAGGAAAAAATATTCACTTTAAAATTTTATGCGAAAAGTATTGGTACTTTTTTACTGCTTCTGTAATGGTATGCAAAAATGATGTAAAAAAGGGTAGGAAAGACAAAGTTGGAACGAAAAGTACTAAAGAGATATGTAGAACGAAACGGATCGGAAGGTAGTGGGAAGACGGAAATGTTAAGGGAACAGAACTACGGGTAAGAGTAAATGAAATTGTTGGTGAAAAGTAGGAATAAAAGGTTATCAGGAAGTGTAAGAATAGCATTAACATAAGAATAAGAGCACTAGTGACAGTGAGACTAAGCTATGAGAAGAGTAGCAAAAGAAATAAAAAAGGGCGTAGATTTACTGGAAAGAAAGAAGTTGAAAATACGCAGAGGGGAGAGAAAATAAGAAAGGAAGATGAAGAGATTAAGACAGAGGATAGGTAGGTGGAGAGATAGAGAAAGTTCTAGGATTTTGTCTTTAGTTTCCATGGTTAGGCTGCACTGCTTCAAATAAAGATCTTCAGGTAAATCTAGAAGTTCTATTTTTTTTAAAACCAGGGCTATAAAGCCTCTGCCGCTATATATTTTTCGCTCCCTCGGTTAAACGTTGTCATTTTTTCTCTGGCTCTTATTTCATCTTCAAAGATAATTAACCGGTCGGAAAAAGGAAATACAGACCGCGGTCGTTCTATTCTGTACGTTGTTTCATATTTCAGAAAGGTGTACAGGTTTTGAAAAAAATTGAAACCGATCCTAGCCTATAGGTAGAGATAGAGTTATTCCGGGTTATCAGTTGATGTCTTATGATATTTTAAAATTAAATTTAAGTTTGTACCGGGAACTTTTTTTGAATGCCAAATTCTTATAACTTCAAAAACTTGCAACCAGAAAAAAATGGCGCCCAACGTGGGGCTCACAATTCTGGCATTGAATGCGGAATAGGAGAGTACACTCAGAATAACTTTGATGTCTGATAATTAGTGGTGCGGAATGGAAAGAATGGCAGGAACGAACACTGATATATTTATGTAGTGAAAATATCACTAGACTAAATATCTAGTGCTATTGAAAACCCGTAGTCATAATGAAGTCCATTGCCTGATAATTTCGTATCAGTGGAATTAATATCACAAGACAGGCCCACTAACACACTAAGTCCTAGGTCGAAGATCAAGTGGAATATTTAATTTTTTGCCCCTTAAAAATACTCACCGATTCATTTTGATTCTGGGACAACGACATTCTAAATTCTTAATCGGTATGATCCAGGTCAAAGGTCCCCGTTTTAGGATTGTATTCGTTGTTGCGTACTCGAGTGGTGTACGTTTGAAGATCGCCTGTATTTGTATATCGTATTTGACTATTTCGTGTGAGTTTGTTTCCATTGCCTCCGTTTCGTCGTCGTGATCCATTTGTTGATTTTCTTTGGTGTATTGTTCGCTGCTGCTTGTTACTTCGGTGCTGGATTCGCGGCCAATCACTTTCGCCATTATTGCTAGTGAAAAAAAAAACCAAATTGTTAAGTAAATATAAATTTTTTTCATTTCAAGTGTAATTTAAGTTTAGCAAAAAATATACATATTTTTTTTAAATAATAGTACCTACCGTAGTCTCTTTTGCAAAATTTGTTGAGGTTTAACCTTTTTGTGCTTATTTTGCATCTTTCGCAATCTGGAAAAAAGAAAAGAAAGATAATACTAAACGAACACTTTTCATTTTATTGTCAATAGTTATATAAAGCAGGATTTGTAAATAAATACAAATTATAAAATAAAAACAATTATCACAAAAGCCAATAAAAAATCTACAGCAATATAAATGCAATAAAACAAAGTTCAGAAATTCAAAAAAGTAAGAGACTAAACAATTTTTCTATACGATTTCCTTCCAATGTAAGTACAGCTAACAAAACTGATAAAGATAATTTTTAGTTATATGGATGAAGGGGTCTATTTGATCGCTAAACTGGCGTTGATGAGATTTGCTGATGCTCGAAAAACTGGTACAATGAACAACAATACATTAGGCCGCAAACCCCCGGAACTTTTGAAGATGGGTTATGTCAAGATGAGTGGCAGTTACCCCGGCATGGGAGTCCCACTTGTAGAACATGAAAGTCCGTTACGATAATACATAGCAACCATGTAGTACCGAATACAACCTTTCTCGACCCTGGATAAGTGCCTCATAGATCGTAGTAAACCAAAACCGAATATATTTTCGCCTAATTCTGGCAAAAGCTGAACAGTCAAGCATGAATTGCGTCGATAACTCCACCATTTTATCCCCCATATAGCTGCAGCAAGAGGACTCCAATTGAACAGTGACCCGTCAAAATCCCAGTCTTGCCCGGCAAGAGGTATGGGCCGCCGCTTAGCTGACTCGAAGCCCGTCTATAGAGCAGAAGAGCACAGGTGGGAGCACAGTCATCTATGGATCTGTTTTCGGTTGAGTTGTACCCATGCGCGCGTAGAGGTCCCCGTGACAATTGTAAGGTAAATTGCTATATCCCGGGAGCCAGATGATACTAATAATAAAATACCTCGACGCTACCGCAAGCGAGGCCAGTCATATCTATCTGGCTATCAGAGTAGCTCTTAAATTCTCTAGTCGTAGTGGCACTGGATAGAAACTCATCCAGCGCATCCTTAATTTCTCCAACCTCCGGTTTAAAGAAGATGCAGTGATCAGGAAACTTAAACTTACGGCTTACATCGAGCTCCGGACACAGCGGATGATGTATGTTCAGCATAACGTTCAATGCCAAGTTAGAGCGTCGCTGATACCAACCAGTGCAGTACGTTGTTCTGACACTCACATATTAATACTCGCTGTGTTAAGTTCGTTCGACCAGACCACTACCCTACAGATCCATCTGACTATCATTTAATAAAATCAGTGTACTACCCTTGGCGAGAGTCCCCAGCTCCAAACGATGGCCTCCTTCAACAATACAAGCAACTGAACCCTCCGAAGCCCCATCCTACGCATTTTATCTCCAGGACAATTTACCGCCCAATTTAAACCCCAGAAACTTAACCCTATCAGAAAATACCCACGGTATTTTCCCAAACAACTGTGTTCTGAAGGTGGGGATGGATCTTGTATCTCATAAAAAGAACCAGCTTCATTTTTACAGGGTTAGTTGACAGTTCATATGAGTCGGTGCATCTAGTCAAGATGTCCAGATAACCCTTAAAATATTGCACAGGGTGTTCAGAAGCTCAATTACTACCAAAACCCAAAGGCGTGCCTCTGCATATACTCCTCTATATTGTGTACTGTTGGCAATCACTAAAACAATTATATTGCACAGGAGTATCTCAATCAATCAACTAGACCCCCTCAGCTCTCACGCGACAACCAAGGCATTAACAATGGCCAAAGTGAGGACATAGAATAACGCTCATTCGATATCATGAAAACAGCCAAGAGCAAATTATTTGTGATCGTTTGCTTTACAATACATTTTATAAGTTAGGCTCTGAGAGTCGTAAAACAAATAAATGAAACAAGAGAGAGCTCTTACCGGCCTTTGGATTAAAATCAACCATAATTGTTCCTTTGAATATACGAACGAATAATTTTGTATTTTAGGAACGATACATTGAGCAAATAGAACTGAGTGAAAGCTTCTCAAGTGGGAAACCCGAAAATTCTTAGGTCTCCATTTTCGTCGCGAATACGCTATTTCGTCAGACTTTGACTCATGTGCCAAACTATAAAGGTAGAGTACAATTAATAGATGACCAATATCTTCCTTACAGCAGATTTTTCAATCTAAATGGACTTTAAGTATTTGTGAAGCAAATATTCAGTAAGACTCAATTCCGAACTTAAGTGGCAACAAAAATTTTGATTTTTAATATTAGAAACAACAAATTTTTTACATCGAAATCACTTAGCACATGAGTAAAGGGCGTCAAAGTCCATCGAAATAGAGTATTTGCAACAAAAACTGAGACCTCAGAACTTTTAAAGATAAAAAAAACCCGCAGCGGGTTAGGGGGTTAGAATATACCCGCGGTAGGTATGCCTGTCGTAAGAGGCGACTAAAATACCAAATAGATTCAAGAGGTTGCCAGCGCAATATATAGCTTCTCCAACCCAATTGTCAACCTCACCTATCCGACCCCCTGGCGACCTCGAACTCCCCATGGACCTAGGGGTGTGAGGGCGGGATGGCCTAGAAGGTCGCATGTGGTCAAAACAATTCATTCCCGAGATGGTGGGGCTTGGTACAGAAACGTACAGGATCTGCATCCGGCAAAGGACCATCAACATCGATAATACTCCCCAAGGCCTTCGGGGAGTCTCCTTATCGCTACAACAACAAAAACAATAACCTGAGAACTTTCGGGTGCCTCGCTCGAGGAACTTTCACAATACTATTAGAATAAGCTCGATACAGCAATCAATGCGATCAATTTTTTTCGGAAATCAATGAATATTATCAGCCTTTTTTAAATGAACTTTCTCTGCAAGTTTTTATCAAAGTGTGGCAAGTTTTTTACTTCAGAGAGGTTCCTGAAAGTATGGTAAAGATCCTTAAGTTTTTCTCAGCTTCGTCCGCTTTAGTTGTTATATTAATCGCATCATTTATGCCTTGAGGTCTCCGATTCGTGATCTACACGATCGTAATAATTTACCAAATTATTTAACTGGAATTGCCCAATCGGCGGGGATATATGAAAGCATGTTTGATATTCTACCCTAACATTCTCAACTATTTCTCCTACATTATATGACTAACAGTTCTACATTAGCTTCATGCTGTACCCTGAAAACATTTGTACTGTCACAAAATACTGCAAAAAATGGTGTAAACATTTTTGAAATTTTTCAATTCGACACAACGAACAACAAAAGACATCAACCAATTGGCAATTCAGATATGTGAAAAAGTGTTTGTACGAGTATGGACAAATATAGAGACCGACCGAACTTAATTTTTGAGGCCGAATGGATGTGGGATTTGGGTAATTTCATCAAAACCGAACGAAATTTAGATCGATGATATTGCAAAGGCCTATACCATTTTTTTTTACGCAGACGAAGAATTTTCTCTTGATGGGCGTGAGTAGCCGAGAGTCACGCAAATGAAACAAAATTTTAAGTAGGCAATGAAAACTGATGGACTTCATTTGATAAACGAGCAAGCTTGGCAAACTTGAGAGCAAGATAGATGAAATTTTGAATGCGCACCATTTTTCTTTTCTCTTGGAATAAATGTTCTTGTTTTTCTTACAGAAAGTTTTATACACACAAAAAAAGAAAGTGTAGTTCTAACACTTTTTGGAGTAATATCAAAACTAGGACAATGTGAATAATTTTGGTGTAATTGTACAGTATTACACCTTTCGGAGTGATATGGGTATTGCTGTTGTTGTTGTTGTTGTTGTTGTAGCGATAAGGATACTCCCCGAAGGCATTGGGAGTGTTATCGAAGTTGATGGTCCTTTTCCGCATGCAGATCCGGTACGTTCCGGTAACAAGCACCATAAGCCCGACCATTTCGATTTGTTATGACCACACGAAACTTTCCAGGCCATCCCGCCCTCACACTAGATCCATCAGGAGTTCGGGGTCGGCAGAGCCTCGGTTGTTAATGAAACGGGATTCGTCACGGGTAGGTGAAGTTGACAATTGGGTTGGAGAAGCTATATATTGCGCTGGCAACCGCTCGTTGTATTGAGTAAGGGCAGATTTGGACAGCAAGTCACTGTGGCGTGGTTGTGGTGCAATTTGCCTCTCACAATGAACGTCCTGGTTTCAAGTTCCGGCCGAAGCAACATCCACAAATTTTCTTACTATTTTAATAATTTGAACTTTATTTTTAGAAAAGTTTTTTTCAGCACTTCTTTGGTATGAAATTCACCCAATTTTTAACACGCTTATATTAGCTTCACTTGTATGTATGTATCCGTGTTTGTAACCCTCTTGCTAGGCGCGCAAGGGAGAGTTAGACCCATCTAGTGACAATTATTGAAGTGGTTAAATAATTCGCTACAAAACGAGTTGTGCTTAATAGCGGAGACACGAATCTCTGTGCTACGGTACTAGGTACTATCAACATCAAATATCAAAGTGGATTACAAATACTAAAATGGCACTATATTTGCGTGTTTTGACACCAACATATTTTTGTGGCAACTAATTTTTAAGAGGTCGAGAACCAAAGAAAGGAATGCAAAGATGTTATCTTCAGCAATATCGAGAGGGGGAAAAAGCACTCGATGAGGTATTCCTGATTACCCTAACCTCAAGATTTGACGAATCGAAATTTTCTAGGCGAATTTGTACGAAGCCGAAAAAAAGTCTAAATTCGATCTTTGTCTATTAAAATGTTAATTTAAGTTAAAACAAAACAAAAGTTAAAAGCCAAGCAAAAATAATTTCCATTTTAAATTTAAATGCAATTCAATTACCACGGCCAATTAGCTCGATGTCGAGAGCAACATTAATGTGGATGGCGTACAGCTTTCTTATATTTTGCAATTTACATTTTTGTTGTTTTTTTTGTTTACTTATTTTAAAGAAGCGCTGAGATTTTGATCCAAAATATGTATATGTAGTTATGTGCCTATGCACGTACAGCTGCGAACATAAAAGTAGCAGTAGCAATTTTGATCAAATTTCATCGATTAAACTCCTCTTTTTATTTTCGATAATTTAATATAAACTTCTATTACTTTTGTAACTGAAACTATGGAAATCAATCGCAAAACCGTTTTCGAAAAATTGAAAAATTCGAACAAGAGAGTTTTTTAATCAAATTTGAACAATTAAGTTCCTATATTTTTTTCGATAATTTTAGCAAAACGTCTACTGATTTTGTAAGTAAAACTATGAGAACCACTCTCAAAACCATTTTCAAAAAATTCGAGAGTTTTATGAGAATTTCGAACTTTTTATTGGAAGTTCTCTGAGTGCAGAAAACTTTAAATAAAAAGTTCCAAATTTTGCTAAACATTTTCTATTTTTTTCGAACACGTTTTTGAGACCGGTTTGCAAGTTTCAGTTCCGAATTTCAAAAACCAAATAAAAAAGAGATTTAAATGGACGAAGTTTATTAAAAATTGTCACTGCAATTTTCGTGTACGCTGCTGTACATGTGTTAGTATTAAAAATGTAAAGTTAAATTTAGTTTTCTTATTTCGAAGCAAATCAATAGTGGGAATGCTCAATTCTTTTACTTTTTTTTGCAAAAGTAAGCAGATGGGCAGAAATTAATTGAATAATAGTTTTACGCGAAATTTTGGATAACCGCTTCTAGATTTTGGTTAAGCTTTAAAAATATGATTTATTCAAAATTTTCTGTTTACGAAATGCTCAAAGCTTTGATCTGCTTAAGTGCAAAGTTTCTCACTTAAAACAAGGTAAATTCAATCATTGAGAGCGACTATAGAACAAAAATGCCGATTTCGCACACTCAAAGAAAGCGCGACAAGAATCAATCGGAACTCCACCTACCCGTGGAAAATGCTGTTTCCTAAACAGCCGAGAAAAACAGCGCAATTTCGAGTCACGGAATGGATCTTGTGATTGGTGAGATACTTAACCACCAAGTGAACGAGAAACTAGTACCCTGCCATCAAAATCATGCTAGATGACTCTTTGGTGACACTTTGGTACTACAGTCAGAAAATTTGGCCGTCATAATATAACATCTGCCAAGTAGTTGAGCTGTATTAACTTCACCGCAGCGTGAAATATGGTTATCTGTAGTAACAGTTTCTAAAAGGATACATCAAGTTGCCCCATAACAAACATAGGCATAGCACCAATGTCCCGTGAGCTAACGAGGTTCAGCGAAACTCTGTCCAAAGAACATCACAACGATCACTTCGCGAGAGAAGAATATAAGGTGTGTGCGGAATCTGCTGGGGAATCACTATACGTCCTCTTGAGCACAAATTTCCCCGAATGCGGTAGCCCATCAGCTAACTGAGCTAAGCAGAGCCCTCGGCTTTATTCGGAGATACTGCTGGGCTCGCTTATAAACAGGAAAAATAGGATACGCCATCAACAGCTTCCACCCCTTCAAATTACAGGGCCCTGACGATACCACTCTGGATAAGCTCCAAAACTTGGCGAGCCTACAATTATTGGGTTGGAAAGAGTGTTATCGGTCCTAAACGCTTTTTGAGAAGACTGCGTTTAGTGCTTAATGTAAAGGACAGAGCTAGAAATGCTCTAGTTACCTTGTACTGCTGTCGAGGGGCAATTGAAAAACCCTGGAGACTCAAAAGGGCGAGGCTTTTCATACAACACCTACACTGGCAGTAAGCGCGATACTCAATCCGTACCCGGTTGTCATCGTAAGCAAAATTGGCGCCCTGGCGGCAATACGGCTTTGTGACGCTGGATATTAGCATGTCAGTTACGCGCACTCCAGCAATCGAACCGATGCCAACTTCATCCCTGACAAACAACTGTGCGCCGACTTCCGCTCCTTTTGCTGCATTCTTCACTCAATAGAATGGGAAATTAAAATACGACGAGAGTCTGGTGAACCTGTTCACGGATGGATTTAGGCTAGACGGAAGGGTTGAGGGTGGAGTATTCAGGCGAAAGCTCGGTGTCAGCCGGAAATTTAGGCTGCCAGATCACTGCAGCACCTTCCAGGTAGCGGGCGCCACTATAAGGGAAGCGATAAGCTCCGCTTGACCTCACTTGCGGCGGCATCTAACTACTTAAAAAATATTCTCTGAGTAACAGGGCATAAGGTAAACTTCAGGCTTATCTCTTGTCCTGATCAAGCACGGACGAATTGAACGTATCAGTCAGTGGATACTCTGGGATTACGTTGGTCTATTGCTCTCTGCTACTAGACAGGGTCTCGAACAAGCTAAGCAAATACTCGGCTGACAGCACCTCTTGCCTTGTGTCGAGGTCTTTCTGACACTTTGTTGATTCCAAGCACTCGGTGGAGCTGTTGGGGTTTACAAAAGCCCATTTTGCTATGGTTATTGGAGTGTCAACTAAGGTTCTACCCCTGTATGCCTTTATAAGCAAGACCGCCGCAGCTGTTTTAGCTTCATAGAGGACGACGAGATGAGATAATTCAGTCAATGTATGCTCAGCTGCCCAGCCTTTGTGAAAACGAGGCGTAAATATCTCGGTCTGGACGTATTCGACTGACCGGAGGTAAGTTCTAAGATCAATGAGTGTCATATTCGTAGCTTTATCGTTGCGATGCAGAGATTCGCTAATTAGCTGGAAGCCAGTTTTACCGTTGAAGTGTGTGGTGACACAACGGACTAACATAAAAGTGTTCAAGTGAGCTGCTCTTTAACTGGACAGCTGCCGCGCAACCTTACCTTACCTAAGCTAGATCATCGATCTTTGATGAATTAAATTTACTTATTTGGGGCCTCTTACAAATATAAATCAGTCTTCCTCGATCCGACTTTTTTTCGCTTTGGGATATCTGTTGTTTCTTTGTTGCAATCACTCTCTTCGACGACAATATGGTAACAATTGTATGTTTTTGAATGACTCACAGCTGGTAGCCCCCAAAGTTCAATGGGACAATATTGTCAAAAAAAAAAAAAAAAACAGGTGTGTTGATGTAACTGTGCTTTTGGGCGGAAATAATGTCAATCTAAACGTCTCTACGACTAACTATGAAGCATAGAGTGTGTAGAAAGGCCGCAACGCCCCTTCGTTTGGCTTAAGCAGGGCTGCGTACCGCCTGTTCGTCGCACACTACTACAAAATAATTAAGTATTTAGCAGTCACTGCCAACATTTGGTCTAATACAAGAGGCGTTTGAAAAATTCCGAAATGCCGCCGTACACAGAAGTGGTGCTGATTTAGGCGGAAAGCACGCTGAGGTTCATTTAATGCTTCGCAAGGTTGTTGTTTTGTATTTTTTGTCTCCCGTATGGCTACTCTAATTCTAAAGTTTTGTAAGATTTTAACGCATAGTTTGATGATGAGTCAATAAATAGGCCATTTTATTAGTTAAAAAATAAAGTGCTTAATTGAAAAGAAATATAAAAATCATTTAAACTTAAAAAATCAACACATGAAATTCGCTATTTGTGGCATTTAATGGATAAAGGGAGAATGATCCATAAATTCTTCTTTTCATTTTAAATATGAAAATCTATTATCTTATTTTTTCTTCCTTTTTCTAGAGTTGTATCATATTAGCTAATATCAGTAATAAAATTAGATTTTAATTGTTTAAGGCTTTTAGGCTCCCTAATGTAAAGTTTTAGCTATTCAATACAATAGATTTAATTTAATAAACTTTTTTAAGAATTTATATGTAATATTTTGTTTACTTCCTGTGATCAAAAACAAACGAAGTGAATTGCTCATTTAGTAATATAAAATTAGATATTTATTGCTCTTTGAACGCAATCTGATTTAAGTTTTAGTGTTGCATCCTCAAAAAGGAGTGATTGATTACAGACGTGCAACACTGGAAACATGTTAACCCAGCGGGTCAGGGGGTTAGAATATACCCGCGGTAGGTATGCCTGTCGTAAGAGGCGACTAAAATACCGGATTGGCCTGAAGATTTAATGTGGCCATATAAATCGTTCCCGAGATGGTCGGGCCAGCACCTTAATGATGCTGTGTTACCGGAGCGTACCGGATCTGTAAACGGCAAAGGACCATCACATCGATCACTCCCTAAACCTTCGGGGAGCAACCGTATCGCTACAACAACAACAACAACAACAACTGGAAACATGTAAAATAGGTTGCCTGTAGTTTTGTGCTTCAAAAAACATTCTTTCAACAAATCGAATTTAGTTTTGAAATCAAAACAACAAATAGTCCAATCAGTGGGGTGCGGAATTGCTTCATTTAAGTTTTAAAGCAAATTGATAAAATCATCATCATGAATTGTTGCTCAACCACAAAGGGCATTTTAAAATTTACCGTACTTACCAAGTTACGTTGTTGTTGTAGTAGTACTGCGCCTCATACAAAAGGTGCGACTACTCACAAATTGTCATCAGTATCCAAGGAAACTTGCAGTTTCAACAGGGTTGGACCAAATAGATATGAGTGTTAAAGACGTTGCTTCCACGTGCAATTGAAAAGATGGTTAGTGTCATGTGGGGACACGTTCAAGCAGTATATACATTCGGTATGCCGTTGTTGGTTTTGTGGAGTGAAATCGATGTTGATGGTCTTTTGCCGTATTTAGATTCGGTACGTTCTGATAACAAGCACCATTAAGGTACAAACCTGATAATATCGGAAACGACTACATTCAACTTTCCAGGCCATCCGGCCTACACACCTGAGATCCATAAGGAACTTGGACTCGCCAGAGGCTCGACTGCTAAAGAAACAGAATTCGCCACGGATAGATGACGTTGAGAATTGGGCTGGAGAAGCTATATGTTGCGCCGGCAACCCCTTGAATCATTTGGATATTTTTGCCGCCTCTAACGACAGGCATACTTGCCACGGGTTTATTTTAAGCCCCCTAACACGCTGGGGCTATGCCGGAGTTGATTCTGTTGTGCTGGAGGAGTTCTGTTGTTGTTGTTGTTGTATTAACGATAAAGACACTCCCCGAAGGCTTTGCGGAGTATTGCCGATGTTGATAGTCCTTTGCCGGATATAGATCCGGTACGTTACGGTAACACAGCACCATTAAGGTACTAGCTCGACCATCTCGGGAACGATTTATATGACTACATCACACCTAGGCCATACCGCCCTCCCCACCCCCTAGTTCCAAGAGGAACTTGGGGTCGCCAGAGCCTCGGCGGTTAATGCAACATGATTCGCTACGAGTAGGTGAGGTTGACAATAGGGTTGGAGAAGTTATACGTTGCGCTGAGAACCCCTTGTATTGATTTGGTATTTTAGTCGCCTCTTACAACAGGCATATCTACCGCGGGTAAATTCTAAGCCCCCTAACCCGCTGGGGGAGCTAGAGGAGCTCTGCTTTCCTCAAACGCAAGTTCCGGGTGTTTGATATTGAGGGCCCTTTTATGCTATTTTTGCTCATACGGCTGAGTTCTTGTGTGACGTAGTGTTTGCGGATATGACTCCTTATCTTTCTTGGGAACGCGGCCCAGGTTTTTGAGTGCTTAATAGAGACTATTTACTCAACATTTCATTTCTCACTGCGGTCGTGTCCTGTGTTCTCAAGGCTTCAGCTATTAAGGGCGGCAGAGTTGCCAGATCTCGAGGTGGCAATTAAGCAAGGTTCTAGAAAACATCTAGTATTTGCAAATAGAACGAAATTATTCTATAACATAAGTCCAGGAACGTAATTAGCGCTGTTTCATTTGGTCGTCAAACAAATTCTGGTTACAATATGTACACATTCATTCTATGTGAGATCTTTATTGGCCGGCTAGTTCAACCTAACCTAACCTTCTCCTGCAGGGTCACCCCTTCTTTTTTGTCTTTCGTAGAAAGAGTCCTTATTCACATTCGCGTAGGCTTTATTTTAGTCTCAAAAATAAATTTGCTTAAGACGGGTTTCAAAAGCTTTAAATTTCCTTCTAATGTTCTTTTTAGCTCTGAAGTCATTATCACATGGTTTTTTCTGCTTTATTAGTTGGAGCTCTTATTGAATGCTTCTCGTTTCGTTAGACTATGAGAAATCGACTACGTAAACACCGCTACAATGCTCAACAGAACTTAGGAATAAGTTTTATGGTGCCATAATAACGACATACCAATTTCAAAAATCAGATGTCAAATGATCAAGTTATAATAAAATAGTTTTTGGTCATTTTTTTTAAGGATAACAAAAAAATGTAGCTCTCAACATTAGTTTCAAAATATGAGCAGTCTTTTGCAACATTTTTTTTTGTACAGGTGCCACCACACTCCTAAAACCATAATTTACATAGTAAAAAGAAACTTAATGTATTAAATAAAAAATTTAAGCAAAATAGGAAAAGAAAGTGAGCACAACAAAATCGCTAAGTACTTCCTTCTACTGCAAAATGCACAACGCCTACATCATTAGGGTTTGTTTAAGCATAGTCGAGCCGCATGAAAAAGCAAGACTAAATAAATTAAAATGGAAAGCCTGCAGCCAGGCGTGCAGCAAAAGGGAGTTTTTATTATGAAGTTACAGCTAAGAAACCAACGCTGACGGACAGCATTTAGAGCGAAATTAATGCTTTTGCGGTGCGCAGTTTGAGACAGTTTTAAGTGCATTATTACATATTTAATATTTGTTGTTTTAAGCGCCTTTTATGACAGAGTTATTTCAAACTGTTGGAAGACGACGGTAATAAAGTTGAAAGTTTTCGTTCCGGTTATATGGAAGTGGGAGCTTTAAGTTTGTACAATAGCTTACAATTACAGTTTTATTTAATTATCAATGTACTACTTTTTTGTTGTTGTTGAAATTCCCCGAAAAGTGGCAGAATTAAGTAACAAAATACTACAACTGTAAAAGTGACAAATAATAACTAATTTCTTGAGCTCGTGTAGAGCAATTAACACATTAAAGTGCATTGCGGGCCATTTGTCTCCATTTTTAGTGGCCAAAACAAACAAACTTTTGCACAAACTGTGAAATTTCCATAGTTCCTTCTTCGACACTTTTTTGTTGCATACAAAAGTTTTGTATTGCGGCATGCCACAAGGGTGTTTGCCGCCTATAATTTAATCTCCTTTCAATTCCCTTCGCGAGCGTCTTCTCCCTGAAAGTGTTGCGCTCTTAAGTTTCTACAACTGACATTTGTTTGTTAAATTTTCTTACATTAAAACAAATATTTGTAACAAAATGCGCTTTTTGTAAGTAAGTGGAAATTATATAAATCCGTTCCAATCGCCAACAGTTGCATCATTTAAACTAGCCGCATAACTGTTTAATTCATACATAACTGTAAAGTTACTCCTACAGCCCCACTCATTAAACTAACATTGCTTTCTCTCTAATTTTCTCACTTTCTGCGAGCATCAAAACTGCTTTGTTTTCGAGGACCTTTTCATGTCCATCAGACATGAAACGTTTCGTTTTAAATGTTTTCTTCTTCAACTCTCTCCATTTGGCATTTGGCTTTTCCTTTGTGCCTCTGCCGTTGTTCTACTTTGCGCAACTTCGTTCGCCGACTTTTGGTTTGACGTTTGTTTGACGCTTACGCTGCCTGTTCGGTTTTCTCATTTCACTCACTTTTAAAGTTTACTAACAACTGCCTTTTTACTTTTGTTTATTTAAATTTTGTTTGTTTTAGTTGTTGTGTGTAAATAGCGCAAATGGAGTTTGTTTTTCATTCGAAATGAGATTATTTATGTAAAAAAGACGGTTTATGTGTTGTAACCAAAGTGAATATTACATTTTGAAGTGCAAGTAAATGGGTAAATGTAGTTGACAATGATCTAAGTTTAGGAATATTTGTATTTGCTTCTTTGTAAGAATTAATTGGCTTTAGCGAGATTGGTTAAATTAAGCTTACACTTAAATTAACGAAGACCACGTAATGGCTTTAACAGTTCTCCAACCATACAAGAAGGCTATGAGAAGCAAACTAGCAGACGCATCAAGAGCGCATGAAAGTTTCTAGCAAAGAGAGCAGGAAATAAACTTTTAAAGCCAGCACCGTCAAATACTAGAGGAAGAGAGGGCCAAATCACAGTCAAAAACGTCACATCAAAAATGCTCCTTGGCTCAGAAGAGTGGAAACAAATCAGCCACTTCGTAGAAATAGAAGACTTTTTAAAAACAAGAAGTATCTTGAAGTAATGCTCGGGGTGGGCGACGGTTCCAAAAGGGGTGGGTTCAGTTCACGGACACACGGTTGCTCCGACCTCAGCTCTTGATATGAATTAGGTTATTGTTCTACAAATTTGTTATTTTTAAAAATTTGCGGTAAAATAGCTTGGCATTTTTAAACATCCGACTGGTGCCAATATGCACACAGGAGCTTACTTCTCAGTTGCCTACTCAAAGTATGTGAAGAAGTACGCTGATTTAGGAACACACAAAGTCCTCAAATCTGTGAGAATTAGGGGAGACCTGAGTAGTTTCGGCTTTGGCCGACACTCGGCAAAACTGTTTTCGGTATGAGGGAGCAGTCTGGCATCACCCTGTAAAGGTGAAAAATTACTCACCATTAATAAGAAATATCGATTTGAAGTTTCACACATCTCTTTGGGCAATTGATAAAGTTACACGCGTTTTTCCGATTTTGCGAGAGGTTAAGGCGTTTTTTGGTTGTTATAAAAAAGTGTTTCCTAGGATTTTAATTAAAAAAAAAAAACTTTGATAATAACTGAAAGGTAAGAATGTATATTTTGTGAAAATGTGTGATTAAGTGTTTTAGTCTTGGGGCATATTCGGCGAATCTTTATTTCTGCCGAATGTGCCCGGTATTTTATCAACTAGTAGGGTACCCGGCGTCGCTCGGGTTGGGCAGATACTAATCTAAATAAGAAAGCGTATTTTAACGCACTCCTTCCCGTTACTCAAAGTCAAGCAATCTGTATATAAGATTATATTGATCTTCTTGAAAATGTATCTCCCAATTTTTGTCATTCCTACCCTTTATAATTTCCTTATCTCTCCCTCTTCTTTTTTACACCCTCTACCTCTCTCCTTCTTTTGCTTAGATCTCTCATTCCTCTAATTTATCATTCTTTGTTTTATTTTTTAAATTTTATTTTGTCACACACAATTCATACTCAAAATCTCATAACTTAATCAAAATATTTTAGCTGCACAATTTTTGTCTTACATCTCATATAGACAGCTATTTTTACAATGGAATGCTTAAATTTAATAAAAAATTTTTAAATAACTCAATGCAATCGCTTTAACTTTTTGTGAGTTCAATGTTATGACCAAACAAAAGTTCTGCGCTTAAGTATATACATGGCGTATGAGTAACTTTTGCTGACATACAAAATTTGTCGCACCACCCAGAGGCGCACGTGAAATTGAAAAAATTTTAATTTAAAATACTTAGTTCTGAAATATGAAAAATCTTCTTGATCGAAGGAACCTATAGCCAAAATTTGGTCATCATTGAAGTGTGGAAAATACGTTTCCATAGGGAACACACACACACACACAGAACTTGATTTTTATATATTTAATATTATCACACGATATATACAATATGGATGTATTACGATGGCATTGATTAGCCAAAGGTTTGTGAATTAGTTAGAGGAAACGGCAAGTTGTTTCAGCTGAGAGATGCAGTTTGGTCACCCTTGTAGGGATAATTAACCCCACGCGTGCGCTACAATCCTCAATTTTTAAATGGGTGTGTTCCGGAATTCCTGGGATTGGCCAGTAAAAGTGGGTGGATGATATCGGAATTTCTTCAAACATATTATACTGATTTTATGACAAACAATCCAGGCTTTGGGAATTGAAAGGATGTATTCAAGTTGACTGGAAACCATTGACTATATTTTATGATTTGAATGCTCTTTGCACGCCCGTCTTATTTACCATTTCAAAGAGCATTCAAATCAGAAATATAATCAGTGGTTTCCAGTCAACTGTAAAATATCCTTTCAACTCCCAAAACTTTATCGAAAATGAGTTCGCTCCGGCAGTTCAAACGGGTGGAAATGGTTTGACCGAAACTTATCAGCTTCTGTCTAATAATAGTGTAGCTATGACAAACTCACTTCAACTAGATGATATTGTTAGTGGAACCAAAACACTATAACAAATTCGTCCTATTTGAACGCTTCTAAATGGATTTCTCAATCTGGATGCTCTCGAATTTTGCTAGTTCTTGTAAGAAAAAAAGGATGGAAGAAAAAATGTCTGGAATATATTCTCAAGCAGCAAAAAAATATATAAGGTTTTCAGCTAAAAGAAATGTTGCGAATGACAATAATACTAAAAATGTTAAAAAGAACTCTCGACCTAAGGCTAAAAAACTTAAAGGTATGTTTCGAAAGGAAATTTATTCCTCTGCCGAAAGTAACATAAGTATTGAATACCTATTTGTCTATTAAGTTGCAATAACGATGACAACAGCTCCTTCGTCTTGTTCCTAGTAATTTAATATTTTTTTTTGTATATTGAGCATCAAGTTAAGGAAATCTTATGACAGATGTAGATGTAGCGGATGAGCTCCAAGATTTGTAGTATAGTGATTGATAAAAAACTTTCTAAAAATGACGACGCACGGTCAAAGTTCTATCAGCACGTTGCCGATGGCTTTCAGCCTTTCGTGCTCTTTGATAAATATAACCAATTATGTGAGACCGCTCTTTACAAGCATTCTTAAATAGCTGAGCGGGTAATGGCTCTGTTTCTGGTATATTGTACTTTTTAAAACCGGAGTGTTGCTGCTCCCACAATATTTGGTGTTGAAATTGCAAAAAGAAGACTCCACAAAGATATGCAATTGGGGCAGACACCTTGTAGTCGATGTGAGGGCTCAGCCGAATTCCATAGCACTGGAATATGTGGAAGAGCGGCTTAGGGCCCATATCTACGACGGTCCGCTTCTAGGAGGGCAGCGATACGTCGGTGACTAAGAACTTCGAACTTCATTCATGCAGGCAGTGTTTGAACAGAGATCTCGTGATACTCGTCCACCTTGGAAAGCCACGGTGACCTTATCAGAGTAAGATATGCTGGTGTGGCGGATGGTTAGTTTCCCCATACTTAATACTAATACTTGGGCGCGCTAAGAATTCTCCAGTTCACTCAACTGACATGAAAAGCTAGCGCTTGGCAAGCGAAAAATCCTCGATACCGCAACTAGAATGATGAGGAAGAAGCCCTTGGAGTAAAACAGGTGCAGCGATGGGGTAAAGGCAACATGCCTGTGTATAGGAAGTGTAGTGTAAAGGGGACACGTTCCTTATATCCAAGAATCTGCAAGGCAGAGAGAAAGAGAGGCTCGAATTAGCGAGAACCGAGGTACCTCAAAATCTGCGAAACGGGGAGGGGGAATCGCTGATTTTAGTAGCCATGTATCGACGAGACTCCAGCTTGAGAGATTCCAAACGGTGTTAAAGATTCGACTCCAGTTATCCCCGAAAGGATGAACGAAGTAGCCCTTGATTGAGGTGCTTATAGATCCGCAGTATTACCTATGGGCAGACGTTAACCGAAAGGTTGGCATTTTTAGAAAGGTGGCTGCTAATGTAATGCTGTTCAGTTTTCAAAAGAGGGCACATCACTCGTTCAGGAAACGCGTTGAATGAAGCGAGGGTCTGAAAAACCTTTAAGTTTATTTGGAAGTCTTACGACATTAAAAAAACAATATTGCTCATATCTTCGAAGAGAAGTTTTGTGGCTCATATTATGCATAAATCAGGATAGTACCTTTCGGAGTTACATGCTTATAAATAGGGAGTGCGGGAGATGTATGAGCTGCGAGGTAAAAGCCCAATATTTTGTCCCTTGGGTCATTATAGAAATTATAATAAAACTATGGGTATATCTAATCTTTTTGAGGACTTTACTGACCTACGAGCTCAACTTAGCCTAAACAAGTAAGGAGCTTTCAGCGTGATACCAAAGAAACCCACTTTATTTAGATTTAAAGCCCGCTGGGTTGTCGCATACTACATAAGGAGGTTCATGTGGGAGCAGATTCCCTGAAAGGAAGGAGTTGAAAGCAAGAAGCGCCAGTAGCCAGCCACACTATTCCTAGCATTTTAACTAGTTATTTCACACCAAGTGGCTTCCATTAAATGTATTGGTCTGAATTGTACATATCCACTTATATGGGGGATTAAACTAACTAGCATAGATGTCGAACTTATCAAACACGCCTCGTATGCAGTGGAATGCATCATAATTGCAATAAATTCTATAGCGATTTTGTTAAGCTCAAACTCAAGCAAAAAAAAAAGAGTGACTCCAATTTCAAATCGCAAGTACAGAGAGATATATATATGTACATACGAAAGTCTGAAAATAATATTTTATGACCTATGGGACACCGATAGGGAACCTTATCAAGCGATTTAAAACGAGTATAGCATGCGCTTAGTCATTGCATCGTTGTTGTTGCTTTATTGTCAATATTTATGCTTTAACACTTATGCGTGTTACTACGGCATTCATATTCACAGCAGCCACAATGGCAACATAAAATGTTGTAAGTACATAAGTTGTAATAAAAACAAACATTGACTGCAGCAGCACCAGCAGCTAAAACTTCTAGCCCACGACCAACCAACACCATCAACTTAGTTGTTTACTTAAATAATTTTCAGCACTTTCTCACTTGCATTTGGTGTTGTGCGGTTGTATACAAACGGAATACTTCTGTATATGTGTATATTAGGGTGTGCCATTTCTTAGTGATATATAACTGCTTAAAATGGTGAATGGTTAGCTTAGGTTGAACTGGCCGGTCCATGAGGAGCTCACATAGACTCAATGAGTCCGTAGTGTTACCAGAAGTTTATTTAACGACCACACTGAAAAAACGCACCATTGTGGCGAATATTAGCATTTCGGTTCATCACTATGCTGCTACTAAATAAATGCACAACGTTAACAGAAGGTGTATAAATATCAGGAAATTCCCTAAATTCGTAGCACTATGTTATAAAATAACTTCGTCCTCTTGGCAAATACTAGAAGCCTTCCAGGACCTATGCCACTTGCTGCTCCTAGATCTGACAGCTGTATACCTCCTAATACCTGGAGTCTTAGCTTGGCAAGCGCAGGGCACGAGCACAATAAATTGGTGAATAAAAAAAAAAATTGAAACGATAATTTTTCCTCTAACCTATTGGGTCTATTTGAATGTAGTTTGGATTGTTCACGGAAAAAAATTATGCAGATGGAAAGTTTAGTAACCGTAAAAATTAAAAAAAAAAATTAACTTCATTATAAAATACATTTTTCACTGCCATTAGTTGAACTATGCTACCATTTGATATGTCTGTACAAAAAATGGCATCCTTTAAATTTTTCGCGAAAAGTAAACAAATGTATTTTGATTCACCTGAAAACGATTTGGTGAAATCTACAGAAACAAAACTTAGAACCCGAAATCACCCACATTCATACTGGTTTTCAGGCGGATGCTTTTATCTAGTCAGTCATATGAATGCCCCATTACACGTTTTGTAAATTGTCTCTAAATATATCCTTTTTTGTTACTATTCCTTTTATACACAATACTGTACTATAATTGTGTGGAACATTTATAGGTGCGTTCAGCAGAACTTGATCAGTGACGTTGGATTTTAAGCAATATGTCGAGCTGTTTTTCTTAAATATCTGGAGGTATGTATACCTCTTTGCCCGCTGTTAAATTGCCCTGTCAATAGGAATACTTTTTGGACCGAATCGTCTTTAGCTGCTAGGACTATATCACCGAAAGAAATGAAGCTAGTAAAATCAACAAGTCGAGTTTGCTGTTCTTGAATTAAAACAAACATTCGGAGAAATGTAAGCCTTTATAGTTAATTCAACCGAATTGTTTTTTAAGAGAACAATATTCTGTAAGAGTGAGAAATTCTCAATCAATCTAACTGATTTTTCTGTTAAAAGAACTGATTTCGTTGTTCATTTCAACAGTTGTTCATGCAAACACTTCAACTAATTTTAAAGAAGAATAAACTCCGTCGGCGCTGACTATGTACTTTGTTCTTATTACCAAAGTACCTCAGAAATCTCTGTCATATCAACAGTTTTCAATGTTATTCCAATGTTGAAGAAAGTCTGTTATTTTAACATTTTAATTTGTATCCTTAGGGTGTTTTGTTAACAGAGCTATGACTTGCGTGTGATTAAATTTGTTTATGTTGATTTGACTGTTGAAAAGGTCAATTCAGAATCAACAATTTGTGCGAAGTTGATTAAGAAATTTTTTTGAGACATACAAAATTGACATACATTTGATTATGCCAACATTTTTCTCTCAGTTATGTTATAGACAACACGGGAAGGACAAAAATCTTCATAATACCGATATATGTGTCTCCAAGTCAGGATGATAAATTCATTTTGTTCTGTTGATTTTCGACCAGGGTGGATAACTGATATATATTTTCCGTCATCCCTTGTCAAACTTGCTTTGAAAAAATAAAACCGGTTTCGCCGTTGTACCATATTCAGTGTCAATTTTCGTTCTGATCTGTTGTTGTCGTTTGTCTCATATTAATAGTTCGTAGGCGCATGGGCAGGTATTGTCAAATAGGATGTTTGTGTTAGTAAATGTGTGTGTGTTATGTGTGTATTCAGAAACGGGGGTAGTTTCCACTGATCAACTTTTGTGGTTAGCTGAGGAAGGTAGAAGTCAGTAATTTTAGTCGCTTTATTGTGTGTTTTATGATTTGGTTCGTTTATTGGTACACATGTGTTTATTTACCAATTTGAAAATAGCTGCTTATGCACTTACAAACTATAAAACTAAGACAAGCCACGGCAACAGATCAGAACAAAAGATGAGACTGAAGATGGTACAACTCCGAAACCGGTTTGTCAAGGGATGATGGAAAATCATTTAAATATACAGAACTGCGTCCCGTGGTTGTGCGCCTTACCTGTACGGCTTTTAAAAGTTGGAATTTAAGGATTCATATTTACACTGCTGCTTTAACGAATAAATAAAAACATCAAGCTAATGCACACAACCGAGAGTTTTCTAAAGACGCTGCACTTCCCTGAAATGGGCAGAAATGCGAAAATACGAAAAAGCAGTGTCACTTTTGTTTTGATTTCAGAGCAAATACAAATTGTATCAGTTTAAGTTCTTCGATTATAAGTTTGAACAAAGCGGATAAAATTTAAAAATGCCCAAGATCGACACACCTTAATGTATGCAGATATACATAGGTGCATGTTTATGTTCTACGCAAGCATACAAGCTCCACTTATTTTCACTTCAAACTTCCCTCTTGCAGTCTGTCTGCCACATATAATCTGTTTACATCTTGAGGATTTTCTATATAAAATTATTCAATTATGTTGGCAACTTAGTATATCTTTTTTATTGCTTTATAAGTTAGCTGCGAGGGGCTGCTATGCAAAAAGTTGCTTGACTCTTTGTTTTTTTTAAGTTTATTTATGCCTGCTAATATTTTCCTTCTCTCCCACTCTATCAACATTTTCGTGTTCTTTATCTCTAAAGCCAACATAAACAAAAAAAGATGCAGGAAAAATGAAGCAGCGTGGCATGGCGTGAAAGGAAATGAGGAAATCTTTATTTCATAAAAGCTATTAATTGCATCCTTTTGAACTGGCAGAAACGACTTGTCGAGTTGTACACAGTAGCAACGACCCTAAATAACATCCATAGCTGCATAGTAGAGTTAATACTTCCTCTTTGGCTTCAAAATTTCTTGTTTGACGGCCACATCATTCGTAGTTATAAAAAATTTATGTTTTAAAATCGAGCATCAGTTCATGCCAACGTTAGACCTACTTTGTAGTAGTTTGTTTCTTTCATAACCAAACATGAACTTAAATAAGCACCTCAGATAATTAATAGAAAACTGAGTACCCTAATTGTAAAGTACCTAAGTTTCCTAGGATGATTTGCCCCGATAATATTTTTGTATGTTTGTTTTCCTTGATAAGAGGGCGAGGTCCGCTTTACTTTGCTTCACAGTAGTATAAGGAAACTGGAGGTTTTAGTGAGGTTGGACCATAGAGAATTTGCTGGAAGATACTTTGATTTCACCTTATACATAATTGAATGAATAGATGTGTGATTTGTGTCATGTGGGGAGTAAGCCGACCGTGACTCGTTCAAGGAAGCCACAGACTCTGTGTGGTCAAATGGCTCAAGTATGTGTGGGTGGATCTCGTCATATTATTTACGCAGATATCCCCTCGCTCGTCTGGGAGGCGGTGTCGCATAAAGCTATTATCTACTTGGATTTCCCAGTTGATTAAAAGACAAACGCAACTACTTATTCAGCATGACAATCTTTAGAACTGAGCATTCCACCTCGTTGTGTAAGAAGAAATACCGTTCTGTGTGCCAAGTTTTCCAGTGTAGTTTTTGTAAGTCTAGACAGTTTCGTACTGTCTGTGTTCGCGTTGTTACTTTGTATTTCCAGCAGGGAAAGTGTGTCCCCTTCAGCGTCTCACAGATTTTAGGTGAAGATGGCAGCCATAATTGTTTTTCTACCTACAAATATACTAGCCCAAACCACTATTAATTCGTACACCCAGCATTTTTTCCAAGAAACTTTTATCACAATAGCATAAGTATCACATAAAAGGGTAAATACCACACCCAGAAAATATGCTCATATTAAGGCTCATGTATATTTCTTTAATGTCAAATTAAAATATTAGCGCTTATTGCAACGTGATAAAACAAAACAAAAACAAATTTAATAAACCTTTCAAAAAGAGAGAACAAGTTGACCATTATTAATTCGTACAGTGATTTTTATTTATTCTAGGATTGTGTAACGTCGCCTTTATTTTTTAACACGGCTTGCAGCCGCTGGGGCATTGTGTCAACTAAGCTTTTACATTCTTCGGAAGTTATAGAGTCCCAAATTTCATGAATTTTGGACCTTAATCCGTCAATACTTTTTTGGAGGTTGTTTTGCAGCTTTCTTTTCATGAATGCCCATAAGCTTTCAATGGGATTAAGGTCCGGGCTGGATGATGGCCAGTACAAAGTTTCATTATTATTTTCTGAAGCCATTCTTTAGTTTTTTGCAGAGTGGGGAGTAGCACCACCATGTTGAAATATATATCGTCCACAGTCAACAATTTTTGATACTGAAGGAAGAAGTTTTTCCTCCAGAATAGTTGCCCTACACCCTTTGCTGACATACATCCCCAAACCATCAAACTCTCCAGAAACTTTGTGGTACGTCTTAAACAGTTCCGGTGATATGCTTCGGTTTTTCTCTGAATGACCCTTTTCCTTGCATCGTCCAAACATACATCAAATTTTGACTCGTCGCTAAAAATAATGGAGTTCCATTGTCTTGGAACTCAGCAGAGTCTTTACTTTGCCCTTTGCGAGTCATCGCTCTTTTACGAAATAAGACGTTGTGAAAGCGCCTTAGAAAAAAAAATTCAGTGTGTACAAATTAATAGTGGTTTGGGATAATATATTGGACTCAGCTAACTCGTAAACGAGCTTAAGAGTCAGTAGGTTTTAAATATATTTTCCCGAGTTCGGGAAAGTCTGCTTAGCTCGTTGCTTTTAGAAACATTTTTTCGCTTGGTGCATACTCTTTAATTATAGCAATACCTACACTCAGAAGAAACTTTCTATCAATTAAAGAAAAATGGGCACTTAAGACATTTTTTCCTCATTCGCATGGCCAAATTTCTTCAAAATGAGGAAAAATTCTTCATGCGAAAAAGGAAAAAAATTCTTAAGTGCCATTTCATTCAAGTTTTTTCTGAGTGTACATATCCGGCCATACAGTTCAATGGTTTTCACTTCAATTCGTAAACACTTTCATATACATAGCATACATACATATGTATTTTATATGTACCGTGAATAAGAATCTTCCCCATTCTTAAGGGACAAATCCACCTACTAACGTGTTCAGGTGTTAATGATGTCTGCAGTTATTTCCCTAATCTATTTCAGCGCCTGGGACCCTCATAAGCTTTATTTTTCTTACTATTCAAAGATAACATTCCAACGAGTTTAATGAACTCAAAAGTGCCACGTAATATTTAAGTGTTTTCCTTAGTCGACATTTGATTGAAATTTATCTTATGCAAATACATAACTACGTACAGGCAAACATACCTACATGCTTGTTGTAGAAATAATAGAAGAGCAAATTAAACTTAATTGAATAAAATAAAATTTTAAAAGGACTATGCCTAAACCTTAAAAAATTGAAAAAGTAGATACATTTGTGATAGTTGGGTCGTTTTAAGGCGGAGAGCAACTTAATAAGTGAACCATGACACACCGCACAGAGAGATTAGAGAAGGTACTTCATAAAATAACTGGAATCACTAATCTAACACTGCTCTCAGAATTGCCAGTGGATGTTCCCTTATGATCATATGCTTAACAAGAAGTGTCAATTGAGCTGCCACTTTCTTAAGAAAATAAGCCCCCAGGTATGTAAGGGCGTGAAACTATGGGCCGAGCCATGTGAACTGCCTATGCATAAAACATACGATTTAATCATCGGTACACCGATACATACTGACAAAAGAATTTTTTTTTTTTGTGAATCACATTCGAGCTTAAGTTGATAACTTGCATAATTCTCAAACCTCCAGCTTTGTTTATCAATAGTGGCTCAACTTGAGACTCATAGTGTTCTTTTATTAGGCAAAATATACTGGGCTCGTATTACGTTTTATGATGCGTGAAATGGTGGATCTGAAATGGTGGATCTGAAATGGTGGATCGGTTAAATGACATATGTGAACTAGCGACAAATATTACTCGTTGGATCCATAGCTTATAATAATTTTTAGAAATAGTTTAACGGCTGCATAGTTTTGAGTGATAGTCACTGATCGTAAAACGTAATACGGGCCATGTTTCTCAAGTTCAAAAAAGGAAAGTTCTCAACGGGTACTAAAGTTTGATTTTACTATCGATCTCAAATGTAAGATTCCAGTACAGTAGTATTTTCATGAAAATATAATAAAACATGTCGAGCCCTAAGAGCAATTTTATTGTAACCAACAAACAAAAATTTACAGGAGAAGACGCTTAAAATGCTTCGACATAAATCCAAGTGATATAGGTTAGGTTAAGTTGAACTGACCGATTCATTAGGACCTCACGTAGACTGAATGAGTCCGCAGTGTTACCAGAAGTTTAAAGTTTATTTTAACGACCCCACTGAAAACCCCTATCAGAAACCAGGACATATGTTATAAAATAACTCCATCCCTTCGGCAAATACTAGAATCTTCCTAGGACTTAAGCCACTTGCTGGTTATAGATCTGACAGCTGTATCACTCCTAATGGCTGAAGTCTTAGCCTGGTAAGCGCAGGGCACGAGCACAAGACGTGCTCGGTCGTTTCCTCCTCCAACCAGCATTTCCTACATCTGCTATCACTGACCAAGCGTAACTTAAAGGCATGTGACGCTAGAAGGCAGTGTCAGTTCTAGTGATAGAAACAACTTTGTTAGTCTAATTTTGTAAGGCCTACACATAATCTTCGACACTTTACAGACCCGCGCTTGAACCCACGCCTTTTCCGCTTGGTCGATCATTTGCACGTCTCGCCTTCTCTTAATCTCTCCCTCTGGGACATCTACGGAGCAAGCTTCAAGGAATGTGGCCTTTTTAGCCAGTTCATCTGCTATTGCATTCCCATCTATTCCCGTATGCCCTGGGACCTAAATAGATGTATGCTTCTCCCTGTCCCGATTCTTTCCAGAGACTGCTTACACTATAACACGCATTTATATGCTGTGCTATGCGAGAGTATTGCCTTAATTGCTGCTTGGCTATCAATATAAAAATTAACACGGATGCAGTTTAGGCTATTATCTTCCAGTATTTCTACTGCTTTGGCTAAAACTTCCACTTGGAAAACGCTACTGTGATCTGGCAGCTTATAGGATCCATTTATTTCCGGATCAGCACCGTATACCGCAGACCCTATTCTTTCCACTACTTTCTGTGTACACATGTGTCGCCTCGTCCGCCATTTGAGCACCCTTATTTATTTATTTATTTATTTAAGTTCAGTCTACAGAATTTAATTCTTACAGACTAGATATAATACGCAGTTAATCAATTAAAAATAGTGTATAATTTTAATTTAAATATACTTATACTATCATTAAACTCAATAACGCTTGCATAGGTATTGCATAATCTAACGCTCCTAGCAATCGGCTCGTTCATGGCGTAATTAGTAGAGTGGAATGTGTCTACCAATAAGCGATTATTTCTTAAGTTACGAGGCGGGTCATATAAATTGACCAAATTAGATAAGTCGTCACAGTGTATGTTATTATTAATGACATTATAAATAAAAAGTATTGAGAAGTATATTCTCCTATCATATAGGGACTTCAAGCCCATTAGTTTCCGTCTACCAATATAAGAAGGAAGATTACCTTGCCACGGTAACTTTCTTAGAGCAAATTTCGTGAAAACTTTTTGAACTCTTTCGATTTTGTTTGAGTGGGTTTCATAGTATGGGCACCATATTAGAGAACAATACTCTAGTCTGCTTCGAACAAGAGATATGTAAAGAGCTTTTAAAGTGCAAGGATCTCTGAAATCCATTGAATTTCTTCTTATGAACCCTATCATAGAAAAAGCTTTTGATACTATTAAGTCAATGTGTTGAGAAAATGTTAGCTTTGAGTCGAAAATAACACCCAAATCTTTCATTTTGGTACTTCTAGCTAGAGCACAATTGTCTATATTGTAACTAAATATTATGTTGTTAGACTTCCTACAGAAGGTGACAACACAGCATTTATTAATGTTCAGTTTGAGACAATTCAAAGTGCACCACTGATTCAGTGAATTGAGATCGACTTGTAACTTATGGCTATCACTTGCATCACGAACGGTACAAAAAAGTTTGACGTCATCCGCGAACATTAGGCACTTAGCGAATTTAAAGCAATTCGGTAGGTCGTTAATAAATAAAAGAAATAGCAGTGGTCCGCAGTGAGTACCCTGAGGTATACCTGACCACGCGTCGATAAATAGTCTTGAGGTTGTATTCCCTAACTTAATAAATAGTTTCCTGTTTGACAGAAAACTAGCGAAGAAATTAATGAGAATGCCACTAACTCCGTAACTTCGTAACTTCTGCAAAAGTATGGTATGACATACCTTATCGAAGGCTTTGGAGAAGTCTGTGCAAATCACATCAAGTTGTGCCTGCTTTCCGAACGCACCCACTATACTATTCGATAATAGGGTCAAGTTCGAACAGGTTGATCTTCCAGGAAAGAAGCCGTGTTGATCTTTAGAGATAAAATCCCGAACATGGTCAAATAACTTTGATTGGATTATGTAGTCGAACAATTTGGCCAGTGTCCCCTGTATAACGATAGGCCTATAATTACAAACATCATTACGATCACCAGACTTAAAGACCGGAACAATGTGACATAACTTCCACTGGTCGAGGAAAGTACCCTTATTGATACAATGCTGGAAAAGCTGGGATATGGGATTAGCTAAAGTATAGCAGCAACGCTTGAACCGACCATTCAGTCTTCATCCGTCTAAGAAAGGACTTTGATTGTTTGAATAATTTTTTCTACAAGCAACATATGTTTAGAATTGAATCCAACTTGAGACAAAATCCTAAAAGTTTTTGGCAATACATCAACACGAAACGAAAAAGTTGTGGGTTTCCAACTACCCTGTCCTACGATGGTACTGTATCCGACAACATAGCTGATTCTTGTAATCTCTTCGCAAATTTTTTTCAAAAAGTGTATGAAGTTCATGCACCTAGTGACTATGCAACGCCAAATGCCTTGACATTGGATCAAGTTGATGGCTTTAGCGTCTCACCACAGGATGTTGCGAACGCAATATCTATTCTAAAAAACAGCTCAAAAGCTGATCACGAGGGGTTTCCTCCAATATTTTTCAGGCTACTTAACTCAATCATATCTACTCCCATCGCTAAATTATTCAATAAGTGCTTAAGTAAAGGTATCTTTTTAGACTCTTGGAAGCTTTGCACAATATTGCCAGTCTACAAATCGGGTAACCGAAATGACGTATCTAACTATAGACCCATTGTGAAACAAAGTAATTTTGCAAAAATCTTCGATCACGTGGTCAAAGCTAAACTGTACGATCACGTTCAATCATATATCTCTATACATCAACACGGATTTGTCCCCTCGAGATCAACTTGCTCAAATCTGGTCTTAATTACAAACAAAATAGTTAACGCCTTCGAGAGTCAAGCACAGTTAGATGTAGTTTACACTGACTTTTCTAAGGCATTCGACAAGGTAGACCACTCCATTCTCTTGGAAAAACTCAAAGCATTCGGCATTAACGGAAATCTTCTAGATTTTTTCTCAAGTTTTCTTATGGGACGAAAACTTTTCGTCCAAATGGAATCCGCTAGATCTCAAACTTACATACATGCTTGGTCAGGTATCCCCCAAGGTAGACATCTTGGGCCTCTCCTCTTTTTACTATTTATTAATGACCTTCCTGATCAATTTTCAACTGCGGATTGTCTTATGTTTGCGGATGATGTTAAATTATTCCTAAAAATTCAAAATACAATTGACTGTTCTAGTCTTCAGTCTGATCTAAATAATCTTTCTAATTGGTGTATATTAAATCATCTCCATCTAAATGTTAGTAAATGTTGCGTCATCACGTTTGCTAAAAAGTCTAAGACAGTGACTTGCGACTATGTACTAAATGGACAAAAATTGTGCCGTAAAGATACTATTAAGGATCTAGGGGTTATTTTCGACTCTAGGTTGACCTTTTCCAACCATGTAGACCATGTGGTGTCGAAGTCTTTTTCTATGATTGGTTTTATACGCAGAAACACTGTGGATTTTGTTGACCCACTTACTCTCAAAGCGCTGTACATATCTTTAGTGCGTAGTCAATTAGACTATTGCTGTATAATTTGGAACCCTTACTATCAAAATCTTACTTCTATAATTGAAAAGGTGCAAAGGGTGTTCACTAGAATGGCTTTGCGTCCTCTGTCGTGGCCTGATGGGCTTCCAAACTATATTGGCAGACGCAAGTTGCTAGGTCTACAAAGTTTGGAAGAGAGAAGGTCTTATTTTTCTATTATTTTTGTGTATAATGTGATGAATTCTAGAATCAACTGTGAACTCATTTCTAATTTAATACATGTTCACTCATCAAGTCTTAATTTAAGGACAACTCGTTTATTCGATGTAACTTTTCACGCAACCAACTATGGTTTCAATGAGCCACTCACAAGATGCGTTCGAATATGCAATTCGTATGCTAAAAATTTGAATTTCAGTTTAGAGATAAGTAGATTTAAGACTAGTCTCTTTATACTTTTTAATTAATGAGTCTGTTAGAACTATTCGGTAGACAATAATAAATAAATAAATAAATAAATAAATAAATAAAATACAGGCGCAAATCCCTCGGAGTCATGTTTGGAGCTGGACTTTAGCGATGAAATAGCGGATAGTACATCCTCTTCGGCGATTGAAAAGGAGGTTATAAAAGGTAAAGGTATGGAATGAAATGTAGGCGATATAGGAATGCTATGATTCTCATAAACTTTCTGAAAAAACTTTGCAAACAAGTCGTAGGACTCGACAGTATTATCAGAGATAGCGCCATCATATTCCAAGTTCGTTGGGAATCCATTTGTTTTCCTCCTGGAATCTATAAATTTCCAAAATCCTCTCGGATTGGACTTTAAATTCGTTTCAACGGTATACATATAGTGCCTAAATAAGAAGTTATGAAGATGATCATACTCCTTTCTTAAATGAATGAAGTTAAGACGATTGATTTCAGAACTATTATTCTTGAACTTCTTAAAAGCCTTATTCTTTTTATTTCTCAAGTTAGAGAGTCTTAGATTGAACCAAGGTGGCTTGTTTTTAGCTGCGCATCTTTTTAGGGGAACAAAATTAGAGATGGCTTCAGAAAAAATGGAACACAATATCTCGTAAGAAGTATTGGGACAGCCGGAATTTTTCAGAAACTCCCAATTGGAAGAGTGCAAAAAATTATTTATAGACTCATAATCGGCACTCATGTAATCACGCCGAGCTAGTGGTTCATCTTTTACGGTATCGAAACTATAAAACATAATACTAAGAAAAATAGCCTTATGATGAAAACTATTATTCAAAATTGGAGATAGACATTCATGGCATGATACTTTTAAATTATTAGTAACAAATATTAGATCTAGGATTTTATTATTGTCATTCTGAACTCCGTTACGTTGCAGGAAACCATGAGAGAGCAAAGTGCTTACGACATAGATTTCGATGCTGGAGCTGAGATTATGCGGTATTAAAGTTTTATTATGATTTTCCCAAGAGATATTGGGTAGATTAAAGTCGCCTAAGAAAATAATTTCATCACCAGACTTTAGAGAATTTGAGATTGCAATCACATTTTCTAAATGTTTTACATACATTTCTATATCACTACCAGGAGGAATATAAGAAACTAAAAGTATTAATGATTTGTTGCTAGTAAATTTAACTCTAACACAGATTTGATCTAACAACCCATCGGATAAATCAAGACTGATTGCGTTACTGCACAAATGTGCTCTTACAGCCAGTAAAACACCACCACCCTTCTCGTGCCCAGTAGCTAGAACATCCCGATCCTTTCGGTACACATTATAGTGATCATCGAAGTATTCGCTTGAAGATATGGCACAGTTTAGCCAAGTTTCAGTAATAGCCACGAAGTCATATTCATGCAATGATGTATCGCGACGAGTTTGGCCCGCTTTGGTGCGCATGCCACCAACGTTCTGATAGTATAAAGAGTATTTTGAGCTAATTGATACGTTGATTATGCCAACCATCTACCTCTATTGTTGCTTTAAGATATCCCCCATAGCGCAGATGGGGAATCACATAGTCTGTTCGCCTCTCCTCCACGTTTAGCTTCCATGACGGCTTACTGTCTAGGATGATTCCTAGGTATTTTCTGCAAGGTTCCTCCTGTAGGGTAACCACTCCATACTTAGGCCTGGTCCAGTTATGGACTTTGTACCTCTTTGTAAACAAGACCATATCCGTCTTCACCGCGATGTTGCAGATAACTCGAGAATTATACATTTTTTTAAATTTCTGAAAGTTTGATAATGATTGGAGAATGATGGTGAGAACTTTATATTCTTGGAATGCTGAAGAAATAATTTTTCGATGTTTGTGGGGTATATCTGGATAGCATAACATACTACATACTTACTTTCCCGGAGTGACTCATCCCATAGCCGAAACGATACGACCTGCATGTTGAGAGTCCCTACACTCCATGGCCCACCTTTCCTTAGGCTTATAAAAAATTATCTTAGGCAATCTCTCTGTATTACGGATGATAGCTCAGGCGATTGAATCGCCTTTTAGCGGTCTGATCTAACAATGGTATTCTCTATAACTTGCGTTTGGCCTTCAAGCTTCTTACTTTATGTCAAAAAGAAAGCGAAAGAAATTGTCAAACGATATGTTGCCATCGTTTAACATAATGCAAACACACAAACTCTGCGTCTCTGTCCCGAAACGAGTTTTCTTCAGATTACGTACAGCCTGTCTGAATATTCTATACATTGACCCAGGCAGGCGAGTAAAAATAGCGGTATTTCAAGGAGTTAGCATGAAATAATACAAATTTTAAAAAGGCTTCTATCATCTCTGGCACTACAGGTTCAACTCTACAGGGGTTTTCACGTGTATGCCAAAGATTCTCTTAAAATAGAAGTGTAAAAATAAAAGAACTTGGACTTGGCTTTACGTTTGTTCAGCAAAAATTATCTGTGCGCGTATCCTTTTGAAAACGCAAGACTATTCTATTGCAAACCTACTGTGTTACAGTGCTATTCTAAATGAGCTGCTATACAAACTATGGAGCTAGCTAATTTGTATTCGGTTATTTAGTAGTTAATAAAGGCTCGTCCTGTGGTTACTTAGATTATATAATTACAAATACGTTAAACCAAGTTTACAAAACTAAAACAACACCAACAAAAAAGTGATAAAAAGCGAACACTTACTTACCCCTCCCGCCTTCAGTGCGATAAGGTGCATTAGCATCATGTGGATCCGGTTCTGGTGCCGTGTTCTGTGTATCCAACATATTCGCTTTCCGTGCGGGAATTTCTGTTATGATTTAATAAATGAAATAAGAAAAGAAATAAGTTAATATAAGGGAGGTAAATACAGTGAACGGACTAAGTCAATTTATGCTTTGTAAATCAGCTCAGGTTTCAAGGATTAACAAGTTACTGGTTTTCAAAATAGATATATTAGGAATACCTGGCTTATATGATAGGGAACCATGTGGATCCTGGACCTCACATATTTATCCAATAGGGGAGGGGGAGGTTTGGCAGCGCAATTTATAGCTTCTCCCACCTAACGACCTCACGGAAGCAGGACGTTGGATGACCTAGGAGGTTCAACATGGTCACATTAAATTGCTTCCGAGATGGTCGGACTAGCACTTTAACGGCGCTATTTCTGGACCCTGTCGGATCAATATCCGGCAAAGAACCATACACATCGATATAACTTCCCAAAACCTTCGGGAGCCTCTTTATGGATACAATAAGAAGAGAATATTTCCTGCCAATATATAATTTTAGACTAATTGTACAAATTAAAAGTAAATTCCTCTCGATGGACAAAAGTCACGCTTTATAAGTCTCTCATCATACCAGTCCTGATGGAAGACCTCAACTGAGTGGGGAGCGGCCGCTGGAAGACTTGATAGCCCGCGAAACAGGGATAGCTGGCGTGACTCGTTACAAAACGGCCAAAATCGTCTTTTGTTAAGCGCCATATAGCCTTTTATTAAAGGGTAGCTTTTAATCCGTTCTCGCTCCCACGCTATCGTCAGCCTTGATACAAACATTTCTCTTAAGCTTATATATCGACTTACTGATGCATGGCGCAATGTGTGAACGACTTTGTTGATAACCACGCGCACATCGATTACAGGTGAGACCAGTCACACCATCCTTGCAGGGACATTGGCCAGAGGTGTTGTTGCATGTTTTGCCTGAAGAGCCGATAGGATGGCATTCGCAAGCTGTAATGAAAATAAAAGAAAAGAGTTTTTAAAAACGTGGTAAAATTATAATGCGAGCTGACGTAATGGAAACATATATAAATTCAAGAGTAAGCACATACAGGCATGGTAAGTGAAAGCACCCTATAGGAAAATGCTTGAGCTATGAATAAGTGGGCTTGATCGCTGTTTAGAATTCGAAGGTTTACTAAAGATCTAGTTTTTTAGCCTCACTATAGCAGTTGAGCCACACTAAGATCCTGACTTTCCACGACTTGCACGAAAATAGTGTCTCGGTCAAAGCTAGACTCTAAGCGTTGACATTAATGTTTCAAAGTAAGCGATAATGTTACCGTAAAATAAGGCGTGAGTATTAAGTAGTCGTGATGTTCTAACTGTAACAGGTACAGTTTTAGGTATAGGGATTGAAGTTAAACCACAACAGAGGTAACAATATCGGAAACATAAAATTTAGGGCTTTATGGGAAGAATTTCAGCGGCTTCTAATCAGTAACAACCGATATCGACAACTTATTGTTTTATTATCGGTTATTTATCGAAATAGAGATATTATCGTCGATCAATCAGTCTGCTATCGACTTCTTATTGATTTTTATCGGCTTTTCGTACCGGTTCCAGATTTGTCTGTATCCAATTTTGTATTAAAGATCTATCTGTATGAGTTTTTTTAAGCGGGGATTACCCTTATTACTTTAAATATATGAAAACATTTATTTGAAGCAATTTTTAATTTATTTAATAATTTGGGAAAAATTTAAACAACGTGACATCAGGACGGACAAGGTGACAGCTGTTTCGACTATACCTTGTAAATCTCTTCAAAGCCTTTTCTCCCGGGAGTGGGATTTGAACCCGCACTCCTACGATGGTTGAAGTGTTACAAACGCATTCAGCCACGTCATGCCAATTGCCTTCTTGGCATATTTTCTTTATTCATAGTCCATACTTCGTATGGCATCATATGGTAAAGTTATGCGTTGGTAAGGCGGTTTTCAAAGAAACTTGGTGTTGTTTGTGTTCTATTTATAGAACTACAACGAATTAACCAATGTTGTCTATTTGTATGAGTTTTTTTAAGCGGGGATTACCCTTATTGCTTTAAATGTATGAAAACATTTATTTGAAGCAATTTTTAATCAATAATTTATTTAATAATTTGGGAAAAATTTAAACAACGTGACATCACGACGGACAAGGCAACAGCTGTTTCGATTATACCTTGTAAATCTCTTCAAAGCCTCTTCTCCCGGGAGTGGGATTTGAACCCACACTCCTACGATGGTTGAATTGTTACAAACATTCAGCCACGTCATGCCAAGTTTCTTTGAAAAACCGCCTTACCAACGCATAACTTTACCGTATGATGCCATACGAATTATGGACTATGAATAAAGAAAATATGCAAAGAGGGCAATTGGGATAAGGTTTACAACAGCTAAGGCATGACGTGGCTGAATGCATTTGTAACACTTCAACCATCGTAGGAGTGCAGGTTCAAATCCCACTCCCGGGAGAAAAGGCTTTGAAGAGATTTACAAGGTATAATCGAAACAGCTGTCGCCTTGTCCGCCCTGATGTCACGTTGTTGAAATGTTTCCCAAATTATTAAATAAATTGAAGATCTATACTCCCCATCAGGGAAAGAAACGAGATGCTGACCAAACAGTTCCTGTTGAATACCCAGAAACCTGGGCATCCCAACAGACATCTGATTGACGAGCCAGCACCGCCTAGGGGCTTAAGGAGTCATCTCCGTAAGCATATTGAGGAAATACGGCACCTGAGAACCCAGCCGTATGAAGCGAAAAAACACAAGCAGGTCCTTGGTGAACCCCACAAGCAGGCGTCGGACCTTTATGCCGGGAATTGCCCGGTGAATCCAGTACTCAAAGTAAAGTATCCAAAACTTGCGGAAGAGGAACGCATACTCCCCAGGGAAACGCGTGTCACTCTGGCTCAACTTCATTCTGGATACTGTAACAGGTTAAACTCTTACCTATCCAGAATCAACCCCGACATACAAAATGTATGCCCCGCTTGCAATGTGTCCCCACATGACACCAACCATCTCTTTAATTGTAATGTGGAACCAACGCCTCTAACACCCCTTGCCCTATGGTCCACCCCTGTTGAAGCAGCAAGTTTCCTTTAACTCCCGTTAGAGGATATTGATGACAGTTTGTGATCGGTCGCGTCTGTTAGGTGGGGCGAAGCACTGCTACAACAACAACAACAACAACATCTATCGGTGTCTGAAACAACAGGCCGATGACAAATAGTTAACACTCCGAAGCGAAACCGAAAGCCGTTCAATCATCATCATCATCATCATCCTCCTCAACTCCTATTGGAGCATAGGGCCTCGACCACCGACTTAAATCTTATTCTGTTAGGTGCAGTTCTTGTGATGTCATTCCACGTATATCCTGCGTCTTCGAGTTCTTTATCCACAGTTCTGCGCCAAGTTTTCGCAGGTGCACCAGGTCGTCGGCTTCCTTGTGGATTCCATCGCAATGCTTGTCTGCCGTTCAATATCAAATCAATAAATTTTTTATAACAAATCGATAAATTTTCAATAAATTTTCGACCACTTTTCGACAACAAACTGAAAACTTGGTGACAGTGTATATATATATACACCACCACCGTGGGTTCGCACCCCGGGCAAAGCAACATCAAAATTTTAGAAATAAGGTTTTTCAATTAGAAGAAAATTTTTCTAAGCTGGGTTGCCCCTCGGCAGTGTTTGACAAGCACTCCGGGTGTATTTCTGCCATGAAAAGCTCTCAGTGAAAACTCATCTGCCTTGCAGATGCTGTTCGGAGTCGGCATAAAACATGTAGGTCCCGTCCGGCCAATTTGTAGGGAAAATCAAGAGGAGCACAACGCAAATTGGAAGAGAAGCTCGGCCTTAGATCTCTTCGGAGGTTATCGCGCCTTACATTTATTTATTTTTTTTTTATATAAATTTTCGATATTAAATCGATAAGTTTTCGATCACTTTTCTATAACGAATTGATACTTTTTTGAAATTCGATAAATTTTCCATAAAATCGTTGACTCGTTGATAACTTTGATTATCAATAGCAGATTTATAACTCTTCGATCACAAATCGATAACTCATTTATAATTCGTGGATAACACTCTTATAATAAGCACTATCTGCTCGTCGATAAGAAAAGGATAACACACCCATAACCCGTCTATAACAAACCGATAACTCATTGATAACAAACCGCTTACACTTCGTTAACAATTTTATAACATGGCTTGCCTAACCTTAATTTGCTCTCTTATTCCACTAATATCAACTAATACCAAGCACATTGCTTCTCCATTAAGCTACAGAGTAGCGATTTACTTACGGACACTACAACTACGATTACATTCTAGATTCCTCCATACCATAGCAACGACACAAAAACCGAACCTGCTTTAAACCAGATGTGGTCGCTTACTTCCCGGGAGGTTGAAATTGCCTTCACGACAAATCGTTTTTTTACTATAATAGCCGAGTTTTTTTTACAAGCGTATACGTGTACGTTTGCGCATAAAAAGCGCTTAGATAATGATTAGGAGACCCATCTAGCGGCAGTGGTTAAATAACTAGCTACAGAACAGGGTGTACCTAAAATCGGAAACACAAACCTCTGTTGGCCATAATGTATAACATATAGCTGAATCGGTTGCGATGAATAGTGGATACACACCATTTTTAGAGGTGAAACATAGAATTAGTGTTGTTGAGGTGAAACATAGACACATATTTCAGTTACATCTGAGTATAATGCGTATTGAAATTTAGTACGACAAATTTTATGCGCAGCAATTTCAGAGGTGTATTTAAAGTTTGACGCTTAGCAGTCCATTAAAAAGTTTAAGCGTAACGTCTATAGATGTAAAAACAAACACAGCTAATATATTGTAGTCTAATACATTGGCTACCTGATATTTATTTTCCCTGCAGGGCATGCTCTCATACGCAGTTACATATGTATATGGAATGTATACATGTATGTATAAGTGAAATTAGGTTCTTGAGTTTTTGGGTTAGTTCATTAAAATAACGGTAAGTAGGATTTTATGATATTTTTTTTTATATTTCATCCGTTTTTTACAAGACGCAATCAATTGTAATTAGCTATGAAGCGCTTGCAAGAAAGAACGCCACAATATCTGTGGTAAGCAATTTAAATGCATCGATATCAAACGGCAGTGAACCGTACTGATCGATAATGATAAGCCCAACCATTAAAGTGAAAAAACGAGAGTGAAGCCAATCTACCGTTTGGCTACTTAACTGTTGAACTGTTCAAGTGGAGATGCGAAGTAAAAGCAAAACAAACAAGTAAGGAAGGTTACGTTCGGGTGTAACCGAACATTACATACTCAGTTGAGAGCTATGGTGACAACATAAGGGAAAATAACCATGTAGGAAAATGAACCGAGGGAAACCCTGGAATGTGTTTGTATGACATGTGTATCAAATGAAAGGCATTAAAGAGTATTTTATGAGGGAGTGGGCCATAGTTCTATAGGTGGACGCCATTTAGGGATATAGCCATAAAGGTGGATCAGGGTTGACTCTAGAATGCGTTTGTACGATATGGGTATCAAATGAAAGGTGTTAGTGAGTATTTTAAAAGGGAGTAATCCTTAGTTCCATAGGTGGACGCCGTTTCGAGATATCGCCACAAAGGTGGACCAGGGGTGACCCTAGAATTTGTTTGTACAATATGGGTATCAAAAGAAAGGTGTTAATGAGTATTTTAAAAGGGAGTGGGCCTTAGTTCTATAGGTGAATGCCGTTTCGAAATATCGCCATAAAGGTGGACCAGGGGTGACTCTAGAATGTGTTTGTACGATATGGGTATCAAATTAAAGGTATTAATGAGGGTTTTAAAAGGGAGTGGTGGTTGTTGTATAGGTGGTCGCCTTTTTGAGATATCGCCATAAAGGTGGACCAGGGGTGACTCTAGAATGCGTTTGTGCGATATGGGTATCAAATGAAAGGTGTTAATGAGTATTTTAAAAGGGAGTAATCCTTAGTTCCATAGGTGGACGCCGTTTCGAGATATCGCCATAAAGGTGGACCAGGGGTGACCCTAGAATTTGTTTGTACAATATGGGTATCAAAAGAAAGGTGTTAATGAATAATTTAAAAGGGAGTAATCCTTAGTTCCATAGGTGGACGCCGTTTCGAGATATCGCCATAAAGGTGGGCCACGGGTGACCCTAGAATTTGTTTGTACAATATGGGCATCAAACGAAAGGTGTTAATGAGTATTTTAAAAGGGAGTGGGCCTTAGTTCTATAGGTGGACGCCGTTTCGAAATATCGCCATGAAGGTGGACCAGGGGTGACTCTAGAATGTATTTGTACGATATGGGTATCAAATTAAAGGTATTAATGAGGGTTTTAAAAGGGAGTGGTGGTTGTTGTATAGGTGGTCGCATTTTCGAGATATCGGCATAAAGGTGGACCAGGGGTGACCCTAGAGTTTGTTTGCACTATATGGGTATCAAAAGAAAGGTGTTAATAAGTATTTTAAAAGGGAGTAATCCTTAGTTCCATAGGTGGACGCCGTTTCGAGATATCGCCATAAAGGTGGAGCAGGGGTGACCCTAGAATTTGTTTGTACAATATGGGTATCAAAAGAAAGGTGTTAATGAGTATTTTAAAAGGGAGTAATCCTTAGTTCCATAGGTGGACGCCGTTTCGAGATATCGCCATAAAGGTGGGCCAGGGGTGACTCTAGAATTCGTTTGTGCAATATGGGTATCAAACGAAGGAGTTAATGAGTATTTTAAAAGGGAGTGGGCCTTAGTTCTATAGGTGGACGCCTTTTCGAGGTATCGCAATAAAGGTGGACCAGGGGTGACTCTAGAATTCGTTTGTACGATATGGGTATGAAATGAAAGGTGTTAATGAGTATTTTTAAAAGGGAGTGGGCCTTCGTTCTATAGGTGGACGCCTTTTCGAGATATCGCCGTAAAGGTGGACCAGGGGTGACTTTAGAATATGTTTGTACGATATGGGTATCAAATGAAAGGTGTTAATGAGTATTTTAAAAGGGCGTGGGGCTTAGTTCTATAGGTGGTCGCCTTTTCGAGATATCGCCATAAAGGTGAACCAGGGGTGACTCTAGAATGAGTTTGTACGATATGGGTATCAAATTAAAGGTATTAATGAGAGTTTTAAAAGGGAGTGGTGGTAGTTGTATATGTGAAGGCGTTTTCCAGATATCGACCAAAATGTGGACCAGGGTGACCCAGAACATCATCTGTTGGATACCGCTAATTTATTTATATATGTAATACCTGCCAAGATTTTAAGGGTTTTTTATTTCGCCCTGCAGAACTTTTTCATTTTCTTCTACTTAATATGGTAGGTGTCACAACCATTTTATAAAGTTTTTTCTAAAGTTATATTTCGCGTCAATAAAACAATCCAATTACCTTACCATGTTTCATCCCTTTTTTCGTATTTGGTATAAAATTATGGCATTTTTCCATTTTTCGTAATTTTCGATATCGAAAAAGTGGGCGTGGTCATAGTCGGATTTCGTTCATTTTTCATACCAAGATAAAGTGAGTTCACGTAAGCACGTGAACTAAGTTCATTAAAGATATGTCGATTTTTGCTCAAGTTATCGTGTTAACGGCCATGCGGAAGGACAGACCGACGACTGTGTATAAAAACTGGGCGTGGCATCAACCGTTTTCGCCCATTTTCACAGAAAACAGTTAGCGTCATAAAATCTATGCCCCTACCAAATTTCAAAAGAATTGGTTAATTTTTGTTCGACTTATGGCGTTAAAAGTATCCTAGACAAATTAAATGAAAAAGGGCGGAACCACGCCCACTTTGAAATTTTCTTTAATTTTTGTATTTTGTTGCACCATATCATTACTGGAGTTGAATGTTGACATTATTTATATACTGTAAAGATATTAAATTTTTTGTTAAAATTTTACTTTAAAAAATTTTTTTTTAAAAGTGGGCGTGGTCCTTCTCCGATTTTGCTAATTTTAATTAAGCGTACATACAGTAATAGGAGTAACATTCCTGCCAAATTTCATCATGATATCTTCAACGACTGCCAAATTACAGCTTGCAAAAATTTTAAATTACCTTCTTTTAAAAGTGGGCGGTGCCACGCCCATTGTCCAAAATTTTACTAATTTTCTATTTTGCGTCATAAGTTCAACTCATCTACCAAGTTTCGTCGCTTTATCTGTCTTTTGTAAAGAATAATCGCATTTTAAATAGCGATCGAGATGAGTGCTCAGGAACCTACATGCCAAATTTCATCAAGATACCTCAAAATTTACTCAAGTTATCGTGTTAACGGACGGACGGACATGGCTCAATCAAATTTTTTTTCGATCCTGATTATTTTGATATATGGAAGTCTATATCTATCTCGATTCCTTTATATATGTACAACCAACCGTTATCCAATCAAACTTAATATACTCTGTGAGCTCTGCTCAACTGAGTATAAAAATATACAAAAGTGTTGGCATACGAGATTTTGCATTTATCAAAAGCGAGGTGATGGTGCTGCAGCGTAAGTAAAAGACTTGAGGTCTGCTTCATATCAAAAATATCATTTCGAGGAACTTCAAACAACAAAATATATTGATGATTGCTTAATTTTTTGTTGGCAGCGTGCGGGTGTTGAAAGACTGAGCGATCGTGTTATGCAGTAAGATTGCAACAAAGAATAAACACTAGACTGGGTCGATTTATTAACAGATATCGCGCCATCGATTTTTCAATAGGATTTGGGCTCAGGAAAAAAAAAATGGCGAAAAAGTAAATTTTTCGACCAAGACACTCACCAAAACCCAAAAAATATTTTTTTTTTCAAAAAACTCTTGTATAAACGTAGGCGATAACAGTTTTTTGAAAAAAAAAAATATATTTTTTGTGTTTTGAGGAGTGTTTGGTCGAAAAATTGACCCTTTCGCCATTTTTTTTTCGCAGGCTCGAAAATTATTTTTTTGGGTATGCGTAGTGGAACTTTTTTTCCTGAACCCAAATCCTATATAAAAATCGATGGCGCGATATCGGTTAACTTTCGTCCATACAAATCGAACCAGGTTAATAAACACCCAGCAGTTAGTTTAAGAGGCATTTCGTAATTGAAAAGGAACGTACCACGCTTGGTTGGGACAGTTAAAAATGGTGAACATTTTTTATTGTTCTGTTTTTCATTCAACTCAACATTACGTTTCCTTCCCTTTGGCATCGCTGAAAAGTTTGTAAATGTAAAACAGAATTTTTATACCGAATGGTTATCGCAGTCTTAATGGTGTGTTATCGATAACGACGACTATTGACGAGTTATCGGTTTGATATTTATTTTTTTACCAGATTGTTATCGACGTGCTATCGAAGAGGTATAGATATTTGTTATTTAAAAACAAGAAAACTGTTATCGATAAGACACGTTATCGATTTGTTGTCCTGAAGTTATCGAGTTGTTCTCAGTTTGTCTTCGATAGCTTTTCGATGGCAAATCGAAATATTTTTGAAAATAAAATGATAAAATTTCGATAACAAGTCAATAACAATCCTATAATAACAATTTTTTGGAACCCTGCCGAAATGAATCCAAAGTAGTCCTAAAATGAATAAAAACACAATGTTAATATAACGTGTAATTTTTAACAGAGCACATGAGAGGTTTGCCAGCCCAAAAACTTATTTTGGTCGCTCCGTAAGTACGCGACCGCCTAGGGCACCAAGTTCTAGGGGCACCAAATTCGATAAACACTTTTGTACTAAAAATCCTTTTTGCACAAAAAAAAAAAATTTTTTTTCTAGGGGCCCTATATTTAGTTTCGAAACTTAAATTAATCAAAACGTGCTTGCGTTCGGCCATGACTCAAGAAAGGCTTGTCAAGAGAGCAGGAAATTGTGCAAAAATTAGATTTAAGTAAAATTATATCAACTTTCTCTGAGTTGAAGGCGCGGAAAATGAAGTTTTAGTAAATTCTAAGATAATTAAAAATACTTTTGTGTGTTATATTTTCGTTCTTTTGTTGAAAAAAAAAAATATATTTAATATGCAAAAGAAATATTTTTTTAATTTATTTAATAATTTGGGAAAAATTTAAACAACGTGACATCAGGACGGACAAGGCGACAGCTGTTTCGATTATACCTTGTAAATCTCTTCAAAGCCTTTTCTCCCAGGAGTGGGAGTCGAACTCGCACTCCTACGATAGTTGAAATGGTTATAAACGCATTCAGCTATATCTTTTTGTTTTATTGACAAATTCTCTTGAGCCGGCCCTGACCGTAACAGTTTAAAGAAAAACCTTTGGCAATAAATCATACTAAACGAAAGTAAAAATCAATCACTGTGAGAAACCGACAGAAATAAAAAGGCATATCTCACTGAGAATGCCCTTTTCTGTTCTTGGAAATCGATTGTTATTCGTAATTAACCGAATCGCTTCTTCTGGTAACCCGTTAAATAAATAGCAAACATTTAAACAGCTTTCTTTATTAAGCAGTCTGATGACAAACATCGAAAAATCAACATAGTGCAAAAGAAAGTTGTGCATCTTCGAACTGGGACCAAACACATTTAAGGCGATTGACCGCTGTAAACTCTTAGCATATGTGGCGATGCAGAGGGATACGATGAGGAGCACATTTTCTTCGAGTGCTTGCGACCGACAGGAGCGACAATAAGCCTGAACACAGTGAAAACAGAACTGATTTACTTTGTGTTAATGATTTATCGACAGGGTAGATAAATGGGTGGGGTGATATGCGGTCAGTGGCCATAACTTCAATTGACCTTATGTCCACTGCAACAAATGGCGTGACTAACATTTTAATACGTGGAGGACCGAAAAAATATAGTTGACCTTAAGGCCACATAAAAAAATATGAGTTCACTTTATGACTATATAGAAAAAACCGAATGGCTGACAGTTTAACCATTTAAAATATGACGTTGTGACAATTCAATTGATGTTGTGGCCGTTTGAACTGCTGATAAGGTCTATTAACTTTATGGCCGTTGATCTTATGTCACTCCTCCGGATAAATGATGTATATTGGAATGATTTTCTCGCATCCCTTGTCAAATTCATTTTAGAGATGAATTGGTATCGACGTTTTGCCATCTTCAGTGCCATTTGAGACAGAACAAAGAGATTTCGATACAGCACCTTAACTTCTCAACTCGTTGGAACCTGAACACCTTCTTTAACGGGGCGAAACATACATAGCCTCCAATCTGAAGACGTGCGCTTGTCAAATAATATTTTCCAAAGAGTAGGGGCGTGCATTTTCCTCACTCTTTATCGCCGTGTTTGAAGAACTCAGCGGGTAGTTCGTAATTTCCAGTTCCTTTAGTATTTTTTAAGTTAGGATATTTCCATATCACTTCGTCAAATAGCATTTCAATCCAAAAGTCTTCATTGGCTAGGCAATTTTATGTTAATTAGTGAAGAAATTTGCCATTCGAGAGTTTTCAGCGAAAATTTATCTGTTTGCAGATGCCGTTTGAATTCGGCAAAAACATTTAAGCCCCATGCCGCTAATTTGTAGGAAGCTCGACCCAAATCTCCTCGGAGGTACATATATAGCGCGGTGTATTTATTTATTCTTTATTCAGAACTATGGCGGTTACATCCGACCTTTATGCTGCCCAAGTAATGAACTCCTGTCCGGGTGGTTGTCACCTGACCTAATTTAACCTGCACGGTAGTCTTCTCGTACCTACTTACACAATAAATCTCTGCATGACGAAAATACTACGTATACAAAAAAGCTTCCGTGGCATTTCTGGTATTTTTATTCGCCTCCGAAACCCATTTTACGTCAACTTAACTAACTAAGAAAAAATGCTTCGAGTGCTGCCATAAAACACTTTCATTCAAATTAATAAACGAATGTATGTGTATTAGGGTGGTAAATTTTTTACCGCCATCATTCCTAAAAGTTCAAGTTTCATTGCGTCTCTCCGAAGTCAAGGTAAGGTTCCAGCCGCTATTAAATATGAGATCTCTATCAGATGATCAACAGCATGATCATATTTTGTTGGTGCGTATTGATTTACTATTTCGATGGTATTCGGTTACATATTCACATAAACGAACGGCGGTCATTCTCTCTTGGAGGTTTATTTGCTGCGGATCTATTTTGGGTTATTGTGCGCTTATGTAACGTGAAGCACTAAACTTCTTATAGCCATCCATGTTCCAGAAGAACTTTGTCTGAGAAACGTATATAGAATCCGATTCTGCTAAAAATGGTATAGCGAAAAATTTCTGAATATAAATGGGCCACTCTAATGGACAAACAGACATTACGTTTACCCCATTAACGCCAGCATACTGGGGGAAAACCTAATGCTGTTCGCATTTTCCAGAAATTTTGCGTACATTACATTTTTGGGTAGAGAAAACGCTGCTAATAATAATAATAATGCTTAATAAATATAAATTCCTTAATGCGCTTAGTCCGCATTGTAGAATTTTTTCCAGGTCCATAAATTCAATTAAGAATTGAAATAATTTTTTACATGCTCTACGTCAGCTAATCCGTTGCTTAAATCATGATTTGCAAGGAAAAAGCAAAGTTTGCATTTAATGGAAATAAGTTTAAAGAAGTGGTGCCTGAACGTGTGTCTGTGTCTAATTTGCACGTGGTGTGACTTTTCATTGCATACTTTTGGGCGTAGAAGCTTTTTTTCTTCTTGTGGTTAGTTTCCTGTGCTTCCTTTTGCTAACCATGCATTTAACTGCATGAGGTACTTAATGCTTAATCCTGCAAATAATATTATAATTTTAATTGGATTAAGAGCTCAGGGTTGAAAAAGTTTTTATAAAAAACGGAAAGTGTAAGTGAATGTGGCTAATGTGTTCTTATGGATATGCAAATTAAAATTCTCAATTCTATGACAGTTTAGCAATCTTCTGACTAAAGTAGGGTAAAGGAAACCGTGCCCCTTACTGAAATCAGGAAAGCCTGCAATCCAAGTACAGTTATATCGTTCGATATCTCTTATATCAGTTGTTGTGGAAGGAAGAGGGGCGGAACAACTGCGGTATTACACTGCGCATTTTCGACTCGCCCTACATCACCAAATATTCCGCAAACTACGTAGCCCTAGTGGTCTGCAATATCGCCGCCATTGCGCCTTCGATACAGTCAATGAAGCCATCTTTCCTCTCAACCCTAATAAATAACAGCTCTCACTTACGCAGAAAAGGCGTTCCGCAAAGACTCAGTTATGGGCGCAACAAAAACCATCAATTAAGCGCGGCTTCCAGAGGGACTATCAATGAGAAAGTTGACCAACCGAAGCAATCAACAGTAATTTTCTCTGTGTTATATTCTTATGCAGTATATGAATCCGACGCCGGCCACCGTGGTGTGATGGTAGCGTGCTCCGCCTACCACACAGAATGCCCTGGGTTCACACCCCGGACAAAGCAACATCAACATTTTAGAAATAAGGTTTTACAATTAGAAGAAAATTTTTCTAAGCTGGGTCGCCCCTCGGCAGTGTTTGGCAAGCACTCAGAGTGTATTTCTGCCATGAAAAGCTCTCAGTGAAAACTCATCTGCCTCGCTGATGCCGTTCGGAGTCGGCATAAAACAATTAGGTCCCGTCCGGCCAAATTGTAGGAAAAATTAAAAAGGAGCACGACGCAAATTGGAAGAGAAGCTCGGCCTAAAATTTCTTCGGAGGTTATCGCGCCTTACATTTATTTATTTTATTTATATGAATTCGACACAACTGGGTCGTAATACATTGAGGTACTAGGACGAATGCCATGCGATGAGAAGCACATGGAAAGTGTTGTACAGTTTCTATGCTGTACTGTATGCTGGCTTATACACATATGGAATGTCTTAACAACAACCATGTCGGCTATTTATAGCAGAATTAGAGGACATGAAAGTACATATCAGAATTGCAGGAATAATAATATCATAATTTACAGGGTTGCAGCCGTCATGAGACGTATCGTTATAGGGTTGGTTTTTTCAAAAGGCTAAGGCAGCACTCATACAATCCAGGCTTGAGCCCCACCGAATAAAAACACCGTAGGAGCTGTTAAGAGGAGTAGTCAAGCAACTAAGAGCGACCAAGGGTCATAGTAAGCCGGGGCTGAGGCATTAAATGAGCAGTTACAAATTGCCTGCTAGGTGCGGAGGGAACCTAGAGTCGGACTAAGTATTTAAAACTTTACACCTACAGCACATCTGCTGGCCTCCACACGCGAATCACCCATCAGCCATGCCATCACCGAGCGGGAAGACGTCGCAGCCTAAAGGCAGCCCGCACCATTAGATTGATAAAACACTTTGATGGTATTTCATAAATCGACTACAAGCGCAGCAAGAAATATCGCACGATTCATTGGTTGCTATAACGCAATTTTGATAGGTCGCAGCTGCAATTGTTCTGGCCACTCAGTTTAAAAGAATTTATAATAAAGGTACAAACAAATCAGGTATGTGTCCACATGGGGATGCGATGTTTTCTTAACAGGCCACTATTTTGCAGCAGAATAATCGTGGGCTGGGTGGCCTAGCCCAGGAGAGCCCACCCCTTTATTCATCAGGCCACCCTTCAAAAAAATTATCATAAACAAGCTTTCAAGTTGAAAACCCCCCAAAATAAAAAGAAACAAATAAGGACGGGACTGTCTTCGGCTGTGCCGAAGACTTCATACCTTTCATGAATGGGGCTGAACAATAATCTTATCCCATTCGTAATCTCCAAATAATGCGCTGTATAAGGTAAGAAATATATAGTGAACAGATGTACATACCTAAACGATTTTAAGATAAATATAAAAAAATGCAAAAGGGGGGTTCCCTATCTGAACGATGGGTATACGATGGGATATATACTATATATTGCTCCGATCAAAGTGATTTTTTCAGGATATCTTCTATGATATATTAGAATATATATCACCGAGTTCCACGTTTATACTTTCTAAATTGCGGCAGGAATGACCAAAATCGTCTTATCTGAACGATCGGTTGTATGCGAGATATACCGGATCCGACAAACGTCTACATCCTTGTGCCAAATTTCATTGAGATATCTCAAAATTTGAGGGACTAGTTTGCGTTCAAACAGACATATGGACGGACGGACGGACAGACGGACATAGCTATATCAACTCAGTTCGTCGCCCTGATCAATTCGGTATACTTAATGGTGACTCTATCTTCTATAGTTCTCAACGTTACAAACATCGGACCAAAGTTAATATACCATTTCATGTCCATGAAAGGTATAAAAATGCAAAACGATTGTTTGTTCACTGTAGTTCGTTTGCCCTGAAAATACCGCCCACGCCCCCCTTATTTTTACCCAGCTGTACTTGTACACAGAGTATTATAACTTTGATTGGATAACGATTGGTTGTACAGGTATAAAGAAATCGAGATAGATATAGACTTCCATATATCAAAATCATCAGTATCGAAAAAAAATTTGATTGAGCCATGTCCGTCCGTCCCTCCGTCCGTCTGTCCGTTAACACGATAACTTGTGTAAATATGGAGACATCTTCACCAAATTTGGTACACGAGCTTATCTGGACCCAGAATAGATTGGTATTGAAAATGAGCGAAATCGGATGATAACCACGCCCACTTTTTATATATATAACATTTTGGAAAACCCAAAAAACCTGATTACTTAGTAAATAATACACCTAGAATGCTGAAATTTGACGTATGGACTGGTAATGAGACTCTTGATAAAAATTTGAAAAAATATTTTTATAATGGGCGTGGAACCGCCCACTTGTGATAAAATCAATTTTAAAAATATTATTAATCATAAATCAAATCGTTAAACTTATCGTAACAAAATTCGCCAGAGAGGTTGTCTTTACTATAAGGAATGCTTTGAAGAAAAATTAACGAAATCGGTTAAGGACCACGCCCACTTTTATATAACAGATTTTTAAAGGGGTCGTGGACGAATAAAATAAGCTATATCTTTGCAAAAACGAGCTTTATATCAATGGTACTCCATTTCCCAAGTGGATTTATGACAATAAATAGGAAAAACTTCAAAGTTTAAAAAAAGGGCGTGGAACCGCCCCTTTTATGACTAAGCAATTTTCTATGTTTCGGGAGCCATAACTCGAAGAAAAATTAGGTCAGAATAGAACCATATGTATATGTATTATTGCGTTATTATTATTATTGGTGTTAGGCTCTGTATCCTTTTTGCTTCTTTTAAACGAAAATTAGTTCAGAATGGAACCATATGTATATTATTGCGCAGCCTTGTAACACTATTAAGCACACAAAACAAATAACAACAGCATTTCAAGTGTACAGCTGGGTATGTAATGTTCGGTTTCACCCGAACTTAGACTTCCTTACTTGTTCTTCTGTACAACGCCAAAAATAAAAAAAAAAAATTATCGGACGTTATGGCAGCGCACTGCCTCTAATGGCCCAATAACATCAGGTCTAAAAGTTTTCTTTAAGTTATTGATTTCCTCTTAAATTTCATTTGCTGCTGGGTATTTTCATTCCATACAACCGGTCCGCATCGGAACCAAGGGTGGGATAACGATAAAAGGGTGGGACATCCTAGAATAACCTTGGGCAAACGAACGAGTTTCGATTTGAATATTTTTTCACAATAATTTTTCAATTAATCTTAAGGGGCTAACAAAAAAAGAGGGTTGTTTATGCTGGGCGGGCTAACCTTAAGCAAACGAGCGACACGGTTATGTTAGGTTGAACTGGCCGGCCCATGAGGACCTCACATAGACTGAATGAGTCCGTAGTGTTATCAGAAGTTTGTTTTAACGACAAAACTCAAAAACCAGTACCTAAGATATAAAATAACTCCGTTCTCTTGACAAATACTAGAAGCTTCCTAGGACTTAAGCCACTTCCTGCTTTTAGATCTGACAGCTGTATCACTCCTAATAGCTGGAGTCTTAGCGTGGCAAGCACAGGGCACGAGCACAAAACGTCTCGATCGTTTCCCGCTCCAACCCGCACTTCCTACGTCTGCTATCTCTGACCAAGCCTAATTTAAAGGCATATGACGACAGAAGGCAGTGTCCAGTCAGAATACCCATAATGAGTCTACAGTCCTCTCTTTTTAATCATAGTAGCAACTTTGGTAGTCTAAGGTTGTAAGACCTGCACATAATCTTCGACACTTTCCAGCCCGCGCTTGAACCCACGCCTTTACCGCTTGGTCGATCATGTGCACCTCTCGTCTTCTCTTTATCTCGAGCGACATAGTTTGCAATAAAAAAAATCGAATTTCGGGATACTAGCTGCACACAGCCGCGGCTAGCTATAATCATTGATGTCTTTCTGGAAGGTGACGTGTCACAGATAATATCCCAACAACAAAATTGCAGTCCAGCATATCTAATTTCCTTCGAATTTGCATGTAGTAGGAAAATTAAGCTTTGTTTGACAGCTTGACTTAAAATACTTAGTGACATCTCAACTTTTGAAGTGGAACTAAAGATTCACTCAGACTTGCTAGACTATTAGAATGTTCAGCGGAAACAATCTGTAGGAAGTTCGCTTTCTGAAAGATGTCATGGCTACTCTGTTGCAAGAAAGAGTTACGATTTCGTAAAACTGTATTTTGTTTCAGACATTTGTTCATTTGTTAGCTCCAACCACAGCTGTGCATGCGTTGGCACAAAATTTAGTCAAACAGAGACACACGCGGCTTAGCTCCTTTTGAATGTCGAAATTCTAGAATAATGTTTATGTTTTTGCTTAAAAGTACTTATTTAAACGTTGTATGCAAAACTTCTTATATAGCAAAACCTATTAACGTCATAAACACGCGTGAATTATCCACATAATCTTGGTCTTATTTCAGACAAACGTTTAAAAGTTTCATGAGCAAATGTTGCAACTAACAAGCAAACATAAAGTAACTTAAGCAAGTAAATATTTTATTCTGCATGCATACATAAATAGCTCAAACATGTTGATCAAAACATTCAAGTAAGTAAATAAAGTGATTTTGGCATATGGCAAAACTTTTCCAAACCCAAGTCAACAAACTACTGCATGTAGTAAAGTAAAGAAAGATTACTTTCCCCAGCATAGGAAGAGAGCAGCGCGCACCCCGCCTTGATTTAAACAAAGCGTTTTCCTCCAGCATTTATTTCCATGCGCCGGCAATCGGTAAATTATGCGAACGCGACAAATAAATCTGCAGCTTAAACATTACAGACTCGGAAAATTTAGTGCTGCACACGCATAAGTTATTGTATGCGTGTATGTGTGTGTATGTATATGTGCATTGGTGTCCTACACCCACATCCTTTTTCACCTCAAATTCATAATGGCTACATTTTGGCATTAGATGATCGGTTGAATGCTTAGGTGCTGCTGGAGAATGAGGCAAACATTAAGTTGACAATTGCAAAATGGCAATTTGTTTGTGCAACAAGCGCTTAGCACGCAGACAATGGGCAAACAATAACAAAATATACAGCAACTCGCATTGTTGAATATTGCGATATTTATGCTTTTTGCCCCTTTTGACACCCGTACGATTTCTATCCAATAACAAAGAGCTTCAAAGTTGAATTCACAGTATGTAGAATTAACATTGTGGATACAGTAGTCAACAGAAAAATAGCAGAAGTAATTTTGAGCAAGTTTCTTCGATTAAATTACTTGTTTTTTCACTTGCGATATTTACTCTATGAATTTTGTAACTGAAACTAAGTAAATCAAAGGAAAATTCGAGAGAAATTTACAAAAAAAAAATGTCAAAACCAATGCGAATTTTCAGAGACCTATAACTTTTTCTTTGCCAGAGTAAAATTTATGTGGCATAAAACACAATACATTTTACATATAATTTTATTGAATATGTCAGCTAGAAATGGCTATCGGACTTTTCCCTCGAATTTTCGCGAAGAATGAATAGCGACATGATACAAACATGACAAAAAAGAAGTAGGAGATAAATAAAGACAGATAAGTATGACAGACGGAGTTGCCACCAAGCCGCATTGTTAAATAAATTTGCCACCGAGTGTCACGGTTACGTTCGGGAACGAGACAAGCGAATGTTAGTTAACAGGCTCAAGACTGAATACTAAAAAAAAGAAACAAAGAACACCAATTAAAAAGTTCGAAACTTTCGCTAAAGTTTATTGAATTTTTGAACTGATTTGAAAACGTTTTTGAGATCGGTTTGCATAGTTTCAGTTACAATATTTATATAATTTTTTTCTTAAGATATCGTGCATAAAAGGAAAGAGTTTAACTGACGAAATTCAGTGGTGTTCATTAATGAGTATACTTCCTAATAGTAATTGATCAATTACAAGTATTTAGTAATTAATAAATTTAATTGTGAAGTGCAAGTACATTTTACTGGTATTTGGTAATGAAAAATGAGTGCTTGTACAAAACTTTCTATCTTTATATTGTGGCAAATGTTGACATCACTATGCTGTTAGAAAATAGTCACAACAACAGAAACGGCAAGCAGCCACGCATTCCACAAACATAACCCGTAGCTCGAAGTGAAGAGATATCTCACATACACATATGTAGTCATCAGCTAAGAGAAAAAGTTGCTACCCAAACATACACACGCATATAGCTAACTAACCAAGCAGGAGATTCAACTGTTCTAGAAGGTGAAGACCGTATGCGAACGAGGCAATAGATAGTATAAAAGCAGCGCAAGCTGAGGAAACATTAATCAGTTTAATTTAAACACGCGATAAGTTGTGAAGTGAATTATAATGGTACTACTCCCAAAGTGGTCTAAATAAAAACCATTCTGCAATACTGAATATTGGAGTTATTTATTTGACAATTCAGAGATTTGAACGTTAGCAGAAGGTGTATAACTATTGGAATTTCCCAAAATTCCTTACAATATTATATAAACGCTTCCCGCTTTCACTATGCCGTCGGCCTAAATTTGTAAAGCAAACAAATAAACAGGGCCCGTATCGTTTTATACGATCACGTATCGAAAAGCAATTTCACTCAAACGATAAATAATAAACTGTCAGAAGATTTCTAAAAATTATAATAAGTTATGGATCTAATGAGTACTGGTAGCCACCATTTCAAATATTTCCCTAAACGGATTAACCATTTCAGAACTATTGCGATTTAAAAAATGTATTTCGACCACAGGTCGTATAGCATGATACGAACCCAGTTAGTAGTAACAAGTTTGAACTACATGATCTGACATCGATTCCCCAACGTACTGTGTTTCAGTTTTTTGCTTCGCTTTTTAAATTAACCCGTGGGAGGTGCAGCAGCGTGTACCGATTAAGAGTGAACGATGCTTTACTTGGTAATTGGTGTTTTCAATTACTGAGTAATTGTAATGGTATTGGGAATTGTACTTGATTCCAACAGCTCTGAAGAAATTTAAAGAAAAATTGTCACTGTTATTTTTGCGATCGCTTCTGCATGTACATATGTATGTAGATGAAAACAAAGGTTTATAGTAAATCTTATAAGTAAAGCACCTAATAAATAAACTTTTATAAAACTCAAATCTAAATGTAAACGACACGAATTGTTTTGATACCAATTATTGTGAGATAAATTTTCTTAAATGGAATAAGTAGGAGCATATAAAAATATGCATTTTTTAACTAAAGTAATATTATTGCTATGCACAAGTCAATGGTGCTCAGTTTGTTTAAATAAAACACAATTTACCTTGCAGCAAAAAAAAAAAAAATTAAAATAAGAAAAATGGGTTGTTGTGGTATTGCACATTTTCAATTGTGTCTAGTTATAACCGTAATAAATAGTTATCATTTACTTACAGTGTGATTAACTCACATTCATATAATTTAAGGAGTTTTTGACGCCCTTCACAATAATTTGTTTATTAAATAATTATAATTTATTATTAATCGTGGCTGTTCAAAATTTTTTATGTGGAAGTGCAAATCACAATACATACACAACATTATATGTATGTACACTGAAACTTTTTTAAATTGAAAAAAAAAATTATTTTAAATGTTTAAAGAATTTTGATGGTCCTCTTAATAAATACATTTTTAATTGCTACAAATTAAAAAAAAAAAAAAAACGGTTTGGTGTTAATTTGATAGTGTAAATTTCAATATCATACCGAAGTGCCTTGGTTTCATATGGAAGTGCTTTTTCTTTGCATTTTCATATGAAATTCAGGCACTTTCATATGAATCAAATTTATATGTGAGGTCATATGGGAGTGCTATGAAATTTTTTTTATATTCAAATGGCCCCTTCCTCCTAGTCGCAAAAGGTGGACTACAAGTTTTCTGTCTGGTCGTCAGGCATCCCTGCGATTCAGGAACATAACATCTAAACCCTGAAGAATTAAACAAGGGTTGCCACAGGGTGGTGTCCTATCCCCGCTTTTGTATAACTTATATATATTGAAGCTCCCTTCGCCACCAGAAGAAGTCAACATTGTATACTACGCCGAAGACTGCACGATAATGGTTACCTGTCCTGCCGCGCCCCTTGATAAGCTATTTAATAAAATAAACGACTGCCTCCCTAATCTCTCCAGTTATTAGCCTCCCGAAACCTGATATCTTCACCGACCAAATCATCGGCTACCCTTATTACAACATACAAAAGATCATATTGGACATCAACATCGATGGCATTATGTTACCGACTGTCTTACACCCAAAAATTTTGGTGTGACGTTCGATCTACCTTTTGGCGGGCAGGCATACGCAATCGTACATCAAATGAAGTGCCGTAATAAAATTCGCAAATCTCTTGCCGGAAGCGCTTTGGGTACAGATAAAGAGACGCTTATTACGAAGCAATTTGCCAGCTGATTGCATGCTACGCGACCGCAACATGGTCACCGAGTCTTAAGGATACCCACTGGAAGTAACTACAGGCCTGTCAGAACACCGCTCTCGAAATCGCTGTGGGTTGTCTTTTTAAGTTCCTAGAAAACAATTTACACAGTGAGGCGAGAGTACTCCCCATAAGGGGAAGAAATGAAATGCTGAACAAACAGTCTCAGTTGCAGACATCTTGCATCCCAACAGCTGCCTCTCCTCCCGGGGACTAAAGAAATCATTTCCGAAAGCATTTTTAGGAAATACGGCTACTCAGAACTCAGCCGTTTATAGAAAAATGCACAAAGAGGTACTCAGAGATATCTACCAAAACGCGTCGCACCTCATTGCCAGAGATTGCCTAGCGAACCACGTTCTTAAAGTTAAATACCCTAAATTCACAGTAGAGGAAAACAAACCTCTCCAGGGAGACGCGCGTCACTCTAGTTTAACATAAATCTGGATGCTCCAATAGGTTAAACTCTTACTTATTTAGAACCAATCCCGACATACATAATGTATGTTCTGCTTGTAATGTGTCCCCACATGACGCCAACCATCTTCTTCAATTCCTCTAACACCCTTTTCTCTCTGCTCCACCCTTGTTAAACCAGCAAGTTTCCTCGGACTCCGGATAGAGGATATTGATAACAATTTATGAGTAGTCGCACCTATTGGATAAGGCGAAGCACTACTGCAACAATAATAACAACAACGGGACTAGTAGATAATTACACATTGATATAGCGAGTCTCTTGCTTCAGGGTAGACGTCCGCTTGCAGCCATAACTCCTAGTGAAGAGATACATAGTTTTCAGCAAATTTCGCTAAAATTTACAAATTGAAAGTAACTAACCAATAACAAACGAAGCTAACTTAGAAGCACATCAACATGGAGGTGCAACAGTGGCACTCATTGACTGCTCTTACAACACATTTTACAACACGTAGCAATGCGAAACAATAGCAATAAACTGAATAAGTATAGTAATAAATGGGAGTGGCACACTACACTCGATGCTCGAGCAATACTTACATTGAGTACTTAATGTAGTCGTTGGCAAGCGCAATTAGTCCAGTGACCAACAGTAAATTTTATGTGCATTTTACTCGTTCGCTAGTTTTTACGTTTTGCTCACATTTCACCCACAAATCGAAGAACTCTGCACCGCGGTGTGCACTAAACTAAGAGGGGGGAACGAGCCGTCGGATGCTGTTTGAAATGTAGTAAATTTGCATTTTTACTACGAACTGTGAGCAAATAAAAACTGACCAGCAACGAAATAAAAAAAGGAATTAAATAGCGAAAACTGCACAGTGAACGGCACAGCAACACTAAATTAAGACATAGTGACCAGCAACATGTGTCCCTATTAGTGCCGTAAACAGTGTTATATATCCTGAGTAGGTACCACTCGGCTCCTTTGCTTGAGCACATTTTTGTCCTTGTCCTGGTGCTGGTCATTAAATATTCAAAAGCATTTGTTAATGTGGTTTTTAGGAGAGTGCCACACTGAAAGTCAGCCAAAATATAAATGAACTAGAGTGAGTAATGTGTGCAGAAAGAAATAAATATTGTTATACAACCTGAAAAATATTTAATAACTTTTAATGCAGTGGGCACCTGAAATTTAAAGAGGACTATTCACTATTCACACATGGTTTTTTAGGTTGTTTTTAAAGTTAATAAATTTGTTATTTTATGAATAGGTGCCTGCGAATTCCCCACGTACTCAAATGAAAATGGTACCTACTGCTGGTATAATGTCACTTTCTTGTGACAAAATGGATTCAACACCGAATATCCTGGGTTCAGCTCCCGGGCAAAGCAACAGCAAATATTTATAAACAACTTGTTTCAATTGGAAACAGTTTTTATGATCGGGATCGCAGCTGGGAATTGATTTGGCAAATACTCCGTGTGCAATTCTGCCATGAAAAGCTTCTTAATGAAAACTCATCTGCCTTGCACATGTCGTTCGGAGACGGCGCAAAGCGTGTAGGTCCCGAGGTATATTTTCAAAATCGTGTACTTTTTTAGCATCGGGTACTTTTTCGGATCCGGACACTTTTCCAGAAACGGAAGTTTTTGCGATATTTATTCTACTCACTTTGAGCTCTGAAATACGTTTAAAACTTCCAGTCTCTAGCTTATCGGGAAGCTATTTAAAAATCGATCCCAAGATTTTAAGTTATGAATTTTCTCATCATTTCAACTGGTGCGTTACCTAGCGGATTTTTTCCCCTCTTTTGTTGCATTATTTCGATCTTTTATTCTTATTTTAATTTTCCCCAGTTGCGTAATTTCCTTGGTCCTCCAAGCTATATGTGAAGTTTCAAGTTTGAGGTTTATTGGTAAGTCTCTTAAAAATTGATTTCACCGTTGCCTCTCTTTCCGTATGATTTTATTAATACTTCAATGTGTGCGCCCACTGCAACGTTTCGAGAGAGGTATTTCATATAGAGGAATAGAAAGCCTGTATTGCTTTCGGCAGGTCATGGAATCATAAATGATGCAATAGCTGTAAGGGATGATGGTGCGATTGGTGCTGACGTATCGGCGTAATTTCGACCTTTATATACTATATACATCGGTGCAAATCGCACTGGCGAACGATATTGTTATCCTCACCAACTGAAGTTTGAAAGGTGGGTATTATTCAATAAGATGCATGATAGCAGTTGATAACTTCATACAAATCTACACCGCCTGTTCCAAATTATTAGTAGGTGCTTGAGTTTGCTAACAAATTATTCCGGCTTAAGGAATTTGGAATGTTTGATGACATGATAGACTCAGCGGAATTAAAAAAATACTAGAGTAGTCAGTATCGAAATCGAAAGGCCGCCGCGGCCCGGTCGTTGTTCAGGAGTCGTGATATGGGCTATGGGCTTTCTGACTTCCGGCACTCTAACGTTCTTACCAAGTCCGGGGGTATATCATAACGTAAGATGCAAAAAAGCATTGAATTTGTGATTAAAAGCGCATTGTGGATATCATATTCCTATACAATATATATCGTGATGTAAATAGAGGCACCCATAGGAGAAGTTCTCTTTCCCCTACTTTTTGGTAGACTACTAACCAACTAGTATGACACATGAGGCAAGAGAGCCAAATGGTTATTGCCTACGCGATTGATATTTATGTTTAGACAAAAGGAAAATTCTCTCAAACTATTTGCATTCTAATGAAGGCGGCTCTATCAACAATAAGTAACAGGGAAGAATTCAATAAACGTGGTCAACTCGGAAAAAATTGAACTGGCCGTCCACAATACGCCGGATCGACCTTATACCACCAAATAATGGCGACGCAAGCCTGTGTTTCAGCGATAAAGTCAAATATCTGGGAGTCTTACTGGTGAGAAAACTACTCTGGAGTATCAACTTACTCCCGAAGTAGTACATTAGATCATTACAGATATTGTACGCCAAAATCTGCTGTATTACATTCTGGTTTGTTGGCCGGCTGCTAAAATGGCCGATTACAAAAAGTCCAGAGGAGCTCAGATGAAAACTGACCCAAAAGGGATTTGTCTGCTATAAAAAGAATTTATCCAACGAAATGTTTGTACAAAATTAAAAAAAAAAAACGCGCGGCAATTCCGGTCTTAGTGAAATATCGGATTAAGTACTGGTCCAGCTTGGCTTTTTTTAAATTAAAAATAACTTACACAATTTAAAAATAAGAGCGGCACTAGTTTTCCTAGCTCTTGTGTTCTTACAGTGCAAGAAGAAGAATATATTTTAAGTAAACATCTGACCATATATTGCCGTATAAGGGTATGGTCTTTTTCCTAAAACGGTCATAAAGTCAAATGGAAATTTCCTAAATGGCCATAAAGTCAAACAAGTAAAGGTCACAATGTCAGTTGATTTTAGGACCTTTTGAAGGGGGCATAAGGCCAATTGATCTTAAACCTTTTTATAATTTTAGACTTTGAAGTAGTCATACCCTCAATCGACCTTACATCACACCACCGTGACAAAATAAATTCGATCACTGAATGCCGCAGACCTGCCAAGGGGAAGTTAGAACGGAAACCTTAATAGCACTTCAATATTAGCCCTATGTGCGTAGCTGGGCAGAGGGATATTGAAAGCAACTATAGAGCTGATAAGCTGAATAAGGGGTTTAGGACCGCCCACATCCTTTCCGAAAGTGATTCGGGATACCTATGGCGTCTTTTAAATTCTGTGCCAACACGAATACAATAAGCAGGGCAAACAAGCTCTAGTTTGCGCTTTCTCCATGTGAACGGTCAAGGTGGGTTTGGCCTTCCTATGATAAAAGACAGATTGACACACGTTTGACCCGAATAAGTCAGGGCTATCGTCTCTAGTGATGGTTCTCGCTGACCACTGTTAAAGAGATGCTCACGCCGCTGTGATATCCTTCGAAAATTGCGATTATTATTATACTCAGCGTGCTTTGCACACAGATTATATTAACTTTGATTGGATAACGGCTGGCCGTACAGGTATAAAGGAATCGAGATAAATATAGACTTCCATATATAAAAATCAACAGTATCGAAAAAAACTTTGATTGAGCCATGTCCTTCCGTCCGTCCGTCTGTGCGTTAACACGATAACTTGAGTAAATTTTGAGGTCTTTTGATGCAATTTGGTGTGTGGCTCCTGAGCACTCATCTCAGATCGCTATTTAAAATGAACGAAATCGGACTATAACCACGCCCACTTTTTCGATATCGAAAATTTCGAAAAACCGAAAAAGTGCGATAATTCATTACCAAAGATGGATAAAGCGATGAAACTTGGTAGGTTGGTTGAACTTATGACGCAGAATAGAAAATTAGTAAAATGTTGGACAAGGGGCGTGGCACTGCCCATGTTTAAGGGAAGGTAATTTAAAAGTTTTGCAAGCTGTAATTTGGCAGTCGTTGAAGATATCATGATGAAATTTGGCAGGGACGTTAAACCTATTATTTTGTGTACGCAAAATAAAAATTAGCAAAATCGGATAACGAACACGTCCACTTAAAAAAAAATTTGTAAAGACAAATCTTAACAAAAAAATTCAATATCTTTACAGTATATAAGTTAATTATGTCAACATTCAACTCCAGTAATGATATGGTGCAACAAAATACAAAAAGCAAGATCCTTCTGGCCGGAATTGGAGGTCTACGGAAATGATTGGGTTCACTAAGGCTCATCTATCAATGGTCATTGGGGTTTTGACAGGGCACTGTCCCATGGGTATCCATGCGGTACGGGAGATTCCCTCCTGCTACATCTGTATGGAGGCTGATGGGGCGGAATAATCGACACACTTAATGCTAGATTGCCCATCTTTTGCCAGGACTAGGCGAAAGTATTTCGATCGCGACTCACTTGGATCTCCGGCGGATTTATACAAAGTTGAGATCGGTCCCATTAGAAACTATATCGCCGCGGAGTAAGAAGCTATATCTACATCACCGTTATTTTATGTGGTATCACAACGCATCTTCATGCTGTCCAAGTGAGCTTCCCCTACCAGGGCAGCTATCACCCAACCTAACCTAACCTAGTAAACATTCCCTTAGAAATAGCTGATCAAAGCACAATAAAAGTGCAAGTACTTGTGCAATAACAAGACCCACATAATCAAACTTCAAAACCCATATGCTTATAATAGTGCGGCTCCGTTATTGGGCTATAGGAACATATGCAAAGAGATGGACGTGCTACTCAATGACCACACGGATAGTCTTTGCGTATTTTCGGTCTAAATGACCGCCATTAGCTAGAACATGTCTAAGATCCAAATTCTAAAGATATGTGATTTTATTAACAACTCGAATATTCAGTGGGTTTAGAGGAGCTGTCAAGCTCTAAACCGTTTTTTTTGCCAAGCTCGGGCGACCTGAATCCTACTTACTTCCTTACTTCTTATGCTGGAAAAAGCTGAAGCATATTACATCCACCGGTTCCAGTTGTCAGTAGATACAGATTTGTCTAAAACTGGTTAACTCTTTTTTGCTATGACTAGGGGCATGCAACAAACTGCATTCCTTAATAACATTTTTCCACACTTACAATTAATTTCACCAACTAAATTTTCTGCGTTATTCTTAATGCGCTTTGCTTTATCAACTTTACGAATTTTTCACTTTTCTTTACATTTGCTCCTTTCTTTGCAATTCAAAGCATTCTTGATAACTACTTTTTACAGGATAAGCTAATGTCTACAAATGCTGCCACGTAGATATGCAAGAAATTGTTGCAATCTAATTTGTAGCAAAGTGTAAATTAAATGTTCACATTAACACGCCAACGCAAAAGTCAACCGTCCCACATTTCCTTGCACCGCCAAGGATGAGTCGACGGTTGCGGCAGAATTAAGTTGGTAACTTTAATGGAATTAAAGAAGATTTGAGTGTATTATTTAAGAAGGAAGAAAAGGACCGACTCACAAAAAAATGAAAAAAGTGTGCGTTGAGGAACTTAAGGTTATTTTGGTATTTAAGCAATGTAAACGAACAGATGCACGTTGAAATTCTAGTAAATGAAAGAAAATTTCTTATTACAGTAAGTAAACGAAATATTTGTAAGTATCGATCACGAGGGTATTCATCCCCTAGATAGAGGAATGCTTCCAGGAAGATGCGTGGCACAGGAAATTAAATGTTCAGAACGAATGTGTATCTTATTTCGGGTGAATGGGAGATGGCATGCTGCTTCAAACTACCTTATTGGGAGCAAAAAATTATGCTTTTAGATATGCTTAGATATAGTGCAGAATCAGACAGTAAGCGAAAATGCAACTGGTTTGTGTGTTTCGGCTTTGGACATCGTCAGGCTGACTGCAAGTCTGCAGGCAGAAGAGGCGCCTATTGCAATAGTGGCGAGATTAACCAAAATTCTAGGCCTGCACTGAAGCCCAATTATCTCCCTGACGCTCTGGAGCATGTAGCAAATTTTGAGCTGTACTTACTGTCATGTCATTCATGGCTTTTTTTAATCAATTTTCTTGGACTGCAAAAAACCGACTGGGTTGCGTGATATTAACATTCTTAATTCATGTGTTGCCGGGCTTCTCATCTTCTCCGCTATTTCACAGCTTGGTTATGTAGGCAGTGTCACCAACTCGATACGACATTCTTTATGTTCCCAAATTTTTTTGGGGATCACTAGAAACCTATAGTGCCCAAAGCAAAGGTACGATCAGCTGATGTTTCCTATAAATAAGTCCATATTTCTGTTCGCGGTATAGTAAAGCAGTGCCCTACTTTAGAATATGTTAAGTGACCAAGTTTGAAATTTCCGACTGCTGGACCAACGATTTCCGCCTTGTTCACTCTACTAATACAGGGGGTTGAGAGGGGAGTTATGGTCCTCCAGCGGGTAGGGGCGCTTAGAATATATCCACGGTAGGTATACCTGTCCTAATAGGGACTAAAATACCAAGTTGGTTCAAGGGGTTGTGTAGCGCAACCCTTTCAAGGGGTTGCCAGCGCAATATATAGCTTCGCCAACCCGGTTCTCAACCTCATCTAGCCGTGTCGAATCCTGTTTCTTTAACAGCCGAGGCTCTGGCGAACCCAAGTTCTTCATGGATCTAGGGGGTGTAAGGGCGATATGGCCTAGAAGTTTTCATGTGGTCATACCAAGTCTTTCCCTCAGATGGCCGGGCTAGTACTTTAATGGTGCTTGTTACCGGAACGTACCTGATCTGCTTTCGGCAAAGGACCATCAACATCGATAACACTCCCCAAGGCCAAGGCCTTCCTTATCCCTACAACAACAACAAGGGGAGTTGTGGATGCGGCGATCGTCTTATCCAGTTAATCGTCGGCCCAAACAGCTGTATACTCTTCTCTAGATCAATATGGGCAGTAAGTGAGGCTAGGTGAGAGTACTCAAAACTTTGTATCTCCTCTTCGCTCCAATAGCTTCTACAGAAACCAATCGTTTGTTGCACATTAATTTACAAGAACCACATTATCATAACGGTCAAGTTCCGAGCCTACGCCCATTTCTACTGCCACTTCGCGTTTGGCAATAGCTATGATTGTCATGTCATAAGCTGCTTTTCCAGATCGTTGTTGCCACCTTGATATAACTCAGATATTGTGGAGGCGGCCTACTGCAGTTCCGATATTACTGTATCCCCCATCTCTATATTTGGGTATAGTGGTTTCGCTCAAGGAAGTGCCCGGTTTTTCCATGGCTGGATCCTACATTGTTGGCCCCCCTTGCTCTGAAGTAAAAGCAGAAGCTTGTAACTCAATTACAGGCCTGAATACTATGGAGTTGTTCTTCTCTGGCTTCGATGGTTCTTGCTAGGTTTGTAGTCTGCAAGGAATCTTGACCCTGTGCACAGCCACCAAATCTGCACCAGACCACAGCTCACCCACCGATTCGATAGTTTTCTTACACAGCGCGTCCGAACGCTCGTCACTACAGGATAATTTATCTGCCTTTCAAGCCAGGAAGGTTACTTAAGAGATTTCATTTATTGTAAGTTGAATATACGATTATATTTCGGACTAAATACCTCCAACTTTAGTCGCCCTTAACGAAAAGCATGCCTTACCTCGGGTGTACTCTAACCCACTGGAGTGGATTAAGTGGTGGGGTGGCACAAGGTCAAGGGACAGAAGGTCAATTGATGTTATGACCACTTCAAATTACCATTAGACCGATTTGGCCTATTACTTCTTCAAATGGTCAATTGACTTTATGACCTTTCTTAATTTGATTTTATGGCCATTTAGGAAATTTCACTTTGCTCTTATAACCCTTTGGGGAAAAAAAGCCATAACCATATATATAGAGCAATTTAAGATCAGCACAAAAACTAAAAACAGGTGCAGATTTGATTGGACGTTTAGCCGAATATATTCTTATTATTTTAAAGGAATTCTCACTCCAGCCTTTAATCCGATTTTCACGAACTAACATTTAAATAATTTATTATTATTTTAAGGAAATCTACGATGGACCAGCATTGAAATTGATTTCGCACTAAAATGAGAACGGGATAGAGAAAAAAAAGCGCCGATGACGAGAAATTGGAATAAAGATTCGCGTGATTTTTTTTTCCAAATTTTCTCTAAACTTCTGGTTAAATAAGTTCTTATCTCAGAGAGGGCCTCAGTTTATTACCCGAAAATTTGAAATAGATAAAGTTTCTGTCTTCATTCGACTGAACAAAGATATAGCGAAAATAATAAAACGTAACTGTAATTCAACATATGTTAACATTTTAATACGTGGATATGCAAAACGAAATAATTAACCTTAAGGCCATTGAGAAAAATAGATTTGGCCTTATGGCCATTTCAAAAAATCAGGATGGTTATAATAGCAATTGACATTGTAACCCTTAGAAGTTTAAATTTGTGACCATATGACTTCATTCGGCTTTGTGACCATTTAAAGGGGTCAAGAGTCAAATTGACATTATGACCGTTGACCTTATATCACCCCTTCGGATTAAGTATACTTCAAACTGCAACTAAAGTTTATCTATACATTTTCGGCTTTAATAAGAATATAATGCGAAATTTCCAATTTTTGCTAAAAGACTTAGACTGAGTTTAAGCGTAAATTTTGAAGCGGCTGCTTTCCACTTCCTAGCTTCATTTAAGTGCTCAGTTCGATTACGTTCTGGCTGTCACGAATGTCAGTGTGCGAAAATTTATTTATTTAACCAGATTGAAATTAACCTGCAAAAAGTCACAAGCTGGTGTATAAGTCATACCTGTTTTTTATTTGTAATCAAAGCTCATTGTTACTGTATTTAAAACGTTTTCTTGTAATTTGAGTTTATTTCTTTATGTCCGCTTTTTTTGAATATTCTTGACAATGCACCTCGCCGCCGGATGTGCGAACATATAAATCGCTTTTAATTTATTTAAAATCATATTAAATTACGACTCTCTGGCCAACAGTGTAACGAGCAAAAAATATTATAATGAAAAGAAAGAAAGTCTAAGTTCGGGTGAAACCGAACATTACATACCCAGCTGTGCACTTGGAACACTGTTGTTGTTTTTCTAAGCGGGGTTGCCCCTCGTCAGTAATTCGGCAAGCAGCCCGAGTGTATTTCTGCCATGAAAAGCTTCTCAGCGAAAATGAGTCTGTCTTGCAGATGACGTTCGGAGTCGTTACAAACCATGTATGTGCGGTCCCGCCAATTCGTACGAAAAAATTAAAAGGAGCACGACGCAAATTAGAAGAGAAGCTCGGCCTTAAATCTCTTCGGAGGTTATCGCGCCTTACATTTATTTTTTTAAACTTCAAAATTATTCTTCTAAATGTGGGTAATGTCACTACCCTATTCAAAAATTTTTCGGAATTAATATGTTGCGTCATAAAACCTATCCACTTACAATCCACCTACCAAATTTCATTAGCTTAGCGGTATTCGTTTTTGAATTATCTAAATTTTTCCATTTGTCTAAATTTTTGATATCGAAAAGTGGGCGTGGTTATCGTTCGATTTCGCTCATTTTCAATACCAATCTATTCTATTCTATAAAAGCCCGTACACCGAATTTGATGAAGATATCTCACTATTTGCCTAAGTTATCGTGTTAACGGACGGACAGACGGACGGACAGACATGGCTTAATCAAATTTTGTTCGATACTGATGATTTTGATAAATGGAAGTCTATATCTATCTCGAATCTCTTATAACCTACAACCCACCGTTATCCAATCAAAGTTATAATACCCTGTGTACAAGTACAGCTGGGTATAAAAATAAGTAGTGACTGTCGCTCCAGCTGTTGATGTTCAACGTTGGTGGCGTGGTTCACTGTGAGGTCTTAATACGCTTAATTTTATTAAAACAAAATATGCATTACATTTATTTACATGCAGTTTTTTGTCTTGCTTTTATTATTGTAACTGACATTATACAGCCTTTGGCTTTACAGCTGTAACCGCAGATGAGAGTTGTAATGTAGCATCTTTGTTGGATGTTGCCAGTCAACAGTTGGCAGTTACATGCACTTGACAGTTAACTGACAGGTATCCTGACAGCTGGTTGCTAGCACTGGCTCGTATGAGTTTCATTAATGAATACGTACGCGTTGTTGCGTCTTTATTTCTGCCAACACTTTAGCGTTAGAGTAGAAAATAATTCAACGTTTTTTGGTTTGTATTACTCGCATATTGGTAGAACAGACATGCGCGTCAATTATTTAAGTTAAGTACTAGTTAGTTGGGGTTGTGCGGGGCTTCGTCAATAAACCAAAAACAATTTTAATACTATATTGTTCCATGCCATGATGCATTACAAAATGGAGTCGCATTTAAGTGTTGCTTTTTAACTTATCTGCAACATTGCTTTATTCTGTACCATAAAAATACTACGTTAATGCATTTCTGAAATATGAAGTAACGTGTGGGAAAATAACGCCTGCGGTCTGCACTTCCTCTTCCTGAGAAGAAAGGAAAAGTTTCAGTCAACGGAGTTGAATAGCTGGCTCTTCAGAGTATCACTTTGTACACAACTAAGGAATATGGAAACATGCTGCTGCCGTCAATGAGTCGATTGACGATGTGGAACAATATCATGAAGTTGGGGATAAGTATCTCAGACGCTTGTAATACAAAAGTCGGGCGGCAGGTATGCTTGTCTTTAGATGCGACTAAAATACCCAATTGATTGAAGGGTTTGTATAGCGCCACCCATTTAAGGGAATGTCAGCGCAATTTATAGCTTCTGGAACCCAATTGTCAACCCCTTAACCTTTAAACAGCTCTGGCTAACCCTGCAAACCTTTAGACAAACATGAACAAATTCCAGTCACTATATTTTTTCTCTTCCCTCTGCCTTTTCTAGTTTACCTAAACCGGCTCATTAATTTTTCCGTAAATTTTACCACTATTCCTCTTATTCTTCCCGCTCTTGCTCTTTTCCAAGTCCAATTCTCATTATTACTCTTGATCTTGTTTTTGTCTTAATCTTCCTGTTAACCTTTTTTTTACTACTTTGTCTCAAACCATTGCTCTTATTCTTACTTTTACTCTCACTCTCCATCTTCCTCTTGTTCTCTTCTTTTTGCCAACTTTCCTCCCACTACCTCTGCTTTTTCTTCCCATTTGCTCTGTTTTTTCTTCTCTTTTCTTTCATGACCCAGTTTCCAATGTGGTTGTTGTGCAGATAACATTACTAAGGTAGTAAAAAAGTAGCAAAGCATACAATTTATTTAAGTCAAAAACAATTATTTTCCTTATCAGATTTCATATAGTATTTAATTAAAAATAGTAAGGTATCTAAGTTCGGGTAGACCCGAACATTGTATACTCAAAACTTCTATCGTGCTTTTAGTTTCAGTTTTTGACGCTTAGTATAATCGAAAATGGGTGTGTATTGACCGTTTTTGCCCATAACTATACCGAGCTTTTTAACTAAAAGTCAATTCTTTTTCCAATTATGGCTCGCAAAACGCAAAAGACTGATTGAACAAACAAATTTCTAATTTCGCAAAGATGTTGCCGAATATATTCATTTACAATCCTTTCATTTCTGGTTTTGAACTTAACAGCAATTATTTCCCAGGGCAGTTTGGCAGAACTTTTCAGAACAATTTGTTTAATTAGATTTTAGATCATATTTTGTTTAAGTTTAATTCTTTTAATTTTTATTCTTGCAATGCCCATTTTTGGATATATAGTTATATAGCACATCTATAAATGTTTGGGTTCCGAGACACCAAGTACTTTTGAATTCTCATTATTCAGGAAACTGCAAGAAGAGACCCAACGATGAAACTAGAAAACTGAAGCAATTAGAAAAGTAATGCCAACTAATCTTCGATAGCAATTAAATTGGTGAACACGTATCGTCTATTAGTAATGAAACGAGTGACAGCTCTCAACTTCAGTAACACAGGAGTGCATTCTAGTAATGGGTCAGTTTTGACAAGTTCAACTTTCATTTGGGATAATTGCCACCATTTTCAAGAAGGTCCCTAAACCAATTGAAAAGCTTTCGAGCTTGTTAGAAGAAACTCTATGATGCAGAGTATAGAAAGTTTGGTACTTTTATCATTTACTTCTGATTGCCTCCCGTTGAAATCATAATTTAAGCACACCGCCATGAAGACTTGCGACTTCCGCAATCTCATATCATTATTCATACTCAATTGGTTTCCTCATATTTAATTTAATGCAAATTCACTACACAAACAACCAATTGAATAATTTTTTGATATTATTCACAAATAATCTCCGACATTTATGCGCATGCGCAACACACTACAACTGCGCTTGATTCCATTTCCTTCATAAGCGCATAATTGAAAGCGCAGGTTTAGCGACCTTAAGTGACAGATGCGAGCATTTTCGGAACTCATGCTTTAGAAGCGATGATGTTCATAATGAAGCTCATAACTTCTAAACTATTGTTCTGAGCTACTGTCAATTATTTTGTTAGGCTTGTATTTCCTTTTTTTCAAACAGTTGGGCGCAATCCAATAAACAGATTTTCAAATAATTTACATACTGATAGAGTCACCCACATTTCCTTTTTTGTTATTACCCCAAGCTGGACAATATGGGCTTCCAGTTGTCAACGACACCAGTTGTGAACACAATTAATTGTTTGTCTACTAGATTGTCTCGTATTTCCTATTGTTTTTTGTTTTGTTTTTGTTTTGTTTTTTCATTTTCGCCAGATGATCTTCACACAAAGCCCTGCTGGCAGCGTCAGCTTTCACATTTTTACTCACATATTTCCTGCTTCCCTACTCATTCAGAGCTTCTGTTTGTTTTAGCCACGCGCTCAATTTCATTGCCTATCTCTATGAAAAGTGTATTTTTATGCCGGTTTTATGTTTGTATTTGTTGCTTTTGAGCTCAGTTGACCTTTTTCGTCTTTCTCCTGCTTGTTGCTTTTTTGTCCCACCGTTAGATTTAATGCTGTAAAATGGCTATCATGTCTTTCCATTTTTGTTTGTTAATGCTCGCGCTGTTACAAAGATATACATAGCTATTAACTTCTCTTAAGTCTCGTTGTCCATGTTGCTCCTTTGCAACTTAATTAGAATTGTCGGTATTTCTCTAGCTGCAGGGGCTCTATATCCCATGGAGCTGTATATGTAGGTGTGATATGAAAATATTCTGATCAAATAAAGTTAAAGTGATACCATCCCCTTCAGGGAAATGGTGACTATTGTTCCAAGTGGGAAGTTGTACTGGTAAAAACGACCCACTACCGAAACCGAGATGCAAAAAGTGTGAATTACCACTCCTGCATCACTAAAAGTAGTCTTTGCAGTGTGGAGATAGGTGAGAAACCTTAACAACCGAATAAGAATTTAAAATTTCTACTCACAGGGCTTGAGAGTAATGTCATGCTCAGCAAAGAAATAATAGGTCAAACAGGCTAGTACTGGATCTTTATATTAGGGATGTTACGAATATCTGGCCAGCCGATTTTGAGTTATAAATCGCTAAAACAACGCAATTTAGGTTACAATGTTAGGTCTGGCGGCGGCCGCCGTGGTATGGTGGTAGCGTGCTCCGCCTACAACACCGATGATTCTGGGTTCAATTCCTAGGCAAAGCAACTTCAAAAAATTTATAAATGCGTTTTTTTAATAGGATGAAAGGTCTTCTAATCGGAGTTGCACCTAGGCAGTTATTTGGAAATCACTACTAGTGTATTTCTGCCATAATAAGCTTTTCAGTGAGCCGTTCGGAGTCGGCAGTAAACAAGTAGGCCCCGTCCCGCCAATTTGTAGGAAAATCCAAAAAGGACCACGACGCAAGTTGGAAGTTGGACGACGCGACTCGATAGTCTAAGCAACCAGCAAGATGATGGTGCTTTTCAGAGCACTTAAATATGGCCCCCACCCCTATAAGTGACACACAGTGAACACCACTTTGCCAGCACCGCTGTAGTTTGGGAACAAGAAATCCTAGAACGATCCTCATAGTTACAGCTGAATCGGCACCACCCGCACATATTAACTGATAACGGCTTGACGCAGATCCGCTTCCTCCCAAAATACTATAATAATATTTAGTATTTATTATTACAAATATTAGCAACACTAGTGGGTATTGCCATCTCTAAGCCGATGCTAAGCAGTACATGTATGCACATCAATAATTCAATCATTATGTCCACACATATGTACGTACACGCAGCGGAGAAGCAACGCACAAACACATGCAGATATCTTATCTGAGATATGCAATTATAATTGTGGAAGTGTCGCTCACAAACACACGCGCATATGAGAACTATACATGTACATCTGTAGTTATAATTATAACAGATAACCAACTAGTAGATTCTAGAACAGAAGCGCCTAGAAGATGCAACGAGGAAATCAAAGAGTATAAAAGGCAGCAACAGTAGAGGCGCTACAATCAGTTTTGAATTAAGTACGCTATCTGTCGGACAATAGTAGTGTTATTGTACTTTAATAAAGGCCATTTTGCATTATTGAAATGTGGAGTTATTTATTCAACAGTTTAGTGATTCGAACCTTAGTAGAAGATTTGAAATAAGCGGAATTGCACTGAGTTCTTAATTGCAACCTTTTACTAACGTTCGAATCACTAAACTGTTGAATAAATAACTCCACTATTCAATAATGCAAAATGGCCTTACAATAACACTACTACTTCTCGACAGATAGCGTGCTTAAATCAAACTCATTCTGACTGCTCAGCTGGCGCTATTTTATACTCTGTGCTGTGTCGCTCGCATACTTCTAGGCGTTTCTATTTCTAGAATCTACTACTTATTTATCAGCTATAACTACAGATGCACGCCTATAGCCTTTCATATGCGCGTGTATATATGAGTGATACTTGCACAAATTATTGCCTACTTTTGGGAGTATCTCAGATATATGCAGGTGTTTGTGCGTTGCTATCAGCTGCTTGTATGGACATATGGGTAGACATAATGATTGATTTGTTGATGTGCATACAAGTCACTTAGTATCGGCTTAGAGATGTTAGCATCACTTAGTGTTACTAATATTCGTCACAATATAATATATTTTAAATCGAGGTACAAAGGCTACAGCAACCAATAAGCTACATCTATAAAGAGTAAGCAAATTATTTTTACAACATTAATCATGAGTAATAACTTAATGTTGGAACGCCCCCTCCACGCAAACTAAATTTAAATAAATTCAGCTACATTATCAGCTCTTCGATAAAAACCGCAGTAATCTGCACCTTTTTGCAACATTTTTATTCCTAGAAATAAAGTTAAAAGATATCGATAAGAGACCTCCTCGCGTACTTACCAATTAAGCACGTCAAATCTCTGTTACAAGGAAAAAACCACCAACAGCATGAAATGCTTACAAGTACTTCCATAGTTGAAGTACATGTATCACAGCGGTTATACAGGTATTTACCACGTATCAGTCCCCAAAGTACTCCTACTTACTTTTTACAGGTCAGTTTTTTGCACAACCCAAAAGTCTCTCTGCCTGACTGCAATTATAAATAAATAATACGAAATACCCTTGAACCATTTTAAAATATACTAGAACTTTCAGCCTGCCCTACTTAATGGGGATCATGAAAATTTTAAATACATGTGTACTTTTATCTTTGCGATTCACACTTACTCTGATTGCCATCTAATCAAACCAAAAGCGAACGCAATTTTAAATCTAAAATTACAAAATCGTATCTACTAACGAATAAGGCCAAAAGCCGGCGCTCATAAATCATAGAAGCAACTGAATAGAAAAAGGTGCCAAATACCAGCAGCTATAACCAGTAACCGAAAAGGAGTTGTGTCAAATATCTACTTGAGAGACATCGTTTAAAGCAGGAAGCGGGACGACATCGGGGATGCGAACAGCCGACAGCCTACAGCCAACAACATAATAAATAATAATAATTTTCCGGTCATTGTAACATTTGGCAAATAAGGAAATTGAGTAAACGTTTGAATATTCACAGTACGGGTAGAAGAAGTGGGTGACAAGGGTGGAAGGAGGTGGGTATCTCCAAAAATAAAATGACATGTAAATATGTATTGTACGTAGACAAATCGTAAATCATGTTCATATGTTGCCAAGTCGCTTTTAAACGGACGACAAGACGACACATGAAGCAGCGCTACTACAGATACAACAAAACGCTGTCACAATACTTACATTACTCACACCCAATAAACATTTGGAATTGATGTTATATTAAAAAGAGTTTTTGCAAATAAAGAAAACAAAGTATGCCACAACAGAGGCGAATTTACCATAAACAAATAATTTCGGGCTTTGCATGAAGAGCTTTGTCTGCTTCCGTAACAGCCCATATCGACAAATTATGGTTCTACAGTCGGCTTTTTATCGATAGCGAACTAACTTCCTTAACAAATATGAGTCGCCGATAACACGCCGATAACAAATTGGTAACACTCAGATAATAAGTCGATAAATTTTAGAAAACGATTCGCTAAGTTTTTGATAATTTATCGATAATCTGTCGGTAAATAACCAAAATTTTTTCGATGAGAAATTTTTGATAAAAATCGACAATAAATCAAGTGTAACGGATCGATAACGCGCCCATGCATTGTCGTAAAAATACACACCAGGGATTACTCATCATAACACGCCGTCCGGTTTCGGTTCCGGTTTCGTAGTTGGCTTCGGTTTTGACTTCCAATCTTTCACTCCCTCTCCCCTCGTTTTCCTCATCTTTCATGTCCTTTATTTGCCTTGGCTTCGCAATCGTGTTGATAATCATAAGCAATATTTTTATTATCAACATCATTATCGACATTGTTATTATGCTGTTCTTTTTCTTCTTGCCCTTCTGTTTCATCAACTTTTACTTCGTTTCCTTTGTCATTACGCTACAGTGTACCAACAACACTTACGCTAACATTCTGTATTCACCCTTATAGCTTACCAATTCCACACACTAGGCCTTAATTCAATATCCCCCATACAACATTCAACTTCTGAAGACTACGATGACGCCTACGCCTTCATTGTGTATTCCTTCATACCGTGGGGATATTTAAACATCAAAAGCTTGTGGACCATTACAACTGCATAATCCCTTATGTAGGACGAATATATATTGTCTCATGGTTTCACTTGATATTGCAGTATCTCCACCAGAGCGATTTTAGCCATTATGCAAGAAGTCACGCCAGTCATTCGCAATATCAGATGCCTATGGGGTGCACCAATGTCACAAAGACTCTACCTCCCTCTCTTAACTTTGCTTCCAATTACGATAGGAATACTTTAGGGACCTGAGCTCCTGCGTTCATTCGCAAAACACGACGTAACCATCGAAGCCTGTGAACTTTTTGTTTGCTGGGTACAATTTCAGCTTGTGTCTTTATGGTAGAACGTCTATTTTATAGATTCCTTGTAGCAGCAGGCTCATCTGAAATCATATAAATATGCTTATATGTGGAAAGATGTAGCAAATATGTGAAAATCACAGACCAGTTCACACACTTAAACACAAATTGCATTTAAGATGTGAGACATTCGGAGCGCGTGATTCGCAATAAAATTTATGTGTTAAAATACAACAATTTTCAACACAGCAATTTGAGGAGGATGCATGAGACCAAGTTACAGTTAACTGTTACATACATACATATGTACGTATAGGCTTGTTAATCGTGGAAAAAACTAATATCTGCCGGAGGTTTTAGATCGCAGACAACTGTGGTGTTGGTTTCATTTACCGCTTCAAAATTTTAACTCCAACTGTTAACGAATCAGCACGGAATTTCAATTATCTGCAGTTGAATTCAAGCACACTATTTATATGACAAAAATTAAATAAAAGTAATGGTTAATTCCTCTACCTCCGTAAAGGAATTATATGTGAAAAACTAAGGCGAGTCATATCAACCGACATTGTAATAACTTTGAAATAATAAAACGAAAATGTTTTTCGAACGCTGATGAACAGCGTTAAAAAGTAATTTCTCGTTTATTGACTAAATTCATTTCTATTTATACAAAAGTTCTTAACCTACACATACATACTTATATGAATGTTTACATACTAGAAGTGCATGACTTAATAATGAAAAATGGTTTGTCAGCAAATTATTGCATTGACCTATATATCGTCAATATGATCCGCCCGTAAGCTGATTGGTATGACGAATCAATATATTGGGCGATTTGGCAAATGCGAATGAACTCATGGTGGTTATCTGGGTTAATTAAATATGAACGTTTGTTTGTATGTATATTTTTACCATTAAGTGTTCGAAGTGAGGTGAATTCCACGCAACACTACAATATCACTCTTTTCGCCAGCAGCGAAGGCATTGGAAACCGTCCTGCTCCTTTATTTCACTGTGAATTTTTGCCCAGCCGCCCATAAACATGGATTCCACAAAATGCAAAGCACTATTACCGCGCTAAGCGCCATAACCACTCAGATAAATTACGGACTAACTCAGGAGAAGTCCCATCATAGAACGGCGCTCGTGGCACTCGACCTGTCAAACGCTTTTGAAACGGTCAACCCGGGAGAAAAGGCTTTGAAGAGATTTACAAGGTATAATCGAAGCAGCTGTCGCCTTGTCCGTCCTGATGTCACGTTGTTTAAAAATTTTCGCAAATTCCCTCGCTTCTCCGAGACAAAGAAGGGTTACCCCTTTGCCCTTGTCTAAAAAGACGAACGGCATATTGTCTGAATGGTCGACAGCGTTGGTTCAATTTTGGAAAAAAACTTCTAAGCCTAGGAGAATTAAACGGGGGTGCGGCCGGGTGGTGTTCTATCACAGCTTATGTTTAATTTCTACATATCAAAGCTCCTTTCCCCCAGATGGAGTTGCAATAATTTCATACGGCCACGACTGCGCGATAATGGTGAGCGACCGGGCTCTCAAATAGACGAATTAGTTTCTAGAATAAACAGATATATGCCCAGTCTTCCTAGTTTCTTCACCTCGCGCGCCCTGGTTGCATCACCGATCAAATCCACGGCCACGTTGGACGTTAGCTCGATGGTGTTAGGCTACTGAATGTCAGTCAAAATATCTTAGGGGTAATGTTCGTTAATACTCTCACCTTACAGGTGCATGCCAACGAAATTGTAGGTTACGAGTAATTGACATGAATTCGCTTTTGAAAGAGTTCTAATGTCAATTGAATTAAGTTTGCTTTGGGAACATTTAATGCCGTCTACGCAAAAAGGAGCTGGGAGAAATAAGACTGTGACTTGCGTTGCCGTTGTTAGACCGTCCAAAACTGGCGACGAGTCGGACAAATTTATTTTTTTTTTTTCACTCGTTTTAATCTCCATAAAGAGCGCCGTAGTTGAAAATTTGGAATAAAAAATTGCGCGATTTTTGATTCCAAATTTTCGTTTCATATTGTAACGAATTTACTTGCAAATCCTCTTATTTGCAATCCTCTGCTAAGTTCGAATCACTAAACTGTTGAATAAATAACTCCAATATTGAATAATGGAAAAATGGCCTTTATTAGAGTACTTCACAATAACACTTATACTTTGCTACTCGCTGGCTTAATAACCAAACTGATTGATAACTCAAATTAAACTCTACTATTGGCCGCCAGATCGCGTGCTTAATCAATAACTGATTGATTGCTCAACTCAAACTGAATTACTTCTTACTCGCCTGCCCCGCTTTTATAGTTTACGCTGCATACTCCTAGGCTCTTCGATTTCCAGAAGTTACTAGTTAGTTTCGGCTACAAAATCGCCAGCCACAACTACGTGCACAAATTAGTGCTCTCTCTTGTGACAACTCAGATAAGATATATGCATGTGTTTGTGCATTGCCGCTCCGCTGCTCGTATACGTACATATGTGTAGACGCAATTATTTATTCGTTTATGTAGATACATAATGATTGAATTATTGATGTGAATGTTTGTAGTTTACAGTCTCTCGCGCATACATAGGCGTATAAGTAAATGCATCTGTGTGTGACATCTTTCGGCTGCCTTATATATGTATATACATGATTTGATTATTGACGTAAATACTGCTTATCGTGGCCTTGGCATCGCCTTAGTGATGGTATAACTTAGTGATGTTAATATCCGTGACACTGCCCTCCACCTAAGTCTGATCGTCCGGATCAGACAAATCTCTCGATCTAAACGCTGCTAGCATCGCCATATGTACCACTCTTCTACTCCGTGGTTTCTCAATGCTTTGTATGCGGTAGATGATATCACTGATCTTCTTCACAACCTTGTACGGGCCTTCCCAACTGCACCGAAATTTGGATGAAACACCTTTCCGCCGGTGAGGGTTGTATAACAGTACCAAATTTCCCTCCCGGAAACCTTCCGAATTATTTTCCTTGTCGTACCTGTGTTTCATCTTACTACTCATTATCCTCGATCGTTCCCTCGCACTCTGTTGCTCGGCCAATGAAGAACTACTTCGTAGAGCTTGCGCTGGACGGATTTGCTTTGCATAATCAGTATCGTTCCGACGCTTCACAACAGTAGTGTGCCTTGGCTTGAAACCACCCTTGCATTCTTTCTTCGTTTTAGTACGTCCGTTAGGGCTTTTCAATGCCAGTGTTTCTCTCACAGGTACCTTCGGTTTTGATTTGTTTGGCCCATTTGTTCCATCAACCTTTACCTTTGAATTTCGTGGCCTTCGTCGAGTCTTCTCCACCAGTACCCGATTACTGCTGAACCCTTTTTCCAAACTAAAGTTAAGTGGCACATCTTGGTTCTCATAATGCATCACCCTTCTCTGCGTATCGATCTTGATGTCATGGTCAACCAAGAAATCCACTCCCAATATAACTTCATCAACAATCTTCGCCACAACCAATTTGTGTAGAACCATGACCTTCCCAATCAATACTTCACATATCACTTCTCCCTGAACTTGGTTATACTCGCCAGTGACCGTACGCAACTTTGCTCCAGGTAACGGTTTTACTCTCCTGTTGACCAAGTCAGATCGGATCAAGGAATGAGATGCGCCCGTATCTACAGTCAGTATTCGTTCGTTGCCATCCACATTCCCTCTGACGGTAAGACTGCTCGATTTTCTACCAATTTGCGACACAGATATCACAGGGCATTCAATAGCTGTATCTAGCTCTCTACCTCTTACTCGCTCTTGCTCATCACCTTCTGCTCTGCGTTTACGACCACCCACATTGTTGGAGCTATTGGGACCGCTGCTGCAATGTCGTGCAATATGACCTGGGTTGCCGCACTTGAAACATTTAATAACTCCGGCGTTTTTCTGTTGTGATCCCTTCAGTGCTTCCAAAATAGTGTCTACCCAATCTGGTCTTTCCACTTCTACACGATGAGCTTTGTATGCTGGTTTACTCAATAGTGAGGCCGTTTCCTGAGTCAATGCATGTGATACTGTTTCAGCAAATGTCAGCTTTGGGTTTGCGTATGTAGCTCGCTTCGTTTCCACGTCCCGTATGCCATTTATGAAACTCTGGATTTTTACCCTTTCAGTGTATTCCACGGGTGCGTCCGCATTTGCAAGATGAGCCAATCTTTCAATATCTGAAGCAAACTCCTGCAATGTCTCATTTGCTTTTTGGTAGCGGTTTTGCAACTCAATTTGGAATATCTGTTTTCTATGCTCGCTTCCGTAACGTCTCTCTAAAGCGCTCATCAATGTTTCGTAATGGTTCCGCTCGTACTCTGGGATGGTCTGTAAGATTTCCGCGGCAGGCCCTTTCAGTGCCACGAACAGAGCTGCAACTTTATCTTCAGCATTCCATTGGTTCACTGCTGCGGTCTTCTCAAACTGTAGCTTAAAGACCTGAAAAGGAACAGAACCGTCAAAGGATGGTGTCTTTACCTTTGGATTGCTCGCTGAAACAGCTAGGCGATTTAGTTGTAACTGCTCCATACGACCTTTTAAATCATCTACTTCTGCCTGAAATTGAGCCATTTTTGCATCCTGCGCTTCCAGTTTTGATGATACCTGTTCCAAAATTTCTGCCGACATTTCAGATATACGTGCCTCTTGCGCTTCCAATTGAGATGCCATATATGTCTTTTGGTCTTCCAGTTGAGATGACACTTGCGACGTCATTTCTGAAATACGTGCCATATATGTCTTCTGTGACTCCAGTTGGGATGTTATATTTGTCTTTTGTTCTTCCAGTTGGGATGTTGTATTTGTCTTTTGTTCTTCCAGTTGGGATGTTATATTTGTCTTTTGTTCTTCCAGTTGGGATGTTATATTTGTCTTTTGTTCTTCCAGTTGTGATGACATGTTGGTGGATATTTGTGATGACATTTCGGACATTTGTGCCGATATTGCAGCCAATATCATGTTCAAGTCTGTGTTTGTAACTGTTTGCGATGTTTCGTTTTTCTCTTCAATTTTTGTTGTTGTTTCGTCCTCATCAGGATAAAAGACAAACTCGTCCACATCAATTCCTTGCGACTCCATTACCTCTCGTAGCCGTGCTTGAAGTTCGATCTTATTGCCGGTTGTATTTAATCCACGGTTCTCCAACTCCTTTTTTAGTTGCTGGATCTTCAATTCACTGAACTTTGCCATGTCCAAGTTGTATTCCCAATCTTCGGAATTTATTCAACAATTCCTCTTCTGACACCAATTGTAACGAATTTACTTGCAAATCCTGTTATTTGCAATCCTCTGCTAAGTTCGAATCACTAAACTGTTGAATAAATAACTCCAATATTGAATAATGGAAAAATGGCCTTTATTAAAGTACTTCACAATAACACTTATACTTTGCTACTCGCTGGCTTAATAACCAAACTGATTGATAACTCAAATTAATCTCTACTATTGGCCGCCAGATCGCGTGCTTAATCAATAACTGATTGATTGCTCAACTCAAACTGAATTACTTCTTACTCGCCTGCCCCGCTTTTATAGTTTACGCTGCATACTCCTAGGCTCTTCGATTTCCAGAAGTTACTAGTTAGTTTCGGCTACAAAATCGCCAGCCACAACTACGTGCACAAATTATTGCTCTCTCTTGTGACAACTCCGATAAGATATATGCATGTGTTTGTGCATTGCCGCTCCGCTGCTCGTATACGTACATATGTGTAGACGCAATTATTTATTCGTTTATATAGATACATAGTGATTGAATTATTGATGTGAATGTTTGTAGTTTACAGTCTCTCGCGCATACATAGGCGTATAAGTAAATGCATCTGTGTGTGACATCTTTCGGCTGCCTTATATATGTGTATACATGATTTGATTATTGACGTAAATACTGCTTATCGTGGCCTTGGCATCGCCTTAGTGATGGTATAAGTTAGTGATGTTAATATCCGTGACAATATTATAATACGATATAACGATATTTTTTGAATTAATATCCAAAAATAAGAAAAAGAGCGCAGGCGAAAATTTGGCATTAAATCATGCGATTTTTAATTGCAAATTCTCATTTTATGTTATGAGAGATATTTACAAGCAATAATTTCCAAAATATTGGAAAGTTCCGTCCCGTTAACTTGTAGCGAAATATTTATTTTATCATTTTCTAGTGTGCATACTCGAGCTGTTGCTCTTCTCTACTGTATTACACTCCTTTCGATCATCTATTCCGTTTAGCTCTCCCGATCCCTCTCTATCTTTACCTCCATTCCATCTGTTTCTTCTTTTCTATGAATTGGTCAGAAAGTCAACGCTTTTTTCTCAAATGGTCGTAAGGTCAGTAATCTTGTTTCACACTTACACTTAGTAAAAGGAAAACGTTTTAATGTGTTCGCTATGTTTTTTTGTAATCGAATGAAAAGAGATTAGAGGGAGAATTAAAAGCTGGCCGGTGGGAGGATTACTTTGATATAAGATCATACTCAACTTAACGCCTAAGCAATCCGGTGGAAGTTTTTTGATTTTTTGATGAACTTAAAGTCCTGTATATGGTTATGGTCTTCTTCCCGAAATGGTCGTAAAGTCAAATTACAAACTGGTTGAGTATAGAAATTGTGTACCACGTTGTTTGTCCGCGATGGACTCCAAAGATACTCCACTGATTTCAATCAAATATGTACACCGTGTGCAGCTTGATCCAACGTGAAAGATAGTATAGCGTTCCTGGGAAGTTCGTTTCCGGGAAGTGGACCAGGGACAGATCTATTTGAACCAATTTTATTCACGGTTCGATTTGCCTGAAATGAAGCAGGGAACGAATGGGATTTGGACTAGAACTGGGACTGGGAGTGGCGCTAAGTCTGGGGCTTAGACTGGAACTGGTACTTCGACTGGGAAAAGGGATAGAGTAGAACTAGAGAGAAGATAAAAGAGGAAAGGGCAAAGAGATAGAATTAGACGAAAATAGAGCGATATGGATAGATGGTGCGGAAAAGAAATGAGGGAAAAGACGGAGAGTGAAAAAGAGACGCAGAAAAAGAGAGGGGCAGAGGGACGAGTGAGTAAAAAGATAAGGAAAAGGGGGAGAGAGGGGAAGAGAGAATAAGAGGTAAAAACTGCTAAAAAGTTATGCAGATAGACTAAAGCTGGCAGAGCAACGTCTGCCGGGTCTGCTTGTTAAAAATAGAGTACCCTATCAAAATGAATCCTCTCTTTGCGAATGGCATTGCTATATAGTCGTAATGAAAACCCAGCCAGCATTTTTTGAAAATTTTGAACAAAAAATATTGAATTATCATACCCCAAGATGATTAAAAGCATTTTCTGTTCGAAAATTAACGTATCGTCGGGAGAAAAATGTACCATAAATGTGATTATTCTTGAATAATCATTTATGATTCCTATTTCGAAACGCTTTTTATTCATATTTGATATTATTTAAAAATTGAGCTTTAATAGTTTTAGAGTATTATTTGACTGCTTTTCACAGTCATTTTCTGATCATATTCGTGAATATATTTCAATCGTTTTGGTTGAGATTTTTGAATCATTTTTGAATGCCATTATAATGAATTTATTCTTCATATCTCATTCAAAATGGGATACTACCTAATAATCTTATTTCACCAGGGGAAGAAAGCATGCGAAAGTGAGCTATTCGAACCACAGCTAACTCGCAAACAAACTTGACCGATATACACCTGCGACTACAACATCCAACATCAGCATTATCGTCTGCGTCTTAAAATACGGATACGATACGGGATGTTGGAGCCGTATCCAGGTATGTCAAGATAGTTTCACTTACCTGGGGTTCAAATAGCTCACAACCTACATATGTATTGACCAATCATTATGTATTTTCTGGGAAGCTGAAGGGGAGAAATGGTTGGGGAAATATTCGTTCACGAATAGCATTACATTATTTTTGTCTTGAAGAATATCTTTTGCATAAATAATAAAATTTCTATATATTTTTTCTTAGCTTCATGATTGAAAAAATATGTGTATGTGAAAAAATAAAATTTTTAATGAAAAGTAAAATTTCAACAAGTATAAAATTCATTATTCAGTCAAGATATATATTCTTAAAAGATTCAGAAAGCTGAATGAAAAATGATTATAAATTTTTGATAACCTAAGGTAAAAACATTTGATTCAAATATGATTCCAAAATGTGATTGAAAATCTATATTCGGTTTTTGATCATCAAAGGTAAGCATATTTGATTATTCTTTTTGTTGGTTTTTATGAAATATTAAAACTTAGTCATTAAAGGACTTCAAAAATGATTCCGAAAAGTGATCGAAAAATGCTTTTCAGTTTTTGATCATCAAAAGTATTCATATTTGAATAATTCTTTTGTTCAATTGTATGATAACTCATTATTTAGTCAGAAAGAGTAATCAAATTGTATTGATATGTAGGGTAATTCAAAATTGAATCACCTAAATGCTGTGTGGGAATAAGAACATGTTTTTCATATATCTAATTTTAAATCATATTCAAAAAATTGTAAAAATTCTTCATAAATATATAAACTTCCTTTTGGTGTAAACAGTCAGCCCTTTTGATGAAAAATCAAATTTTCTACGCACGTTTAGCTTATAAAAATATAAATGACCATAATATAACTATGTAAGCCTCATCCCCCACCCTGCCTATATGGCTCACGAGAACACACATCAAGAAAAACGATGAGTGTGTCAGTATTTATAACATCATAAGCTACATGGGATTTTTAAAATTTATTAATATTACTACGACTCACTTATGGCCTCCGCTACTCCCCACTAAAGAAAAAGTAAAGTATGGCAGCAAAAAACGGATATGCTTACATGGTAAACGAGCAGAAAAATATGCAATACATAATTTATAAAATATATATAAAAAAAAAAACGTTCCTTCTCTTAGCACATAAACTTTTGAGACAATACAAGTAAAATTTTGTTGACTTTTCAATATGTGCTGGTGATATTGAGAAGAAGGATTTTGAAAGCTTAAGCTGATTTTGAGGTTAGAGAAGTTGTGGCAAATTGAAAAATAACAAAACTAACAACATAAGACGCGTGAAGATTAGTATTGGAGTGAGAGAGGGAGGGAGATAAAGAAATTGCCTAGATTAAGGGTGACTTTATAAGTAAACAAAAAATACTCGTAAATAATAATAATTTTACGTTTGACTAACTTGAAAGTCAAGTCACAAACGAGGTGGATGAAATGTTTGTACTTTTGAAGATTTTTTAGGGGAGTTGGTATGCAATGCGTCTTTTTTGTTTGTTTTAGATGGCAAAGATTAAATGTATAAGAAAAAATTTTTTTCTCTGTGATATTTTGATTTATATGCTGGTCAGGTTTGTTGCTTTTTATCATGAAAAGTTGCACATCAGACATTGAACTATGCTGAGACAGAGAATTTTTCTGCATCTTTTACCATTCATCCATTAAAAGACAATTTTTATCAATCCCCCGTTTGTTTAAGTTTCAGCGTATAAGACTTGATGCCTTCGTACAAACGTTCGCTTAGAGCCTAAGCCTGCTTATTCAGCAAAAAGCAAGTTTTCATGGAAGACAAAATATCAGTGAAGCTTTTGATTGACGGCCTTAGAAGATAACTCAATACGAAGTTACTTTACTTTTTATACGGCGGGGAGTAGTTTGTACCGCGCATGCACCAGCTTCTTTGCAAAATATGGACGGGAGAGTCTATGGATGATTATTGAAATCTAAGTGTTCTTTGCCCAGTCCACAAGAAGGGGGATACTGCAAACTGCACCAACTATCGCGGAATCAGCCTTCTTAATATCGAATATAAGGTCCTTTCAAGTGTATTGTCCGAACGGTTGAGGCTTACCGTGAATCGGCTGAACGGACCATATTAGTGCGGTTTCAGACCTGGTAGATCTACCATTGACTCGATTTTTTGACTATGCGACAAATCTTAGATAAAACCCGCGAAAATTGGATTGACACACATTATCTCTTCGCCGATTTTAAAGCCGGGCCAATTGGATTGCTTGTGGGGCCTCAAGGTACTTATGGTCACGTTGAGATAGGAGTGAAGAGAGCTCACCGCTCAAAATGAAAAGAAAAAAAAAAAACAAGTAAGGAAGGTTAAGTTCGGGTGTAACCGAACATTACATACTCAGTTGAGAGCTATGGTGACAACATAAGGGTAAATAACCATGTAATGAACCGCGAGAAACCCTGGAATGTGTTTGTATGACATGTGTATCATATGAAAGGCATTAAAGAGTATTTTATGAGGGAGTGGGCCATAGTTCTATAGGTGGACGCCATTTAGGGATATCGCCATAAAGGTGGATCAGGGTTGACTCTAGAATTTGTTTGTACGATATGGGTATCAAATGAAATGTGTTAATGAGTATTTTAAAAGGGAGAATACTTAGTTCCATAGGTGGACGCCTTTTCGCGATATCGTCATAAAGGTGGACCAGGGGTGACTCTAGAATTTGTTTGTACGATATGGGTATCAAATGAAAGGTGTTAATGAGTATTTTAAAACGGAGTGGGCCTTAGTTCTATGGGTGGACGCCTTTTCGAGATATCGCCATAAAGGTGGACCAGGGGTGACTCTAGAATTTGTTTGTACGATATGGGTATCAAATGAAAGGTGTTAATGAGTATTTTAAAAGGGAGTGGGCCTTAGTTCTATGGGTAGACGCCTTTTCGAGATATAGCCATAAACGTGGACCAGGGGTGACTCTAGAATGCGTTTGTACAATATGGGTATCAAATGAAAGGTGTTAATGAGTATTTTAAAAGGGAGTGTGCCTTAGTTCTGTTAGTGGACGCTTTTAGAGATATCGCCATAAAGGTGGAACGGGGGTGACTCTAGAATATGTTCCTACGATATGGGTATCAAATGAAAGGTGTTAATGATTATTTTAAAAGGGAGTGGGCCTTAGTTCTATAGGTGGACGCCTTTTCGAGATATCGCCATAAAGGTGGACCAGGGGTGACTCTAGAATTTGTTTGTACGATATGGGTATCAAATTAAAGGTAGAACATTGTCTGTCGGGTACCGCTAATTTATTTATATATGTAATACCACGAACAGTTATCCTTCCAAGATTCCAAGGGCTTTTGATTTCGCCCTGCAGAACTTTTTCATTTTCTTCTACTTAATATGGCCGGTGTCACAACCATTTTACAAAGTTTTTTTCTAAAGTTATATTTCGCGTCAATAAACCAATCCAATTACCATGTTTCATCCCTTTTTTCGTATTTGGTATAGAATTATGCATTTTTTTCATTTTTCGTAATTTTCGATATCGAAAAAGTGGGCGTGGTTATAGTCCGATTTTGTTCATTTTTTATACCAAGATAAAGTGAGTTCAGATAAGTACGTGAACTAAGTTCAGTAAATATATGTCGATTTTTGCTCAAGTTATCGTGTTAACGGCCACGCGGAAGGACAGACGGACGACTGTGTATAAAAACTGGGCGTAGCTTCAAACTGTTTTCGTCAATTTTCACAGAAAAGAGTTAACGTCATAAAATCTATGCCCCTACCAAATTTCAAAAGGATTGGTAAATTTTTGTTCGACTTATGGTATTAAAATTAGCCTAGACAAATTAAATGAAAAAGGGCGGAGCCACGCCCATTTTGAAATTTTCTTTATCTTTGTATTTGGTTGCACCATATCATTACTGGAGTTGAATGTTGACATAATTTACTTATATACTGTAAAGATATTAAATGTTTTGTTAAAATTTTACTTAAAAAAATTTTTTTTTTAAAAGTGGGCGTGGTCGTTCTCCGATTTTGCTAATTTTTATTAAGCATACATATAGTAATAGGAGTAACGTTCCTGCCAAATTTGATAATGATATCTTCAACGACTGCCAAATTACAGCTTGCAAAATTTAAAATTACCTTCTTTTAAAAGTCGGCGGTGCCACGCCCGTTGTCTAAAATTTTACTAATTTTCTATTCTGCGTCATAAGTTCAACTCACATACCAAGTTTCATCGCTTTATCTGTCTTTGGTAATGAATTATTGCACTTTTTCGGTTTTTTGAAATTTTCGATATCGAAAAAGTGGGCGTGGTTATAGTCCGGTATCGTTCATTTTAAACAGCGATCGGAGATGAGTGCTCAGGAACCTACATACCAAATTTCATCAAGATATCCCAAAATTTACTCAAGTTATCGTGTTAACGGACGGACGGACGGACGGACGCACAGTGTTTCGTGTAGAACAAGCTAGCTGAACAAAATTATTTTATAAGATTTTCCGTTTCATATGCAGTCATTTATTACAACTATGTCATTTTTTTCAGGTATATGTTCTTTTTTTTATTTTTTTTTCCAAAATTTTACTTCATATGCATACACTTGCTTATTTCATATACCGTAACTAATGTGAATAAGTGACATAGATTCAAAAAAATTTAAAGGACTTAAGAATATTACTTTATTGTACTTAAATTGAATGGACTACAAATCTCAATACTCTAAAAAATTCCGAAAAAAAAAAATTTAAATTTTTTATGAAAATTCGTCGAATTTTTGAAAAAATTTTTAAATATAATTTAGTTTTTGTTATAGATCGTGACAAATTTTCTTATGGGAAATTAGTTAAAATAAATTTGCGAAAGCGAAGATTGTAAGAATTGTCCAAAAAGGGGTGTCTACTTATTTATGTGAGTGACTGTACATATGTACATACATATTTTGTATTTATTTGAGTATTTATCCTGGCACTACAATTTTTACAAAATTATTTTATAGTACCAGTCAGGAATGTAAAAGTGAATTACAATAATAATAATAACAATGTAAATAGAACGTAGAAAAGCCAATAGATTTAAATTAAATAAACCCTGATCCAACAAAAAGTTATAGGGTAGGTTATCTTTTATAATTATGTTATTATTCGCTATCATCACTTTCCTTCGATGAGTCACTTGTGGGATAGTCATGCCCATCAGCAACACTACTATGAAAGCTTGGAACAACTGGGGTATTTATTGACTCCTCAACATTATCGGGGACAGTAAATTTAAGACTTCTGAAGTCAGACTTAAATTTTTTCTTAGGTATCTCCCTAAAACTGTTAATTAAAGAATCCGATGTTATAAGCAACATATTCATAAGATCTCTATTCGTGGCTTCACGCGACTGCTTTTGTGTGTTATCATCCCTGAATCGTCTCAAATCTTTGTTATGGGCTTCCTGTGCTTCCTCAGAAAGTTGACCAATAGGTAAAATTGCTGATTTTATAATACCAGTACTATGCACTAAGATTTTATGAACTGTAACAGGCATATTAAACCATGGATAGAGATCTATGTATAGTTTTTTAGTCTCGACCGCAAATTTTTCAAATCTTTGGATATTTATATTGTATCAAGATGCTAATGCGCGAAGGAGAGTGTCGAATCTTTTGATGAGCGTTACATCCAATCCCGTAATCTCAGCACTAGCCTCAGAATTTTAGAAAAACCTACGAGCAGTGTTGCCGTCAATGGTATTGCCGAAACCTGGTTTTGGTTTATCTACTATCAATACAAGTACACTTTTAAATATATTCTGGATTTCGTTGGAACGTAGCTTTACACTCTCTTTATCTGCCTCATTCCTAAGCTGCCACTTTTTTTACTTCGAGGCGATAACTTATATGAAGCAAGCATTCAAAACATCTTATCCATGCATGGAGAGTAGACAAACCAAAATCAAGATTATCTCGGTTAGGCGTAAAGACTGGTAACTCATTATTCATATCTTTTGGAGTGGCACCACAAATATAACACTTTTGTGCGGAAGAAGTTTCAAAGCATTGCAAACTTTTCCGTCAATCATTGTTAGAAGCATATTGTGATTTACTGAAACTTCGTATTCTTCGAGCATGTACTTTGTTGGCAACAACGCATTTATCTCCTCTAAAACTTTGTTCGTTTCAAAAACAATAAAATCTTTTGTTTCTTGAGAAAAAATAAATTTAATTGGACGACAATGTTAGAAGAAGGTCGAAGATTCTGCCAAACAATGTTACCTTTTTCATCCTGTAATTGAAGAGGAACGAAGGAAAATATAAACAAAAATTCATCAGTGTCAGAACTGCATGTAAACTTTTGCTTATATGTGCTATGGCCAGAGCTTCCATCGCAACCCCACTTGCTGATTAAAGTATACATCAAGTGTGTAGGTAATAAACTAACAAAAACTTCTTGATTTGCTAAAACTAAACGCTCAACAGTTTTATCTAATACGGACTGGACTTTAATTTCCGCACGTGTTTCACCCACATCAATTTCATTTGGATAGCATTCTTCCTTAGCTTTTCTTAAACTATAAAATTATGGATAAACCTTATGGCCTGCCTTGATGCTCCACTTCCGAGTCGTTTTGTACCCATGAGTCGTCAACTTGCTATCTACGTAGTATGCTAAAGCTTCTACATTGCTCAAGCATCTTGCATCTGGCTCACATGTCATCTTTTTGCCGGATATTTGAGTGGTTTCCTGTGATTTTTTTATAATGTTAGCAACATTTCTGTTGCCGGACATACGCGTTGATACTTCTGCCGCATAGAGTAACTCACCAGGACTTCTAGATTGCAACTTTGAATCCACCGTTATTGTAAATGTTTGGACCCGAAAGCCACTCCGAGTTTTTATTCAAAAATCGCTCCTTATGTCTTCCAGAAGTGTTCAACCTTTGATACAGCGTCGACGAATATACCGATATTTGTAAGCTTAACTTTTTATCGGATACTCGGCTGCTTCGCTTAAATCGTACTTATGTACAACAAAACAAAATAATTCTTTATATCTGGTTTCCTTCGAATGTTGAACCCAAATGTCAAAAAACTCCGTTCTTGATATGGTTATAACTAAACTGCTTTGTGTTTTTGATTTTCCGACAGGGTGAATAGTTGATGATTGTTGTGCTGCCATCTTAAGTGTCGTTGATCGTTCTGATTTGTTATCAGTTGCGCAGTATTTATATTACATTCAGGTATTGGCGTAGATGCTACCAAATGGGGTTGTTTTGTGTAGCGTTCCTGTGTGGTTATACCTGCATTAGGATTGCTTTGTATGTACCTGTTTTTATGCCTTGGTGACTGGTACGGTAGGTTGTGGCAGGTTGAAATCAGTGATCTTCGCCTTTTTGCTTTTGGTGTGCTCTTGTTGACCTTGCGCGTATATTTTTGTGTGTTTTATGGCTACGTGTTTGTTCCCTGTACCTGGGGATTGGTTTTGGCGTTTGTAGATCAGCTTTAAAGGTTCAAATATCTCGTCGGAGCTGGTACGTACATACATCCTATTTTATATGTAGAGTAACTAAATCTACAAAAAAAATTAAAAATAGATGTGCAAAGAATTCGCAATGGTTTTTCCTTTGGACTATTAGAGAATACTTGCGACTATAATATATGTAAAATTTAGCCCGGATGTCGGCGGATGTATGTAACTTTTTTGTCCTTAAAGTTAAAAATATAGAGAAAAAATACCTTTTCTTCTTAATAACGGAATGTTAAATATATTGAAAATACTCTAATTGCGAAAGAATTACTATTAAAAAATTTTACTTATCTTCGAGCTTAGAATCCATCAAAAAAATTATATAAAAGTGTTCACTTAAAAGAAATATGAAGCTTAATATTCAACAAGAATTTGGAAAATAATCAATGCATTTTACGGCCACTCCTGCCTTCCTACTTCAATTACTCAATATATATGAGAAAAAATATCAAAAAAAAAAAACAAAAATCCCGTTATTTTGTTTGTTTTCTTTCATTTCTCATTACACTTTTCTTGGAATAAGAACCTTGTTTTTGTCCAGCTAGCTAGTTCTACATAAAACACTGTGGGACGGTCGGACATGGCTCAATCAAATTTTTTTTTCGATCGTGATGATTTTGATATATGGAAGTCTATATCTATTTCGATTCCTTTATACCTGTACAACCAACCGTTATCCAATCAAACTTAAAATACTCTGCGAGCTCTGCTATGTGCTGTGAGCTATTAATGTGTGTCGTAGCTGCGTTATACACCGACGCTTCGTCGACGACGTATACTAACAAGATCCTCGGAAGAAGCTGTCAGAATAAGGATGATAAGTCGATTCGTCCTTTTATCAGTCAATCTGCAGGACCTCAAATAAGATATCTGGTCTCAAAACTTCACGGCTGAATGGCGAATGTAGGGCAGGTGAATCTTTATATCCTACTTAAGTTTTAATCATACAACCAGATACTTCCTATTTAGTAGTCAATGAACCGCTTGCTTTCCTATACGAATTATACAAAGATACAAAGATCCACCTTTCCCACCTCCGCCAGTCGAACAACTCTTCCTCCTAACAGCTTTTCCAGTGGCAGATTGTTTGTGTACGTCATCTTCAAAGCATCAGTGTGATAGCACAGTTGTTGTTGTTGTAGCGATAAGGAGACTCCCCGAAGGCCTTGGGGAGTGGTATCGATGTCGACGGCCCTTTGCCGGATGCAGATCCGTTACGTTCAGGTAACAAGCACAAAAAGGTACTAGCCCGACCATATCGGGGACTATTTCGTATGGCCACATGCAACCTTCTAGGGCATACCGCCTTTCCACCCCCTAGATCCATCAGGAGTTGGGGGTCACCAGAGCCTTGGCTGTTAATGAAACAGGATTCGCCACGGGTAGGTGAGTTTGAAAATTGGGTTTAAGAAGCTGTATATTGCGCTGGAAACCACCTGAGAGGGTTGCGCTACACAACCACTTGAATCAATTTGGTATTTTAGTCGCCTCTTACAACAGGCTTATTTCAGTCTAGCCATTTTTTAGTAGTCACCCAAAACAAAAAAAAAAAGGTAAAACCATTTATCCCATATTTTTAGGCAGCTTATAGCGTGGGTTTATGCAAATCCTTCTTTGAAAACGCTGCGCCAGCAGTTGTTCGTCACAGTATACTTCTAAAGCTAACAAAACTAATGATTACAAATGTACATCCAACATTAACCAAATGTGCAACATGCAATCGTTGCGCTTGACACATCTTTGCTTCCGCTTGCGTAGTTTGAATTTAAGTTAAATATATGGTTGGCATTAATGTTGCCTCTCCCCTGCTGCCATTATTATTTACCATATTTTTAGTGCTCATTGCGGTAACAACTGATGCCACAAACAATTGCTACATTTTTATATGAGTAAGCAATATACCAACCACCGGCAACTGACTCCCAATTTGCGTTTACTTATGCCACATGCAGCGGTTGCAACACATTTATCTTACTTGCCACAACACTTTGATGTGCCAAGCATACTTTATTTCACCTCCAATTGCGACTATGTGCATACATAAAGGCAAACATACATGCATGAAAGGAATGGGGGTTGTAAGTTGAAGGAGGCTTCCGATTTTCAGCATTGCCCCCCAACACCCTCACTTGCTCACTTACTCAGCAAATTCGACGGAAGTGAATGATCAGGGTTTTCTGCAAGGTGTTGCCATTTTTGAGTAACAAAATTGTATTTATGTATGAGTATGAGTTGTGCTATTTTACTTACTGTGCCTTATTGCACAATACATTCTACCCAAGTTACATTTCCTTTGGCGCTGTAGTTTAATTAAATCACAACAAAATGCAACTAATGCCGCATCACCTTGGCGTTGAGTTTTTGCGTTGTCATTGATTTAATTTTCAATGAGTACATAACATAAAGCTAAAAATAAAATTTGAAAAAAAAAAAACATAACCATTAGATGTTGCCAAACGCCTTATAGTTTTCTATATTACTAAATTTTTTGTTGTTCCGTTAAATATTAAAGACATCTTAGCTTCATTCTCCTTTGATCAACTTTTTATAAGCCGTTTTGGCGATTAGCTTTTATTTGCTGTTGGCTCAGTTACCTTTGTACTTGTTATGTTCAGCTGTGTATTCCACTTCCAGAGTATGAATAATGGAAAAGTTTTCATAATAGACGTGGCACCGTCTCTTTTTGGTCAAGCATTTTTCTACGACGCGTCGGAGGTGTTTGGCAAGCACTCCGAGTGTATTTCTGCTATAAGAGAAGCTCGGCCTAAAATCTCTTCGGAGGTTATCACGCCACACATTTATTTTTTATTTTTTAATTTTTTTTTTCTACGATCCCACAACTATGATAAAATTCGATGCATATATGTATTTTCTTGGTAAAGATGGGCTAAATTGACTCATGTCCCAGAACGTTTTACACGCTTATACTAGCTTCAATTGTATGTTTGTATGTACAGACCTATGCACCTCTTTAATATCAAATAGAAAATAATATGTTTTGAATACGGACCGGTACCCGTCGTTCCAAGCTGGTATGAGAATGCTTGCGTATAATTGGTTGGTTTTTAATAAAACAACGTGCTTTTATATTAAAGTTTTTTAAATGGATCATGGACGATTAAAATAGGCAATATCTGTGCAGAATGCAGCTTTTGAGTTCTGATGTGTCATTTGTTAAAAGAAAAGCGAAAAAAAATTTTGAGATTTTGTGTCACATCGACCTATTTTACCCTTTTCTCGAAAGCCATAACTCGGAAAAACAAATTCACATAATAACGAAGAAAACTTTTTTCTTTTATAAGGAGACAATTTTTCTTATGAAACTGCTCAAAATCACCCAGCAGAAAATCGCATTACATAGATAGATGCACATTAGACTGTCCGCTCTTGTATAGAGCAGGGACAAGAGGGAGAAGGGTTCAACTATCTCTATAAAATCGTTTTTATATGTCTTCCTTGCCATCTCTTTTTTTATGCCTTCGTATGCTGTCGTTTGTTTGACGATTCCTTTCAAAATGTACGCTGGCTAACGGGACGAGAATTGACTTGAATGAGTTTATATCTGAAGAAGTATATGACGTCGTTAAAAGAAATTTTCATTAAATAAAAGAGAATTGTTACTTTCAGAACATGGATTCTAACTTTCTAAGCTTGAATTGTAATTTCCTGAGCTTTAATTGTTACCTTCTGAACTTGAATTGAAAATTCTGAACTAAGATAGTAATTTTCTTAGTTTTAGTTTTAAGTTTCCGATCTGGAAACGGTGTAGTTCTAATTCTGTCTCTTAGAGGGCTTTAAACATACACTTTTAATATTGTGATGGTGGCAATTATCCATCTTTGCACAACTTCAAAAAGTGGCAGACATTGATTAATCTGAGTACAAATGCGGCTACCAACGCTCGCTCTGCGTCCGATCAGCACCAGCTTGGAGGTAGTTATGAACCCTTAGTACGAAACTGTCGATTTGCGTAACTGCCTTCCATTTTTTCTGCAGGGTCAGCTAATAGCCACGCCCACTTTTTATAGTCTTTGTGCAAAAAAATTATAATTAAATGAACTGTATCATGACCCCCACAGCTGAGTATATAATATTCGGTCATACTCGAACTTAAACTAGCTTCTTTGTTGTTTTTGCTTTAAAGCAGTTTCACGCACGATTTTTACTCATTCATCAGATTATGTTAATGGGCAGAAAACAGCGCACATTTGATCTCAATCAACGAAATGTGGAACGAATTATTGCGGAAATGGCTCTTCGAACTATTCTGAGCGATTTCGCTTAAGACCAAACGGATCTAACACCCGACCCGATCGAATCCAAGAGTAAGTAATCGAGGAATGGATTTTTTTTAAGTTTGAAGCCACTATACGACGTTGTAATTACACCTACCTTAAATTTTTATAGTTTATGCGGCGGGTGCTACATGGAAAAGAATATCAAATATAACAAAGACGGTACTCACCATCTTAGTCAACCCCTAACATAGTTTACGAAACCAAACTTGTGCCTTTTCTATTATGTATTACTTAATTCGTTTTGTAATTTGTTGTTACGTAATTTTTGGGGCGTTTTCTTATGAGGGTTACTTTTTCCTTTACCTTTGTCTTCAATGTGCTATAGCACCCTTCTCACAAGTTGCCTTCTCGCACGTGACTTTTAACCTTCTATAGCTTTTAATTTGTTCAATTTAGTGACGCACATTACGCATGTATTCAACACAATTTCTTAGATGTTTTTGTAAGTTGTACTTATGTATGTATATGTGTATGTGCGTTCACCTTTTATTTATGACGTGCTGTGGTATTTAATTTAGCCAAAGTTTATTCTTCATAATTTAGTGTGAAAACATATAGATTTAATTGAGTTGTGTTGCGCCTCATGCCGTTGACAATGCTCGTGGGCGTTAAGCGTTAGCTGCCAAGGGTGCAATGCAAAATGTACCTAAAGATTTTTATGTTGTAAACCTCTATCGACATTTTGGAGCACAAAAGCCAAGGATAGTAAGTATATTAACACATTAAATATTGATATATTACTCAATGGCTCATTGCAAATCCAATAGAAGGGTTTAGATTATAAAATACTTATATATGGGTCATCGCGATACTATTTCCACATTTTAGACGGGATCATATAGGAACAATATTAAGAAATATTTTGGAACTTGTTTCAGTATCATTTCGGAATTGTGCTCGGATTCATTCGAAGCAGATTTTGTTAGCATTTGTGGAATATTTCGCATTTCGCGACTAATCCATCATCATTTCGGATTGTTTGCATAATAATTTTGATATTTGCGCCTATTCTGTTACCATTTCTGAAAGATATCCCGAACGTTTCAGGACTTGTTTTAGAAAATTTCAGGATGGATAAGAAATCGTTTTTTTTTTATTAATTTCGGCCGCCGTGGTGTGATGGTAACGTGCTCCGCCTATTACACCGAAGATCCTGGGTTCACGCCACAGAAAAATCCAAATTTTAGAAACAAGTTTTTTCAATTAGAAGAACACATTTCTAAGAGGGATCATCTCACGGCAGTGTTTGGCAAGAACTCCGAGTGCATTTCTGTCATGAAAAGCTTCTTAGTGAAAACTCATCTGCCTTGCATATACCGTTGGGAGTCGGCATAAAACAAGTAAAATCTGTTCAGAGGTTATCGCTCCTTACATTTATTTATTTAATTTCTGAATTTGGGCCCAATTTGGAATGATTTCGAGAGACTTTATGATTGTTTGAAGGACCTTGTCGGGACTATTTCGACATTGTTTTCAGGGTGACTTAGCATTTATTTAAAAAATTTTAAGATCGGGACTTCCTTCGACAATTTCTGAAGTGTTTGCGTTTTTTTTAATGTGTTCTTTGGACTGTTCCGGGACTATTTCAATGTTGTTTTCGTAAATGTTTAAGGATTCATTTAGAGATCATATAGGAACTATTTCGGGAACGACAATATAAAAAAGTGGCTTGTACACTAAGCTAGATCCATTCAGCGATATATGTATCTCGGAAAAATTGCTAAAGACGTGTAAAATTTTTCTATATTCTAATGTTTTTCGAAATTTTGAGTTGTACACGTTTAGAATTCCGATTCGGGCTCATCTTCTAACCATTGTTTACTATATAGTTTGGCAGCTTAATTCGAGGTTATGTTGCGAATAGAGTGGAAGGCACTCGCAGGTCGTGAAAATAGGCACTCGAATGGAGTGGAATGAAGAACAGTAGGAAGACTAGAGTTGCATTGGATCAATCATTGCATCAATATTAAAGATAAATTTAGAAAAAATAATTAAATACTTGAGTATAAGCAAACATTTTCTTTCAATTACTGCAATTAAGGTGTCCTAGATGCTATATATTCCAAAATTATAACATTTTATGTCTGTTTAAAAATTTAACTTCAATTTCCCTAAGATTTCCGTAATATGGCCATTAGTGATGTTTGTGTGTGTGTGCAAATTTTGAGCGATCAGCTGTTAGTTGCGCTACTTGGTAAAGTTTACAATGCTTCTAACAATATCGCTGAGTGGGTTAGTGAAATATTGAAAAATTTTCTCTAAATTTAACCAGACCCAAATGCTTATATGTATTTTCAAATGCTGAGTCGGAATCTGCGTTATTTGCTTAGGCCTTTAAAAGGAAATTTTTTTTAATGCAGAGGGTACTTATTATTGTGACGAATATTAGTGACACTAAGTGATACTCAAATCACTAATCTGATACTAAGTAAATAAAGCCACAACAACAATAAAGCAAGCTGTCACACTTTTATGTACGTAAACAAATTAATCATTATGTCTACACATATGTCCACATAAGCAGCGGAGAGAAACGCACAAACATATACATATATCTGAGATACTCCCAAAAGTAGGCAATCATCGGTGGAAGTATCACTCACATACACACGCACATATGGCAATGCAAGAAGTTATAATCGTGCATCTGTAGTTATAGCTGGTGAGTTTATAGCTGGTAAACAAGTAGTAAATTCTAGAAACGACTAGAAATATGCAAACGAGGAAATCGAAGAGTATAAAAGCAGCGCCAGCTGAGGCATGGCAATCAGTTTGATTTAAGCAAGCTATTGGATGTGAAGTATTAGTGTTATTGTGAAGTACTTTAATAAAGGTCATTTTGCATTATTGAATATTGGAGTTATTTTATTCAACCTTTTAGCGATACGAACGTTAACAGAAGGTTGCAAATAAGCGGAATTGCATAAATATCGTTACATTATTTTCTAAAACTAAAAAAGTCTCGTCTACTTTTAATTTAGCGCTTTCATTTAAAAAATATTTATTCTTCCTCAAGAACCCACAAAAATTTTATAGCTTATGTCATGCATTCATCTATAAAATGAGATATATACTGAATTCGTATTAGCAAATTATTTTACTTAAATAAACTACCAATTCTGCGAATTTTTGCTTTAAAAATTTGAAAATGAAAACTTTCACATTTTGCATTTTGTTTACTTATTAAAAAGCCTTGAACAGGAATTCCGCCTAATAAAACACTTTACAAAATTATATAAACAAAAAATAAAATATGCAAATATTTTTGCAGATGAATAATAAAAAAAAAATTTGCGAAAACATGAGTTCATGTTGAGGAAATACAAATTTATAGCGTAATTGGTATAAACAAATGGAAGTACTTGGTATTACTCACTCAATACTTGCAAGTACATACGGATTTCAAAGTTTGCTCAATTTTAATGTTTACATAAGGAAGCAAGTTTCCCAAATCTCAAAGCTACATAAGTAAATATTTCTGAAAATTTCAATAAAACCTAAAGATTGTTTAAATTAAAACAAATGAGTTAGAGTAGCAACATTTTAGAAATTCGGTGAAATTTTTCGGGTGTTTGAAAATCAAATGAATTTTTTTTACAGTCTTGATGCCTATATTGCAAGACAATGATGAATAACCAACACAAATATTTACGTAATAACATAAATGCGTGCACAAAGCTTTGAAGCTAAGAATAATATAATTGTATAAATAAACTAATTTGAAAAAAAGCAAGTTTGTATGTTTGCGTTTTCAGCTTTGTTTTTCCTATTTGCGTTTAAGTGTTCGTCTTTTTTGTTTTGCTTAAATAAATATTTAAAAATTTATGTATTCGAACTAGATGAAATAGAGTAGGAACATATGCTGGAGAATAGTGAATCATGCAAGAAAATTAGAAAGATTAAAGGAGATTACACAAAATCAAATAAATAATGCAATGAAGTTTCTCTTAGGTTCAGTCTCAGCACAAACCAACTTGCACTGGTCAGTGAAAAATGCCTGCACAGGATTGGAAGGATAGCTAACTGATGCTTTACCCTAACCGCCATACATTTGCTTGGGATCCGAACTGTGTTTGGTTGTTACGCATACATACACAAGCGGGTTTTGCATGCATACGAACTAATCTTCAACAGAAATAGTGGAAGTGAAATATATTTTATTTCGTTTTATATAAGCACTAAACAACAACCATACCACATACCATTTAAACAAATTTCATAATTTTTTTGTTTTTACTTCCTTATCTTGGCTTATCTCCTACTTCCGTAGTTGGAACTTACCTCTGACTCGCAGCATTCGAGGTAGTTGCTACCTCGCTATTGGGGCCCATCTGTCTGGCAGATTTGGGCCTACTTGTCTTTGGGCCTACTTGTTATGCGACTGCCCTGCCTCGCGGCTCTGGGACTGGGTCTTTTCTGCCTCTTGAAAGCAGGCCTGTTGCTTTCCGCCGAACGTTGCCTCTTCATTCTGCCGTTCGACGCTTTTTCTTCCTCGTATCGGTTGCAGAAACGAGGGTTCTCGCAGCAAACCTTTTCAACTGCCTTCGACCTATTTCTACCGCCTCATGGGCTCATTCCAAGCGCTCGATCTCCACTTCTGTTGGGTCGACCACTGCTCCCAGGCGTTCGACAATTCTTAGTGCTGCACGGTAATGAGAGAGAGCTCTTTTACTTCCTCTGCTCCGTCCCCTTCTCCACTCTTCTACTCCGTTTTCATTTGTGTGCTTTTTCAACACGGAGTTCATTGAATCAGCACTACTCTCGCTCCCCGAGTCCGACGCATCGCTTAATGCGTATTTGTCGTCCTTGGCTAGCGACTCAGTCCTCCTCTTATCGTCGTCCTTATTACAATTAGGTAACGAGTCGTTTATCTTGGTCGTACGACCACCTGCCCGACAAGGCGGGCTCAGTGGTTCAGAATTATATATGGGAAAAGAACCGTCCGCCACAGCAGCGCCCCTTACTGTGGTAAGGCCATCAATACTTCCCGAGGTGGTCCGGTATCGGGAAGGCTCCGTTCGAATACAGCCGAATTTATCCCCTGGCTGCAAATCGTCCAAAAGGCACGGTCCGCATAACACCATGGATTAGGCGGTTGGCAGTTCTTGGTCACCGACATCCCGCCGCCCTCCTATGAGGCGAAACGGCGTAGATGTCAGTCCTAAATACCTCCGCCTCAAAGTCGGGCGCTATGGAGTTCGGCTAAGCCCTCACACCAACGACAAGGTGCCTACCCTAGTGAGGGACAGGAGAGGCTAAAAAAACGTTTTACTTTAACAAGCACTACAAACAGATTTTGGATTTTCTCCGTAGTTATTGGCTCTAGCACCTTGTATATTTTAATATTTCATACCAAAATCTGTGAAAACGCAGTTTCGAAAAATTTGTTAGCTAGGGCCTTTGTGAGATCAACTAACGATATAAGGCTATATTGTGCTAGAAGTCGTACAATTGATCAGCTATTGGCTCATACTTTCGGTAAAGTTGTAGTCCCGATAGGTTAATGATTAAACAAGTATAACATCAGTATTATATTATTATCGTATAAACATAAGTTAGTCAGGTGATAGATGATTGAACACAGATTGCGGGGTTCTCCGGCGGGAGTTAACACATAATTTTGCGACTACCTGTAGATACCAGGGATGTTAGGTCAGTAAAGCACCATCTGGCGTCAATTGGAAACTCCAAAGATATTCAAATCGCTTTACACTTAGTCCTTTCAACGGAATGGAGCCTCTTGCCTTTTTGCTTTTATACACGGGTATCGCTAAGAACTTCTTTCGTTCGCATATCATAGTTTATCAGGGTTGCCGCTGGGCTTACTAGTCGAATTTAATAACACTACATAAATGAAGTACGCAAAATTATTTTTAAACAAGTAAAATATTTATATGTAGGCAACCTCCTATTTGTGCAAATACAAATTACAAATATTTCTGATAATCACTAGATTATTAATTTTCGCTCAAATAACAAATTGGCTAATAAAAGAATGCAATAAAACTGAGTGATTGGTGCAAAAACCCGAGTAGGTGGAATTGTTATGGAAATGATCAATAATGTACTTAAGACAAAGGAATATACGTAAATATATGTTCGCAAATTTAACACTAAAATCAGCAAACAACTAACAACGGAAAATACTGATGTGCATTTGGTAGTGCAGACCATCATATCCAGTCCGATCCACCTTTTCTTTGTAGTAAAAGCTTTTGAAGATGCAGCTGACACATTAATTAATTAACAGCGGCCAATTAACACAAAAAGTCAATAAATCAATGGACCCTACAGCGTCAACGATTTTAACATTATCCAGCTCGGGTTAATAGCTCCCTGCAGCTTGACGGACGTGAGCATTTATGGGAATGCCTATGAGAGTACTTAGCCATCCTTAAGAGTGAGTTGAGCGCGAGTAAAATGAAACGCTTAAAGGTAAATATAACACAGAAATTTATTACCAATAAATTGATTACATTTAAGGAGTAAATGAAACGTTGGGTATTTATGTAGGTAGGTGAGGAATGAGTTTGTTATTGTCACCTTTAAGTGGCTAGGGAAACAGTTGAGCACATAATGTAAATACCGAATGGAATTGTATCAATGAAGAGCGTAATTGAGTATAAATCTTTACAGGCTATGTTACTGCCAACTCAGGCCAACCCTAACCTAGCATTCTTCAATCTTGTTACTGAAGCACTATCCTTTGATACCTGTGGCACTTTTACTAAATTGCATTTTATTTGTTAGTCATCTCCGCATAAACACATCACTCAAAACCGTTTCATCTTATACCAAGTCATTACTAAATGAGGATATTAAACAGAGAAGATAATGTAAATGGTGTATATGACAGGGCACATATGTACATACATGCATATTGTAACGAATTTACTTGCAAATCCTCTTATTTGCAATCCTCTGCTAAGTTTGAATCACTAAACTGTTGAATAAATAACTCCAATTTGTAATAATGCAAAATGGTCTTTATTAAAGTACTTCACAATAACACCCAAACTGTGCAACGGATAGCTTGCTTAATAACCAAACTGATTGATAGCTCAAATGAAACTCTACTTTTAAAATAATACTGCTATTGCTCGCTAGATATCGTCTTAATCGAAACTGCTTGACAACTCAAATCAAACTGAATTCCAGCGCCTCTACAATTGTCGCCTTTTATACTCTTTGATTTCAACCTTCGCAATTTCTAGGCGCTTCCAGAATCTACTAGTCCAGCAGCTCTCAAACTTCTCAGCTGTAACTACAATTGCACAATTTTATAGTTTTTCTCATTGCATACTTATAGGAGTATCTCAGATATATGCATGTGTTTGTGCATTGACTCTCCGCTGCTCGTATACGTACATGGTACATATGTGTAGACGCAATTATTGTTTCGTTTATGTAGATACATAATGATTGATCTATGGATTTGAATTCACGTCACTGCTTAGCATCGGCTTAGAGACGATAGCATCGCTCAGTGCTGCTAACATTCGTTACACTGCCCTCCACCTAAGTCTGATCGTCCCGATCAGACAAATCTCTCGATCTATACGCTGCCAGCCTTTCCAAATGAACCACTTTCATTTTGGTTCGTGGTTTGCCAATGGTTTGTATTCGGTAAACTACATCGTTGATCCGTTTTACAACTTTGTATGGGCCTTCCCAATTACACTGCAATTTCGGGGACAAAACTTTTTTTTGTTGTGGGTTGTATAACAGCACCAAATCTCCTTCCTGAAACCCTTCCGAATTAATTGCTTTATCATATCTCGCTTTCATCTTGTCACTCGTAATCTTTGCTCGTTGCCTTACAAGATCGTGTATCTCTCTCAGCTCTTCTTCCAAGACACCAGTGGATTTCTTGACATTTCTTTCCGCATCGGCATCTATCCCAAACCTCAAATCAGCTGGCCGTCGAAGATCATTGCCGAAAATTACTTTTGCAGGGATTTGGCCCGTGGTTTCATGCACTGCTGATCGGTAAGCCATCAAGAATAATGGTATTCGGGTATCCCACTCCTTATGGTAATTGTCTACTACTTTCCTTAAATGATCTTCCAATGTTCTATTGAAACGTTCCACCATACCATCGGACTGAGGATATAATGCAGTTGTCCGTGTTTTCCGAATGCCCAACTTCTTGCACATTTATTGGAACACAGCTGATTCAAAGTTCCTGCCTTGGTCAGAATGTATCTCCATGGGTACACCATACCTTGCAACCCATTCTTTGGTAACCACTTCTGCTACTGTTTCTGCTTCTTGGTTTGGGATTGGGTATACCTCTGGCCATTTACTGAAATAATCTATAACTACCAGTACGTATTTGTTTCCGTGGTTGCTAGTAGGAAATGGACCTGCGTCATCCATGGCGATCCTTTCAAATGGTGCACCTGAAATATACTGCTTCATCTGACCATGACTTCGTGTTTTGGGCCCTTTCGCTCTGTTGCAAACCTCGCAGTTGGCAATCCAGTCGGTGACCGACTGACGGCAGCCAACCCAATAGAATCTCTGCTTAATTTCCTCGAGCGTCTTCGTGATTCCAAGATGACCTCCACTTGGACCATTATGCAGCTCGCTGAGCACGTCAGGAATCCTCTTTCTGGGAACAACCATCAGTTTATTCTTGTATTTACCATCCTCACTCTCCCATAGTCGATGAAGGCAACCGGATATCAATTCTAATTTGTTCCACTGTGCCCAATATGATTTCGCAATGGGACTCTCTGCTGACATCTCTTCTCCGTTTGGTCTTTCGTTTCGTTCGAGCCCTTGCATAACACGTGACAGATCTGTATCTTCTAGCTGACACTTTCCTAGCTGTTCCTTGTCCCATACATCTGTACATGTTATATTGATTAGCCGTACATCTATAATGTCTTCTTTAGCCTCGGCTTTTGAACAGTGCTTGCATTCCATGTAGTTTGTCTTCGTGACATTGCATCGGCATTTCCATGGGTACTACCTTTTCGATGCTCAATGGAAAAGTCATAGCTTTGTAGTCGCTCGATCCACCGTACCAATTGTCCTTCCGGATTACGGAACTGCAGAAGCCATTTTGAAGCTGCGTGATCTGTCCTGACACGGAATCGCTGGCCGTAGAGGTATTTGCGAAAATGTTTAATGCACTCTACCAATGCCAACAGCTCTCTCCGCGTAAAGCAGTAGTTCCTCTCTGGTATTCCAATCGAACGGCTGGAATATGCAACAACCTTCTCCTGTTCATCGACCAGTTGTGATAAAACGCCTCCTATAGCATATCCACTCGCATCTGTATCTAGAATCAATGTTGCGCCTGGAATCGGATATGCTAACATTGGGGCAGTGCACAAACGCTCCTTCAATGTTTGGAAAGCCACTTCTTGCTCCTTCTTCCATTCAAAAGCTTTATTTTTTCTTGTAAGCTCATCGAGGCTATGGGCTACGCTGAAAAAATTTGGTACAAATCGGCGGTAATATGTGCACAGCCCAAGGAAACTTCTTAATTCATGTAGGTTCTGTGGTCTTGGCCAATCCTTTACAGCCTCTATCTTTTCGTTCGCAGTGCAGATGCCCTCTGTCGTTACCTTGTGACCCAAATAATTTACTTGCTTTTTAAACAGCGCACACTTTTTGGGACTTAACTTCACCAGCTTTTTTTGGAAAACTTCCTCCAAGTTCATAATATGTTCATCAAAATTCTTGCCCAATACGATGATGTCGTCCAGGAACACCAAGCATGTTTTCCAATGTAGTCCTTTCAGTACCTGGTCCATGAGTCTCTCAAAAGTAGGTGGTGAATTACAAAGCCCAAAAGGCATCACTGTAAATTGCCAAAGACCATCACCGACACTGAAGGCTGTTTTCTCTTTATCTTCCTCCTTCACCTCCACTTGCCAGTAGCCGCTTTTCAAGCCCAGCGTGGAAAACTATTTCGTACCAGATAGCGAGTCCACAGTGTCGTCAATTCTTGGCAATGGGTAGCTATCCTTTTTCGTTACGTCATTCAACTTCCGGTAGTCCACGCAAAACCTCATTTTTCCATCCTTCTTCTTTACAAGTACTACCGGTGAGCTCCATGGACTAGCTGATGGTTCGATGACGCCGCTGTCGCTCATTTCTTGAATGATTTGACTCACAACTTCCTGCTTCACCAGTGGAAGACTAAGTGGAGCTTGACGGATTGGCCTCGCATCTCCAGTGTCAATTTGATGTTTCACAGCGTTGGTGCGGCCTGGGTTAGAACCATCCTGGTCAAATATGTTCGCGTACTTTAGGAGCAGTTGTTTTGCCTTACTCTGATATGCTTCCTCTAGCCCCTGCGTCCATGCCGTGATGTCATTTGAAAGATCAGTATTACTAGCTGAAACGTGTTCCTGGAGCTGTTCACAGTTAATAACTACTTCAGCCTCTTGGCATCTTCCCAAAATAGCTCCTTTAGTCAGTTTGAGTGGTGAATTGAACTCATTAAGTACTCTTACCGGAATACGTCCATCTTGTTTTGTCAATGCCAGGGTTTTTCCTACAAGTATGTTTAGTGATGATTTGTTTGCTGCTTCGACAACCCACAATTTGTTTGTCCCACAATCTCCATCAACCTTTGCCCAGATGACTGCTTCGGAAATTGGTGGTATTTGCTTACTCTCTTCAACCAGCACTCGTTTACTGCTGTAGCCTCTCTCGTAGCCGAAATTAAGTGGTACATCCATGTTTTTATATCGCATCGTCTTGCTTTGCATGTCGATCTTGATGCCCTGGTCGATTAAGAAGTCCACTCCAATTATGATTTCATCAACAATTTCTGCCACTATAAAATTGTGTACTACCGTGACGTTTCCAATTGCGACTTCACATGATACTTCTCCTAGAACCGTGCTGTCTTCTCCAGTGGCTGTACGCAATATTGCTCCATGCAATGGTCTTATCTTCTTGTTGACTAAATCCGCTCGAATGATGGAATGAGATGCACCCGTATCTACAGTCAGTAAATGTTCCTTTCCATCCGCATGTCCTCCGACAGTAAGATTGCTCGACATTCTTCCAATTTGTGAGATAGAGATTATGGAGTATTCAATTGAGGGAGTCAGCTGTCGCCCCTTGCTGCTGACTCGCTTTAGTTTAACGATTGATTTGTCTTGGAGATTTACTCATCTCCTTCTGCTCTGCGTTTACGACCACTCACATTGTTGGAACTGTTAGGGTTGATGTTGCAATGTCGTGCAATATGACCTGGGTTGCTGCACTTGAAACATTTAATAACTCCGGCATTTTTCTGTTGTGATCCCTTCAGTGCTTCCAAAATTGTGTCTACCCAATCTGGTCTTTCCACTTCCACACGATGAGCTTTGTATGCTGGTTTACTCAATAGTGAGGCAGTTTCCTGAGTCAATGCATGTGATACCGCCTCAGCAAATGTTGGCTTTGGGTTTGCGTATGTGGCTCGATTCATTTCGACGTCCCGTATGCCATTTATAAAGCTCTGAATTTTTACTCTTTCGGTGTATTCCACGGGTGCGTCGGCATTCGTCAAATGTAAAAGCCTTTCGACATCTGACGCAAACTCCTGCAAAGTCTCATTAGCTGTTTGGTAGCGGTTTTGTAACTCTATTTGGTGCATCTGCTTCCTGTGTTCGCTTCCGTATCGCCTCTCTAGAGCGCTCATCAATATTTCTTAGTTGTTCCGCTCTCCCTCGGGAATAGTCTGTAGGATTTCAGCAGCAGATCCTTTCAATGCCACGAATAGTGCAGCAACTTTATCTTCAGCACTCCAGTTGTTCACTGCTGCGGTCTTCTCAAACTGAATCTTAAATACCTGAAAAGGAACAGAGCCGTCAAAAGATGGAGTTTTTACCTCCTTCGGTGTTATACGGTTCTCCTGCGATTCCAGTTGAGATGATATACGTGTCTCCTGTGATTCCATCTGTGATGACATATACGTTTTCTGTTCTTCCAGTTGAGTTTCCATCTTGGATGTTATGCGTGTCTCCTGTGATTCCAGTTGGGATGCCATATATGTCTTCTGTTATGCCAGTTGAGATGACACTGTCGATGTTTGAGCAGACATTGCAGCCAATATCATGTTCAAGTCTGTGCTCGTAACTGTCTGCGTTGCTTCGTTTTTCTCTTCAATTTTTGTTGTCTCGTCGACATCAAGATGAAAGACATACTCTTCCACGTTAATTCCTTCTGCTTCCATTGCCTCTCGTAGTCGAGCCTGAAGTTCGAGTTTAACGCCGGTTGTATTCAATCCACGGCTCTCCAACTCCTTCTTCAGTTGCTGGATCTTCAATTCACTGAACTTTGCCATGTCCTTGTTGTCCTCTGGAATTTATTCATCAATTCCTTTTCTGACACCAATTGTAACGAATTTACTTGCAAATCCTCTTATTTGCAATCCTCTGCTAAGTTCGAATCACTAAACTGTTGAATAAATAACTCCAATTTGTAATAATGCAAAATGGCCTTTATTAAAGTACTTCACAATAACACTCAAACTGTGCAACGAATAGCTTGTTCTGCTATTGCTCGCTAGATATCGTCTTAATCGAAACTGTTGACAACTCAAATCAAACTGAATTCCAGCGCCTCTACAATTGTCGCCTTTTATGCTCTTTGATTTCACCCTTTGCATCTTCTAGGCGCTTCCAGAATCTACTAGTGCAGCAGCTCTCAAACTTCTCAGCTGTAACTACAATTGCACAATTTTATACATCTTCTTGGTGCTTCCAGAATCTACTAGTCCAGCAGCTCTCAAACTTCTCAGCTGTAACTACAATTGCACAATTTTATAGTTTTTCTCATTGCATACTTATAGGAGTATCTCAGATATATGTATGTGTTTGTGCATTGACTCTCCGCTGCTCGTATACGTACATGGTACATATGTGTAGACGCAATTATTGTTTCGTTTATGTAGATACATAATGATTGATCTATGGATGTGAATTCACGTCACTGCTTAGCATCGGCTTAGAGACGATAGCATCGCTCAGTGCTGCTAACATTCCTTACAATATGTATGCATGTACATTACCTGCCTCTACGGTTTCAATATCACGAGTTTCAAACATTGATATTTCCTATTCGAATGAGCTGCCGGCGGTATGTAAAACTCAAAACAATGTTTTAATGCATTTCTTTTCTACTTCTCTTTGGAATTGCTGTTCAATTTCAAAATAAAGTCAATTTCTTGCATTGATTGCTCTTTTTGACTAAGGATAGCATAAGCCAATTAAAACTATTTTTTGTTACTTTGCTAACCGCGCTCAATATTTATCTTTGCTGAACAATGCACTCTTTGCGGGTGAACATGATGTTGTGTGTTTTATAGTTGACTTCCAATGATAAAACTGCCCTGTGGCGAATTCAGTAACTAGTGATAAAAATTTCTGGTTTAGAAGTAGAGCTTAAGTACCAAGTATGTACTAGTTAGATAGTAACTAAATTTTCTCTAGTTCAAAAATCGATATTTGGATTCTCGTATTTATTACTGAATATATATTTGACAAATATGCTATCTACAAAAATAAACTAATGCTCGCTTCAAGGAGCTTCCACACTTTAAAGCCTTTTCCTTACTTCAATTCTATAGCACAGTAAACGGTCTATCAAAAGAACTATCTCGCGGCAGATGTAACATAATTCATTAAAATAATGACAAACAACTTTTATTTGCGTCAATTTATATAAAACATGTAGTCCTTCAGAGAGCAATTTCGGCGAATCTGAAACATTTTTTCGAAACACGAATAAAGGTTTTGTAATATAATCTGTGGGAAAAGCTACCTGCTGAAATATTTATGAAGTGATTCGGAACTATGGAAAAAGGGGATAAAACTGTTTTAGAAGCAACATGTTGAATTTCGGTCTGTTTTGGAACCAACGAAATACTACGAACAAAATAACTAGATCTAATTGTAAATATTTAGACTAGTTCTGAACTCTCTAAATAGTAGCAACAAATCAACTTGTTTTAAATTTTAAATTTTTATCTAGTTGAAAACTATAGAAAAGGTAATGCAGCGGTGACAAATTCCACCGCCTTGGACATCGCTTTGTTAAATTCGCCAGTTGAAAGCATGTAAAATAGGTAGAGAACGAACTATTAGGTTTAATTAGAGAATTTCCCTACAGGGTGTATATCATGTAAATCAGACATGCTCCCCCAATAACACAGAGAGCTACTTGTTTCTCACAACATGGCTACGGCTAGAGTTATGCTGACACCGTGTTGTTGTTGATTGGTAAAGGATTTAATTTCGGTCACTGGCGAGTATGACTAAGTCCAGGGATAAGTGGTATGTGAATTCTTAATTGAGAAGGTTACGGTTCTACATACATTTTTTGCGGCAGAAATCTTTGATCAAGTCATACTGTGAGTAGACTTCTTAGTTGACTATGGCATCTAGATCGATATGCAAAGAAGGATTATGCGATATACGAACAAGGATGTACTACCTAACTTCAGCTTTGAGAAGGTATTCAGCAGTAAGCGACAATTGGTTGAGGAGCGTCAACAAAGACCATAAAAGTCGAAGGCAGAAGACCGGGAAAAGATTAGTGGAATGAATGGAACAAGCAAAACAAACCCGAATGTACCTGTAGGAGAAACATTGGCTTTGATAAATAGATGCATCCAAAAGAGTTAAAAAACTCCCCAAAAAGAATGCAAGAGTGATTTCAAGCCAGGACGCACTACAGTCGTGAAACGTCAAATCGATACTGATTATGAAAAGCCAATTCGTCAAGCTCTTCGAAGTAATCCATTGGCTAAACGACAGGCAACGAACCGGGATCATTAGTAGTAAGATGAAAGACAGGCACGACAGGGACGACAATTCGGAAGGTTTCCTGGTGGGAGATTTGGTACTGTTATACAACCCTAGTCAGCGAAAAGTTATTCCATCAAAATTTCAGTGTAGCTGGGAAGGTCCGTACAAAATTGTGTGGGTCAGCGATGTCGTCTACCGCATACAAAAAGTTGGAAAAACGCGAAATAAAATAAGGGTGAATGCACAACATTAGCAAAGTAAGAAACCACACATACATATGTACATGCAAACATCAAAGCAAGCAGCCACACATACATGTAGGCAATGAAGATAATACTATTTTCACACAGACGGCTTATTGAATAATAAAGGCAGTTTTCTACATTAAGACGCTTATTGAGCTCAATCTTCCCTACAAAATTCGAATCTATTATTATATCATTAGTAGCTAATCGAATGCCTAATGAAGTCAAAAGCACAATGCAACTCTGTTGGCAGCGTTCCGCTTCCGTTTCCGCTTCTTAGTTTTTGGTGTGTTCAGTGCTTAAAAATGTCATTTGTCAAAGCAAATGTCATTGTCTGCATGGCGGAACGATACAAGGTGGCCGCATCTAACAGCTTATTATAAACTTTTTTATTTGATTTGATACATCAACTACCGCGCAGTACGATTTTGACATTTGTCCATCGAATTTACAAGTACATGGAATTTTTTTTGTTTGTAGGTATGTCACCATGCTCCCACCTTGTATCGTTCCGCCATGATTGTCTGTCTCACCCTTCATACTAATCGAGCAGTTACTTCTGTGTGAAAGCAAAAAATTTACGATTTCATTAGCAGGTGAAATGAGATAATTAAGTTTCTGTGTGAAAACAGTATAAGGTCTAAGAGAATACTTCACATTCATACATGTAGTCAGCAGCTAAGAGCAGAAGTTATTACTAACGCATGCGCATGCATATGATAAGAATACAAACTCAGACAAACAAATATCAGATACATAAAGGAGAAATAAAAAGGCAGCTATTCGCTAAAAGTCTATAACCTAGAAGGAATAGGCGCACGAGACAACTGAGCGTATAAAGAGCAGCGCAAGATGAGGAATATTCAATCAGTTTGCTTTTAAACGTTGTAATTGAAGAACGCGAGCATTGTAATTGTGAAGTAATACTACCAGAGTAGTCTTATCAATAAAGAACATTTTGCTATAATGAATATTTGAGTTAGTTATCTTCAAAATGAAGACCATTGGGTTTATTGTACACAATGATACGGACTTCAAATGAGTAATTTGCTCTGAAAATCTTCATAGTCACAACATCCGATTTCTTTTTTAAGCACCACACAGGTTACGACGGGAAATAAGCTAATTGGTAGGTTTTTTATATAAGTCCATCGATTTGCATAAACAATGTATTTCACCGTGCTGCCACCTTTTGTGGTTCCAGCATGATAATCACTTAAATATTTGGATTCACAAGGGCTCTTTAGTTAACTTGTAAAAAATCTTGAAGAGCTAAAACTTTGGTGTTCAAAGAGATATTCAGCCACATTCTGTTTGGCAAACGAGACGCTTAGCGAACGATAGCAGGTTGACGATATCGTCCACGGTTGCTACACCATGTTATCATTTGGGATCAAAATTCATCGTAATACCTAAAAATTCATCATAGTACCTAAAAATTAATACTCCTATTTAGATTTTTCTTCCGACAATCTCAATGCTCGCTCTTCTGATCACACGCGCACATAGGAGGTTCGACGGAACCCTACTCCTTGAACAGCTTTTGTAGTCATTTTAACACTTTTCGCCCAAGTCTGAGTTTTATGAATTTAAATTTATTGCTCAAAGGCAGCTGGTATTTCCGAAAAACCTTCGACTGTACCAGTTAAGAACGCGTTCTGCACAGGGGACATTTGGCATTTCATAGGACTCTATGGTAAAAGTTTCAGTGGAAAGCACTGTGATAGGACTGAAGTAGAATTTGTACTGTCTATTCATGCGAAAGCCATGCGATATTTCGCAACTAAGGCGTTCGTTGCAGGGTACCTATTGGCTTTCACGCCGGAGACGTCCGTCCTTTATTACCAACAAATCCATACATTCAAGCTGTAATTAGTGTTGTTTTTCATATTTAAATTCGTCGTTGTTGTTGTTTTTTTTAAGGTCATAACATTTGGTTATTGCGTATTACTTGCGTGCTTTGCATATTTTCTGTCAATAAACCTCATCCAAATACAAAGTTCTTTAGAGTTTTAAATTAATTGTTGTTTCTCTTTTATGTTATTTGGGATTGTTATTTAGTATGTGTTGCTAAAAGTACTTTAATATGTTGTTGCAAGTAAGCAGTGTTCATGAGACTTGAGTTCATAAAAGATGTGAGAAATTGAAAAACTTTCAAATTAAATTTTTGAGTGAAGTTTTTATTTGACATATTGCTTGTCAATCAAACTATGCTTTCCCAAAATTGTAGGATTTCTTGCTGTTAAATGAACGATGATGAAGCGGTGAAGCGCATTTAGCAAAGTTTTCTCGTTTGTCAGTTTGTTTACTTTATGAACAATTAAACGGTGAATTTTACAATCAAAATTATGATAGCGAATGCCGAAGCGATATATTCATAGGTAAATCTGAAAGACTCGTACTCTCTATAAGACCGTGTTACGAATGAACGATTTTCACTGGTAATATATATATGGTCAAAACTAGCTACCATCTTCTGTCAGCACCTAAAATATGCTGCTATTGTACTGTGAAAATAAAACTTGTTTTCGGTTTTCATACTGTCACAGCTTAACCGCAAATTCGTTTTTATACTCAGCTGAGCAGAGCTCACAGTGTAACGGCATAAACTAATCGAGATAGATATAGACTTCTATATATCAAAATGATCTGGGCGAAAAAAGAAATTCATTTAGCCATGTCCGGCCGTCCGTAAACACGATAAATTGAGGAAATTTTGAGGTATTTTGATGAAATTTGGTATGTCCCGTTCTTCGGTGCTCATCTCAGATCGCAATTTAAAATGAACGAAATCGTACTACAACCACGGCCACTTTTTCTACATCGAAAATTTCGAAAAACCGATAAATTGCGATAATTCATTACCAAAGACGGATAAAGCGATTAAACTTTGTAGGTGCGTTAACCTTATGACGCAAATTAGTAAAATTTTGGACAATGGGCGTGGCACCGCCCACTTTTAAAATATGGTAATTTAAAACTTTTGCAAGCTGTAATTTGGCAGTCGTTGAAGATATCATGAGGAAGTTTGGCAGGAAGATATCATGAGGAAGTTTGGCAGGAACGTTACTCTTATTACTATATGTACGCTTAATAAAAATTAGCAAAATCGGAGCACGACCACGCCCACTTTTTGAAACAAAAAATTTTTAAAGTCAAATTTTAAAAGAAAAGTCAATATCTTACAGTATATAAGTAAATTATGTCAACATACAACTCCAGTAATGATATGGTGCAACAAAAGACAAAAATAAAAGAAAATTTCAAAATGGGCGTGGCTTCGCCCTTTTTCATTTAATTCGTCTAGAATACTTTTAATACCATAAGTCGAACAAAAATTTACCAATCCTTGCGAAATTTGGTAGGGGCATATATTCTATGACGAAAACAGTTTCTGTGAAAATGGGCGAAATCGGTTGTAGCCACGCCCAGTTTTGTATACACAGTCGACCGTCTGTCCTTCCGCTCGGCCGTTAACATGATAACTTGAGCAAAAATGGATATATCTTTACTAAACTTAGTTCACGTATTTGTCTGAACTCACTTTATTTTGGTATTTAAAGGCCGAAATCCGACTATGCCGCGCCCACTTTTTCGATATCGAAAATTACGAAATATGAAGAAAATGCTATAATTCTATAATAAATATAAAAAAAAAAGAGATGAAACATGGTAATTGAATTGGTTTATTGACGCAAAATATAACTTTAGAAAAAACTTTGTAAAATGGGCGTGACTCTTACTATATTAAGTAGAAGAAAATGAAGAAGTTCTGCAGGGCGAAATCAAAAGCCCTTGGAATCTTGGCAGGAATACTGTTCGGAGTATTACATATATAAATAAATTAGCGGTACCCGACAGATAATGTTCTGGGTCACCCTGGTCCATATTTTGGTCGATATCTCGAAAACGCTTTCGCATATTCAACTAAGGGCCACTCCCTTTTAAAACCCTCATTAATACCTTTAATGTGATACCCATATCGTGCAAACACATTTCAGAGTCACCCCTGGTCCACCCTTATGGCGATATCTCGAAAAGGCGTCCACCTATAGAACTAAGGCCCACTCCCTTTTAAAATACTCATTAACACCTTTCATTTGATACCCATATCGTACAACACACATTATATAGTCACCCCTGGTCCACCTTTATGGCGATATCCCGAAATGGCGTCCACCTATAGAACTATGGCCCACTCCCGTTTAAAATACTCTTTGATAACTTCCATTTGATACATAGGTTTCACACATTCCAGGGTTACCCTAGGTTAATTTTGCTAAATGGTGATTTTCCCTTATTTTGTCTCCAAAGCTCTCAGGTGAGTATGTAATGTTCGGTTACACCCGAACTTAGCCTTCCTTAGTTGTTTTTTGTAGTGCTGTGCCTTTCAAACAGTTCATTTTCAACTTTGCGTGACGATCGAAGAATGCACTAATAGGGCAACCAAGTTGCGGCGGATCAACCACAATGATTGTGTAGTCTAAAGGCCAGTATGGAATAGCAAGTCATCCTCTTCTGTGTGCAGCAACAGTAACATCGATGCGGGACGTATCTTTTAAGACTGACTTGACGAGAGTCTTAATTAGGAATAACAACGGTTAATCATTTGATTATTTTGCATTTTGCATTAAATAACGATTTAATTGCATTATTATTTTGTATTTCACTACAAGATTATTAATAAATTTGTTGTAAAATTATCATAAATATTAGAGAAAAAAAGTATCATTGCTGTCATTATTTAAAGCAGCAAACACAGCCGAAAAAACTTCTCAAGCTCAGAGCTTGACTAAATTTATAAAGTGTAGTTAGTACTTAAGTAAGATTTAAGAATGGTAGTATTGAGCTTTATTTAGACATTTGCATAGTTCAACCAATCAAAACCCAGAGCATGATGAAATAACATAGAGTGCTGAAGTCAGTATATATTGCAGTTATGAATTTCAAGGTAGTAGGCAGAGACGTTTTTATACTCAGTTGAGCAGAGCTCACAGAGTATATTAACTTTGATTGGATAACGGTTGGTTGTACAGGTATAAAGGAATCGAGATAGATATAGACTTCCATATATCAAAATCATCAGTATCGAAAAAAAATTCGATTGAGCCATGTCCGTCCGTCCGTCCGTCTGTCCGTTAACACGATAACTTGAGTAAATTTTAAGGTATCTTGATGAAATTTGGTATGTAGGTTCCAGGGCACTCATCTCAGATCTCTATTTAAAATAAACGATATCGGACAATAACCACGCCCACTTTTTCGATATCGAATATTTCGAAAAATCGAAAAAGTGCGATAATTCCTTACCAAATGCGGATAAAGCTATGAAACTTGGTAGGTGAGTTGAACTTATGACGCAGAAGAGAAAATTAGTAAAATTTTGGACAATGGGCGTGGAACCGCCCACTTTTAAAAGAAGGTAATTTAGAAGTTTTGCAAGCTGTAATTTGGCAGTCGTTGAAGATATCATGATGAAATTTAGCAGGAACGTTACACTTATTACTATATGCCTGCTTAATAAAAATTAGCAAAATCGGAGAACGACCACGCCCACTTTTTAAAAATTTTTTTTTTTAAATTCAAATTTTAAAAGAAAGTTAATATCTTTACAGTATATAAGTAAATTAAGTCAACATTCAACTCCAGTAATGATATGGTGCAACAAAATACAAAAATAAAAGAAAATTTAAAAATGGGCGTGGCTCCGCCCTTTTTCATTTAATTTGTGTAGGATACTTTTAATGCCATAAGTCGAACAAAAATTTACCAATCCTTGTGAAATTTGGTAGAGGCGTAGATTCTAGGACGATAACTGTTTTCTGTGAAAAAAGGCGAAATCGGTTGAAGCCACGCCCAGTTTTTATACACAGTCGACCGTCTGTCCTTCCGCTCGGCCGTTGACACGATAACTTGAGCAAAAATCGATATATCTTTACTAAACTCAGTTGACGTACTTATCTGAACTCACTTTGTATTGGTGTAAAAAATCGCCGAAATCCGACTATGACCACGCCCACTTTTTCGATATCGAAAATTACGAAAAATGAAAAAAATGCCATAATTATATATCAAATACGAAAAAAGGCATGAAACATGGCAATTGTATTGGTCTATTGACGCAAAATATAACTTTAGAAAAAAACTTGGTAAAATGGGTGTGACACCTACCATATTAAGTAGAAGAAAATGAAAAAGTTTTGCAGGGCGAAATCAAAAGCCCTTGGAATCTTGGAAGGAATACTGTTCGTGGTATTACATATATATATATATATTAGCGGTACCCGACAGATGATGTTCTGGATCACCCTGGTCCACATTTTGGTCGATATCTCGAAAACGCCTTCACATATACAACTAAGGGCCACTCCCTTTTAAAACCCTCATTAATACCTTTAATTTGATACCCATATCGTACAAACATTTATGGCGATATCTCGAAAAGGCGTCCACATATAGAACTAAGGCCCACTCCCTTTTAAAATACTCATTAACACCTTTCATTTGATACCCATATCGTACAAACAAATTCTAGAGTCACCCCTGGTCCACGTTTATGGCGATATCTCGAAAAGGCATCCACCTATAGAACTAAGGCGCACGCCCTTTTAAAATACTCATTAACACCTTTCATTTGATACCCATATAGTACAAACAAATTCTACAGTCACCCCTGGTCCACGTTTATGGCGATATCTCGAAAAGGCGTCCACATATAGAACTTAGGCACACTCCTTTTTAAAATACTCATTAACACCTTCCATTTGATACCCATATCGTACAAACAAATTCTAGAGTCACCCCTGGTCAACCTTTATGGCGATATTTCGAAAAGGCGTCCACCTATAGAACTAAGGCGCACGCCCTTTTAAAATACTCATTAACACCTTTCATTTGATACCCATATCGTACAAACAAATTCTAGAGTTACCCCTGGTCCATCTTTATGGCGATATCTCGAAAAGGCGTCCACCTATAGAACTAATGCCCACTCCCTTTTATAATACTCATTAACACCTTTCATTTGATACCCATATTATACAAACGCATTCTAGAGTCACCCCTGGTCCACTTTTATAACGATATTTCGAAAAGGCGTCCACCTATAGAACTAAGGCCCACTCCCTTTTAAAACACTTATTAACACCTTTCGTTTGATACCCATATTGTACAAACGCATTCTAGAGTCAACCCTGGTCCACTTTTATAACGACATTCCGAAAAGGCGTCCACCTATAGAACTAAGGCCCACTCCGTTTTAAAACACTTATTAACACCTTTCGTTTGATACCCATATTGTAAAAACGCATTCTAAAGTCACCCCTGGTCCACTTTTATAACGATATTCCGAAAAGGCGTCCACCTATAGAACTAAGGCCCACTCCCTTTCAAAATACTCATTAACACCTTTCATTTGATACCCATAAGTCAACATTCAACTCCAGTAATGATATGGTGCAACAAAATACAAAAATAAAAGAAAATTTAAAAATGGGCGTGGCTCCGCCCTTTTTCATTTAATTTGTGTAGGATACTTTTAATGCCATAAGTCGAACAAAAATTTACCAATCCTTGTGAAATTTGGTAGAGGCGTAGATTCTAGGACGATAACTGTTTTCTGTGAAAAAAGGCGAAATCGGTTGAAGCCACGCCCAGTTTTTATACACAGTCGACCGTCTGTCCTTCCGCTCGGCCGTTAACACGATAACTTGAGCAAAAATCGATATATCTTTACTAAACTCAGTTGACGTACTTATCTGAACTCACTTTGTATTGGTGTAAAAAATCGCCGAAATCCGACTATGACCACGCCCACTTTTTCGATATCGAAAATTACGAAAAATGAAAAAAATGCCATAATTATATATCAAATACGAAAAAAGGCATGAAACATGGCAATTGTATTGGTCTATTGACGCAAAATATAACTTTAGAAAAAAACTTGGTAAAATGGGTGTGACACCTACCATATTAAGTAGAAGAAAATGAAAAAGTTTTGCAGGGCGAAATCAAAAGCCCTTGGAATCTTGGAAGGAATACTGTTCGTGGTATTACATATATATATATATATTAGCGGTACCCGACAGATGATGTTCTGGATCACCCTGGTCCACATTTTGGTCGATATCTCGAAAACGCCTTCACATATACAACTAAGGGCCACTCCCTTTTAAAACCCTCATTAATACCTTTAATTTGATACCCATATCGTACAAACATTTATGGCGATATCTCGAAAAGGCGTCCACATATAGAACTAAGGCCCACTCCCTTTTAAAATACTCATTAACACCTTTCATTTGATACCCATATCGTACAAACAAATTCTAGAGTCACCCCTGGTCCACGTTTATGGCGATATCTCGAAAAGGCATCCACCTATAGAACTAAGGCGCACGCCCTTTTAAAATACTCATTAACACCTTTTATTTGATACCCATATAGTACAAACAAATTCTACAGTCACCCCTGGTCCACGTTTATGGCGATATCTCGAAAAGGCGTCCACATATAGAACTTAGGCACACTCCTTTTTAAAATACTCATTAACACCTTCCATTTGATACCCATATCGTACAAACAAATTCTAGAGTCACCCCTGGTCAACCTTTATGGCGATATTTCGAAAAGGCGTCCACCTATAGAACTAAGGCGCACGCCCTTTTAAAATACTCATTAACACCTTTCATTTGATACCCATATCGTACAAACAAATTCTAGAGTCACCCCTGGTCCATCTTTATGGCGATATCTCGAAAAGGCGTCCACCTATAGAACTAATGCCCACTCCCTTTTATAATACTCATTAACACCTTTCATTTGATACCCATATTATACAAACGCATTCTAGAGTCACCCCTGGTCCACTTTTATAACGATATTTCGAAAAGGCGTCCACCTATAGAACTAAGGCCCACTCCCTTTTAAAACACTTATTAACACCTTTCGTTTGATACCCATATTGTACAAACGCATTCTAGAGTCAACCCTGGTCCACTTTTATAACGACATTCCGAAAAGGCGTCCACCTATAGAACTAAGGCCCACTCCGTTTTAAAACACTTATTAACACCTTTCGTTTGATACCCATATTGTAAAAACGCATTCTAAAGTCACCCCTGGTCCACTTTTATAACGATATTCCGAAAAGGCGTCCACCTATAGAACTAAGGCCCACTCCCTTTCAAAATACTCATTAACACCTTTCATTTGATACCCATATAGTACAAACAAATTCTAGAGTCACCCCTGGTCCACTTTTATGGCGATATCTCGAAAAGGCGTCCACATATAGAACTAAGGCCCACGCCCTCTTAAAATAGTCATTAACACCTTTCATTTGATACTCATATCGTACAAACAAATTCTAGAGTCACCCCTGATCCATCTTTATGGCGATATCTCGAAACGGCGTCCATCTATAGAACTTAGGCCCACACCCTTTTAAAATACTCATTAATACCTTTCATTTGATACCCATATCGTACAAAATAAATTCTAGAGTCACCCCTGGTCCACCTTTATGGCGATATCTTGAAACGGCGTCCATCTATAGAACTTAGGCCCACGCCCTTTTAAAATACTCATTAATACCATTCATTTGATACCCATATCGTACAAAATAAATTCTAGAGTCACCCCTGGTCCACCTTTATGGCGATATCTTGAAACGGCGTCCACCTATAGAACTAAGGCCCACTCCCTTTCAAAATACTCATTAACACCTTTCATTTGATACCCATATAGTACAAACAAATTCTAGAGTCACCCCTGGTCCACTTTTATGGCGATATCTCGAAAAGGCGTCCACATATAGAACTAAGGCCCACGCCCTCTTAAAATACTCATTAACACCTTTCATTTGAAACTCATATCGTACAAACAAATTCTAGAGTCACCCCTGATCCATCTTTATGGCGATATCTCGAAACGGCGTTCATCTATAGAACTTAGGCCCACACCCTTTTAAAATACTCATTAATACCTTTCATTTGATACCCATATCGTACAAAATAAATTCTAGAGTCACCCCTGGTCCACCTTTATGGTGATATCTTGAAAAGGCGTCCACCTATAGAACTCAAGCCCACTCCCTTTTAAAATTATCATTAACACATTTCATTTGATACCCATATCGTACAAACAAATTCTAGAGTCAGGCCTGGTCCACCTTTATGGCGATATCTCTAAATGGCGTCCATTTATAGAACTATGGTCCACTTCCTCTTAAAATACTCTTTAATACCTTCCATTTGATACACATGTCATACAAAATAAAATATTCATTAACACCTTTCGTTTGATACCCATATTGCACAAACGAATTCTAGAGTCACCCCTGGTCCACCTCTATGGCGATATTTCGAAAAGGCGTCCACCTATAGAACTAAGGCGCACGCCCTTTTAAAATACTCATTAACACCTTTCATTTGATACCCATATCGTACGTTATGGCGATATCTCGAAAAGGCGTCCACCTATAGAACTTAGGCCCACTCCCTTTTAAAATTATCATTAACACATTTCATTTGATACCCATATCGTACAAACAAATTATAGAGTCAGGCCTGGTCCACCTTTATGTCGATATCCCTAAATGGCGTCCACCTATAGAACTATGGTCCACTTACTCTTAAAATACTTTTTAATACCTTCCATTTGTTACACATGTCATACAAACACATTCCAGGGTTACCCTAGGTTCTTTTTACAATATGGTGATTTTCCCTTACTTTGTCTCGACAGCTCTCAACTGAGTATGTAATGTTCGGTTACACCCGAACTTAGCCTTCCTTACTTGTTTAGAAATATTTTGCTATTTTTTTATGTGTCCTCCTTTCTAAAAAAAAAAACAAGGAAAAGCTAGAGCCAAACTTAAACAAAGAAATGAAGATGGAGAAGGAAAAGTAGAGAAAGTTAAATGGAAGACTCAACAGTTATTGGAAGAGGGAGCAACAGGAGAAGGGAGATTGACAGTAGAAGAAGGAATAATGGCAAGAAAAAAGTGGGAATAAGAGGTTAACAGGAAGAGTAAGAATAATATTAAGAATTATAGTGAGACTAAGAAAATAGTAAAAGCAGGAGTAGGAGAAAATGGGGCCGATTGACAAAGGAATGAAAGGATAGTGGAATATAGTAGGTCGATTAAGGTAAACTGGAAAGACGCAGAGGAGAGGGAACATAAGAGGGAAAGAAGAGTGTGATACAGAGATGGGCCAGGAGGATAGATTGAAAAATTTAGGATTTGGTTTAAGTTTCGCGGGTAATTTCAATGTTCAACCAGAACAACGTCTGTCGAGGTTGATCATAAGGCCAAATATATATGGTATTACGGTTAGTTGGTACTTTTAAAAATAAAAATCTTTTAATCAAAAAACTTAATTTTGCATACTAGGTAAAGCTAGAAGCTAAGTTTTTTGAGGCACAGTTGCAATAAAATCTCTGCCATTATATATTTTCGCACATACACCTATTTCTGCTTAATGAGCCTACTGCATGACACTTGGTCTACATGAGTAAATTTTTGGCATCGGAACCATATACCGTCCACGATGAGTTTTCTTATTACACTAGTCAACATGAGAAATTACTTTCAAGTCTAAATATTTAATTTCGATGTATTATGGCCCCCTAAGTACAAAAACACCCAAAATTTAAAATTCTATGGATACGATTTTTTTTTCTGTTTTTCTAAAATCACGATATTTCACAGAGGTCTTTCCATTTATTTTATCATATCTTGGAAATTACTTATCTAAATTCTTTGAGAGAAGCACCGGTGGATTCACCGCAAAATTTTCTTCAAGCCTTGATACGAAAATTTTTTTATATGATCGACGGTTGTGGAGTTATTGACATAAAAATATAAACATTTTTTTTTTTGCAAAATCGAACATTTTTTTATTTTTCAAAAATTCATAAAAAATCGAAAGTTTTAAAAACTTACCATTTTTATTTCACGGTCTTAAAACTGTAAATATTATAAATAATTGAAACCTTATTTCGTGAAAATACATGAATAAATGTTGGTTTTATTGACAATAAAGTGAAAATACCCAATTTAGCGAAAATTTTGCATATCAAGCCTATTATTGTTTTTGACAAACAAATTATTTAGGTATGACATTTTGCGCAAATTTGTCTTTTTAAAGCTTACTACGGGCATCGCCAGAAATGAGAAAACTTCAAGAAATTTTTCCCCGTCTATTTTTCTTAAAGAAAAACGCAGATCATAAGAAAAAATGGTTCATACTGTATGGAAAATTTAAGTTGCAAACGCGGGTTTTCGTAAGAAAGAAGTATGGCCATATATATTTGTTATCAAATATATACAACTTTTTCCTTGAGGAATTTCTTGCGATGTTCTTAGAATGCTTAAATCATAAAAACAAAAAAATCAAATTATCACTCAGTCATAGAAACTGTTATACCTACCTACTGAACATCCCAGCCTACACAGGCCATTTCACATAGCATATGAACTTTCGCACACGCCGTAAATATGAAGGAGACTTATGAAACCATGTCCAAACTTTTAAAATATATTCATTATGAAAAACACGATTGGTAAATATGTTGCGAATTGAAAGTGGTAGCTTTACTAACTGGACTACCAGGTTACACAAAACATTGTTGTTTTCTTTTCCTTTGGGATAGCCGAGATCGAAGCGCACATTATGTAAGGAAGGACTGGCCAGCAAGAACCAATCACGAAGTAGGCACACACAATATAAAATATGCTGCTCTAATAAAAAAGAAGAATGTGATTCTTCCGCCATTACACATTAAGCTTGGATTAGTCAAGAATTTTGTAAAGGCGCTAAACAAAAATGAAAAATCATTTCATTATATTCAAACAATATTTCCAAAATTATCCGCTTAAAAAATTTCTGAAGGTGTTTTTGATGGTCCACAAATACGAAAACTACTACAGAGCTCAACATTCCAGACGTTACTATCAGCCGATGAAAAGGCTGCTTGGAACTCATTTAGGCTGATTGTTTCAAACTTTTTAGGAAATAATCGGGGTCCAAATTATAAGGAAATCATTTCTGATTTACTAACCAACTATTCGAAAATCGGTAAGTAGGAATATGATATGTGATTATTTTTTTGTATATTCATCATAATTGTAACCTCTAAATTACATATACATATAATTTCAGGTGCAAACATGTCTCTAAAAATGCATTTCTTACACTCCCATTTGAATTTTTTCGCTTCAAATCTTGGTGTAGTCAGTGACGAGCTTGGAGAACGATTTCACTAACAACTTAAGTCAATGGAGGAGCGTTATCAAGGATTCTGAAACGAAAATATGATGGGGCATTATAATTGGTTTCTTATACGAGAATCAAATTCAGAAAATTACAGTAGACAAGCAAAAAGTAGAAACTATTTTTGAATATTTCAAGTTCTAAATTTTGTAGAATTTCTTTAATAAAGGTATCTTAAATAGCTAAATACACAAAAATATTAAAAATAAGTATTTTCCCTTCATTCACTTAATTGTTAATAATATTACCGTTTATCCATGGATTGTCATGAAATAAAGCTTGCTTTATTTGGAATAATCACAGTTTTACGATCATCTAATAAAAGTTGTAAGTTTTTGTCTCTTTCAATTTTTTACGCATCAAAGAAGAAAAAAATGGAAATTTTTAATACAAAAAATCAATTTTTTCATAATGCGATGCAAATAACTCTGAAACCAATAAGTATTTAAAAAATGGTATTTAAGCAATTTTAAGGTAATTTCATTTGCTATTATATGCTGTTTTCTCCAATAAAATCGGATAATCCGTTCCAGAGATATGATAAAATCAATGGATCTCCCTTTTCAAAAAAGGCAAATTTTAGAAAAAAAAAAAAACAAAAAACAAAAACGTATACATAGAATTTTAAATTTCGACCATTTTTATAATTATATAACTGGCTATTTCTGACTGCAATTCTTGTCCTCCTTTGGGACATTTTTAAGCGTCAATTCCATAATCACTTAATGTATTTTATAGTGTCATAACTAGTGACAATAAATCAAAATAACAAAATGGTCAATATTTTTGGCTCTTGACTCAGACATATATTCAGACAAAATATTACTGTAAATATGTATTACACATAAATATGAAGGAGTGCATTTCAAGTGGCTCTAAAATGTAAGACCCTACAAGGACTTAAAATCGCTAATAAAAATTTTATGGCCGCTGATGTCTGCGAAATTCAAACAAACCCGCAACTGTTACAGTTTTACGATCGCATTAAAAGGCTGGGAAAGAAAAAAAACAAAACAAAAACTAAGTCAAACCGTCGAAAATTTACAAAAAAAGAGAGCAAATAAAAGTAGAAAAGCAAATATGGTTAACTGAAGTGGAAGCAAAAAACAGCACCTACATGTGGTACTAAAAAGTGTGTAAAATCAACAGTTGGCAGCTCCATTTTTTTAGTAGCGCTTTAAATTTAAATGTTTGCAAACTGTATTTTTATACCTTTCATGAAAATGAAATGGTATATTAATTTCGTCACGAAACCGAAAATTGTAAGTCCTTAAAGGAAAATAGATAGACCCACCATTAAGTATACCGAAATAATCAGGTTGAAGAGCTGAGTTGATTTAGCCATGTCCGTCTGTCCGTCTGTCCGTCTGTCTGTTTGTATGCAAACTAGTCCCTCAATTTTTGAGATATCTTGATAAAATTTGGTGAGCGGGTGTATTTGGGTGTCCGATTAGACATTTGTCGGAACCGACCGGATCGGACCACTATAGCTTATATCCTCCATACAACCGATTTTTTAGAAAAAGAGGATTTTTGTAATATCTTACCCAATTTAACAGATTGAAGCTTCAAACTTCACCAAATACTTTCGTATATTGCACATATTGTTTCCTGAAAAAATTTATGAGATCGGTCGTATATATAGTATATATCCCCCACAACCGATTGTTCAGATAAGGAACTTTTCGTAATTACTGCCCCATTTTAAGAGCTAGAGGCTTCAAATTTCAACGAATGCTTAGGTATATAGCATATATTGTTGTCTGAAAAAATCATAAAGATCGGTGGTATATATAGTATATATATGGTGGTATATATAGTATATATATATAGTATATATATATAGTATATATATATATATTTTTGGCAAATTTTAGCCCCATTTTAACAGCTAGAAGCTTCAAATTTCACCAAATGCTTACGTATATAGCATATATTGTTGTCTGAAAAAATCATAGAGATCGGTGGTATATATAGTATATATCTCATACAACCGATTGTTCAGATAAGAAACTTTGCGCAATTTCTGCCCCGTTTTAACAGCTAGAAGCTTCAAATTTCACAAAATGCTTACGGATATAGCATATATTGTTGTCTGAAAAAATTATAGAGATCGGTGGTATATATATTATACACTTCATACAAACTGTCATTTTTGCCCCTTTTTTACGGCTAGAAGCTTCAAAATTCATCAAATTTCATCAAATAGTTACGTTTACGTCATATGTTTTTGAAATACGTGATTCGTAGTCATAGTTTTACATGCAGACCACAAAAAACGTGAAGCTTTGCATCCTCACACAGATTACCTACCTATTTTTTATTTTATGTTTATCTTAAAAATCGTTTAGATATGTTCAAGTTTCACTAAATGCTTACGTGTATAGCATATATTGTTGTCTGAGAAAATCATAGATACCGGTGGTATATATAGTATATATCCCATACAACCGATTGTACAGATAAGAAACTTTGCGCAATTTCTTCCCCGTTTAAACAGCTAGAAGCTTCAACTTTCACCAAATGCTTACGTGCATAGCATATATTGTTGTCTGAAAAAATCATAGAGATCGGTTGTATATATAGTATATATCTCATACAACCGATTGTTCAGATAAGAAACTTTTCGCAATTTCTACCCCATTTTAACAGCTAGAAGCTTCAAATTTCACCATATGCTTACGTATATAGCATATATTGTTGTCTGAAAAAATCATAGAGATCGGTGGTATATATATTATATACCCCATATAAACTCTAATTTTTGCCCCCTTTTTACGGCTAGAAGCTTCAAAATTCATCAAATTACATCAAATAGTTACGTTTACGTCATATATTGTTGAAATACGTGATTCGTAGTTATAGTTTTTACACGCAGACCACAAAAAACCAGAAACTTTGCATCCTCACACAAAGTGCCTACCTGTTTTTTATTTTATATTTATCTTAAAAATCGTTAAGGTATGCAGATCTGTTCACTATATATTTCTTATCTTATACATCCGATTATTCGGAGATTACGAACGGGATAAGATTATTGTTCAGCCCCATTCATGAAAGGTATGAAGTCTTCGGCACAGCCGAAGACAGTCCCGTTCTTACTTGTTTTAAATGAGCGGTTCACTGCACAAATCGACTAACTCAACTTTTTGAAAATTCTTTAATTTAAGTGTAGAAGCACTTGGTATAGTCATAACTTTTAATATTTATAAAAGCTTTCCCAATTTTTTGGCCACTGAATAATAAAAAATTTATCTCAGAGGCCACTTTGATTAACTCCGTACTGTAATGGAAATCGTTTCAATAATGCAACTTAAATTCACTAGCAAACGCTAAATGATAGCGGTGCATTTGTTAGTGCCGTCTTATCAAAATCTAATATATTATTTCTAATGGCTGTATTTATGTACAGGCCCCCTTTTCGCTCTTATTTGGAATCCAAATCTATAAATAAAGTTTTGGTTTAAAGATGGAGATTCGGGATATTAGCGACCTTAGGGCAATTTTGGTCATAGTGCTTTGTTCAGCTATCTTCTTCTTCTTAATATATAAAAAACACGTGTCGCAAGTTTGAGGCCAATGGATTCCTAAACTACTGAACCGATTTTGAATTTGTTTTGCACCCCGTGTGTAGTTTGATCGAACTTGAAATATAGGATAGGTTATATGTCAGTTTATAGTCGCGATATTATTTTATTGCAATTTTTTTTATTTGTTTATACGTAATATTAAAATGTTACGTATACGCAGTGGCACTCACATTTTCAGGTGGTGCAGATATACTTATAAAATATTATAGCGAATGATATCAAGTATAGCACATCACCAGGCCCGCCGAGAGGGGGGAAGGGGGTTTCTGAGGGGGCCCGCGATTTAGAGGTACTATGACATTTTTTTTAATACAGGAGAGTCTTTAGTTGTTCCATGTGCAATTTTTAAGCCGAATTTCAAAAGCAACGAAAATCTGCATTTCGTTTTAATATTATAGTGAAGGGTGAAAAATAAAAATCTATATATATATATATGGGGTATTCCATCCCATTTCGACCAATTTTGAACCCGACCCCTTTAGAATTGGCTGAAATTGTTTCTTCTTTTTCTAGCTTACGAAAGACGTTTTTCAGAATTTTGTCAAATTTTTTCATCCAACTCAAAAAAAGTTATGAATTTAAAAAAAAAAACACCGTTTTTGTTTTCAAAATGCTATAACTTTTTCAAAAATTGACCGTTTGGGATCTTTTTTTTTTTTTTAATTTGTTTTTAAATGTACTTTTCGGAAAAAATACAAAAAAATGTTTAAAGTTTTTTTTTTCAATTAAATAAAAAAAAAATAATCGACCCACTCCGGGATTAGTGGGGATGATTGCAGAATTGATTGAAGTTTTTTATGAGAAAAAAAATGGCGAAATTCGAAAAATCTTGAAAAACTGAAAAATTACAAAAAAAATTTTAAATTTTTTTGTATTTTTTCCGAAAAATACATTTAAAAACAAATTTAAAAAAAAAGGTCCCAAACGGTCAATTTTTGAAAAAGTTATAGCATTTTGAAAACAAAAACGGCGTTTTTTTTAAAAATTCATAACTTTTTTGAGTTGGATGAAAAAATTTGAAAAAATTCTGAAAAACGTCTTTCGTAAGCTAGAAAAAGAAGAAAAACTATTAGCCAATTCTAAAGGGGTCGGATTCTAAATTGGTCGAAATGGGATGGAATACCCCATATATAAAAAGAAAGGCTAAAATGTGTGCTAGTTGGTCGCCGGTGTTTGAAGAGATGCGTCGGTCGATTTTGTTCAAACTTTAACACAAGTTGCGTAAACCTCTCGCGGTGGTTACTACAGGTACAGGGTCTCGAGATATAGGCCAAAACGTGGGCCAGTGAATGCCTAGACAGTGTTTATACAATATGGATATCAAATGAAATCTGTTGATGAGTGCTTTGGTGCAGAGTAATATATTATCCAGAGACGGACTGGGACTGAGACTCGGAGTGGGACTGGGACTGAGACTCGGAGTGGGACTGTGACTGGGACTGGAATAAAATACATACCACCCTCTGGGACAGGCAATAAGGGATGCAGAAGAATGAGAAGGAATTGAGAGAAGAGAAAAGAGAGAAGGAGATTGAGAAAGAGATAGAATGAGACAAAGATGGAGATAGATGAAGCGAAAAAGACGGAGGGAGGAGTGAATAAAAGGATTATGAAAAAGTGAAGAGGGGAAGGGCAGAGTCAGACGGAAAAAGCTTATTAAAATGTATGCAGATAGGCCAAATTTAGGGCAGGACAACATCTGCCGGGCCTTCTAGTATTTTATTAAAATAATTTGTTAAAAATAAACGATTGTGAGCAAACAAAAAAATCTATTTGTACTATGGCACTATTGTGAATATTTGATATAACAGAATTGTTAAAATTAATTTTCAGGAAAAATTTGTAATAAAAATATTTAATACTTAACGTTTTCTGTGAGAGAAACTTAAAAATTTAAGCACTGAATCTAAATTTATTACTTTTTCACTTGCCAATTCTATTAACTCCACCAGTCACATAAGAATTGCAAGATTTCTGACGATAGTTTTTTGGCTAGTTTTTCTTATTAATTTTAAATACTTTTAGATGAAAGCTACATTTTTATTTATGCATTATACAATGTTTATTTGAATTTATATTATAAAGGGAATTTTGAAAAGCAATGCATATTATTTCATCGCATTTCTCTACTTTTTGTTTTATGGAGTTAATCGTTTTGTGCATTGAAGGGCCCAAATGTTACTCAATTCCGTTCGCTTACGTTGGTATTTTTTTAATGAGCACGACAACTTTTAGTAACTAACTTACTTTTTTCGTATTCTTTTATGTTTTTTGTTTTGTTTGTTTATCGCTTAAGCACTTGATGTCACCCCCACCGTGACAGCGCCGCAGACAAATTGCGTGGATTTCAAATTTATGATTGCTTTACATGGAATTAATTTCGTATCGATAAACTTCTGACAAACATCTAAAAAATTCGTGTTTTATTATGCAAATTAAGCAATGTTAATTACATTTGCTAATGAATTTACTCAAATTGTTTTTATTTCACCTCGGCTTACAACGGATTAACGCAACAACTTGGCGCGTTTTGAATTTATGATTGTCGGCATTGTGATTTGTTAAATTTGGGTATGTCCTGTTTTATAAATAAAACGAGCAGATAAAAGGTACAAAGAAATTTGGTAGAAAGTAATTCTCGGAAACTGATTCATTGGTCTGGACGGTTTTTTATTTTATTTTTTTAATTTGGCTCATTAGTGAGACGGCTATAATTTTTTATTGCATGGCCTTTAACTGCATTTTTGTAGACTCAAAAAATGCATACAATCAATATGCAACAAAGTAAGAAGTGGGTCAAGAAGAAATAATGTGCGGCGTAAAAGCAAACATGCATAAATGTCATAGGACTCAAATGGCATTCTTGCCGACATCAGGGCAGTTTTGCTACTTGAAACGATTTTGCGGCCTTGAAAAGAGGGCATGTAAGCAAAGCTTTTAGTCTGGAATGAAGTGCCCAATTCGAAATTAACTACATGATTAACACAACATAAGACTCTTGACTGGTTCAAACTTACTGGTGGAAGTATTTATTTTTGGTATTCCCGCCTTGAAACACTTGTCAGCAATAATTGTTAAGACTCCTGCTACAATTTGTATACAGCACACGAAAAAAGTTGGATGTACCAAGTACTCGTGAAGTTCGATGTGCAAAAGTACAGATGTACGCCTCGAAAACTGATTTTTAAGTTAGCTAGAGCTTGCGTAGCGGTTGTAGTTAAGCCACAACAGAGTTAACTTTATACAAAACAAATAATGTAGGGCTATTTGAGAAAAGCCTTGATGGCTTGTTATTGGGAACAATTGATACCGACAAGCTATTGTTTTATTATCGCTTTTTATTAAAAGCGAAGTTATGTCGAGTTATCGGGTCGTTATCGCCGAGTCATCGGCTTCTATGAAACCAATAAGAGGCAGATGACTCGGCGAAACCGAGCTTTGTTAACGTCGGGTGAGCGTACATCGCCATGATTTTATATTGAATTTTCATCGGAGTATGCTCTATGACAAACCAATCAGTCGTCGATAACAAATTTATAAAACACGGGTAATAAATTGGTAACATATCACAGAAATCGATAACCTTTCGATAACAAATTTAAAGGGTGTCTTTGACAAATTGGTAACACTCCTATAACAAATCGATAACTTTTCCGCAAACAACCGCTCGATAAAAACAAATAAAATATCGATAACTTTTTGGTGACAAACGTTATATCTTTAACGTTATTTTTTCGGTACCAAATTAATTACTTTCGATAACAAATTAATTACTTTCGATAACAAATTGATAACATTTCGATAATTAATTGGTGACTCTTCGACAAGAAATTGATAACTTTTATCTATAACAATCGACAACTTTTTAATAACGGGTCGATAGCTTTTTGGTAATAAATGCGACAACTTTTATCTAATATGTGCGCTAAATTTTCGATAACATAGCGATAACTTAGTGATAAATAATTGATAGAATTTTTGATAAAAAATTCATAAATTTTTCATCTTAAGTCGATAACATATCTTTATCTCGTCTATACTGCGTCGATAACCTACAACAAACGCATATCTCGGTGATAAGCGATGGATAAGAAAGAATAACATAAACCTCCCATAACACGCTTTTCCGTGTCTTTCTTTTCCTCTCATATTCTTTTACTTTTTTATATTATTTTCTTTTCTTTTCTTTCTTACCTTTTCTTTTCTCTTCTTTTCTTTTCTTTTCTTTCTTACCTTTTCTTTTCTCTTCTTTTCTTTTCTTTTCTTTTCTTTTCTTTTCTTTTCTTTTCTTTTGTTTTGTTTTGTTTTCTCTTCTTTTCTTTTCTTTGCTTTTCTTTTCTTTTATTTTCTTTTCTTTTCTTTTCTTTTTGTTTCCTTTCTTTTCTTTTCTTTTCTTTTCTTTTCTTTTCTTTTCTTTTCTTTTCTTTTCTTTTCTTTTCTTTTCTTTTCTTTTCTTTTCTTTTCTTTTCTTTTCTTTTCTTTTCTTTTCTCTTCTTTACTTTTCTCTTCTTTTCTTTCCTTTATCTTCCTTTCCTTGCTTTTAATTGCTGTATGATTTTGCTCATATCAGCTTGCTGTTGTAGCAGTGCTTCATATCAGCTCTACCACGTACATATTCCCTCTACACGTTACATCGTAGTGACTACACTTACGCTTACATTCTTAATTACCGTGAGCAAAGATGTTTACATATCAAAATATAACAATAGGAAAATGCCAAAAGTTTAAAAAGCAACTAAATACTAATTTGCATACACACTTTTGCCAATTTGCTCATCCCAATACCAAAAACAAGATCACGCGAATAAAACTGCAATTCGCACATGGTAAACAAATCGTTGCCATATGCGATTGTAAAACAATTAAACGAGGTAAATGCGCCAACAACGCAGATCGATAAAAATCACATCGATGCAACAGAACAAAAGAAAAAAAAAACAATAAGTGTAAACACAAACGCTGTAATCAACAATTGCGGCGAACAGAAGAATAATAAATGGAGGTGCATGGTAGAGCTGGAAATGCTATTTTCTACTTTATCACAGCTACTGTAAAGTCGCGGTGGAAGTCACTAGCGGTGACTCACTTGTAACATCAAACATGAAATTGACTTGCATTTATTAAGTTTAAAATATTTAAAGACGTAATGCTGTTTTTGGTTTTATTTGTTTATCCATGAATGCTGAAAGTTGTTGTTGTTTTTGTAACTCCGTATTTCATAGTTGTGGTTATGGATTTCGTCAGCTTTTGATAGATATAATCATATCTGTTGATTAAAGCAATTTTGATGTGTAAAAGTTAGTTAAAATGCATAGTATAGGACACATTCCATAGGCAACATTTGTTTAAATTTTCTTGACAGAAAAACTCTGCACACACCAAATGCTCACCAGCGCCCTCTTTATAAATATATTAAATCAGTACTTAGTCATTATCACAGTTGAAAATCGGCAAGACTAAGAAACCACAGTGAAAAATAGAGTTGTTACTTAAACATCGCTAGTTCTCCAATCTCTAGTGCAGGTGAGTATGCATACGTTGCATGATATGAGTTACAGCTGCGTAGATACAACAAAAATATTGAGATTACTACAGCTGCAGCTGGCAATGTACAAAAGCTAATATAAACAATGCAAAAAGAAGCCAAAGGCCAATAAAGCGCTGCACTCGTAACAAGTTTGTGTGTATGTGACAGTATCAATGTGTGCATTGCAGAGTGACCAAATCAAAATTTTCTGAAAAAGTATGATATTCAAGGCTTTGGGAGTATTCAAATGGGAGTTTGGGCATTATTTTATAATGTTCTTTGGTGTTCGCATAGGAGCTTTTCAGAATGTTGTTTAGCTACTTAGAGAGAATGAGTTGGAGATCTTTTTAGAATAATTTCGTACTCATATGTAATCTTTTTGGAAATGACTCTGGTATCATTCTGTATCAAATTGGAAACCATCTCGTACTGATGTACGCACTACTTTGGGATCAGTTCGTATATCTACGGGGTTATTTCGGATTTATTTATCGGCTCCTTCTCCTGATAATAACGACGCTGAGCTGTCGATTATTTATGGGATCGGTATTGGTTTCTTCTCGGCTTTTTCTCTGCGGGTGAGACGTCGTGGTGTGGTGGTAGCTGCTTTCGCCAAAATATAAGAAATATTCAAATATTGCAAGATGCAATCTGGAAAAGAAGCTCGGCCCAAATCTATATAGCGCTATGTATTTACTTTTATTCATCGAGGGGTTATCGATATGTTATCTTCTTGATGATCTGTGTCTGATTAATAACAAAGCTAGTAGTCGAAAACGTTGCCATAGATATTAAAATCGATAACTCGCGTTGGTAAAACGATAAAACGCCGATTAAAAACCGATAACCCGGCGATAATGGTTATTATCGATAAAAAAAAACGTTCACACTTCGATAAGATCGATAACACGCCGATTACAAACCGACCATTCGTCGTTCAAAATACATACCTCGCCGATTACAAACCGAACACCCGGTGATAACGGCGTTTATCGATAACAGAACGTTTATACTTCGATAAAAAATCGATAGCACGCTATTCTTATCTGGCTTTGATTCCGATATCGGTTTTGGTTTCTAATCTTTCATTTCCTGTCCCATCCTATTCATTTTCAAGAAATTAGATAAACGCTCTCTTAATCCATTGGGTTTTTGTTTCAACTTATTACCCACTTTAGTTAAGTACATACAAAAAATACCGACTCCTCTCATAACACATCAAAACTTACGAAATTTTTCAATTCCTTTAATAAAAAAAACTTAGTTTTTTGGTCAACCACGCTAATGTACATTGGCATATACATATAATAAATTGTGTGGTTGTCCATTTTTACCTGTTTGCTCACACACGATAATTGCTGTTTTAAGTCTACTTTTGGGTGTGTGTTTGTTTATCCTAGTAATCTTTTAGTGATATCGACTTATTTTCATGTGGCACCAATATATTTACATATAAACACACACACTTACGCATACAAAGAACTGAAATAAGAACTTGCGTGTATGCATTTTCGGTCGGGTCTTTTGTAAGAAAACTTAATTAGATGGCAAATATATACGAGCCGTTTTTTTCAACTCCACTTTTTTTATTAAATATTCTGAACACTCATTTTGGTAAGTGGAATAACTGTTTGTCCTAAATTTGGAATCGGACAATACTTTTTTCAATAGACTGATGGCGGTGCCATGGTGTTGTGGTAGCATGATTCACCTACCACACCGAAGATCCTGGATTCACGCCCGGACAAAGCAAAATTAAAACATTAGAAACAAGTTTTTTTCATTTAGAAGATAGTTTTTCTAAGCGGGTCGCCCTTCGACAGTGATTTGGCTAGCACTCCGAGTCCATTCTGCTTCTTAGTGAAAACTTATCTGCCTTGAAGATGCCGTTCGGAGTCGGCATAAAACATCTAGGTCCGTCCCGCCAATTCGTAGGAAAAATTAAAAGGAGCACGACGCAAATTGGAAGAGAAGCTCGCCCTTAAATCTCTTCGGAGTTTATCGCGCTTTACATTAATTTATTTAATGCAATTCTAAAAAAAAAAACAGCTCATATGTATGTATATCAAGAAAAGCTTTCAGCAAAATACCTCAAAACAGTATTCCTCGCGTATTCGCCAAAGGGAGCTACTCATTAAACCCAGCCTGATAAATTTAACTTTATTTGCTCCTTATTCTCAATAAATAGTTACTCATACGCCATGTGCTACATCTTGCATTATTCGCTCTCTTTGTGCCACATTTCAACGCACCATTTGGCATCAATAAGTATCTGTTTGTACATTTGCAATGCGTAGTACTTTATTATTTGTTATTTTTTTTTTTTTTACTTAGCTCTTACCTAAATACTGTCTGTTGTCTTTATTAGCACATTTACTTTGCCAATAAACTGAATTAGTTGCTTTGCGAAGATCAATTGCTGGCCATAAATTTACTTACTCTTTGTTCAAGAAGATGGCTGGGAATATTTTTTGCATTGAGTTAAAAAAGAAAAAAGGATAATGACCTTGGAATGAGTAAACGTTTTTGTTTATGCCCCATACTGTGAATCCATAGTTAGCAGAAATACGCAACATTTAGTGAAGCGATGACAGAAGGTGTAGAAACTGAGAATCGGATTGCAAGATAAAAAAAAAAAAAAAAAATATCGTGCAAATTTAAAGTTTACATTTGACAAGAGTACCTGACCTCTTAAGACATTACATTTGACGACATTTTCAAGTAACCGCACACGAGCTTCACATATTTCGTAGTAATTTGTTTCATACATACTATCACAAATAAGTTAGGTTAGGTTAAAAAGACAGGGACGAAAAGTTGCATCCCAGCCCAACAGTCAGGCCACCAATAAACCCATCGTGATGCCATAATTGGTAAGTAAACCTTACTAAATCAGCTTCTGCGAATCAAACCACTTCGTTGAGTCAATAAATTTTTCGAGCTTGGAAACCTCTGCAAGATCGTTGAAAAATAGCTGGCCCAGATTAGCCAACTTCATTCTACTAATTACCAAAGTTGTATTGCGTCCTTTTTCATAGGAAGGCCAAACTAACCTTGATGACTTGCAAATAGGAAGAGCTGACCAGAGTATATTTTACTTGTTTTCAGTGTTTGTGGTCGCATGGCAAGGATCTAGGCGATCATACTCTTTCTATGCGCCTCATCGGCCCCTTAAGTTGCCTTGAAATTCCCTGTGTCCAGGTACACATATAAAGCTGATACTGAAGTACTGGGCTATCGAATTGAGAGATATGCGGCACTCAGTGATTGAGTTTGTGTTGCCAATACATGTGCCCAAGGCCTTAGCGATGTCCTGGCTGTGGCTCCTTGAGAGTGCCAAATGATTAAAATTGCAAACATTCCGCTAAAAATATTCTACAATGGTCGGGAAGGCGGAAATAGGTTTCAACACCACACTTAGAGCCGGTAAATATGTTGATGGCAACCTGTTTTCCCTTTCCATCCTATTTCCACCCCCTACTTTGTAATTCCTACTGAAAATATTACTGGGAGTACAATAATCAATGACTACTGATATTGGCACTGGGGATTTGGTGCTCAATATCGCAGCACGGCTAGTTCCTCCATTCTTCCAACTGGCAATCTTTCTAACTTGCTCCCAAATTAGGTGATGGTGGGTGCAGGATAGTGCTGACAGCCTCCGTCAGTGGGAAGACAAGAGCGCCACTTATCCATACCTTCGAACTTCTTTGTACTTCTTGTGAGCGTTGAAGGCTCGAAACTTGTAAGCGCCAGTCACCAAACCAGAACACCTCACGGTAGAATTAGGCGTACAATGGCTATTTAGATTCAACGTACTACTTTGGAAGAAAAGTCCCACGAGACACCAATTGGCCTTTAACAGAGTAGTTACAGTTGAGTAGTTACAGATACTCGCCTCCACTTTTGGATGGTATAAAATTAGATATGTATATACTACTGATCTCGAATTTGTATTTTTAATTTTTATATAGAAAGTCGGCGCAGTAATCAGCCTATTTTGAAAAGGAAAGATGGTTATAAATAAAACCACAACATCTTCAACCGTGTTTGAAGTCGATGCAAAGATTTGCAAAAGATTCGGGCAACCTTGGTAGGCCACGCGCTTCTTTTCAAGATAGTTAAATAAAGTTTTTACGTCAACCTTACGAAGTTTCTCATATAAAATTTTAGCATAGTAACTTTATAAATGAGGGTAATATCCCGTTATGTATGGAATTATCACAGAATTATATTTCATTTTAAAAAAAGTGTTTTTTTTACAGTAGCATTAGTCGCGGTCAGAAGAAAGAGTGTGCCAAAAATTCATTACAATACATTTTTCTAAATGATGACCCCACGGAAAAATAAATTTTTATTATATTTGGATTTAAATTTTTTTTTCGGTTGAGACTACCGTTTTTTCGGTTGACTTAAATAGGATATTAAAAAAAGTCGCTAATCACACCACCGATAAAGTTGATAGTGGCTACCAAAAAAATTAGTTTTTTTTTGCGTGAAGTCCCTTTCCCAAAATGGTCCTCTGGATCAACCCATTCCCTTATATGGGTGTCGAGTCACAGGAACATCGAGGGTAATGGGAACGTAGACGAACCTGCGAGGGCAGGGTACTGCTGAAGGCTGCGCAAGCGGTCGAGATCTACTCACATTAATCAAAATTAGCAGATTCAAGGAGTTAGCAGTTTCCAACTGGTACCCCTCGGACACATGCAAGATAACCAAGCAAACCTGGTCAAAGAAATCTTTATGATAACTAACACAATCACAGGCCACTGGCCGCTGGCCTACATGCTGAGAGAATGGCGATCCCTTGTAGCAGCATTTGTAGGAGCTGAAGCGAGGAGACAGTCGCGAACTATCTGTGTAAATGCTCAGCTCTAGCGCACCCTACGTTTTTAACTATGGGCAGTAATATACTGCCGGAATTTAAGGAAGTAGCTAAATGCTGCGCCAAAGATATCAGTAGGTTCATTGTCCATTCCAAATGGTTCGAACGGAGTACCGACTAGCCATACGAAATCAGCAACAAGTGGTTCCAATGGCGCCCCGTGCGCTACTTGAGCTCAGACCCGTGGTATCCGGGCGGCAGAGCAACCAACCAACCAACGCCATATTGCGTACACATAGATTCACAAATTAGTTAATTGAAATGAAATGCCAAATTCAAATTCCTCAGATAAAAAATAGCTAATACCAAATTATTTTATGAGTGTTAAATTAATTTTCAATTTGCATGTATAAATTTTATAGTCAAAATCGTTTAAAAATGATTAGCAAAAAATTTATAAATATTTATGGTATGTAAACGACAATTTTGAGCGCTCATTAACTTTTTTATGCATATTTATGCATTTAACCTCATAAATTGCTTATAAATATGAAGAAACAAGCAGCGCAAACCAATTAGCCAGACCAGACCGTATGCGCCTTTCAGAAAAAATGTCAATTTATGTAAAAAGTGTGAAACCGAAAGTGACCAAGTGCCGTCCGTTGCATGCAGTGACAGCTTGGAGATGGCGGCAGCAACAAACGCCTAAATACATATATGAAATTTATTGACCCAATTTAATTAGCGTCTAATTGCTATTGATGAAATTACCGTTGATTCATAAATGATGATGCCAAGTTAAAACTTTTTTTTGTTAATAAATTGGAATGGTAGTTAAAACAGCGATTTTGAACTTCTGGGGATAAATAAATTGATATTTTGTGGATGACATAATAGTTGATTATTGATATAATACATTACTCCAATGAAGTTTATAATTAGAGCAATATTGTGCGCAAGATTTCTACTGCGATCCTCTTAGTATGTTTTCAGATTTTGATCAGTTATCACTTCTCTATAGATGAACGTATACCCCGAGGCATTCTGTCTTTTTACTTTCACAGGACAAACTACATCGATTTATTATAAAAACCTTTAAAAAATAAAATAAATGTAGGGCGCAATAACCTCCGAAAAGATTTAGGCCTTTTTAATTTTTCCTACTAATTGGTTGGATGAGACGTACTCCTTTTATGTTTTATGCCGATTCCAAACAGCATCTAAAGCGGATGAGTTTTCACTGAGAAGCTTTTCATGGCAGAAATACACTCGGAGTGCTTGCCGCTTACAAATTGTCTTCTAATTGAAAAAAACTTGTTTATAAAACTTTGATATTGCATCGCCAGGGGCGTGGACCCAGGATTGTCGGTGTGGTGGACAGAGCAGGCTACCATTACACCACGGCGGCCGCCTATAAAAATCCATTACTTTCAATTTATTTTTCGTAATTTTAAAATTATCATATCTTTACTCACGTTTACATACACGCCGATGATTCAATGGCTTTGAGGGATCACGATAGTAACCTTCCTTGCAGTAGTGACAATGACGCCCAGTGGTATAATGGCGACAATTTTGACAAACTCCACCAGACACACGCCCTGAAAGCTTGAAGAGTTCCATATTGAAGCGGCATTGTCGTGCGTGATTGTTGCAGTTGCAAACTATGATTGAAAGGAAAGATATTGAAATTAGCCTTTTATTAAATACAGATAAAATTATATTTATTAAGACTAATTTAAAAAAACTTAACTTCATTCAAAGTACAAAGTCGAGGAAATATGGTGGACCATGTTTTATGGCATTTTGATTTCAAATGAAACTTTTTGGAAGACAAACGAAACTCTTTTCAAATAAAATGAAACTTTTTTAATAATGAAATAAAACATTTTTCAACATTCGACTCCAGTAATGATATGGTGCAACAAAATACAAAGATAAAAGAAAATTTCAAAATGGGCGTGGCTCCGCCCTTTTTCATTTAATTCGTCTAGAATACTTTTAATGCCATAAGTCGAACAAAAATTTACCAATCCTTGTGAAATTTGGTATGGCCATAGATTCTATGACGATAACTGTTTTCTGTGAAAATGGGCGAAATCGGTTGAAGCTACGCCCAGTTTTAAAACATAGTCGACGATCTGTCCTTCCGCTCGGCCGTTAACACGATAACTTGCGCAAGAAACGATATATCTTAATTAAACTTAGTTCACGTACTTATCTGAAGTCACTTTATCTTTGTAGAAAATATGACCGAAATCCGACTATGACCACGCCCACTTTTCCGATATCGAAAATTACGAAAAATGAAAAAAATGCCATAATTCTGTACCACATATGAAAAAAGAGATGAAACATGGCAATTGGATTGGTTTATTGACGCAAAATATAACTTTAGAAAAAACTTTGTAAAATGGGTGTGGCACCTACCATATTAAGTAGAAGAAAATGAAAAAGTTCTGCAGGGCGAAATCAAAAGCCCTTGGAATCTTGGCAGGAATACTGTTCGTGGTATGACATATATAAATAAATTAGCGGTACCCGACAAAAGATGTTCTTGGTCACCCTGGTCCACATTTTGGTCGATATCTCGAAAACGCCTTCACATATACAACTAAGGGCTACTCCCTTTTAAATTTTAAAACCCTCACTAATACTTTTAATTTGATAACCATATCGTACAAACACATTCTAGAGTCACCCCTGGTCCACCCTTATTGCGATATCTCGAAAAGGTGTACACCTATAGAACTAAGGCCCACTACGTTTTAAATAATCATTAACACCTTTCGACCCAACAGACACGCTACAGAAACAAAACAACAACCTTATCAACGAACTTTACAAAGATAAACTGATTAGTCTTAAAGACAAACATCACCTCACATGTACGGCAGCAAATGCACCACGATTATACGGTTTACCAAAAATTCATAAACCGAATTTACCCTTACGTCCCATAGCTTCATCAATGAACGTTCCATGTTATGGTCTTTCAAAGTTCGTTGGTAAAATACTAAACAATTTAATCTCAGAAGAATACAATGTAAAAAACTCGTTTAGACTCAAAGATAAATTGGAAAACATTGAAATATGTAGCGACGACATATTAGTATCCTTCGATGTAGTCTCCCTATTCACCAACATCCCCATATACTTAGCAATAAAGATAATAATGGACAAATTCCAACAACTACAATGTAACATACCAAAAAACAAATTTTTAAAATTACTGAATTTTTGCCTGAAAGATAATAATTATTTTATGTATGATGGGAAAATTTACACCCAAAGCTTTGGTATGCCCATGGGTAACCCTCTTTCACCGACAATAGCAGATATCATCATGGATGACTTACTAGACAACACTATTTTGGAATTGAAAAAACTACATAAAATAAATATCAAGTTCATAGTTAAGTACGTGGATGATATATTTGCTATTGTAAAACGAGATTACTTAGACATCATACTGAGAACTCTAAATCAGTACCACAATCGGCTACAATTTACAACAGAAAAAGAGGTAAACTCAAAAATCCCCTTCTTAGATGTGCTCATTCACAGAACTTACAATAGGATTTTACTCAACTGGTACTCTAAATCAGTAACATCAGGAAGAATCATAAACTTCCTTTCTGCCCAACCTAAAAAATACAAAATAAACGCTGCAAAAAACATAATAAACAAAATATTCACATTGAGTCACAATCAGTTTTTAAATTCCAACAAGGAAAAAATTTACAAATTGCTTACTGACAACAACTACCCGAGCCAATTAGTGAAGACCCTAATAGAACAGAAATTAAAAGAGACTAACAAAAAGCAACATCATACAACAACCACACAAACACCTACCGAAACAAAACAATACCACAGCATCACCTACATACCAAAGTTCAAGAAAAAGTTCACGCAAACATAAGAGAACAAAAACGAAATATTTCTCTAGCATACAAATCCAACTGCACTCTCTCCACTATATTTACCAATACAAAAAGCCCAGTAGAACCACACCAACAAAACAATGTAATCTACCAAGTACAATGCAAAGGTGGAGAAAATACACAATGCGACAAAATATACATAGGGACGACGAAATGAAAATTGGGAGTTCGACTAGCAGAGCACGAAGCGGACATAAACAAAAAGAAAAGCGGCACGGCACTTGCTCAACATATTCTAACACATGGACACACCGCTGATTTACAAAATACAAAAATAATAGACACAGAGAGGAAAGAGAAAAAGCGGTACACACTAGAGAGTCTTCACATACTAAACAAGTAAGGAAGGTTAAGTTCGGGTGTAACCGAACATTACATACTCAGTTGAGAGCTATGGTGACAACATAAGGGAAAATAACCATGTAGGAAAATGAACCGAGGGAAACCCTGGAATGTGTTTGTATGACATGTGTATCAAATGAAAGGCATTAAAGAGTATTTTATGAGGGAGTGGGCCATAGTTCTATAGGTGGACGCCATTTAGGGATATAGCCATAAAGGTGGATCAGGGTTGACTCTAGAATGCGTTTGTACGATATGGGTATCAAATGAAAGGTATTAATCAGTATTTTAAAAGGGCGTGGACCTAAGTTATATAGATGGACGCCTTTTCGAGATATCGCCGTAAAGATGGACCAGGGGTGACTCTAGAATGTGTTTGTACGATATGGGTATCAAATGAAAGGTGTTAATGAGCATTTTAAAAGGGAGTAATCCTTAGTTCCATAGGTGGACGCCGTTTCGAGATATCGCCATAAAGGTGGACCAGGGGTGACCCTAGAATTTGCTTGCACAATATGGGCATGAAACGAAAGGTGTTAATGAGTATTTTAAAAGGGAGTGGGCCTTAGTTCTATAGGTGGACGCCGTTTCGAGATATCTCCATAAAGGTGGGCCAGGGGTGACTCTAGAATTCGTTTGTGCAATATGGGTATCAAACGAAAGGAGTTAATGAGTATTTTAAGAGGGAGTGGGCCTTAGGTCTATAGGTGGACGCATTTTCGAGGTATCGCAATAAAGGTGGACCAGGGGTGAATCTAGACTTTGTTTTTGCAATATGGGTATCAAACGAAAGGAGTTAATGAGTATTTTAAGAGGGAGTGGGACTTTCTGGACCAGGGGTGACTCTAGACTTTGTTTGTACGATATGGGTATCAAATGAAAGGTGTTAATGAGTATTTTTAAAAGGGAGTGGGCCTTCGTTCTATAGGTGGACGCCTTTTCGAGATATCGCCATAAAGATGGACCAGGTGTGACTCTAGAATGCGTTTGTACGATATGGGTATCAAATGAAAGGTGTTAATGAGTATTTTTAAAAGGGAGTGGGCCTCCGTTCTATAGGTGTTCGCCTTTTCGAGATATCGCCATAAAGGTGGACCAAGGGTGACTTTAGAATTTGTTTGTATGATATGGGTATGAAATGAAAGGTGTTAATGATTATTTTAAAAGGGCGTGGGGCTTAGTTCTATAGGTGGACCCCTTTTCGAGATATCGTCATAAAGGTGGACCAGGGGTGACTCTAGACTTTGTTTGTGCAATATGGGTATCAAACGAAAGGAGTTAATGAGTATTTTAAGAGGGAGTGGGCCTTTCTGGACCAGGGGTGACTCTAGACTTTCTTTGTACGATATGGGTATCAAATGAAAGGTGTTAATGAGTATTTTTAAAAGGGAGTGGGCCTTCGTTCTATAGGTGGACGCCTTTTCGAGATATCGCCATAAAGATGGACCAGGTGTGACTCTAGAATGCGTTTGTACGATATGGGTATCAAATGAAAGGTGTTAATGAGTATTTTTAAAAGGGAGTGGGCCTTCGTTCTATAGGTGTTCGCCTTTTCGAAATATCGCCATAGAAATGGACCAGGGGTGACTCTAGAATGAGTTTGTACGATATGGGTATCAAATTAAAGGTATTAATGAGAGTTTTAAAAGGGAGTGGTGGTAGTTGTATATGTGAAGGCGTTTTCCAGATATCGACCAAAATGGGGACCAGGGTGACCCAGAACATCATCTGTTGGATACCGCTAATTTATTTATATATGTAATACCTGCCAAGATTTTAAGGGTTTTTTATTTCGCCCTGCAGAACTTTTTCATTTTCTTCTACTTAATATGGTAGGTGTCACAACCATTTTATAAAGTTTTTTCTACAGGTATATTTCGCGTCAATAAAACAATCCAATTACCTTACCATATTTCATCCCTTTTTTCGTATTTGGTATAGAATTATGGCATTTCTTTCATTTTTCGTAATTTTCGATATCGAAAAAGTGGGCGTGGTCATAGTCGGATTTCGTTCATTTTTCATACCAAGATAAAGTGAGTTCAGATAAGTACGTGAACTGAGTTTAGTAAAGATATATCGATTTTTGCTCTAGTTATCGTGTTAACGGCCATGCGGAAGGACTGACGGACGACTGTGTATCAAAACTGGGCGTGACATCAACCGATTTCGCCCATTTTCACAGAAAACAGTTAACGCCATAAAATCTATGCCCCTACCAAATTTCAAAAGGATTGGTTAATTTTTGTTCGACTTATGGCGTTAAAAGTATCCTAGACAAATTAAATGAAAAAGGGCGGAGCCACGCCCATTTTTAAATTTTCTTTTATTTTTGTATTTTGTTGCACCATATCATTACTGGAGTTGAATCTTGACATAATTTACTTATATACTGTAAAGATATTAAATTTTTTGTTAAAATTTTACTTAAAAAAAAATTTTTTTTTAAAAGTGGGCGTGGTCCTTCTCCGATTTTGCTAATTTTTATTAAGCGTACATATAGTAATAAGAGTAACGTTCTTGCCAAATTTCATCATGATATCTTCAACGACTGCCAAATTACAGCTTGCAAAAGTTTTAAATTACCTTCTTTTAAGAGTGGGCGGTGCCACGTTCATTTTCCAAAATTTTACTAATTTTCTATTTTGCGTCATAAGTTCAACTCATCTACCAAGTTTCGTCGCTTTATCGGTCTTTTGTAATGAATTATCGCACTTTTTCAGTTTTTCGAAATTTTCGATATCGAAAAAGTGGGCGTGGTTATAGTCCGATATCGTTCATTTTAAATAGCGATCTGAGATGAGTGCTCAGGAACCTACATACCAAATTTCATCAAGATACCTCAAAATTTACTCAAGTTATCGTGTTAACGGACGGACGGACGGACGGACATGGCTCAATCAAATTTTTTTTCGATCCTGATTATTTTGATATATGGAAGTCTATATCTATCTCGATTCCTTTATATATGTACAACCAACCGTTATCCAATCAAACTTAATATACTCTGTGAGCTCTGCTCAACTGAGTATAAAAATAGAGAGAAAACAGTAAATAGACGAGAAGATACTGATCAAATTGCGGCAGCATATCTATTATGCTTATGATTTGAAATTAGTTTTGACAAATATACCAAACATGCATGGTATTATATACTCCTATGAGTTTTGTGATATTTTATTTTAATTATTATTTCATGTGAGTTTCTTTTTTTCCGCATTTAATGTTTGTGTCATGATTTAACAATGTTTATGTTCCAACTTGTTTTTACAAATTTGTCTTTGTTATTGTTATTGTTTTTAAATAAAGATGTCCAGCCCCTGAGGATACCAAGGAGCTTGGCGAAACGTTGGGTTTATAAGTGAAGTTTAATCTTGCACTGTTCAAATATCTGACCATACAAGCCTATAATAATTCTGAAATTAACACCTTTCATTTGATACACATGTCATACAAACACATTCCAGGGTTTCGGAAAATCGATGGCGCGGTTAATAAATCGACCCAGTCTTTTGAGCATAAAATCATATTTGATCTTTTTTAAGGCCCTTTATTCCGGAAAAGTACACCATAAAGGTACTAGACCGACCTCGAAGGGAACGATTTGATGTGACCAAGTCGCACCATCTGGGTTTGTGGATTTTTGTCGTCTTTCCTCTTAACCCGTTTACCGCCAGCCAAGAGAATATCTTCAGTATCGTTTTTCAAAAAAAATACAATGCCACGGGTGACCAAGCGTTCCCAAAATGGGGAAGTTCCAAAGTGATATTATGAATTTTTTGGACTAGAATCTCTTTGGGCCCAAAAGAATAGACCTTTTAAGTATTTGCACTTTTGGTACTTCAAAAAAAAAACACCCTTGCTTATTTAAAAAGAAATGTCAATACGTCAGCCAATTGCATTGAAAAAAATTATATTTGATATACATACATACGTCCTTATTTCGGTATCTGTATCAAATAAATCTCTTAAACAAATACAATGTTCAATAATCTGCAATTGTTCGACTTTTACTGATAGCATTTTGGATTTTTTTGTAAATATTTTCTAGCTAAGCTGCTTTTAAGTTTTTGCATTTAATGTTTGTTAACAATAATTTCCCTTGAGTACAATATGTAAATCTCAATTGAAGTCCCAACAATACTAGTGTTAAGTTCGCAAAAAAAGTACAGAATAAAAAATCTAAATAAACATGAATTATAGCGCCCTAAGCTCGAATTTATGTTGTTGGTGTTACTGGAATTGATGAATGTTTAGCTATTGTTGTAGTATCTATGAGTTTTGGCGGCAGCTGCTTCGTTTTTGTAATCATCGCCGCTACAAATCTTTACGCATATTGATTGAGCTTTCGTTTCAAGTATTTTAACGGTTCATTTCACACTATTATTTTGCCGTTATTTATTGCCCAATATAAATATTTGTGTCGCATTTATCATATCGTTGTATAGAGCAAAAAAAAGTGTGATATGTGTATAGGTGTATGCATGTTAATCTTAATATCCTTACAGCTCACTCCTCATAAATTTCAAGGCTTTTTTTTCGAGGGTGGCTAAAAAATTTCCTGTATCCTTATTGTTTCCCTCTTTTATTCTTATCAATACAAATTTTTCTTACGCAAATTGCGGTGGGTTATCAAGAAAGTAAAAAAAAAAGTCCGCAGCAGTATCAAAGAAGAAATTTTTTATCATTTAAGAAGGCATGCTTTTAGCAGAAAAAAAAATTAAGCTATAAATAATAAATATTTATTGTGTGGTAACAGGTGTAGGAGCTGTACTGATCTAAGACTTTGGCGAAGGTGATGGCTGTGGTATATTGTTATGTTAAATTTCTAATCATTATTTCAGTTATATTCTTTTCAATTCTTAACGGCGTAATTGCAAAATTACCAATAGAACCTTTTGGAAAATACAATGAATAGAAGTTAGGATACATATTTAAATTCCTACAATTTGATGGTGAGGTAAATTAAGGTCAACTTTTTGCACGTATCAAGAACCGATAACAACAAAATATTTGAATGATGTAGTGACCTAAATTCAAACTTTGCCCACCTATCTAATACCGATGCAATAGTTTGATGGTGGTTGTTACCCCAACGAACATAATGCTAATTTAGCTTATAGGCTTATGAATTGCTCATAGGGTCAATGGGCAAATTAAAGTGGCCACAAGGTCAACTGACTTTGCGACTTTATGAAATTTAGTGTAGGTGCCATTCCGGAAATTTCTGTTTCTGCATACTTCGGGGAAAACGCCACAACCATATGTCTAATGAATTCAGACCAGCACAAAAACAAGAACAACAACACTTTAAATAAATAATAGTTAGAAAAAACGAATAAAAACACCCTTTTATTGCCAACCAAACTGAAATTAAGAAAATAGTAAACAGCAGGTCGAATAATTTATCAAAAATAACTAACTTAAAACAAATTTACTTATAACAAAACTTAAGTTATTAACAGAATAAATCAACTAGAAATAAAAAGGGTGTTGCTCGTTTTACCCTATTTTCATAACTCTCTTCTTATAGATAGTTGTAAATAGAATTATTGTAACAGCTTTTGTTAACGTTCGAATCTCTGAACTGTCGAATAAATAACTCAAATATTCAGTATAGCAAAATGTTCTCTATTTACACTACTTTTGGTAGTAGTCCTTCACAATTACAATACTCACGTACTTCACTAATAACGTGTTAAAATCAAACTGATTGATTATTCCTAAGATTGGGCTGTTTTTTTTAAACCTCTGTTGCCTCTTTGGCATATTTTTCCAAGGATCTAGACTTTTCACGAACATCCTGCATCCGATATTCACGTTTGTCTTCTAGTTATATGCTTGTAAATGTGTGAGTAATAACTTCTGCTCTTTGGTGATGATGACATGATGTGTGATTGTTTCTCTTTCTTCTTCGCTCTTAGATTCGCTGTTTACATGTATGTATGTGTGGTCGCTTACTTTGCTGTTGTTTTGCATTTATTTACTAGCAGCATAGTGCTGTATCAAACTACTATTATCCTCCACAATATCTAGAACCACACGGTTTTTATTCCAAACTTATTTATTACGTTAAAAACTCAGATTTCATAATGGTAAAGTTATTTTGAGTTAATTATTTGTGGTAAATTACTCGACCTTCGCCTATTGTAACAAAAACTATGTGTGATTGAACATTTTCTTACTTTTGGTTTGGATAGCTATAAAAGGGTGGTCTTTTAGTTCTTTCTTACTATTTATACCTTTCATGAACATGAAATGGTATATTAATTTCGTTACGAAACCGAAAATTGTAAGTCCTTAAAGGAAAATAGATAGACCCACCATTAAGTATACCGAAATAATCAGGTTGAAGAGCTGAGTTGATTTAGCCATGTCCGTCTGTCCGTCTGTCTGTTTGTATGCAAACTAGTCCCTCAATTTTTGAGATATCTTGATAAAATTTGGTGAGCGGGTGTATTTTGGTGTCCGATTAGACATTTGTCGGAACCGACCGGATCGGACCACTATAGCATATATCCTCCATACAACCGATTTTTCAGAAAAAGAGGATTTTTGTAATATCTTACCCAATTTAACAGATTGAAGCTTCAAACTTCACCATATACTTTCGTATATTGCACATATTGTTGCCTGAAAAAATTTATGAGATCGGTCGTATATATAGTATATATCCCCCACAACCGATTGTTCAGATAAGGAACTTTTCGTGATTACTGCCCCATTTTAAGAGCTAGAGGCTTCAAATTTCAACGAATGCTTAGGTATATAGCATATATTGTTGTCTGAAAAAATCATAAAGATCGGTGGTATATATAGTATATATATGGTGGTATATATAGTATATATATATAGTGTATATATATATATTTTTGGCAAATTTTAGCCCCATTTTAACAGCTAGAAGCTTCAAATTTCACCGAATACTTACGTATATAGCATATATTGTTGTCTGAAAAAATCATAGAGATCGGTTGTATATATAGTATATATCTCATACAACCGATTGTTCAGATAAGAAACTTTTCGCAATTTCTACCCCATTTTAACAGCTATAAGCTTCAAATTTCACCGATTGCTTACGTATATAGCATATATTGTTGTCTGAAAAAATCATAGAGATCGGTTGTATATATAGTATATATCTCATACAACCGATTGTTCAGATAAGAAACTTTTCGCAATTTCTACCCCATTTTAACAGCTAGAAGCTTCAAATTTCACCAAATGCTTACGTATATAGCATATATTGTTGTCTGAAAAAATCATAGAGATCGGTGGTATATATAGTATATATCTCATACAACCGATTGTTCAGATAAGAAACTTTGCGCAATTTCTGCCCCGTTTTAACAGCTAGAAGCTTCAAATTTCACAAAATGTTTACGGATATAGCATATATTGTTGTCTGAAAAAATTATAGAGATCGGTGGTATATATATTATACACTTCATACAAACTGTCATTTTTGCCCCTTTTTTACGGCTAGAAGCTTCAAAATTCATCAAATTTCATCAAATAGTTACGTTTACGTCATATATAGTTTTGAAATACGTGATTCGTAGTCATAGTTTTTACATGCAGACCACAAAAAACGTGAAGCTTTGCATCCTCACACAGATTACCTACCTATTTTTTATTTTATATTTATCTTAAAAATCATTTAGATATGTTCAAATTTCACTAAATGCTTACGTGTATAGCATATATTGTTGTCTGAGAAAATCATAGATACCGGTGGTATATATAGTATATATCCCATACAACCGATTGTTCAGATAAGAAACTTTGCCCAATTTCTTCCCCGTTTTAACAGCTAGAAGCTTCAACTTTCACCAAATGCTTACGTGTATAGATTATATTGTTGTCTGAAAAAATCATTGAGATCGATGGCATATATATTATATATCTCATACAACCGATTATTCAGTTAAGAAACTTTGCGCAATTTCTGCCCCATTTTAACAGCTATAAGCTTCAAATTTCACCGATTGATTACGTATATAGCATATATTGTTGTCTGAAAAAATCATAGAGATCGGTTGTATATATAGTATATATCTCATACAACCGATTGTTCAGATAAGAAACTTTTCGCAATTTCTACCCCATTTTAACAGCTAGAAGCTTCAAATTTCACCGATTGATTACGCATATAGCATATATTGTTGTCTGAAAAAATCATAGAGATCGGTTGTATATATAGTATATATCTCATACAACCGATTGTTCAGATAAGAAACTTTTCGCAATTTCTACCCCATTTTAACAGCTCTAAGCTTCAAATTTCACCGATTGATTACGTATATAGCATATATTGTTGTCTGAAAAAATCATAGAGATCGGTTGTATATATTGTATATATCTCATACAACCGATTGTTCAGATAAGAAACTTTTCGCAATTTCTACCCCATTTTAACAGCTAGAAGCTTCAAATTTCACCAAATGCTTACGTATATAGCATATATTGTTGTCTGAGAAAATCATAGATACCGGTGGTATATATAGTATATATCCCATACAACCGATTGTTCAGATAAGAAACTTTGCCCAATTTCTTCCCCGTTTTAACAGCTAGAAGCTTCAACTTTCACCAAATGCTTACGTGTATAGATTATATTGTTGTCTGAAAAAATCATTGAGATCGATGGTATATATAGTATATATCTCATACAACCGATTATTCAGTTAAGAAACTTTGCGCAATTTCTGCCCCTTTTTAACAGCTAGACGCTTCAAATTTCACCATATGCTTACATATATAGCATATATTGTTGTCAGAAAAAATCATAGAGATCGGTGGTATATATATTATATACTTCATATAAACTGTCATTTTTGCCCCTTTTTTACGGCTAGAAGCTTCAAAATTCATCAAATTTCATCAAATAGTTACGTTTACGTAATATATTTTTGAAATACGTGATTCTTAGTCATAGTTTTTACATGCAGACCACAAAAAACGTGAAGCTTTGCATCCTCACACATATTACCTACCTATTTTTATACCTTTCATGAAAATGAAATGGTATATTAATTTCGTCACGAAACCGAAAATTGTAAGTCCTTAAAGGAAAATAGATAGACCCACCATTAAGTATACCGAAATAATCAGGTTGAAGAGCTGAGTTGATTTAGCCATATCCGTCTGTCCGTCTGTCCGTCTGTCCGTCTGTCTGTTTGTATGCAAACTAGTCCCTCAATTTTTGAGATATCTTGATAAAATTTGGTGAGCGGGTGTATTTGGGTGTCCGATTAGACATTTGTCGGAACCGACCGGATCGGACCACTATAGCATATATCCTCCATACAACCGATTTTTCAGAAAAAGAGGATTTTTGTAATATCTTACCCAATTTAACAGATTGAAGCTTCAAACTTCACCATATACTTTCGTATATTGCGCATATTGTTGCCTGAAAAAATTGATGAGATCGGTCGTATATATAGTATATATCCCCCACAACCGATTGTTCAGATAAGGAACTTTTCGTAATTACTGCCCTATTTTAAGAGCTAGAGGCTTCAAATTTCAGCGAATGCTTACGTATATAGCATATATTGTTGTCTGAAAAAATCATAAAGATCGGTGATATATATAGTATATATATGGTGGTATATATAGTATATATATATATATTTTCGCAAATTTTAGCCCCATTTTAACAGCTAGAAGCTTCAAATTTCACCGAATATTTACTTATATAGCATATATTGTTGTCTGAAAAAATCATAGAGATCGTTGTATATATAGTATATATCTCATACAACCGATTGTTCAGATAAGAAACTTTTCGCAATTTCTACCCCATTTTAACAGCTATAAGCTTCAAATTTCACCGATTGCTTACGTATATAGCATATATTGTTGTCTGAAAGAATCATAGAGATCGGTTGTATATATAGTATATATCTCATACAACCGATTGTTCAGATAAGAAACTTTTCGCAATTTCTACCCCATTTTAACAGCTATAAGCTTCAAATTTCACTGATTGCTTACGTATATAGCATATATTGTTGTCTGAATAAATCATAGAGATCGGTTGTATATATAGTATATATCTCATACAACCGATTGTTCAGATAAGAAACTTTTCGCAATTTCTACCCCATTTTAACAGCTAGAAGCTTCAAATTTCACCAACTGCTTACGTGTATAGCATATATTGATGTCTGAAAAAATCATTGAGATCGGTGGTATACATAGTATATATCTCATACAACCGATTGTTCAGATAAGAAACTTTGCGCAATTTCTGCCCCGTTTTAACAGTTAGAAGCTTCAAATTTCACAAAATGCTTTCGTATATAGCATATATTGTTGTCTGAAAAAATCATAGAGATCGGTGGTATATATATTATATACTTCATATAAACTGTCATATTGACCCCTTTTTTACGGCTAGAAGCTTCAAGATTCATCAAGTTTCATCAAATAGTTACGTTTACGTCATATATTTTTGAAATACGTGATTCGTAGCCATAGTTTTTACATGCAGACCACAAAAAACGTGAAGCATTGCATCCTCACACAGATTACCTACCTATTTTTTATTTTATATTTATCTTAAAAATCGTTTAGATATGTTCAAATTTCACCAAATGCTTACGTGTATAGCATATATTGTTGTCTGAGAAAATCATAGATACCGGTGGTATATATAGTATATATCCCATACAACCGATTGTTCAGATAAGAAACTTTGCGCAATTTCTTCCCCATTTTAACAGTTATAAGCTTCAAATTTCACCGATTGCTTACGTATATAGTATGTATTGTTGTGTCAAAAAATCATAGAGATCGGTGATATATATAATATATATATGATGGTATATATAGTATATATATATAGTATATATATTTTTTTTTACGATTTCGGCCCCATTTTAACAGCTAGAAGCTTCTAATTTCACCAACTGCTTACGTGTATAGCATATATTGATGTCTGAAAAAATTATTGAGATCGGTGGTACACATAGTATATATCTCATACAACCGATTGTTCAGATAAGAAACTTTACGCAATTTCTGCCCCGTTTTAACAGTTAGAAGCTTCAAATTTCACAAAATGCTTACGTATATAGCATATATTGTTGTCTGAAAAAATCATAGAGATCGGTCGTATATATATTATATACTTCATATAAACTGTCATTTTGACCCCTTTTTTACGGCTAGAATCTTCAAAATTCATCAAATTTCATCAAATAGTTACGTTTTCGTCATATATTTTTGAAATACGTGATTCGTAGTCATAGTTTTTACACGCACACCACAAAAAACCTGAAACTTTGCATCCTCACACAAAGTACCTACCTGTTTTTTATTTTATATTTATCTTAAAAATCGTTAAGGTATGTAGATCTGTTCACTATTTATTTCTTATCTTATACATCCGATTATTCGGAGATTACGAACGGGATAAGATTATTGTTCAGCCCCATTCATGAAAGGTATGAAGTCTTCGGCACAGCCGAAGACAGTCCCGTTCTTACTTGTTTTTATTTATCTATTTATATTTTATATATAATTTCAATTTATTTAACTACCCTTTGAGGACTAAGTCATGAACACCTGTATTTTGCAGCTGAAGTTCGAACCGTCATTGTGGTGGTGGACAAGTTGTCTCAGACTTGATCTCTCTTGGTTCTCCGAGTTTGAGTCAGTTGCTGCGAAACAGGATAACTGGCGTGGTGGAAGGCCAAAATGGTATGATTCACTTGTTGCAATAATTTTCATTACACTTACTTCTTTTACAATTCTGTAAATAGGCACTAAAAAAAAAATAAATTGCTAGTTTACGTCAGACATTGGCCGAAAGTGTTATGTAGTTTTCGTAAGAAATTTTAAGAGTGTTAGTTTTCGTATGGCACTTCGATATAATTCTGGTATGTATTGTTTTCTATATCTAAAAATCATCAAGATCGGTCAAATATATCCTACACAGCTTTCTACTTGTTTCTAAATATGTAAAATCATTAAGTTTGTAGATACTTAAAAATGCTCCTGTTTTTTCCTTCAGGCACTTAATTTAACTGAAAGAGCGTAAAGCATTATTCTCATGCAAACTTTAAAATTTATTTGTAGGAATTATGCGGGCACTGCCCTCATTTATTTTAAAGCAATTAAATTTTTTGTTTGTTTATTTATTAATTTGGGAACATTTTAAACCATGTGACATCATACAAATATACAACATTGGTTAATTATTTGTATTTCTATAAATAGAATAAAGCAAATACCAGTGTTTTTGAAACAGCTAACAACAAAAGGCCTAACTTTGACACATGATCACACACAAAGTATGTACTGAGCAAAGAACAAAACAAGAAAGGAAGCCAATTGGGATGATTTTACAGCAACAAGACATGTCAGCCTCACCTTCAAGCGGCGAATACCGTTTCACTAATAGACGAGGCTCTGGCGACCCCAAGCTCCTCATGGAACTTGGGGTGGGGAGGGAGGGATGGCCTGAAGGTTTAATATGGCCATATAAATCGTTCTCCAGATGGTCGGGCCAGCACCTTAATGGTGTTTTGTTACCGTAGCGTACCGGATCTGTATCCGGAAAAGCACCATCACATCGATAACACTCCCCAAAGCCTTCGGGGAGTAACCTTTCCGCTACAACAACAACAACAACAGTTCAACCATCGTATGAGTGCGGACTCAAATCCCACTACCGGGGGGAAAGGATTTGAAGAGATTTACAAGGTATAATCGAAACAGATGTCGCCTTGTCCGTCCGAATGTCACGTTGTTTAAATTTTTCACAAATTATTTAAATCTAAAATTTACCTTTCCCATAAACATACATTTTTTTAAATTTTTGTTGTTATATCGGCCTACTGATTTGTAAAATCGTGGTTTGGAATCGATCTCAATAATTTATTATAACAATAATAACGAGAAAATAACTTGAGCTCGATTTGAACCCGCGATCTTACACATTTTTTCACAATAAAATTTTTTATGGGACAGACAAACTTTAAAGTTTACTTGACAAAACGGCTCCAAACGCAATTTTGGGGTCCAAATTTAATTTATTTTACAAAACTGATATCCAAGAATGAAATGTATGACCTTTTCGGATGGATCTAGTGATAGTCAAGGCTAAAAAAACTCAAGTTTGTCGCATGGCGGTAACTGGATGGTTTTCATTTGTCAATAGGCGGGCTTTCAAAAACATCGACGATATGTAATCTCAAAAAGTTTCAGATTTAAGCTCAAACTTTTAACCGTGTAAAGCTCCGGAATTTAAATCGGTACCATACTGTACGTGTTGTTTAAAACACGTCACTCTGCCAAATTCACATATCCAATCAATAATTGTCTTCGCATCGCATAAAATAACGCTTATATGGCTGCCGTGGTGGTGTGCTCCGCATACCATACGGAACGTCCGGATTCAAATCCCGGGAAAATCAATATCAAAAGTTAAGAAAAACTTTTTTTCAATTCGAAACAAAATTTACTAACCGGGGTAGCCCTTCTGCCTTCCAGCTGCCGTTCGGAGTCTGCATAAAACATGTAGGGCTCTTCCCCAATAGATCTTATTGATTTTTTTTTATCCTTTCACTGCGGTGGACCAAGTAAACGTGATCTTTCAATGGGATATGAGAACAACGGCATGTCTTGATACATTGCAGTAACCTGATTGAGGTTTTGCCAGGGTATCTCTTGCCGATAGCATTAGTTTTCTGCTATGTGTAGCGATTGTGCTTTAAATATGCGTTCTGCAAGAGGTGGTTTGTTCGTGCACTGTTCGATTATGCGTTTATTTTACGTATAACTAGAGGTCACCACCGTGGTGTGATGGGTAGCGTGCTCCGCCTATCACACCGTATGCCCTGGGTTCAACTCCCGGGCAAAGCAACATCAAAATTTTAGAAATAAGATTTTTCAATTAGAAGAAAATTTTTCTAAGCGGGGTCGCCCCTCGACAGTGTTTGGCAAGCACTCCGGGTGTATTTCTGCCATGAAAAGCTCTCAGTGAAAACTCATCTGCTTTGCAGATGCCGTTCGGAGTCGGCATAAAACATGTAGGTCCCGTCCGGCCAATTTGTAGGGAAAATCAAGAGGAGCACGACGCAAATTGGAAGAGAAGCTCGGCCTTAGATCTCTTCGGAGGTTATCGCGCCTTACATTTATTTTTTTATTTTTAGAGGTCATTATTTCGAGAAACAAACTGCATCAATATTTGCATCGGGGACAGTCCCAAGAACTTTATGTAGAACATTTTATAGCGCTCTTCAATTTCGGCGATCTGTGCTATCTAGGCTTGTGGCAGTGTGCGAGCAATTTTATTTATATAACGCCTGGAATGCAATTAGGAATTTATTTTGTGAAAGACTTCCCACAGGCAAAAAAATTGGTGGGTTTGGAACTTAGCCTTTTACATATTAATTATTGTTCCAGCATCAAAGTGGAAGAAAATATATTTTATTAGCAATATTTAATAGAAATTTATATATTTTGATTTTAGGCTAATGAGATGCAGTGCTAAAACGTTCACTTTCAGTTTAAGCGGGGGGAGGGGGGGGGCTAATATTTTTAGTCATGAATATTTATATTGTTTGAAACTAATTTGCATAACAATCTAATGTATTGCAAAAACGTAAACGCCACAAGTACCAGTACAAAGCAATTGTTTGATCTATTAACTGGAAAACTTTTCATTTCATTTCAATGTCAAAGCTATGCACTAAAGCTACATATGTACATGTGTATTTAAAAAATTTGCAAAGAGTATTTAAATGCATTTTAAAAGCAATTAGTTCGTCGGCCACTGTGAATTGTGAACTTAGCGAATGGTAAATATAAAGAAAAATTATTGACAAGTGAAAATATTTAAAAGCGTTCAAGATGAGTTAAGTAGTCTATTTATAAGAGCAAATTTGTTAAGCAAACGACGTGAATTGGCTTATTGTTCACAGATTAGGGTGAGCTAGCAAAAAAAGTCTCCAAAAGTTAGTCCCCGAAGTTACTGCATTTTATATCTGTAACTTTCAAGATGAATGTTATGGTTTATATTTATTATTTTATAATTTTTTTTTAAAGTAAATAGCTTTTACAATTTAAAATATTTCTTTGATGTCCGTTCAATTGAAAGCTCAAAGCTTGTCCGTTTTTTATACTTTGAATTAAGACAGATTGATGCAGTTATTATTTTTGGAAAGCTTTATTTATTTGGTTTAATAAAATATTGTAAATTATTTTTATTGTTGATATAATTTTTTCGTGTAAACTACACATCTAAGTTAAATATTTCACAATCTTAGTATCAAATGTATATTCGTATTTGAGTGATAAAATTTTACTATAGCTACTAGTCAAAGAGAATTTACTTAAAAATTTGAGTGAAAATGTCCCATCCGTCGATATTTAATGCAACCCGTGATTATTTAGCAGCTTCTGTTAGCGTTCGAATCTCTGAAATGTCGAATAAATAGTGACTTATTTACACTACTTTGGTAGTAGTAATTCAAAATTTTAATACTCGCATTCTTAAATAATAGAGTTTAAAATCAAACTGATTGATGATTCCTCAGCTTGGGCTGCTTTTGTACTCTCTGTTGCCTCGTTCGTCTATTTCTCGTCTATACTTTTCACGGACAGCCTTCTCGAATAGTTTCTTATCATTAATAACTTCTGCGCTCTAAGATGTTGCTTACATGTATGTGTAATAACGCCTGAGCTCTTATAAACTCTCACTGTTGCCTTCTATACATATGTGTGTATATGGCTGAGTAATATGCGCCGTTTATTGCGGTGTAAGTGTATATGTGTCTGTTTACTTCGCTGTTGTTGTGTATTTATTTACTAGGAGCATATTGACTTATCGAATATTCGACACAATAAGTAAGAATACATTCAAATCTTTTGGAAGTTTCCAAACAACGTCACACAAGATATTAACGCAGTTAATAGTTTAAATCAGGTGCCTCCACTTCTTAGCATAATTGCGCTCTCTTTACATATGCAAAAGGGCAATTACTTAAAAATTTGTATTATTAGGACTATGAAAACTAAATTAATGTTGATCGACCGCCGAATAACTTTTTCCAATTGGTGTGGTAAAAAAGATCGAGAGAAATGAGGCAGAAGATTAATAAAGAGATGAGGTTGATTAAGGAAGGAAATTGATAGCGGAGGAGACAACTAGAGGGAGTATGTTGATATACAGAGAATGCAGATAGATTTGATATGACCACGTTGAACCGTTTTGGTTTCGGTATTGTAGTCCCCTAAATAGGCGGGCCAACCGCACAAGTAATATTAGCCCCTTGTCATGCAAAGGCTGGAGAGATGAAGTGGATATATAGAAAGAGAAGTAAAATTGAGGAATTCAGAGAGGAATTCGATGGAAAGACTGAGAGAAAGGTAAGAGGGGAGTAAATAGTGAAATGGGGAAAGAAGAGATCAATGGATAGGAGATGGATATAGAGAGAGATAAGCTATATATCAGGATAGGTATAACAAGGGGCTTATAGAGCGTGGCTTTGCATGGCAAAAGAGGTCTTTAACATTTTTTTATCTACTTCTAAAGCATGGGCCTCTAAAAATTTAAAGTGATTAACCCCTCTCGCTTATGCTATGAGAACACAATAGTTCAATGGAATGCAGACCCCTATTTCTTTCTTCTACCACGATTTGGGGGCAGCATTCTTAGAATCGTTAAAAAAATTTCTAGCTTAAAGGAACGAGATAAGAATAATCATATAATAAATTCAGTAACTTATACCATAAACCTCTGAGGAAAAACAGACCAGACTTACCTTTAAATTTTTGGCGTTGATTGATGGAGCCTAGACTTTTTTTTCTTCAGAGAAGCCTTTCATGACAGAAATGCACTCAGAGTGTTTGCAACCCACTTCAAGGGGCAAACCCATTTAAAAAAATTGTTTTATAAAAATCTTGTTGTGAATCTTTGAAGGACTTGAACCTAGAGCATTTGGTATGGCAGATTAGCACACTTCGTTCAAACCACGTCAGCCGCATATTTATCTAAACTTTCAAATATTTACTTAAGCATCTAAGTTTTGGAAATACATTTCGATTTTCTTTTAGGTATGCAAACAGTGGTAAGCTCATATTGTTTACATTTCACACCTGTCATTATCATTTGTTTGTCTGTTAGATAGCAATGTCATACAACTTTTTCATAGCAACAACAATGTGTACGTATACTGATGACAACAATTATTAAGTATGATACATTATCTTTATATTGCATAAGCATATGTAAATATTGACATGTGTAATGTCTACTAGAACGCGACAACAAGAACAACAAACGATTTTATAATACAGAGGCACAGCAAACATTTGCAATTAGCAGTTTTTGTAGGGATCCGAGAAGAATAAAAATTAACATGCGATTACATACATAAATACATATTTGTATGGATATATGCCTAACTGCATTCGTAAAGTACTGATAGAGCCACCAACATTACTGAACATGCAACCGATGCAGATTAGGTTGAATGCTTGATTTACTAGTTGCCAGTCGTTCTAGGGCTAATGGAATGCCTCGCTTGCTTTGTTGCACTGTTGCTTGGTGTGAAATGAAAATTGTTTTTTGTGTTTGAAATAAAGATAATTAATTTTAATGCTATAATAAGGATCGATGCGCCACAAAGAGATGATTCTATATCTACATATGTACGTATGTATATATATATACTTGTAGTCAATGCGGCAGCAGCATAACCAGGTGTGGTAAAGGTGGGACGTTGGGTTGTTACTTTGAAGGAAATATGAGTGGTGGTTAAGTGATGCTTACCAGGTGTGCTGAGATATGCGTTTAACAGCAAGTGGTGAAGAAAGTAAATAAAATGAAAAATAAAAACCTTAAACAAATATTTGAAGTAAAGAAGCAAAAGTCTGATGCATTAGAAAAATAAATGGAAGTGCTAAATTAACATAAATATTCACTAGGGAAACTCTTTAATTTCTTCTCTATAAACATACGTCTTGGTAGTATTGTGAGTTTGATAGATAAGACATTGGCGTTGGCAAAGATTAAAGTTATTGATGAGGTAATGTTCAGCAAGTAGAGTAAGTATTCACTTAATCATGTCATATGTAGTATTATATATAATAAAACTCTCGTGTAATGATGTATGTGCCCGATGGACTCGAGAATAAATCAACCGATTTTGATGAAATTTATCGGACTTAAAATATTATAGGACTCTTTTCATCTCCATTATTAAGAAGAGTGAGCGGTGCACCGACTTTATTAAGATTAGATTAAAGATTTTTGAATACATGTGTCATAAAGTAGTGTGCAATTGTAGAATAGGGATCGGTGCTACGCTATTGTCATGAAAGTATTAAAATTCGTCATATCTGCAAAGCATTTTATGACAAATCCATATAACCGTACAATAATTGGTCGTGTGTTCGAACATAATATGGGTAGCCAAGAGAAGAGGAATAGAGGTGAGGCGATAAAGTAGTGTGAGAGGTTAAGACACAAAGAAAGGAACGACAAGAACAGGAACCAGGAGGAGAAGGGACTAGTGAAAGAATAGTAGGGGGCTAAAGCGAGAAAAATGGCAGGGGAAGACTGAGCGCAAGAAAGAGTGCCTCTCATCGAAATTCGAAATGGGTGGAAAGAAAGGAGAGAGACCGAATAAAAGTTTGTAATAAGTAACAATGTTAAGGCCAGTACTACAAAAGAAACAGAAAGAAAAGAGAGAAAAGTGTAATATATGAAAAATATAGGGAGAACGCGGGGCAGGTGGATAGTGACAGGGAGAGCGTTGGGGAGAGAGGGGCAGGGGAGACGAAGAGTGGGCAAAAAAAAAAATGTAGAGGCAAGGGTTTAATTAGAGAGAGAAGGGGTTAAAAGGAATGTGTGTGAGATGATGGGAATCGGGTTAGAAGTGTAAGAGAAGCAAACTGCAGATGACGTGGGAGAGGGAGGTAAAACTCAAAATAAGCGCAGAAAAAAACTTTAAAGGAAGGGAAGAGGCAGATGAAAAACAAAACAAACAAGTAAGGACGAGAGTGTCTTGGGCTGTCCCAAAAACTTCATACCTTTCATGAATGGGGCTGAACAATAATCTTATCCTATTCGTAATAACTCAATAATCGGCTGTATAAGATATGAAATATATAGTGAACAGATACATACCTAAGCGATTTTTAAGATAAATAAAAAACAAAAAATGGATACTTTGTGTGAGGATGCAAAGTTTCACCTTTTCTGTCGTCTGCATGCAAAAACTATGACCAGGAATCACTTATTTCAACAATATATGACGTAAGCGTAAGTATTTGATGAAATTTGACGCTTTTAGCCGTAAAAAGGGGGCAGAAATGACAGTTTATATTTTATTATGCTATATATACCACCGATCTATATTATTTTTTCAGACTATATATACAGTTTTTTCACACAATAATAGGGCTGATCACATTCACGGCGGCGGTGTAGCCGCAACATCTGTCATATTATTTTTACACATGTTCTTATGAGTGTCGTTATTTTCAGCGAGACAGGGCTGCACGACAGTCAATCACGAATGCCGTTGTAACCAGATTAAACCTACCCTGCAAAAATCGCGAGTACTCCATGCATGCATGTATGGAGTACTCGCTATGGACCAAGCGAGTGCTCCAAAATTAACCGCAATTCATACAAAAAAAAATGATCCAATTAACATTGCGATGTCCTAGGTCTGGACCATATACTCCAGCTCCGCATTACATCAGAGTAATCCATGGAGTGCCCACAGTCCAATAAACAGCGTGTAGAGATTACAATCTTTAAATACGAGCAATGTACGGCTTACAATATGTTCGTGTAGAAAGATGAGTTGGTCCATTGCTGCATTGCAGTGGAGTATAATGGTAAGTACTCCAGTGGACCACATGATTCAATGATTTTTGCAGGGTAATTCTATTTTCGGGAAGCGACAGCTCTGCAAAAATCGTTGGACCATGTGGTCCACTGGAGTACTTACCATTCTACTCCACTGTAATGCAGCGATGGACCAACTCATGTTTCTACACGAACATGTTGTAAGCCGATCATTGCTCGTTTTTAACGGTTGTAATCACAACACGATGTTTATTGGACTGTGGGTACTCCATGGATTACTCTGATGTAATGCGGAGTTGGAGTATATGGTCCGGTCCTAGGACATCGCAATGTTAATTGGATCATATTTTTTGTATGAATTGTGGTTACTTTTGGAGCACTCGCTTTGTCCATAGCGAGTACCTCATACATGCATGCATGGAGTACTCGCGATTTTTGCAGGGAGTGAGTGGCGTCCTTTTTATTTTGCCAATAAAAACTAAAATAGAAGTAAATAACAGATAATAAAAGCTAAAATCATTATTTTGGGCGTTTTTTTTAACATAATTAACATTTTTTCTAAATTTTTCGCTACTGTTTGATGTAACTTTCATTGGTGGCTGCCGCTTTCAAAGTAATCAAGAAGCCAATGCTTGGCTACGGTTGTCGTCAAGCTTTGCTTTATTGTGGTTGTGGTCTGTAGATGCCGTGTTGAATATGAACAGCCCTAATGAATGCCCTATGCGTAAGCATTCGGTGAAATTTGAAGCTTATGGCTGTTAAAATGGGGCAGTAATTAAGAAAAGCTTCTGATCTGAACAACCGGTTGTGGGGGATATATGCTATATATACGAACGATCTCATCTATTTCTTCAGACAACAATCACCCTTATCGCGAGTTTTATTTTCAATCGAAAATATTCACAGTTTTTTTCACCCTATCGCAGAGGGTGGCGAAAAAATGTTTCGTGTTCGAAAAAGATTTCACCTTATCGCCAACTCTTTGTTCAGGCGAAATGAACAGCGGGGAAACCCAAATTTGGTCACTTATATTTTACAGGCGAACGGGAGGAAAATAAAATGTAAGTAACTTTTTGTTTTGAAATTTGATACTCTTATAATTATATGCACTTTTATTATTAGAAATAAATCAATACATAATGCACACTCGGGAGCTGAGTGGAAAAAAATGAAATTCCTGTATTGCTAAGTATGTAAATTCTATTTTTTATGACAACGTACCAGTCGGCCAAGTTATCCATTGTGAACAAAGCGACGGTTCCAAGATGTTGAGCACCTCACTGAAACAAGATTGGCTAAGACCCACTTCATGGTCCTCTCCAACGCCTTTTCCCTATGCGAAAAAGCGAAGACATATACTCAACTTTACAATTGGTGGAACTCCAAATGTTTGCTTCAATGGTGGCAAGGAGTTGGTAAGAATATCTAGTAAATATTAGAATGCCGGCTTGTTTAGCCTGTAATTTTGGCGAAAGTTAATTTAAAAAAAAATTAACTTGATATTCAAAAGTGCTCACAATAGTAAATTTTAGCTTAATCGCTTAGCTTCAAATGGTTAGAACTGTCCTTTAATTGCCTCCGAATCGCTTTCACATTTATATTCTCCTCGCGCTCAATCAATACCAACCTAATACTATGTTCAAATAGAAAAATAAATTGAGGCAATTTCGATTTAAATTGAGTGGTGTTCATACAACTCAATTTAGCTTACGCAATAGTAATTTTAAAGCTGGTTGGCTCATCTCTACAGCAACAACATACTTTTGTTCAGACTGTCAAAATGTGCGTGTTGGTATTAGGCGAATGGAATGGAATGAAAACATAAAATTTTAAAATTTTTGTGTGTTGTAAGAAAATGTGTTCAATGTTTTGGTTTAATTTTGAGTTTGCCATCTCCTTTTGACAATCCCTACTCCAGTGAAATGAAAAAAATTAAATCAGCTGATGAGATGAGCCAACCATATAGTTGAGCCATGCGTAACTGAAGTTTAAATCTACTGAATAAACACACTTTACAAGGTTGCATTTGCAGTTTGAAACAATTTATTACGCAATTTTTTTTAAATTGACAATTTATTATTACAATTTAGTATTTGATAAATTGCGCAAGAAATTGCCCGAATGGTATAAATTGCCAATTTGGTGTGTGTTTGTACCTAGTATAAGTGCAATACTAAACATTATCTTATAAATTTTTTATTTCTATTTTTGTTACATTCAACTGTTCGAAATGAACTTTAGTTCGCCCGAAATTGCCGATAGGCGGAAAAAGTTCACCCGAACGAAAGAAGTGAAGGCGAACACTTTTCCGCGTCAACTTCGCGATAAGGGTGAATATGTGCAATATACGAAAGCATGTGGTTAAGTTTGAAGCTTCAATCAGATAAATTGGGGAAGATATGACAAAAATGCTCTTTTATGAAAAATCGGTTGTATGGGGGATATATGTTATAGTGGTCCGATCCTGTCGGTTCCAACAAATGTTTAATCGGACCCCTAATTATACTCGCTCACCAAACTTTATCAAGATATCTCAAAAATTGAGGGACTAGTTTGCATACAAACAGACAGACGGACATGGCTTAATCAACTCAGCTTATGGAGCTCTAACAGCAAATTTAGTGTAAGCAACAAAAAAAGAGTACAGGAAAAGATTATGAAATTGCTAATTTGTTTCGCAGCGAAACGAAACGAAATCATTTCGTTAAGATAATTGGTATAAAATGGTATCGTTTCGTTTGTTGAGCAACTTTGGATGGCACCATTTTTTTTTTAGAATTTTTGTGCTTTCGATAGGTTCAAGTATGAGTTAAGGAGAAGTGAGGGAAAATCCTTCTAATATGTTGCGGAAGTACCAGTTATGTTATTTTTTTTACAGTATATCTCAATTCTCCAAGAAAATCATACACTGTTTAAAATTTAAGTTTGATGCTAGAAGATTTCACAATTTTTGTGAAGACGAGCAAATTTCAGGTAGTCACAACTCGACAAAGCACTATTTGTTTCATTCGATAGATCTACATACTCTAGCACTGAAGAACGGGCTAATTTTCAAAATCACATGTGAAAGTCCATTGAGCTTAATTTGATATAGAACATTTTTAATATTCTCAAAAAGATCGTTATTTTACTAAATTCTAAATAGTGAGTTCCTTTAACAAATTCAGGGGGGGGGGCGCTTTTCAATCGCAGGGGGACAGAGAAGACTGTCGACAAATTCACAAAAATTTTGCAACACTTCGAAAAACTGGAAAACAATTTACATTTTTTGACATTTTATTAAATTTTGCGTAGCCCTGTTACAAAAATCTACATAAGTACCGACAAAAGGTCAAATAAATATTTGGAGTTGAGTCATAACTAGTAGTTTGATGACTATTACTATGACTAATACTATTTTCAAATCTCAGGCGTTGTTTCTCAACAATAGCTCAACTTGAGAATCATAGCGTTTTCAACAAAAAGGACATTTTTTACATGACTTATTTTTTTTTCAAGTTTAGAAATAGATAATGTTGTTCTCTTATTTGACTCAAATGTAAGATTCCAATAATGCAGTGTTTTCATAACAAAAAAAACTAAAATAGTTATAAGTTATTTTTAACTCTAAACACTTCCTTAACGCTACCGGCCACTTCTTTATTTCTGCACATTAAACAGCTATTGGATTTGGTGTTGCCACCTTGTAGAACATTTTGATTTTCAACTTAACCTCAGCTCGATATACAATGTGGGATAGTCTAAAGAAACTTGCTGTATATAGATTTCAGAACCATCAATTTCTCTAAGGTTGGAGAATAGCTTGAGAAAGATATTGGAGATCAACTCGAGAACTATAAGTTTAACAAAATTTCTCAAAGGTAGAATAACATCATTATCAACTTGAGAATTATATATTTCCGGAAGGCTGGAGAAGTTTTTGTTGATGCTTGTTGACACAAGTATTCACCTCATTTGATAATAAAAGGACAAGAGCTGATTTTGAGAAAAAAAAATTTGTTTGTACTTTTATGAATTTTCAGGGTTGGACCACTTAGTGGCTAAACATCCATGAACACTATCCAAACCAACAAGTATAACTACTTACACGATTTTTTTAAGCATATTCACATGAATATTTGTGTTAAAAGCAGCAACAGTTGCAATTTCGCTCCATTGCATTCCGTAAATTTCAGCCTTAATGACGTTTACATTTGACGTTTGCTTATTTTGATTAACGAGCAATGAGTGTTGTTGCCACAAACACTTGAATGATCTAAATAATATTTGCGAAATTAGTAAAGGCTACATGTTACTGCGTCACTATTCCAAATAAGCTATTACACTTAGAGAAAAATTTTATTATCGGAGTTATGAGTGTTTTTAATGCGCCATAGTAGGGTAATAAGAAAATTTTTCTACCATCCTCACCTGCTTCTTCTTCTTCTTCTATAAAGGGGTTGCCAGCACAATTTGTAGCCTCTCGAAGCCAATTGCCCTCCCCTAGTATCTAATGGTGCTATTTTCCAGAACGTACTGGATTAATCACCGGCATAGGACGCAACATCGTTGAAACTCCTTAAATCCTTCGAAACTCCCCTTACCGCTACAAGAAGAAGAATAAATGTCTAAACATGGGCACCTAATTTATGGCAAGCTTCTCCACTAAACCTTATCAGCCGTAGTAGATGCTGCTCCGCGTCGAAACAAAAACTGTAGGTCACGTCGACTTGTCGGAAAAATTAAAAGAAGCGTGACACAAATTAATTGATTATGTGACGTCGTAGCTGATTGAAAATATCATAAAGCTATAACTTATGGACCTGGTGGGCACGTAGCCTTTTTTCATTGATATAATGTGCACAAGTGCATATTTTTCGAAATGACTTTATCACAATCCGTTTTTTAGAGTGCATTCAAATAGTAACCTTGGGAGTGGTTTTGATAAAGGTATTAGTAAATTTAATTAAAATGTCAAATGCAAACGTACGGGCTTCAGTCTTGTATAGTTTTCTAATACTTTACTTCGAATTCAGTCATGCAACTTAATGTCAACTTAAGTGAATGAAACAAGAAGATTGGTTTGTGTCTTAAGTCATGTGCAACAACACACACGCTTTACTTTGACATAACAAATACCTTTATAGCCCTCTAGCTCAAACTTGTGTTAAGTTGGCAGCGAAATTTGACTTAAATTAAACTTAGCTTAAGTTGCGCGCATTAATAATGTTGGCTTAACCCTTCCATGACGGTCATGCAAATACCTAACCGCAAAGTTGTAATGAAAACATATCACCAATAGAGTGGATTTGATTGAAGCAGTTGTATATTGTTTCTTGTTATTTCTTCTTTATACTTACTGTTCATTCACAACCGCGTTTGGGTCCATCGTTCGCCATGATAACAGGTTATGAATGTCATCTTCAAGAGATTGAAAATTATCACTTGACGACATTTTGATTGCTATTTGACGCACTCGATTGGTTGAACTGTCTATGCATTTATATTAGGGGGACTCATGTAACCGTATAAATGCCTTATAAAGTGTGTAAACGTATAAATTTATCTAGTTTACGCACGAGCTGTCAAATTTTGTATGAAAAATCATTTACACAATTTGTATAAATTTACGCGCACATTTCATTGTGTAAACGCGGTAAACTCAAAGGAATGCAACCTTGCAGACATTACAGCAGGCATTTTCATCAAAAATCTCCAACATCAGCAAGTAAAGGCGTTTTAGTTTTGATTTTTCACTTAGTCTTGGCATTTTTTAATTTGTATAACAATCAAAAAATGTTGTTCGGCAATAATACAGCTGATAAACAATCAAGTTTATCAAGAGTATTACTAGGTGCGTTCATATAACAGCGTGTGTAAATGGATATAATTTTACACCTTATAAGTTTATATGCTATCATGAGTCCCCCTATTTATTCGTCTACTTGTCTGTGGCATTGAATGAAAGAATGAAGATAAACGATACTAGGTGATGAGAATGAGTGAAGAAGCATAGTTTACATTGAGTTGGGTCGTTATGGCAGCAATTGGTAACGACGGGGCGCCAATGTCAATGTCAGCGACATTGACAAATTGACATAGTCATTTCGCTGCTGCTTGTAAAGCCGTGGAGTGCAGTTAGAAAAATTTAAGCTACGTACTCCATGTATTCATAAGCTCATGTGAAGTTAGTGTTCCGTGGCAAAAGTACATACATATGTACATCTAGTTGTGGCATGCGACAGTGATATTGCTGTCACTGGTTTTCCTAGTCAGTGTTGGCCGCACTTTTCAATTAACAACTGTGGTATCACTATCTCTTCAACTAGCCTTCCTTCGCTGGACTGTTAGAGTCTGATATTGATTTCACACATTTTTACAAATTGGGTGGCATGTTACTAAAGATGTTACGAAAGTGAGCTTACTGGAAACCGATTCGTAGTCGAACTTTACAAGGGAACAAACGAAGCCTGAACGCTGCTGTCAGAGAAATCGGTGAGAGGGCGCTCGGTACGGATTCAAGGGGTTGTGTAGCGCAATCCTTTCAAGGATTTGCCAGCGCCATTCATACCTTCTCCAACCCAATTGTCAACCTCACCTACCCGTGATGAATACTGTTTATTTACAAGGCGAGGCTCTGGCGACCGCCAGTTCCTCCAGTTGGATGAATGACATAGAAGATTTAACGTGATCATATCAATTTGTTTCCGCGATCAATATCTGGCAAAGGACTATCATCGTTGATAAAATTTCACAAAACCTTCGCAATGTCTCCTTATCGCTACGGGAAGAAGCAAGGCGCAAGGTATGCATTTTCTCAAATAGTCAACCAGCACTCATAGCACTTAGCTCCCCCATCACTCCATCTAAGGCTGTCAGCCGCTGCAAGGGGTCGCTCAAGCCTCGGCTAACTTCGCAAACATAACGCTTATAAGGGCTCATGGTCACATGAACATTAAGGATAACGAGAACGCAGACTAATTTGCAAAGTCAGGGGAATTGTCGGATGCTGTGGAGGCGGTAGAGATGCATCAACCACTCACACTCATCAAAAGTAACATACATAGGAGATTCTTAGAGATAGAGGCCTCCGGCTGGTGCTCCTCGGACACCTGCAATATAACCGAGCACGATAGGCCCACTTAAGATCGTAGGCGATCAGAGGACCTGCTAAATAACTTAAGAAAATAAATCTTTAGGATTACTGCCACTGCCTTTTCTGGCTGCTTGGCCTGCACGCTGAGAGAGTGGTGATCCCTTTGAACAGAATTTGCAGGATCTGCGGCTAGGAGGGTAGAAAAGAAACAGTCAAGCACTAACTGTGCAATACTTTAGGAAGTTGCTAAATGTAATGATACCAGCAGGTTCATTGACGGAACCAAATGAATTGAACGGATCACAGAATAGCCCTCCGGGCCTCGAGTCTCTAGTATTCGGGCAGCACAGCAGCCAAGTAAGCGACAACTTTCAAAGATCATTTCATGAACCGATCGCCTATCAATTTTGTTATATTTCCGATCTTGGGTAGGTAAATTTGCTACAACAACTACATACAAATGTATTTACTAAACCTACGCAGTTAATTATACCTTTCATGAAAATGAAATGGTATATTAATTTCGTCACGAAACCGAAAATTGTAAGTCCTTAAAGGAAAATAGATAGACCCACCATTAAGTATACCGAAATAATCAGGTTGAAGAGCTGAGTTGATTTAGCCATGTCCGTCTGTCCGTCTGTCCGTCTGTCTGTTTGTATGCAAACTAGTCCCTCAATTTTTGAGATATCTTGATAACATTTGGTGAGCGGGTGTATTTGGGTGTCCGATTAGACATTTGTCGGAACCGGCCGGATCGGACCACTAGAGCATATATCCTCCATACAACCGATTTTTCAGAAAAAGAGAATTTTTGTAATATCTTACTCAATTTAACAGACTGAAGCTTCAAACTTCACCATATAATTTCGTATATTGCACATATTGTTGCCTGAAAAAATTGAGATCGGTCGTATATATAATATATATCCCCAACAACCGATTGTTCAGATAAGAAACTTTTCGTAATTGCTGCCCTATTTTAAGAGCTATAGGCTTCAAATTTCAACGAATGCTTACGTATATAGCATATATTGTTTTCTGAAACAATCATACAGATCGGTGGTATATATAGTATATATATGGTGGTATATATAGTATATATATATATTTTCGCAATTTTAGCCCCATTTTAACAGCTAGAAGCTTCAAATTTCACCGATTGCTTACGTATATAGTATATATTGTTGTGTCAAAAAATCATAGAGATCGGTGATATATATAATATATATATGATAGTATATATAGTATGTATATATAGTATATATATATATTTTTTTTTTGCGATTTCGGCCCCATTTTAACAGCTAGAAGCTTCAATTTTCACCAAATGTTTACGTGTATAGCATATATTGATGTCTGAAAAAATCATTGAGATCGGTGGTATACATAGTATATATCTCATACAACCGATTGTTCAGATAAGAAACTTTGCGCAATTTCTTCCCCATTTTAACAGCTAGAAGCTTCAAATTTCACCAAATGTTTACGTGTATAGCATATATTGATGTCTGAAAAAATCATTGAGATCGGTGGTATACATACTATTTATATCATACAATCGATTGTTCAAATAGGAAACTTTGCGCAATTTCTTCCCCATTTTAACAGCTAGAAGCTTCAAATTTCACCGATTGCTTACGTATATAGTATATATTGTTGTGTCAAAAAATCATAGAGATCGGTGATATATATAATATATATATGATGGTATATATAGTATGTATATATAGTATATATATATATTTTTTTTTTGCGATTTCGGCCCCATTTTAACAGCTAGAAGCTTCAATTTTCACCAAATGTTTACGTGTATAGCATATATTAACCACCCAAAACTCACAAAAGCTCAGAAATAATACCACCTCCGGTATAAAACACAAGGCAAAGCCGGCGAAATAGTCAAACAGTTCCCACTCAGTGATGCCAATTTTGAACTGGTGTGGGAAGCCCTAAGGTCGCGCTATGAAAATCGCAGGATTCTGGTTGACAACCAAATAAAAACACTTATGAATTTAAAACCAATCCCCGTTGAAAATAGCGAGGATATACAGAAATTGCAATCATCCGTAAATAATTGCCTCCAAATCCTCGCCACCCAGCAAGTTTCAACAGAAAGTTGGGATCCAATCCTCATTTATCTGGTTACCTCTAAACTCCCGGAGAACACGGTAACCCTATGGGAACAGTCTCTAACCTCCCGGAAAGATCTCCCCAACTGGTCCCAAATGAACCAATTTCTGACTACTCGCTATGAGGTGGTAGAAAGAGTAGACCAATGGCGCCCCTCTAAACCCACATCGGCCCGCGCTAGCACAAGCTACTCTAAACAAAACAATTATGTATTCAGAGGCAACAATCTAGAAAAATCCAATCCGAGGATTCAATCCCATGCTACAGAACACCACACAATGTACAAATGCGCATATTGCAAAACCTCCGAGCACCCCCTGTACAGCTGTGCAAAATTCGCGAGAATGCTAGTCCATGATCGGAACAAGTTCGTGAGAGACAATCACATGTGCTTTAACTGCCTATCCCAATCCCACGTTCTAAGAGATTGCAAAAGCACATTCAAGTGTGTTCACTGCCGGCAACGGCACAACTCAGCTCTCCATGATGATGCGACCTCTAGCACATCATCAACACCCAGAATGCATAAAGCCACAGCCCAAGTAGCAAGTACCACCCCCACTGATGTCAGTCACCCAACTCCCCACTCTCCGGAAGACAACCACGATCAACCCACCTGTTCAAAAAATGTCCACGTACAATCTTTCTACTCTGACAATGAAAGTAAAGTACTACTCCCGACGGCAATCGTCTCTGTAGAACACCGAGGTGAACTCTTCAAACTTAGAGCCCTAATTGACCAAGGGTCAGAACGGAGCTTTATCTCCTCCAAAGCTCAAATAAAACTGCGTCTACCATGCCGAGCATCTAATTTCGAAATATCAGGCATGGGTGGAAGAGTGGTTCAAACATCGAACAAACTATGCGCTCTAACTCTAGTATCGAACGATTTAATCACAAGGATCCAAGCACAAGCTATTTTCCTACCCCAGTTAACCAAGGTGTTACCCAAATTCAATCCCACCCTAGCACAGCGTGAAAAATGGGCGCATCTAACCCTCGCAGATGCAAACTGCCACTCCCCATCCCAGATTGACTTAGTCATTGGCAGTGACCTTATCCCGCAGATAATGCTAGAAGGTGTTGAGAAAATCTCCCCGAACCTACTAGCGCAAAACACCATATTTGGGTGGATCCTTAGTGGTCAAGTCCCTAGCAAAGTAGTTTCGTTCTCAACCCAGGTGGAGGAAGTATTGGACTCCCTCGATTCGCAGCTCAGAAAGTTCTGGGAACTGGAAGAAGTATCCACCCCCAAGTGTCTTAATGTCGAAGACACTATATGCGAAGAATTGTACCAGTTCACCACCACTCGCAGAGATGACGGTCGCTATGTAGTGCGACTCCCCTTTAGACGCAGTTTCCCAGAACAGATAGCCTATAGGTAGATCCCGAACCTCAGCTCTCCAGCAATTTCTTAGCATGGAGAGAAGTCTTATCAAAAAAGGCGAGCTTAAATCCCAATATGACCAAGTCTTATTGGAATATCTCACCCTAGGTCATATGGAAGAAACCACTTCCTACGAAAAATGCTCAGACAACAAATACTTGTCGTTCTACCTACCCCATCACGCGGTTATAAAGCCTGAAAAAAGAACTACCAAGGTACGTGTGGTCTTTAATGGATCAAAGAAATCAACTTCCGGTAATTCTCTGAATGATGTTCTCTATACCGGTCCCACCCTACAACCCGATTTGATGCTATTAATACTCAAATGGCGCACGTACCAATTTGTTTTCAACGGCGATGTAGAAAAAATGTACCGGCAAATTCTCTTACATGAGGAGGACCAAGATTACCAAAAAATTATTTTTCGCTCAGCCCCCAATGGTCCAATTAAAGATTTTAAGCTTAAAACCGTCACATTCGGTCTTAATTGCGCTCCCTATCTGGCAATACGTACCTTGCACGAGCTCTCTAAAGACGTCAATAAGACCATCCCTAAAGCATCTCAGATATTAAAAGACGAGACATATGTAGACGACATACTTTCTGGCGGGCACTCCATCCTCTCAGCTGCAGAGTCCCTCTCGCAAGTCAGGCAAGCCCTTACGTCCGCAGGCTTCCCCATTAGAAAAATCACGGCAAACCATCCTGAAATAATTGAAACTATTCCCACAGCAGACTTGCTGGATTCCCAGTTTCTCGAATTCGAAAAAGCAAGTACGACGAAAACGCTCGGGATTCAATGGAATGCCATAAAGGACTCATTTTCGTACACCGTTGAATCCATCCCAGTAAGCACCGCGAGCACAAAGCGAAAAATTCTCTCTTCCGTCGCAAAACTTTTCGAACCCGCAGGATGGCTAACGCCGATAATGATCCAAGCCAAAATTCTCTTGCAAGAGCTGTGGCTTGATGGAACTGACTGGGACGAACAGGTGAAACTCCTCCGCCTCGCAAAGTGGACGCAGTTCGCACATAACCTCCACGCCATAACAGGGATTCAATTCATTGGGTCAATTACTCCCCTGACCAACCCACGGAGCTGCATGGCTTTTGCGTCGCGTCGGAGAAAGCTTATTGCGCCAGCATTTATGTCCGAACGACGGTAGGACAGAACACAACCTCTCATCTCCTGGTCTCTAAAAGCAAAGTGGCACCCCTAAAATCCACTAGCTTGCCACGGTTGGAATTGTGTGGAGCTCTGCTCCTAGCGAAGCTAGTCTCCGTCGTTCAATCCCAACTCAATCTCAGTCCGCATACCTTGACGCTGTGGTCGGACTCCGAAATAGTGCTCGCATGGCTAGAAAAGCCCCCCTATACATGGAGAACTTTCGTAGCAAATCGAAACGCGCAAATAATCGATCTGGTTGGAAACGCCACTTGGCGACATGTACGCAGTTCCGAAAACCCCGCCGACATGGGCACAAGAGGATGCAAACCTCTTGATTTGGCAGCTTCCTCCCTGTGGTGGAAAGGCCCAGAATGGCTCATCAGTCCCCCGGAATCATGGCCCAAAGACTTGCGCCGCCCCTCCGTAAGTCCACCCGAAGTCCGCCGAATCGAAGCATTACATGCCAGCGAAGAAGAACCCGACATTCTGGATTGATTTTCCTCGTTTCCGCGTGCCCTGAGAGTTTTAACTCACGTGCTGCACTTCATACGCACCTTTAAAACCCTCGCGGGCCACATACCAACTTCCCCGTTAACCCTTACACACGACGACTTCCGAAACACGAAACTCAAGCTAATCGCCTTAACTCAGTCGCGATATTTTCCCAAAGAAAATACATCGTTGTTAGCCTCAAAGCCTATAGACAAACGGAGCCCCCTTCTCACCCTTAATCCATATTTGGGTGAAGATGGATTGCTCCGAGTCCGCGGTCGCCTAGTTGACTCAACACTAACCTACAACGAAAGCCACCCCATTATTATCCCGGAAAAATCCCGATATGCTGCACTTTTCCTACGCTTCCTGCATGAACTTCTCTTGCACGCCGAAGTCCGTCTCATGCAGCAAACGATTAGACAATAACTTTACATTCCTCGGCTCAAGCCACTCATCAAAAAATGCATTTTTCAATGTAAAACATGCACCGTCCACAAGCAGCAAATGCGCTCTCAAATAATGGCAGCCTTGCCACCCGCGCGATGCACTTTCGCTCCACCCTTCACCACAACGGGTGTTGATTTTGCTGGCCCTTTTTTGATAAAAGCATCCATGCTAAGATCGCCTACCCTCGTGAAAGGTTACGTGGCCGTTTTTGTTTGCTTCACGACAAAAGCGGTACATCTCGAGCTGTGCTCAAATCTCATCTCTGAGACCCTTCTGGCTGCGTTTGCCCGTTTTGTTGGACGTCGAGGCTATCCCGCAACTATGATGAGCGATAATGGCACAACCTTTGTAGGTGCCAAAAGAGCTACGGAAAAGGAATTTGTGACCTTCTCCAACGAAGTATCCCAAGAAATCGTCAAAAAATACGCCGCTCAAGGCATAAAATGGAAGTTTATACCCCCCAGCGCTCCTCATATGGGCGGCTTATGGGAAGCTGCGGTCAAAAGTTTTAAAACCCACCTCAAGAAGTCAGTCGGATCTCACAAATTCACTTTCGAGGAATTTACCACCCTGCTAACACGAATAGAGGCCGTGTTAAACTCACGCCCCATCTCCCCGCTATCTCAGGATCCCTCTGACTTCACCGCGCTCACCCCGGGACATTTCCTTCGGGGAACCCCTTTACTAGCGATTCCTGAACCCGACCATGAGAACCTATCTCTGCTCAACCGATGGGAAAAGGTCAAGGTGATCCATCACCAGTTTAGTCGACGATGGAAGGAGGATTACCTCAAGGACCTCCACAAACGGTATCGTTGGAAAGACACCCGCATTGAGCCAATAGTCGGTGAGTGTGTCCTCATCAAGGACGATACACTTCCTCCCACCGAATGGCGCCTCGGACGCATGGAACGAGCACGCCCCGGCCCGGATGGCCACATTCGTGTCGTCGAGGTGCGCACCCAATCCGGCATTCTCACACGGCCGATAGTAAAACTCTGTTTTCTGCCTCCGGCGGATCGTCCGCCCAGTCCCCAAGCGACCGTGTAGATTTTCGTTACCACCCCACTCACAAGACCGCTGAGTCCTAAAGATTTATCCCGATAAATCACCGTATCCGCCTAATCCCACAAACAATAATTAAAATCCCGCTTCATCTCATCGTTACAATCCTCAATACTCCTCACTAAAGTCATATGAATACGACTCGTTTCAGGCGAACATGGATGTAACACCAACTCCAAGACCAAGAACGTCGATACGCTCTCAGGTGGTGGTGGCTAGCAATCACGCCGAGCGCCAAAACAACAACTCCAACAACAATTACATGCAATGCCGGGTATGCGCTCGCCATCATGCGCTACGTACTTGCCCGCTCTTTCGGGGCATGCAGCCATCGCAGCGGTACCTCCTGGCACGAGCCCATGGGTATTGTACCAATTGTCTGGCGCTATCACACGCGACGAGTGAGTGTACGTCGCCTATTATGTGCCGCATTTGTGCCCTTCCACACCACACCATGCTACACCGGGCCCCACCACCACCAACACCATCGAGCCACGCCGCACCAACGCCTCATGTGCCTCCGACACCGGCACCACGCTCTAACTCTCGTCGCCGCCGCCAGCGCCCACAACAACAAGCCGTCAACAGTCGTTATAATCCGACCACCGTCACTATCCCAAAAGCACGGACCGTTCGGTGCTCAGCAGCAGGCCTTCAGACGGCTTCACACCGAGGCAAAGTGGCAAACATTCTCATGAACGAGGCCATCAGAGCTCTGGAGCAGCTCAAAGTGACCTTAGCCGGCTAACGCGCCTAGGCGGGGCAGGATGTTCAAGCGAGCGATTAGCGCACGCACCATGAATTGATTTTACATATTACATTTACATATTACATATAGTATATATAGTATATATATATTTTTTTTTTGCGATTTCGGCCCCATTTTAACAGCTAGAAGCTTCAAATTTCACCAAATGTTTACGTGTATAGCATATATTGATGCCTGAAAAAATTATTGAGATCGGTGGTATACATAGTATATATCTCATACAACCGATTGTTCAAATAAGAAACTTAGCGCAATTTCTTCCCCATTTTAACAGCTAGAAGCTTCAAATTTCACCAAATGTTTACGTGTATAGCATATATTGATGTCTGAAAAAATCATTGAGATTGGTGGTATACATAGTATATATCTCATACAACCGATTGTTCAAATAAGAAACTTTGCGCAATTTCTTCCCCATTTTAACAGCTAGAAGCTTCAAATTTCACCAAATGTTTACGTGTATAGCATATATTGATGTCTGAAAAAATCATTGAGATCGGTGGTATACATAGTATATATCTCATACAACCGATTGTTCAAATAAGAAACTTTGCGCAATTTCTTCCCCATTTTAACAGCTAGAAGCTTCAAATTTCACCAAATGTTTACGTGTATAGCATATATTGATGTCTGAAAAAATCATTGAGATCGGTGGTATACATAGTATATATCTCATACAACCGATTGTTCAAATAAGAAACTTTGCGCAATTTCTTCCCCATTTTAACAGCTAGAAGCTTCAAATTTCACCAAATGTTTACGTGTATAGCATATATTGATGTCTGAAAAAATTATTGAGACCGGTGGTATACATAGTATATATCTCATACAACCGATTGTTCAAATAAGAAACTTTGCGCAATTTCTTCCCCATTTTAACAGCTAGAAGCTTCAAATTTCACCAAATGTTTACGTGTATAGCATATATTGATTTCTGAAAAAATCATTGAGATCGGTGGTATACATAGTATATATCTCATACAACCGATTGTTCAGATAAGAAACTTTGCGCAATTTCTTCCCCATTTTAACAGCTAGAAGCTTCAAATTTCACCAAATGTTTACGTGTATAGCATATATTGATTTCTGAAAAAATCATTGAGATCGGTGGTATACATAGTATATATCTCATACAACCGATTGTTCAAATAAGAAACTTTGCGCAATTTCTTCCCCATTTTAACAGCTAGAAGCTTCAAATTTCACCAAATGTTTACGTGTATAGCATATATTGATGTCTGAAAAAATTATTGAGATCGGTGGTATACATAGTATATATCTCATACAACCGATTGTTCAAATAAGAAACTTTGCGCAATTTCTTCCCCATTTTAACAGCTAGAAGCTTCAAATTTCACCGATTGCTTACGTATATAGTATATATTGTTGTGTCAGAAAATCATAGAGATCGGTGATATATATAATATATATATGATGGTATATATAGTATATATATATAGTATATATATATATTTTTTTTTTGCGATTTCGGCCCCATTTTAACAGCTAGAAGCTTCAATTTTCACCAAATGTTTACGTGTATAGCATATATTGATTTCTGAAAAAATCATTGAGATCGGTGGTATACATAGTATATATCTCATACAACCGATTGTTCAGATAAGAAACTTTGCGCGATTTCTTCCCCATTTTAACAGCTAGAAGCTTCAAATTTCACCAAATGTTTACGTGTATAGCATATATTGATTGATGTCTGAAAAAATCATTGAGATCGGTGGTATACATAGTATATATCTCATACAACCGATTGTTCAGATAAGAAACTTTGCGCAATTTCTTCCCCATTTTAACAGCTAGAAGCTTCAAATTTCACCAAATGTTTACGTGTATAGCATATATTGATTTCTGAAGAAATCATTGAGATCGGTGGTATACATAGTATATATCTCATACAACCGATTGTTCAGATAAGAAACTTTGCGCAATTTCTTCCCCATTTTAACAGCTAGAAGCTTCAAATTTCACCAAATGTTTACGTGTATAGCATATATTGATTTCTGAAAAAATCATTGAGATCGGTGGTATACATAGTATATATCTCATACAACCGATTGTTCAAATAAGAAACTTTGCGCAATTTCCTCCCCATTTTAACAGCTAGAAGCTTCAAATTTCACCAAATGTTTACGTGTATAGCATATATTGATGTCTGAAAAAATTATTGAGATCGGTGGTATACATAGTATATATCTCATACAACCGATTGTTCAAATAAGAAACTTTGCGCAATTTCTTCCCCATTTTAACAGCTAGAAGCTTCAAATTTCACCGATTGCTTACGTATATAGTATATATTGTTGTGTCAGAAAATCATAGAGATCGGTGATATATATAATATATATATGATGGTATATATAGTATATATATATAGTATATATATATATTTTTTTTTTTGCGATTTCGGCCCCATTTTAACAGCTAGAAGCTTCAATTTTCACCAAATGTTTACGCGTATAGCATATATTGATGTCTGAAAAAATCATTGAGATCGGTGGTATACATAGTATATATCTCATACAACCGATTGTTCAGATAAGAAACTTTGCGCGATTTCTTCCCCATTTTAACAGCTAGAAGCTTCAAATTTCACCAAATGTTTACGTGTATAGCATATATTGATTTCTGAAAAAATCATTGAGATCGGTGGTATACATAGTATATATCTCATACAACCGATTGTTCAAATAAGAAACTTTGCGCAATTTCTTCCCCATTTTAACAGCTAGAAGCTTCAAATTTCACCAAATGTTTACGTGTATAGCATATATTGATGTCTGAAAAAATTATTGAGATCGGTGGTATACATAGTATATATCTCATACAACCGATTGTTCAAATAAGAAACTTTGCGCAATTTCTTCCCCATTTTAACAGCTAGAAGCTTCAAATTTCACCGATTGCTTACGTATATAGTATATATTGTTGTGTCAGAAAATCATAGAGATCGGTGATATATATAATATATATATGATGGTATATATAGTATGTATATATAGTATATATATATTTTTTTTTTTGCGATTTCGGCCCCATTTTAACAGCTAGAAGCTTCAATTTTCACCAAATGTTTACGTGTATAGCATATATTGATGTCTGAAAAAATCATTGAGATCGGTGGTATACATAGTATATATCTCATACAACCGATTGTTCAGATAAGAAACTTTGCGCAATTTCTTCCTTATTTTAACAGCTAGAAGCTTCAAATTTCACCAAATGTTTACGTGTATAGCATTTATTGATGTCTGAAAAAATCATTGAGATCGGTGGTATACATAATATATATCTCATACAACCGATTGTTCAAATAAGAAACTTTGCGCAATTTCTTCCCAATTTTAACAGCGAGAAGCTTCAAATTTCACCAAATGCTTACGTATATAGCGTATATTGTTGTCTGAAAAAATCATAGAGATCGGTGATATATATAATATATATATGATGGTATATATAGTATATATATATATATTTTTTTTGCGATTTCGGCCCCATTTTAACAGCTAGAAGCTTCAATTTTCACCAAATGTTTACGTGTATAGCATATATTGATGTCTGAAAAAATCATTGAGATCTGTGGTACACATAGTATATATCTCATACAACCGATTGTTCAAATAAGAAACTTTGCGCAATTTCTTCCTCATTTTAACAGCGAGAAGCTTCAAATTTCACCAAATGCTTACGTATATAGCGTATATTGTTGTCTGAAAAAATCATAGAGATCGGTGATATATATAATATATATATGATGGTATATATATATATTTTTTTTTTGCGATTTCGTCCCCATTTTAACAACTAGAAGCTTCAAAATTCATAAAATTTCATCAAATAGTTACGTTTACGTCATATATTGTTGAAATACGTGATTCGTAGTCATAGTTTTTACACGCAGACCACAAAAAACCTGAAACTTTGCATCCTCACACAAAGTACCTACCTATTTTTTATTTTATATTTATCTTAGAAATCGGTTAGGTATGTAGATCTGTTCTCTATATATTTCTTATCTTATACATCCTATTATTCGGAGATTACGAATGGGTTAAGATTATTGTTCAGCCCCATTCGTGAAAGGTATGAAGTCTTCGGCACAGCCGAAGACAGTCCCGTCCTTACTTGTTTTTAAATTAAAATTTAATCAGTTGCTCATCACTTTTGTGCCACGTTTTCAATCTAAAGAGAAATCACAAAATCTTAACTGCAACAACTTCTCCTTTCCACGTTTAAGTGACGCGTCAGTGTGACTTTATGATGCATGTACTGGAATGAGCTATTGGGGACAAGATTGTAAAATAACATCCGAATTTAGTTAGCTTTTGACTGTCTAATATTTAATTGAATACCACCCGGGCGCCAAAGCAATGAATTACAGATTGCAGTGAAAATGGCAAACCAATCACCACCGACATTCATAAAAAATTGATTTTGTCGACGCTTCCAAATCAAGAAGTGGAGTAGTCACTTGCTTTAAGTCGGAGAGTCATTGAATCAGGGAGAGTTCGTGATTGGTGAGGTCATTCACAATAGCAACTACTACACAGATATTGAATGAAAATCGAAATTAAACGAAAGCGAAATTGAAACCGACTCATGAAGGGATTGGATGCAGTGGGGCATATGAAATTACAATTTCATATGATGAATTCAATTTGATTACAATATAATGAATAATGTTGGTAATAATGATCACACTTGATTCGTAGGATGTCGATGTGATGGCGAAATTTGTTGGCTGTCATTGCAACAACATCTCAACAATCATGCAATCCAACTGCCAACCGCCTGATGCATTGCTGTCAACCTTAAGTGATTGATTAGCTCTTTGGCAGTTGAGGTTGTAATGAAGCTTCGTAGACTGTGAAGAAGGTGAAGAAATGCTTTATTGATTTCAAGCGGAGTATATGGAATAGGGTAGGAAACAAGTGTGAAGAAATCATTTTGAATAAAAAATTTTTTAATTTTCCTTAATCATAATATATTGAATAAATAAGCAAGCAGCGGCATTAGCTATTCTTCCAGATGCGCCCCTTGACCATAGACGCTATAGCAGATGTAGGACAGACCTCTTTTGATGCTAAAAATGCCTTTTTAGTGATGGAGGTGCGTCTACTTTTGGGAATAAAGTGAAAACCAATGCGTAACCAAAGTCTGGAAAATAAACATCTTTCGTCAGGTGGGAGATTTACAAAATCAGGGTAAGCTAGTTTAAAGAACTACCCTGTGAAGAGAAGCTTACTTGAACGGCTTCCAGATGTGATATCACATAAAGTCCAAGTATGTTGATACTGAGATACTTTGGCCTAGCTACATCAAAATCTAGCCAGCCAAGCATTAATTAACTCGACTATTCCTCCATGCAGATAGAGCAGAAAAAGGTGTGCAGTACATGGGAACATATCTTATGGACTCCCTTTGGACAGGAACCAGGAAAGGCTAAGGAGCCTTAGTAACCAGAAAACTTACGGAATCATCATGTTTGCTACAATGCAAGAGATAGTTTACTGTTTACTTAGCAGAGTCACTGTACAAGAGCAGGCTTGAGGTGGTCAGTGCAACTCCGAATACCATAAAGCCACCACACCTTCTTCTTCTTTCATTTCCCCACCCCATTCAATTAGCGTGATCACTCACACATTTTCATCGATATCCTCTAACGGAAGTCAAAAGAAACTTGAATTTTCAACAGGGTTCAAAAAATGCGCATTGTTATAGTCCGATTTCGTTCATTTTAAATAGCAGTCCGAGATGAGTGCCCAGAAGGTTAGGTTAGGTTGAACTGGCCGGTTCATGAGGACATCACATAGACTGATTGAGTCCGTAGTGTTACCAGAAGTTTTTTTTAACGACCAAGCTGAAAAACCCTATCAAAAACCAGGACCTATGTTAAACAAGTAAGGAAGGCTAAGTTCGGGTGTAACCGAACATTACATACTTAGCTGAGAGCTTTGGAGACAAAATAAAGGAAAATCACCATGTAGGAAAATGAACCTAGGGTAACCCTGGAGTGTGTTTGTATGACATGGGTATCAAATGGAAGGTATTAAAGAGTATTTTAAAAGGGAGTGGGCCATAGTTCTAAAGGTGGACCAGGGGTGACTCTAGAATGTGTTTGTACGATATGGGTATCAAATTAAAGGTATTTATGAGGGTTTTAAAAGGGAGTGACCCTTAGTTGTTGTGTTGAGTTTTTCGAGATATCGACCAAAATGTGGACCAGGGTGACCCATAACATCATCTGTAGGGTACCTCTAATTTATTTATATATGTAATACCACGAACAGTATTCCTGCCAAGATTCCAAGGGTTTTGATTTCGCCTTGCAGAACTTTTTCATTTTCTTCTACTTAATATGGTAGGTGTCGCACTCATTACTAATTTTCTTTTCTGCGTCATAAGGTCAACCCACCTACCAAGTTTCATCGCTTTATCCATTTTTGGCAATGAATTATCACATTTTTGCGGTTTTTCGAAATTTTCGATATCGTTCATTTTAAATAGCGACCTGAGATGAGTGCCCAGGAACCTACATACCAGAGTATAAAAGTAACTCCGTCCTTTTGGCAAATACTAGAAGGTTCCTAGGACTTAAGCTACTTGCTGCTTCTAGATCTGACAGCTGTATCACTCCTAATAGCTGGGGTCTTAGCCTGGCAAGTGCAGGGCACGAGAACAGAACGTACTCAATCGTTTCCTCCTCCAACCCGCACTTCCTACATCTGCTATCACTGACCAAGCCTAATTTAAAGGCATATGACGTCAGAAGGCAGTGTCCAGTCAGAATATCCGTCATGAGTCTACAGTCCTCTCTTTTTAATGATAGCAGCAACTTTGTTAGTCTAAGGTTGTAAGACCTACACATAATCTTCGACACTTTACAGCCCCGCGCTTGAACCCACGCCTTTCCCGCTTGGTCGATCATGTGCACCTCTAGCCTTCGCTTAATCTCGCCCAGTCTAATTGGGACGTATACGGAGGAAGCTTCAAGGGATGTGCCCTTTTTAGCTAGTTCATCCGCTTTTTCATTCGCATCTATTCCAATATGCCCTGGGACCCAATATAGATGTATGCTCTTCTCTGTCCCGATTCTCTCCAGAGAGTGTCCAGAAACTTACATACCAAATTTCATTAAGATACCTGGAAATTTACTCAAGTTATCGTGTTCACGGACAGACGGACGGACATGGCTAAATGAATTTCTTTTTTCGCCCAGATCATTTTGAAATATAGAAGTCTATATCTATCTCGATTAGTTTATGCCGTTACGGGGTACCGTTATGCGAACAAAATTAATACACTCTGTGAGCTCTGCTCAGCTGAGTATAAAAATATGGTTGCTGTGATGCGGAGACACATTACGTGCAGGCCATATATTGCGTATGTCGGAATTGGTTCTGGATAAGAAACAATTTTACCTATTACAATATCCAGATCGAAGTTTTCCAGAGTAACCTGCGTTTTTCTGGGAGATCTACTTTTCTCCACTGTGTGTTTCGGACATTGGACTTTGTGTTCGCCGAGAATTTATCGGCATACGACTTTTCCGACTGATCATGCATGAAAAATGGCCTGTTTGTGTTAATACGCTTCAAGTGACTGAGACGTTGTGCTCAAATTACTTCAATGTGCTTGCGGAGATTACTCCTTATGTCCCTGGAAGGTCGGAGGTCTTCAATCAGATGTCTGTAAGGATGCCCGCTGCACTGTGCAGCTGGTTTTCAGACCACGTAAAAAATTATCCCGTGGAAGTTCTGGGCGCTGTGTTTTGACAGGCCTGCAGCTTTCTGCAGTGGACCTCTTTTGAGCTCGGCGACCATATCGGAGACATGTAGCATACAAGAGGGTGGTCAATTACTCTATAATTAGCTATAAGCATTCCTTCGTCCTTTTCCCAAGTGCTGCCAGCAATAGACTTGAGGATTTGGTTATTGCTCTGAACTTTAAGTGCATTTGTAGTTGGATGCTCGCGAAGTGCAGGCCAATATCAAATCTCACACCTAATACTTTTGGCTGCCGAACGATAGGTAGAGAAATGCCATCGACGTCGATTTCCGAATTTCGATTTCGAATGTTGCCGGCATCAGTCACGTCCACGTCGTAAATAATGTTGCTGAGAACGTAATGTTGCCAACTTACGCGAGGCGGAAAAAACTGGAAAAACGCTTTCCACAACAATTGGTTCCATGTACCGGAGCGACTAGGGACTTTTCCCGACCAACAGCTGGAATTCTAGTGACTCGAATTCCATCTAAGTGAATTATACTTAGAGTCCGTGGGCCCCCTAAAGTAGTTAAAGGGTAACCGAGGCTTTCCCAGCCATGCCCTCGAAATCGACTTTCCAAAAAAGATTTCTTGTCTGCATAACCTCTAAATTCTAAACATTATCCAAAAGTATCAGAGGCGCTCTCCTAATGGAGAATAATTAGTTTTGCTAGGTGTGACAGCCCCCCTAGTTACCAGGTCCAGGTAGGCCTGCAAACCTTGCTCAGGGTATCTAGTACGCAACCACTGATTTTGGGAGCCACCAAAAGCTCATTGACTACCAAAATCCAAAGAAGAGATAGTAGAACCCTCCATTGAGGCTGTTTGTACTTCCACCCCACTCTGATGCGACAGTTCTGTTGGTTAAGGGTTTGTTAATTAATTCAACCTCTAGTATCCTAACCCAACCAGGCAACCGATTACCTAAAGCGCCAAATACACGACACGAACATTTCCGCGAACATTCCCGTTATGTCATGTTTCTGCGACCTTTTCTGTCGTGTATGGTGGTGTTTGCCAGTTCGCGCAAAAGTTCGCCAAAAATCAAAATATTTTAATTTTTGGCGAACATTTGCGCGAACTGTTCGTGCGTGTATGGCGAAATAGCTCATAATCGTAGTAATTTCTGAACGGAACAGACGTGCGCGGAAAAGTAAAATGGACAATAAAAAATTTCTGAGTCAATTTATTGAAATGTATACATAAATCTTTGCCATCATTGTGGCAAGTAAAAAGCAAAGATTATTCTTTTTTTGCGATCTTCTCTCTTTTTTTATGCTTAATTGCCACAGCGAGCAATATTGCTGCAGCACAATTGTTGTCCGTATTCATCGCTGTCTGAAAGAGAACTAATGTTCGGCCAAAAGTTCGTTTGGTGTATGGCCAAAGCTGCGAACAAGATTGCGGAATGTTCGCGGAAATGTTCGTGTCGTGTATTTGGCGCTTAAGGCAGGACATAGTTAAAAGCCCATTTGATATCTTGACAGGCACTCAGAGCAAATTTTATGTCCCTTTTTTTCTTAGCTGTACTTTCCGTACCGACAGCAATCCCGGGAAATCCTGTACTGATCAACAGGCGCTCCAACGTTTTTAATAGCTGTTTGAGCGGCCCATCTACTCACCCACCTACCTTGGTTTTAGTATATTGTAATTTCGTATGCCCGCTATATAATTGCAGATTTGTAAGCAGAAATACAAAACTGACAGTTTCACTGACAGATGTAGGCACACATCATGTGATTTTGATTATATTAACCGTACGATCTGCTGGAGTATATTCAACTTTTGTGCTGAATATTGAAACATCATTTTGCAAAAATTAGCCAGAATTATTTACATTTCCCTCACTGCCGCTGGTGTTTACACTCTTCTGATGATTTTTTGCGCTTCCTTTTTGTGTGGTCGAATTTAAATTTTATGGCGCTTTTTATGAGCTCCAATGTGAAGCAAATATGTCATTTTGACTGACAGCTGTGCGCTGAGTAGCAAACAATGTACGCATTAAAACGTAAAACATACCTGCTCCGGATTTCTGACATTTTTGCATTAAAATTATTGCTCAGTGGGGCAAGTTGGTCGCAAATAAAAAAAGCTGGTGGCGCTTCCTTTGTTAGGATAAAAACGAACAAAAATCGTTGTAAATGAGGTGTCGAGGTCTATAAAAAATTAAGGTTGCAGAAAGCATATATAGAACATACCTTCAAAGTATCTTACGTTTTAATATAAAAATTACAAGAATTAGAACTAGAATTGTTCTAAACTGATCTTTTACATTTTTTTTTAGCTAGAAGCGAGATAAACATAGGCTAGGTTTTCAGATCCACCACGCTTTCTTTTTTTCCTGATTCCCGATAGTAAGAGTCACAACGATTTTTATCCTTGACTGTACGGTGGCCACAAGAAATCAGTTTTAGATTTTCCGCTGGGGCACCTCCATAAAATATGCCAATAAATTACAAAATGATACATACAAAGTTTCAGGCCAATCCAATAATGTTAACACGTGCCTCATTGAGGTCAAAGCTAGGAAAAACAGCGATTTTTCACAAAAAAATTTGTATGTTTCGTCAGTAAAACATTTATGCCAGGAGCTTGACTCGTACACCATTCGATAGGTAATTTTATGTATATTGATGATCTTAATAATATTTTTATAAAACGGTTATTTTAAGCAGTATTTAGCATTTATAAGATTAGGTCATAGTGGATATCCCTAATTTTTAATTTCCATGCAAACGTCTATGGACATTACAATATTCAATGGTATACGAGTCAAGTTCCTGGCATAAATGGTTTCACTTTTATTGGCGAAACACGAAAATTTTTTCTGAAAAAGCGCTGTTTTTCCTAACTTTGACCTCGATGAGGCACCTTTTAACATTATCGGATTGGCCTGAAACTTTGCAATAATCATTTTCTGATCTATTAGCATATTTTAGAAATGATAGAACAAGAACTAAAATTCACCATATACCTTGTAACCACCCTGATATATGTACATGTAGAAATAAACAACAGTTTAAAAAAACTAAAAAACACGCTTTTATAGCTAACCGAACTAAAAAATAGAAAATAATTTTCAATTAAAAAGAGTTTATATAACAGTAGTAGAAGGTCAAACAATCATTTATAGTTAATCACCTCAAAATAAAATTATAATAAAATTTAAGTTATTAACAGAATAATTTAATTCAGAGTAGAAAGCGTGGGGTGCATTTGACTACATTTCATATCTTTCCTCTCAGATAGTTGCCAATAGAAATATTGTAACATTCAATATCAAGCACCCCACGCATTTTACTGTGAATTAAATTATTCTGCTAATAACTTAAATTTTATTATAATTTTATTTTGAGGTGATTAACTATAAATGATTGTTTGACCTTCTACTACTGTTATATAAACTCTTTTTAATTGGAAATTATTTTCTATTTTTTAGTTCGGTTAGCTATAAAAGCGAGTTTTTTTAAAATATTATTTATTTTTAATTTTTTAGTTCAAGTAATTTTAAAAGTTTTAGTCGAGAGTGATGAAACCGCGAAACGCCAGCGGTCCATGGATGAATCCAACCCCACGGCACCGAAAAGGGCCAAGACGCGGTCTTTCGCCGAAATTGCCAAGGGTCGGCAGATCATTGGCATTATAGACGAGAGCAGCGAAGATGGCAGGATCCCGAACCAACAGTGTAAGTGGATCGAGGTCGCGCTCGCTACGGTGGCCGTTAAGGTTAAGAAAGACAACCCTGGTCCACCGCCATCTTACACCGATGCAGGGTGGTTCCAGTGCAATGTCAAGCTAAATGCCTGTGACGACGCCAGGTCGGTAAACCTCTATAGGGCTGCCGTCACGCTGATAGGGGTGGTATATCCATGCGCGCGCCTCAAGGTAGTGGAGGCGCGTGATATCCCCTCACGACCAAGAGCTAGAGCCTGTGTTCCAGTGACGCCAACGGACCCAGCTAACATCCTGGAGCTGCTCCAGGAGTACAACCCGCCACAGGTTTGGAAGTCAACCCGGATAAAACCGAGCTTGTTCTCTTCACGAGGAGATACAAAGTACCAAATCTTACATCGCCAAGAATTGGGGGTACGTTCTTAGCGTTTAGCGATCAAGTCAAGTATTTGGGAGTCATTCTGGATAGGAAGCTATTATGGAGTGACCATATAGTGGAGCAATCCAAGAAGGCAGCAACAGAGCTGTTCACCTGCAAGAGGGCAATTGGCACCTCCTTGGGATTCTCCGCTAAGGTGACCTACTGGATTTACACAGCCATTGTGCGCCCGATTCTTCTTTATGGTACCTTGGTCTGGTGGCCTGCACTAGCTAAAAGTACCTATCTTAAAATGCTTCAAAAGGTGCAACGGAGTTCGGAGCTCTGCATTACCGGGGCTCTCGGCTCCACTCCAGATTCCGTTACATACATACATGGATACATAGATATATACAGGCCATGCTAATAAAAGCGTGTTAAAAAGGGCTCCAGTATGCTCTTTCGTAGATGTGCCATACATCCACAAAGTAATGCGTTTTTCGCATTATGTGCAAGGTTTCAAATCTATGGTCATTTGGGGTGGTCATAAGTTCAATTGACCTTATGTCTGTTAACCTTGTGTCACCCCACCATCACATTATTTCATTGTCATCGAGGCGTGTGCAAAATTTCAATCAAACTTATGGCCATTCAAAGTGGTAATAACGCCAATTGACCCTATGGCAGTTGACCTAATGTCACCACACCATCACATTAATGCATTGTCATCGAGCCTTGATACGTGTGCAAAGTTTCAATCAAACCTATGGCCATTCAAATTGGTAATAAAGGCAATTGACCTTATGGACGTTGACCTTATATCACCACACCATCACATTAATGCATTGTCATCGAGCCTTGATATCTATGCAAAATTTCAAATTAATCAGACTTCTAGAAGCAGGTGAAAATTAAGCTCAAAGATTCCGTTACATACATAGATCTATGCTAGAGCTAATAAAAACGTGTTAAAAACACAGATATTTTTATAAGTTTAGCTGTTATACCAATACATTTGTGGTAACTCATTTTTAAACGGTTTTATTTAGCTTGAGTTGACAGGCAGGCCGCATGCACGGCCGCACGGCCGTTGTGAACGAATCTTGTAATTGAAATTTAAGTAACTTCCGATAAGCTACAAGCTTGAAACTTGGAACATAGTTCAGAACCCGATGACAATGCAATAATAAAACAAAAAATCGCCGCTAGTTGGCGCAAGGATCGAGATATTCGCAAAATTCGCATTTGTGGTCCGATTTGGTTCATATTTGGAACACATAATACATGAAAGAGTAGAAATCGACCTGTGGAAAAAAATCGCCGCTAGGTGGCGCATGGATCCAGATATTCACAAAAATCGTATCTGTGGCCCGATTTGGCTCATATTTGGAACACGTAATACATGCAAGAATAGAAATCGACCTCTTAAAAAAGAATCGCCGCTAGGTGGCGCATGGATCGAGATATTCGCAAAATTCGCATTTGTGGTCCGATTTGGCTCATATTTGGAACACATAATACATGCAAGAAGAAATCGACCTGTGAAAAAAATCGCCGCTAGGTGGCGCATGGATCGAGATATTCACAAAAATCGTATTTGTGGCCCGATTTGGCTTATATTTGGAACACATAATACATGCAAGAATAGAAATTGACCTGTGATATTTCTATTGATAGTCATAAGTAAAACCAACTGAAACTTAATCAGGTTATGCTACGCCTCACATGTTTAGAAATTTCACGCGCCCAACGTTTTTATTTAATTGTCTGATCAACGCCCTAGATTGATAAGGAGTGTGATGACTAGTACCTAGGACCTACCTAATTATTTTCTAGCTTTTCGTATTATTATTATATCATGTAAGTATTGTTTTCAATAAAACCGTTTAACTTAAACATTTTTTTTTTATTATTTTATTTCATTTTATAACTTTGATATCAAAAAAGAATCAAATAAAAAAAAAAACCCTGCTAACGATTTGAACATCCAGCACGCTTTCCAGACAAACGATATGCCGTTGGCTATTAAGGCTTGTATCCACAAATTTAACAATGGATATCGACTATTAACGAGTACGATTGCATAACCGCTTCCGTGGCATGTTCCTGTGACGAGAGCTTTGTTTGAGTCTGTGATTGCTATTATTGGTAAGCATGATTGCGAACGGGAAGCAGGTTCCGTCACATTCAGTCAGTTACGGCGATTTTTTCCAAGCTGTTGCCGAAATGCGAATGAAAAATTATGTTCCGGCTAATAAAGTATCTTTTATAGGAACTTGTCTATGGAAGCAGAGGAAGAGAGGGACCAACTCCGACAAAAGAACCAAGTGGAAAACGGTTTAAATTTCCCGTGTGTGACCAAATTACGACAGATAACCCAGCAAAGATGCGGGTGGAGTGCCTTGTTGGACGGCCATAACCGTTAAAACAATCAAGCATCTATTAAGTAAGTATATAAGATGTGACAAATCACCAAATTACAGGAGCAACTCGGAAAGCAGGCCATTTACACATACACTTGTGTACTGTGAAGACAGTGCTTTCAGGGTCGCTATAAAAGTTTAGTGATGGGCTTAAAAAGTTAAATTTTATGCCACTATATTACATCAACGGAACGTGCTCACTTGGGCTTTGCTACGGGCTCACGGTTTCATCCAGTATAATTTACCTCACTGGAATCTTAAGTACCTTGTGTTCTTGGCGATCCCTAAGTCAATTCAGGAGAGATATTTTTGGGGTCTATAGATTTTTCGGAAAAAACTGGGGATCAGACGAGTGCACAGTGGTGAACTTTGGTCACGGCTTTACAAATATGTGAGAATTATTTGTTCATTAAATTGGTGCGGGTGATACCTTCATACTGACTCACAACCACCCACTTTCACCGCATGCATACAAAAAGTAAATAGATGTGGTGGCAAAAAAAAGTGGTAAGATGTGTCTATGGCAAATACAATGTTTAATAGGATTAAATAAAGAAATTAAAGTTATTAAAAGATATTGCATACATAACAATAACAAACACACAACAAAGTTTACATTTGCATATCGTCGACTGGATAAAATAATATCGTATGTTACATGCATACATATCATGGTGACGCTATCAGAAAACTGTCGCAAAACATAGTTAGTGGCAGCTGATATTAACACTTTAGAATCTTAAAACTAAGACTAATAATAAGATATACGTCCCAACGTGAGGACCGGTGAGGAACCCAACTAAAACTTTAGCTGAAATTGAAATATTTGTACAAATAAACACTAATAAAGGCACTGGTGAAATTTTAAATAACAAAAAAGAACACAACAAGCTAAAGACACTAAAATTACTTCAAAATGAAGTAAATACCGTTGACTTCAATATTGATTTTTATCTATTTCAATACATTGATATTTTATGTATTTTTAAATAACTTAAACTTGCACTTTATTTTTAACTTGCTCACACTGCAAAAATCAAGTAATACCATAACCTCACTTTTGAAGCTATTCTTAAAGAGTACAGTTCGAATACAGCAAAAACAAATATACCTTTTAAAAGACTGTTCTAATAAGAGATACTAACGACACATTTGGTGACAAACTTTTCACTTTTATTTTTTTTATTTTTGGCCTATGGTCCATTGTGGAGTGGTGATATCCAAGGGTTCATGCGCTGCGCTTTGCGATACCTTATATGACTTAGGAGCTATTGACGAACATTTGCAGCACCAGCAAATTTATGTGTCCTCTTATTATGGTTTCTATGTGGTCTAAGACCCGCTTATCTTAGAACCCGTGCTAGCGAACAGTTGAAATGTTGAATATTTACATTGTGAGACTTGGTCTTAGAGAGATGTGACAAATCACGGCAGCACAGCAGATAGCTGCTTGCAGCAGAACCGTCTCTGAGAGCATAAGGTATTATTTCATCACAAAACCCAGCTCTTTGCAACTTAGATGTTGGTAAACTTTTAATGTAGCTCTTGTCTCTGTAACCTTGTAATCTTATATCTTTAGCCGCAAAGGGATACAACTGGAGCAGTTTGAGTTTTTTTGAAGTCACGAATAATTATAATTTCGGACATAATATATAGTTTTTTTATGAGTTTTGTGAAAAAAAAATTAGCTAAAAATTAATTTTTTGTTGACAACTTCAGTTTAATTTCACGGATCCTAATTTTGATACCTCTTCCTAAGTAAAAAGCATACACTTGTTGTCTTGAATCATAAACAAAGGAGCCAAGATCCCGCATTCCGGAATTGTTGTATTTGTAATCGAATTTGAAAAAAAAGTTTGGCGACGTAGCGTTTTTGAAGTTCTTCGTTCTTTTGCATTTCTCTCATTTTTCGCTACTAGTGTTCGGAGTATTTAAAACTGTAACTTGAGTAAGGGTGCGTGCATGTCAGAGATGCGATAAGCGATAAGAGCAGCGATAAGAGCAGCGACAAGAGCACAGCGTCGAGCTTTAATTTTGTGTGGTGTATATAACAGAGCTGCGATAAGAGCGTTAAGCGGCAATTACCCACCAACGTGTGCCGTACGTAAGGACGTTGGTCGTACGAAACACGTTTGACCGAATCCTCAAGCCCGTAGGAATCAATGTATGCGTCTGTGTACATGTACATAACATATTTGGCTGTGTATTGTTTACAGATAAGCACTGTTGCCATTGCCCATTTTGCATGCATGCTTATGGAAATATCAACTTTTTCTAATTTAATTTTCGATGTTGTAAAAGGCTGGAATTAATATTAAATAAATATAAATAGATTACATATTTATAATCTGCACTTTTACGAAATTATTTCGAATTATTTTCACAATTTTTCAAACTTTAATTAGGTGTTTTTGCATAAAACTGCAAACGGTCAAAAATTAGCGCACAAAAGTTTACTAGGCAACTCTGTCTAGTGAGAGAGCGATCAGCTGATACGTTCTTACGGAAAAAATCAAAATTGTTTTGATTTCTACGTTCCGGGCAACGTACGTACGGGCGTTGCACGTCGGTGAGTTTTCGTTTACATTGCACACTCATAAGATAGGTCGTGTCAGCTGACACGTTTTTGGTATGTACGTTCGTGAGTAACTGCCGCATTAGTTGCATTTGCAATTTAAGTTTTGAAAAGTGAACAGCTATAATATTCATAATAATGAGTGATTCAGAGGAAGAAAATATGTTGTTGTTGACGCCTACTGCTACATATTATCATCTACATAATACTGTAAAGCTGGAGACATTGGTGCTTTATCGGTAACCGTATCGGTAACCTTTTAACAGCTGATTCGACCAACCTTATGAGAATCAATGCAATCGATTATTGGTGCCGCTAAGGTCGTAACCGTATCGTGGCCAACCAATTGGGTTTTGGTTTACCGTCGTAACGATAAACAGCTGATTACGTTAGGGATACGGATACAGCGATACGACATACGGCACCAATGACTCCAGCTTAAGGGAAAAAAGTCAGTTTTCGACGCATCCTATAAACCAAGCAAGACTACAACTCGGAGAATTTCACCATCTCTATACTAGTTTGAGACAGGATCCAAAAAAGTTGTACGAATATATGAGAATGACAAGCATTGTCATCACATCTAGCCGTGGTGTTTTCAGTGGTACATTCAATATAAATAGGTATTGATTTATTAACCAGTTCATGTGTCAGCTACAATACTTTCATCCTGTATTCTAGTTTTTGCAATGAAGATATATTTTTCAGATGAGGCAATAAACATTTCAAAAAATAAAGGTCTTCATCATCCTCATTTTTTTTGCTCTCTTTTCTTGCAAAAATCGAAGTTTTTCCTTTTCCATTTCAAGCAATGCATTTCCAATACCTTCTTCTGAGCGCTTGGCCTTTCCTGTTTGCGAGAATAATTTAAAGGTTGGCGTGAAAATGATGGAGCTTCAATTTCTCTCGTTTCTTTTGAAATAGAATTTTGTATTTAACTTTTATAATCATTTAACATTTCATCCATCAAAGAATTCATAGATTCATCTTCAACTATCGCTGGTAAGTTGTTGGTGGTTTTCCTGGCAGTAAACTGATATTTTAAAAAGGACAGATTATCAAAATACTGCCACGAACCTTTGTAATCCGCCAATTGAGCAGAACCAGATTATGGTTTGGAAATGCTTGCCAACGTAATTCTATATTTCACGCAGTCCTTTCCATTTATTGCGAACTACTGGTACTACAATAATAAATAAACAATAATGCAAATTTTAAAATGCTTTTTTATTTTTTATTTTTTTTTAAGATATTTATCAACTGGTCAACCATTTTGGAGTCTAGAATTTTCGTTTCTAATGGGAGCTTCAACAGTTGGACAAATTGTAAAAGAAGTTGTTAACGTTATATGGGAAGTGCTTCATCCCATCCACATGAAAGTTCCAAACGAAAGTGATTTTTTAAAAATTGCGGGGGAATACAAAAAGTTGTGGAATTTCCCTAATTACATTGGGAGTATAGACGGGAAACACGTTCGTGTACAAAGCCCTGCATATTCCGAAACAATGTACTACAATTATAAAAATTTGTTTTCTATTGTTTTACAAGCATTAGTGGACGCTAATTACAAGTTTATATGCATTGATGTTGGTGGTTACGGTAAATAGAGTGATGGTGGAACATTCAGCGCTTCGAATTTATTTGTATATTTAACGGATGGAAGACTAAAAATTCCTGATGCCTGTGCGTTACCAAATTCTGACATCATTGCACCTTTTGTAATTATAGGCGATGAAGCTTATCCCCTTTTACCGAATTTATTAAAGCCTTATAGCAGAAGGAATATTATAATGCTAGGCTTTCAAAAGCGAGAAGAACGATTGAATGTGCTTTTGGTATAATTTATTCCAAATGGAGAATTTTAGCTACAGCCATTCAAACCACCCAACCTTAGCTGACGTTATAATTAAATACATTTGCTTGCTGCATAATACAATTATTGATAGAGAAGGAATTGAGCACCATTTGACTCAAAACTGGACTTCAATACCTAGAAATATTGCACTAAACGAAACTGTTGTAGGGCGACAGAATCAAAATGCAGAGAATATTCGAAATATATTCAAACTGTACTTTGGTCATAACCCAATTTAATGAATATGAAATAATGCCACAATAACAAAAAATAGTACTTGTACATGCTCAAACCAAAGTAAACGGTAAATTTTTGTTGTTACTATTATTATTAATTACTATGTTTTATTAAGCCTAAATTGATATTTTAAGCGACAACTTTACAATAAAAAACATGAAAACATATTATTGCACTTACTTGTTGTATTGAATTGTTTGGAAATCTGTTGCCACAATTTATCCAAAATGCACCTGTTGTGGTGATTTGGATGTTTTTGATCCCAAATTGCAGGTTTTAAAAATACTGCACTTATAAAATCTTCTGTGTCCATCATCGAAGTTAACACGCTCAGCCACTGCCCATTCAACCCATTCCCACGTTCGATCCGCAACGTCAGCACATTTTGTTTCCCACCGATCGTTGCATGCGCTGCAGCGTAAGCATATTGGTATTTCATCATGAAATGCAATACCAATAATTTAATAACGCAACGCTTGTGGGAAATCAAGGCCACGGTCATTCTCACCTGCATTGTAACACACTTGCGTAAGAGTTGCGCCGCTGCCGCCGGCGCTGAGGTTTCTTTGGCAAACCGCCAAGAACGTTTGGGCAGTTGCTGTCGGGGATCCGTACAACTAAGTCGATTTGTCAGTTATATATAACCATTTTTGAATAAAGTATATTTGTTAACTTTAAATTTCAGTGCTTACTAATTTCAACTTCTTAGTTTGTTTAGAGCGACTTGGCTTCTTAATTTTTTTAAGTGAAAGGATCCGAGATCCTTAAGTGGCGCCCGAGCAGGGACCGCTTGTGAAAGTGAATATTCTTTAAGAATCAAGTAGTGAAAAATCTGTGAAGTGAGAAAGAAGCTTACATTGAAATAAGCAAATAAAAAAATAATACAAATAATTTAAAAACCAAAAAGCTATAAGAGGTAAAGAACCTCATATTAGAAAAAGCAAAAATAGATAGAAGCTAGCTCTTCTTAGGAAAAAACAGTGTACACGATATGACACCACTTATGAACCTAGTGGTGCTGTAAGTATAGAACTTAATCAATAATTAAATATACCTTCTTTTTTTCCAACGGTAAGAAGGATGGAGGAACTTAAATTTAATAGGTGCCGTTAATGCCCTGCTGGAGGAGATGAAATTTTTAGAGAGACGTGTGACGGAGTTGGACCGGACCAATAATACCTTCTGCGATCCTCCGCGTAGCGAGGCAACAGAGGAAGTGGTGACACAAGCCCCCATGACTGAGGCCGACATTCGCGAAATATGTCGTCTGCCTGATTGCGTAAAAGAGCTTCAAGTTTTTAATGGAAGCCCTGTACACTTCGTGTCCTGGGTACACTCCGTAGAAACCATCCTTGCTGACTTCTCAGTCATCAAGGGAAAACCCTTATACCGTGCTATATTACAGCACATTCGACAAAAAGTCCGCGGTACGGCGGATAACGCCCTGATTTCCTACAATATTTTTGACAACAATTGGTCAAAAATAAAGGAGTGCCTGGCTCTGCATTACGCAGATAAGCGGGATGTCCGCACTCTCGAACACCAGTTGCATCAATTGCAACAGAAAGGTGGTACTGTCGACGAGTTCTACGCTCGAGTGAACCACCTATTCAACTTGATTCTTAATAATCGTACACTGAAGAAACCATGTCCTTATGGACACCTACAGAAATAGGGCGTTGGATGTATTCATCCGCGGTCTAAATGGGGAGCTCTCAAGGATGCTCCTCGTTCAACGCCCCAAGACTCTTCCAGAGGCTTATTCAGCTTGCCTGGAGTTGCAGAATGTCAACTTTAGAAACGTATCGCTTCACCCATCTCCCGGTAATAATCACATAGTGGTCCCTATTAACAATTTAAACGAGATTAAACCTTCCTTCGAAAGGAGACCACCTGTAATCCCACCCAAGCCTACCTGGCGTCAACAAGATCGCAGGTCGCCATTCGATAGAAGGGAGCGCTTTTCAAGTAACTATCGTGCTCCACCCGCTACTCAGTCTACGAATTCTCCCGTCGAAAAAATGGATGTGGACCGCTCTACCCAATCGCGTGCTGTAAACTATATCAATCGCCCTAATCCATTCAAACGTGAAGCAAGATCGGAAAACCTCCCGAGGAAACAACAAAGGCTTTTCCATTCAACGACCGGAACGGATAAGGATAACACCAAGGAAGAAGAATCGACCAAGAACGAGGATGAAGGGGATTTTCTATCGGAGGACCATTTAGCGTACCATACTTAGAGTACACACTCTCAGATGGCCGCACCCTCGACTTCCTGATTGACACAGGGGCCAACAAAAATTTCATTAGCGAAGAAATTGCAGCTGGAGGTGATCCCGTTGAGAAAGTTTTTAATGTCCACTCAGCTGGAGGAGAGGTGCAAATTAGTAAAAATATAGGTTTAAAATTTTTCACGGATGTGGGCTTCCCTTCAAAGATAGCTTTCTTTGTCCTTCCGGGACTGAAATCCTTCGCCGGTATTATCGGCGATGATACGTTGAGAATGTTAGGGGCAGTAGTCGACAGGAAGAACAATTTCTTAAGGATAAATAGTTTCAATTTGCCCTAAAGGCCAAAATCTCGAATCAGGTTAATTACTCAATGGGAAAGGACGTATCCGCTGACATAAAACAGCACGTTGATGAAGTACTGGAAAAATACTCCGATCTTTTCCTCCCTCTTAATGGCAGTGAGCTCGTGGATACAAATGTGCGCGCCGAAATACGGACCACCACCCCTGAACCTATTTACAGTAAAAGTTACCCTTATCCGGTATGTATGAGGGAAGAATTAGACAGACAAACAACCGAATTGCTTAATGAGGGAGTTATTAGACCTTCCAAAAGCCCTTACAACTCCCCAATATGGGTGGTGCCCAAAAAACCAAAGCCGAATGGGGAAAAACAATATAGAATGGTGATTGACTATAAGAGATTAAATGCTGTCACTATCGCCGATACGTACCCTATCCCAGACATAAACTCCACCTTGTCCAGTTTAGGGCAGGCCAATTTCTTCACAACTATTGACTTAACGTCTGGCTTTCACCAGGTACCTATGAAAGCGTCGGATATACCCAAGACAGCATTCTCAACGATGAATGGGAAATACGAATTCCTACGCTTACCGTTTGGTTTAAAAAATGCTCCCGCCATTTTCCAAAGGATGATCGAATACGTCCTCAAACAATATATAGGAAAAATTTGTTATGTCTACATTGACGACATAATTGTTTTTGGAAAGGACCCGGAAAAACATTTACTGAACATCGAAAAGGTATTTGCAAGGCTTCGCGAAGCAAACCTTAAGGTAAATTTGGAGAAGACCTGCTTCTTCGAAAAAGAAGTAGAATTCCTTGGGTACGTCATCACTCCCGATGGCGTTCGCGCTAACCCAAGCAAGGTCGAAGCATTAAACTTATTTCACCACCAGAAAATCTCAAGGATTTGAAAAGCTTTTTAGGTATGACTTCCTATTACAGGAAGTTCATAAGAGACTACGCAAAAGTGGCAAAACCTCTAACCAATCTCACACGAGGCGAGAATGCTCAAGTGAAAGCAAATTGTTCCAAAAAAGTAAAAATTGAACTTGACGACAGGGCCCTTTAGGCTTTTCATGATTTAAAACAGCTTCTTGTATCTGCTGATGTTCTTGCCTTTCCAGATTTCGAAAAACCATTTAACCTGACTACGGATGCCTCGAACTTCGCCATCGGGGCAGTCCTCTCCCCGGGAGCGGCAGGCGAGGACAAACCTATAGCTTACATTTCACGATCCTTGAATAAATGCGAAGAAAACTATGCTACTAACGCGAAAAAGCTCCTCGCTATAGTTTGGGCTCTCGATAATCTGCGGTCGTACCTATACGGTGCAAAGAAAATTAAGATATACACCGATCACCAACCACTAACGTTTTCTCTGAGTTGCAGAAACTACAATGCTAAACTGAAACGCTGGAAGGCCAGGATGGAGGAGTACAATTGTGAAATAATCTACAAACCGGGAAAATCGAATTTAGTCGCCGATGCTCTCTCTCGTCTCAAATCCGAAGTTAATGTGCTAACCGATTCTATCATTGTCCAACGCCCATCTGTTTCAGTACATGATCCCACAAGTGCTGGACTCGAAAGAGAACCCGAAATTGACACTGCCACTCAATGCACAATGCATTCAGCTAATTAGGATAACTCGGATTTAATACCACATGTAGAGGCCCCCCTTAACGTTTTTAAAAACCAAATAATCTTCAGAGACGGTAATCGTCCACAATGCCTGGAACATCCTTATCCGGACTATAGTAGGCACTATGTGTCATTTCCTGAATCGTATACAGCCGCATTGGTTACTATTTTAAGGGAGTGCCTCAACCCAAATGTGATAAATGGGATAAAAATTCTTGAGATATTCCTCGCTTCACTCCAAAACGCGTTCATTAAAAACTTCCAGAGGTACCGCATTAGAATAACCCAGAGGGTGGTGGAAGATGTTACGGTTCCGGACAGGATCTACGAAATAATCGAGAGGGAGCACAAACGAGTCCACAGAAATCCCCGTGAGAATAAAGCACAAATACTCGAACAATTTTATTTTCCTACAATGTCCAGGCAAATCAGAGATTACGTTAGGCAATGTGATACTTGCAAATTAAACAAGTACGATAGGCATCCGGCAAAGCCGTTCCTCCAATATACCCCAATACCAAATTATCCCTGCGAAATTCTACACGTCGACCTCTTCGAAACAGAGAAGCAAAAGTACCTCAGTTCAATTGATAAATTCACGAAATTTGCCAAGCTTTTCCCAATAAAGAACAAATCTTCCGTTCACCTCCGAAGAAAGCTTACTGATCTCCTGCACTATTTCTCCGTGCCGAAAATACTAGTTATGGACAATGAGAGGGGATTTTTGACTCCCCTTGTCCTAAATTATATTCGATCCCTTGGCATAGAAATTTACCAAACTCCCACACAACGAAGCGAAACTAACGGTCAGGTTGAGCGTCTGCACTCAAATTTGATTGAAATATACCGCTGTATTTCGGTTGAATATAAGAGACTTACTCCAAAAGAACGAATTTCTATTGCAGTGGACAGATACAACAATACTGTCCACTCTGTTATGAAACGAAAACCAGCGGATGTGTTCCTCAACCGGACCTCAAGAATAAATTATCAGGAATTGGTGAATTTCCGAGAAAAAACTATGGAGGATATAAAGGCCTTATTGGAGAAGGCGCAGGAGGTCAGGAATGCCAGGTTGAACGCTAAACGCACAACACCGCTTCCTTTGAAACAGGGGAAAAGTTGCTGATTGCCAACAAACAAATAAAGGCAAAACAAAAGCCTCTTTATAAAGAAGAAACTGTCGCTGAAGACAGACACGTAACTATTGTTACCGAAAGTGGAAAAAAGTTCCACAAAAGTGACGTCAAAAACGTCTAAGGTAACATTGGTCAGAAGGAAACTCTTATGCTTAGATCCTTGTGACCCAGGGTTTTGGGTGCAATTAACTTGCAGCCGATCTAGTCAGATATTGGTTCAATTCCAAATAACTCGATGGCTCGACTGACGACAATCGGTGTGATTCAACTCCACCGCGAGGACTATGCTTTAATTGACGTGAAGCCACTCGTGCCCTTAGTAGGTCATTTGCAATCATCAACGCTTATGACTAAAAAGGATTACACGAATCTTCCAATGTCAGCTGGGAAAACGCCTATATTCCAATGCAAATTTAACAAAAAGAATTTTGAACCAACAGTGTGCGCACTGGAGTACATAAATTGTACACATATTATAAACACCAAATTGGTGAAGAGGAAAAAACGCTCTCAATTAAAAAAAAAAAAAAATAAAAAAAAAAAAAACGTAGAATGGAATTCTCTTACTAGAGCGATACTAACACGAAATAAAATAAAATTAAAGAAAAAAAACTTTTTTAAAAATAAGCTTTTATTATTTTGGTTAATAAAATTAACTAAAAAGTAAACAATAAATTGACTCTAAAGAAATATAACACTTTATAAGTTCATTGTAAGCTTAAACGATAATTAGGCTTTTTCGTCTGCGACAAAAAAATTCTATATTGTACATAATTATATATTTTTAACATTAAAACTTTACACCTAAATTATTAAATCTTACAGTTTATATCACAGTCCTAATTGTTCTAATAAAAAACGTGTTAAATTTTGATGGTATAATTGAGAACATTTAGGATCTCATTTTCTTGCTATCGCAATGTAACACGCTTTTATTAGAACAATTAGGACTGTGATATAAACTGTAAGATTTAATAATTTAGGTGTAAAGTTTTAATGTTAAAAATATATAATTATGTACAATATAGAATTTTTTTGTCGCAGACGAAAAAGCCTAATTATCGTTTAAGCTTACAATGAACTTATAAAGTGTTATATTTCTTTAGAGTCAATTTATTGTTTACTTTTTAGTTAATTTTATTAACCAAAATAATAAAAGCTTATTTTTAAAAAAGTTTTTTTTTCTTTAATTTTATTTTTTACTTTTTAGTTCGTTTTATTAACAAGAAATAGAAGCTTGTTTTTAGAAAAGCTTTAAATATAAGTAAAGGAGGTGAAACAAAAACACATATTTCAGTTACATCTGCGTATAATCCGAAACGATATAATATAGAGACATTGCATAGACGAAAAATCGTGTGAGGCAAGCTTCACAAAATTCTAGTAGGTCACATTCACCACTTACCACAACAGAATTTGCTAAACTACCACTGTCTGTATTTGTTATTTAATAATTATTTGTACACTTTTTATTCAGCTAATGTGTTCAGAATTTTAACTTTTACTCACTAAAACTCCAATCAGTGTATTTCTGTGCTTAAATTATGTTAAAAATTGTGTTAAAGTTTTTGGTGTGGTGAAAGTGACCTACTAGAATTTTGTTACGCTCCGCTGCTTTCCACCGAAGTTCGCGCATGCAATATCTTTATATTCAAAAATTTTTGGTATAATGCGGATTGGAATTTATTAGTACACATTTTATGCGCAGCAACTTCAGCGGTGTATTCAAAGTTTAAAGCATAGTAAATATAAGTATTGAAGTCATGAGCCTGGGCATTCGCGCAATTTTATTGGCGCCAATGCGGTGCCAGCTCAATGGTAGCTCACTGACGAAATGACTCCAAGCGAATTTTTGACGCTACTTAGTAGTGAGTGCGTAGTACATTTTACTTGCGCTATTGAGTGAAACGACTATTGTGTGTCAGGCACGAGTTTGGTGTAATTGGCGCTACTGGCAATGATGACACTGAGCTGTTGACGGTAGCGCTGGTAGTTCAGATTTTGAATCAGAGAAAGAATTGATGACCCGTGTAAATTATTATGGCTTTGGCCGTGTAAATTATTATGGTGTATTTGTATATTTTAGATTTAATGCACAATTAATATATGTGTGTTTGAGCGGCCAAATAATAACAGTAGTATTGCTAAAGTGCTGCTTAGTTGATGGAATGTCGCTAATTTCCTAGCGATGATCAGCAGATTGTCAATATTTCGTTCAACGGATGCGCGAAATTGCCACATCTGCTCAAATTTTCCAAGATTTTCCATTCTTGATTTAACTTAAGCTGTTATGCCAATATTTTTCAGCCAGCTTTTTTCAAATAGGTAATTTTTCCAAAAGCAAAATAAATTACAGAAAAGATTACAGAGTTAAACAGCCTTAAAAATTCAGCTATGTTGGTTATACACAGAAATACAACAGAGGGTTGTGTCTCCGCTTTTCGCAAGCGTTGAGATTCACCACGCGTGACACGCGTGATTCACCACGTCCAAATATCACAATCCACGGATAGGTACCGGCGGGTTTGTATGGGACTTAGGCTGTTATGCCAAAGTAAATACAAATCTTTACCGATAACTGTGTTATCGATTAATTTATCGAATTCTAACAAAGTATATTGCATTGTCATTGGAGTTATTCATGTGTGCAAAATTTCAGCTCAATCGGACACCGGGAAGTGTATCAAATTTAACTTGCAAGATTCCATTACAGACAACAAAAGTGAAACTAAATAAAAGCTTATAAAAATAGAATACTAAACCATTAACCACTAACATCTACCTATCAACAAACAAAAAAAAAAGAAAAAAGAAAAAAAAAAGGTTTTCCAAAATACTAACCATCAACACCTTCACAAGCGGTCCAAATACTTATTTCCTTTGTTTTCATAATTCCCCAAAGTCCCCAGCAGCAACTCACTTTCTAATACTAGGTATTTAGGTTATTAATGGGAATTGGGTATATTCTATGTGGGCCACTACTCACATCACATTCAGAATTCTTATCAACTTATGTAATTAAAAGATTTGAATAAAAAATATTCCAGGTAAAACCACTATTTTGTAAGTTAAACTTTTCAAAATTTTTCAAACAGATCAAAACAAATGTAAATATTGTAAAACAAAAAAGAGGAAACAATTTTTAACTATTTCAAATTTCTTGTTACTTTAAAGTTACTACTATTAACTATTTTAGACGTAAGTTGACTTGTAAATTCTTATCTTAAAATTTTCTACTACAATTAAATTAAATTTTTTTACTAAGCGGGGTAATTCATAGAACTAAGTATAATTAAAATAAACCTAATCCCCGCAGCATCTGTCTCTGCGCAACCGCGCACACCTATGATGTCTTCAAGATCGATTCTCCAATCTTTTCAATCCGCGATGGGTACGGCTGGATAACAAATGGATACTTCAAACTAATTCACATGATCAACCTATCTCGATATGAGGAAATAGCAAGTCGCCTGAAACTCGAAACATTAAAACTAAACGAAACCAACGATTTTACAGAAGTTTTCTCCTACCACGTGGAGAAAGTTCAAGCTCAGCTCAGTGAACTAAAAGGCCCGAAAGATAAACGGCCTAGACGCTCAATTAATTGGATAGGATCGGCTTGGAAATGGATTGCCGGTTCCCCTGACGCTTTGGACTGGGATAAAATCTTACAAGTACAGGATTCATTAATATCCAATAATAATCAACAATACAAGGTAAACTCTGAAATATTTAAAAAATCTCATGAGTTATTGCAGACTGTCAATGGCATCATAACCGCCACAAATGGAATCCGTGAGCATGATCACATTATGAAGATATCACAGGCAATCCTACACAAGGCAAGGATTCTGAGGGATGATGTCAACGAATTGTTCCAAGCCTGTCAGATGGCTAAATCAGGGGTGGTCAACTGCAACCTGCTAGACAAAGAAGAAATCAACAGAATCATAAACGAGATAGAGGTCCTCCCTTATAGCAATGTTATAGACGCCATTGAGTACGGAGAACCTTCCATCTACACAAACGGCATGCTTTGGCCATGCCTAAGGTGGCCGAAACAAGGTTCAATCATCTAATCACCAGGTCAATAACAAAGAACGGTCATCGGGTGGAATTGCAATACAATTTAGTCCTAGTTAACAAGGAGCAAACGTATGGCATCAAGGATAGTTGCACCCACCTTACAAGCGCAATGGTATGTAAGCAAGAATCATTGGACCTATTTCGAGAGGATGATTGTGTGCCACGCCTGCTTAAAGGTGGAAAAACCAGTTGCCGATATATAAGCTGGAATGACTCAACGATTGAGGCAATCAAGGAGGACACGATCCTCTTGGACAATTTCAATAAAACTATTTGGTCAGACAATACTTCCAATGAATTGAGGGGCTCATATATTCTACAACTGTACAACGAAACGGTTAGAATCGACGGTAGAAACTACTGGAGCACAAGCAGCTCAGGCATCCAAGTACTACCTCCTGTGCTGTCCACTATTACAAATAGAAGTCTCGCAGTCAACCTCAACCTTGTCGATGAGATGACAACAGGAAACGTGAAGCTTCTTCAATACCTCAGAGGAAAAACAGACTGGGTTATCACATCGGAAATCGTGGGCTTTGCTATGTTGGTCACAGTCATTTGGTTAATTTGGAAGAGAATTACAGCAAAATTAAACATACCTACCTTGAACATTCCGGAATTGAACAAGAGCTTCCGCGGACATAGGCGCGAGGACTCACCCCAAACACCTAATCTACGGGACGCAGATCTTTAAAGGGGGAGGAGTTAACACGCTCAGCCACTACCCATTCAACCCATTCCTACGTTCTATCCGCAACGTCAGCACATTTTGTTTCCCAAAGATCGTTGCATGCGCTGCAGCGTAAGCATATTTGTATTTCATCATGAAATGCAATACCAATAATTTAATAACGCAACGCTTGAGGGAAATCAAGGCCACGGGCATTCTCACCTGCATTGTAACACACTTGCGTAAGCGTTGCGCCGCTGCCACCGGCGCTGAGGTTTCTTTGGCAAACCGCCAAGAACTTTTGGGCAGTTGCGGTCGGGGATCCGTACAACTAAGTCGATTTGTCAGTTATATACAACCATTTTTGAATAAAGTATATTTGTTAACTTTAAATTTCAGTGCTTACTAATTTCAACTTCTTAGTTTGTTTGGAGCGAGTTGGCTCCTTAATTTTTTTAAGTGAAGGGATCCGAGATCCTTAAGTTCGATAATAGCGAAGAAATTACTGGCCTACAATTTCTACGCTCTTATCGATGATAGCGAGCGAAGAGCGAGTTAGCGCGCTGCTCCGACATGCACACTCCTATTAAAATGCATGCATTAATTTTCTACGCTTCGCTCTTATCGACGCTCTTATCGCATCTCTGACATGCACGCACCCTAAACGACTACGCCGGAGTAAAAATTTTATTTTCGGAGTATATTTTTTTCCTTTTTGAAAGCGGGCGAACAGTTAACATCAAATTGATTTGGTGGCTTGGCAAACCCTTTGATTGTGTTTTTACCATGAAATGTTTCTCAGCAAAAAAGTTATCTGCCTTATCAGGTGCACATGGAGTCGGTTTCAAGACCGGAGCAGATTCCTGTAGGAACGATAATGGCGGCATGATAACTGACGTACAGAGTGTGGCGGAAGACGAACCCGATACCCCGATCGCCGACGATGAAAAATACGCTCCGACATCCGACTATGGTGAAGTGAGAATAGCAATATCACGGCTAAAAAATCACAAGGTGTCAAGTAAAGACGGGATACCCCTGGGCTGTTCAAACACGGAGGCGAAGAGTTGGTATAAAGTAAAGAAGCAAATAAAGTGGGTCTTGCAGTAAATGTGGACAAGACGAAGTACTTGCTGTCATCGTGGCCTTTGTAGTCACCCTACTGTTGACGGATATAAATTCGAGACTGTGAAGAATCTCGTCTATTTGGGAAGCAGCATTAAAAGCAAAAACAATGCTGGCCTAGAAATCGAATAGAGAATAACTCCTGCCAACAACTGCTTGTTTAGGCAATTGAAAAGTAAAGTCCTTTCTGGGCGAATAAAATTTGTGCTCTACAAGTCACCCATCATACCTGTCCTGATGTATGGCCCGGAATCATGGAATGTGTCGAGAGAAGATGAGATGGATCTTGGAGTATTGGAGAGAAAGGTTCTCTGGAAGTTTTATAATCCTATCCGTGGTGACGACGGCGGGTATCGAAGGACGTATAATAATGAGCTATATGAGCTTTTCGCAGATATGACGATAGTGCAGCGAATAAAAACAGAAAGCTTCGCTAGCTAGGTCATGTTATGCGGATGAACTAATACGCTCCGGCAGTTTGTAAATAGAGGAAAGAGAAGATCTTCACTGACTTACGAGAGACAGTTGGAGGAAGATTTGACCTCGCTTGCTGCTCCCAATTGTTATCGCAAAACAGGGTTAGCTGACCTCCACTGACTCAACGTACATCATTTTTATATAAAACTTCAAGAAGTGCTGTCTGTTCGTTGAATTTTGGCAGGATTTACAGATCGCTTCCGGACACCTGTTTTGCTTACATTTTACTCCATCTATTATCATTTCGTACGAAAAAAGTACAAAAACTGTGAGTAAAATGTGAACAAACATGTCTTAAGACACGAACAATGCATTCACATCATTTCATCCAATCATCACTTATAAAAAATCAGCTTTTCCTACGTATTAGGAGTATACTATTTAGGTAGTGATACTATTTAGTTTCCAACTCGACCCAAATAAACCTTTGAGATAAAAAATGTAGTAGGAGATAAGAGCGGAGCAAAATACTCCGATTGGAATAAAGTCTGATTTTGTGTTGCTCAAAATGGCGTCCTATCGACCACATACTAAACATTCATATTCTATATCGGGCAGGTCATGAACTTGAAATTTAAATATATTTGAAAATAATACTTTCCGATCTCCCAACAAACTTCACCTTTGTGCTCGGAGTCTTAACAATTTCGACATCAAATGTTGAAATTTAATCTGCTAATTTTGCAAAATGACGTTGAGCAACACCATCAGCTCAGTCAGAATTGGGAAGGACTTCTCCGAGCCGTTCGAAACTAAACGAGGTTTCAGACAGGTTGATCCGCTATCGCGCGATTTCTTTAATTTGATGCTGGAGAAAATTATACTAGCTGCAGAACTTAACCGCACTGGAACAATATTCTATAAAAGCGTGCAATTACTGGCATATGATGACGACATTGTTATCATCGGTCTAAACACCCGCGCTGTTAGTTCTGCTTATTCCAAACTGGAAAAAGAAGCGGTAAAGATGAGTTTGATGGTGAATGAGGACAAAATGAAGTACCTGCTGTCATCGAGCAAAGAGTCAGCACATACGCGCCTTGGCTACCACGCTATTGTTGGCAACCATAACTTCGAAATAGTAAAAGACTTCGTTTATTTGGGAACCAGCATCAACACTAGCAACAACATCAGCACTGAAATCCAGCCAAGAATCAATCTTGCCAATAAATGCTACTTTGGACTAGGTAGGAAATTGAAAACTAAAGTCCTCTCTCGGCGAACGAAAATCATACTCTACAAGTCACTTATCGCACCCGTCCTGCTATATGGGGCAGAGGAATGGACCCATGACAAGAGCAGATGAAGCGGCTTTGGGAGTGTTCGAGAGAAAAGTTCTTCGAAAGATTTATGGACCTCTACGAGTTGGCGATGGCGAGTACCGAAGAAGATTTAATGATGAGCTGTACGAGCTCTACGCAGACATCCACATAGTCCAGCGAATGAAAACGCAGCGGCTGCGCTGGCTAGGCCATGTTATGCGAATGAAATATGATGCTCCGGCCAAGAAAGTGTTTCTATCGGAACCCGCCTATGGAAGCATAGGTAGAGGACGGACCCCACTCCGTTGGAAGGACCAGGTGGTAAACGATTTAAGATCCCTTGGTGTGACCAATTGGCGCCAGTTGGCGGAGCGAAGGAGCGACTGGCGCGCCTTATTGGACGGCCATAACCGTTTATACGGTTAAGCGCCAATTAAGTAAGTAAGTAATTTTGTAAGTAATGGCTTATACATATTTACATGAATATCTGATTATCTTTAAGTTTTAATATATTTTTGACAAATAGAAAAAATATTGGCGAGATCTAGAAAAGTGTGCAAGAGAACTCGAGGCATTCCATTCCTCATCATCAAATAAAACTAGAAGTTCCACTTAATGTGCTTTTGGGTTAATTTTCCGTAGTATGACTAAATACTTTACATTAATGGATTCATAATTAACAAATATTCAAAGTGAATTTCGGCGTCAAGTAACGTATGACGAATAAATAATTGATATTCGTTTAGAAAAAAAAAAAAAACTAAGTTGGCGACCATTAAATGAATGTGGGAATGTTTAAATATGGTTTCCATATACGTATGATTACTATTGCAAATTTAATTATTTAAGCTTGAAGTATGGATTTTCAATGCCGCTTTTTGCTATTTGTTACTTTTGTGAAGAGATTTTTTTGAGTCAATTCATTCACTCCATACAATAAGCGTATTCACAGACTGTTGAAAATTTATTGGTACTTTGGTACATAAAAAGTGGAATATAAATACGTGTGGAGTTAAGATTTGAAATAAAAGTATATATATGTATATATATTTGGTTGTCTGTCCTGAAAGAACAAAAGAACGCTTACGAAACTAATATAATTACTAGGCTGAGTATGGCGTATCAATTCTATCAGACTCCAAGGTTTAATACGCCAAACTATTATTATTATGAATATTATTTGCTTACAAGTAACTGTAGTCTATGTAAAAACTTACAGTCTTAATTATTAACTCAAAACATGAAGTTAAGTTGTCTTCTTATACCCTAAAAACATAAAATAGTTTCGAACGCTAACAATTAAACATCGCTTAAGTGCAATTACATAATCTATTTATAACATATTCAGGGTTGATTTTTTGTACAAGTACTTACATATGTGTATGTGGAAATATAAATATGTTGATGTTAAATAATAATATGTTGATGTATGTAAATGGGATGGAATATTTTTTTTTCTCTAAAAAAATCATTTAAAAACAAGTGAGGACGAGACTGTCTTCGGCTGTGCGAAGACTTTATACCTTTCATGAATGGTGATGAGCAATGATTTAATTCCATCCGTAACCATCTGGACAATCAGCAGTTTAAGGTATTTAATATATAGAGAACAGATGTGCAAAACCGGAACTATCGATAAATATCGAATAAAAATTAGATCGGTAATCCGCACACAAAAGGTGAAAAACTTTCTTGTTGTTTGCAGGAAATAGCTATGACCATGAATCTGTTATCTGAACAATAGGTTGTATAGAATATATACTATATATACGACCGATCTCCCCGTTTTTAAAGACAAAAATAAATGATATATATGTATGTAGACATTTTGTGAAAGTTGAAGCCTCTAGCTCTTAAAATGAGGCAGAAATCAGAAAAGCTTCTTATCTGAGCAATAGATGTGTATAAGACATATCGTTAGCTTAATATGAAAATGTACTAAGTCACTTTTCTTGAAAAATTGTATTTTAATGCAGTTTTAAAACTGAATTCAAAGTACAACGATCACAAAAAAAAAAAATTTTAATTTTTAATTTTTACGTCCTGTGGGCAATGATGTGTAAATGTGCTAAGTCGCCAGTTGTTAAAAAAAAATGTGCTAAGTCTACCAGTCAGTAATATTAATCTGAATTACTAGTCATTTCTTTGTGCGAGCATTTTACTTACTTATTTAATTCATTCAGTCTAAAAGTACATGCTTTGTTGTTGTTGTTGTATTAACGATAAAGACACCCCCCGAAGGCTTTGGGCCGATGTTGATGGTCCTTTGCCGGATATAGATCCGGTACGTTCCGGTAACAAAGCAGTATTAAGGTACTAGCCCGACCATCTCGGGAACGATTTATATGACCACTTTAAACCTTTCAGGCCATCCCCTCCCCACCCCTAACAACATGAGGAATTTGAGGTCGCCACGGGTAGGCAAATTGAGTTTGAGAAGCTATATATTGCGCTGGCAACCCCTTGAAATTGGATTCACCCAATTGATGCATACATTTGGTGTTTGATAAATACTTTGCGCTGACTTTTATCTACTTCAATTTTTACATGTCGATAACTACATGCTTTCTTACAGACTAGTTAAAAATAGAAAATAATGCAAGCTTAAACTTATATAAGCTGTTACTGAAATTAATAACTCTACTGACTCTATTTGCTATGTAGATGTATAGTCCTAGTTATAGGTTCATTCATAGCATAATTCGTTTTATGAGTTATTTCGATAAATAACACAGGCCGACAAAATTCAACCCAGAAACCAGACTATAAGTATATTTCCGAAGGTATATGATGTGCTGAATCCAAAACTGGTCTTGCTCTGTCAGCTCTGGTTCTTGAGATATCCTAATCTAAAAGTACAAAAAACCGTTTTTGCCCATATTTGAGGTTATGTAGCCTTGCAGATGTTTTCTTTCACCAAAATTAAAGGACGGCATCTTTAAGTATAAGGTTTCTTCTTTCAAATGGCGTTGAATTTCAAATATCATTTTCTTTCGCTCAGATATCGCATTTTGAAATGTTCATGTTTCTAAATTTCCCTACACCTGAAAATCGATTGAGATAACATAGACATGATATAGTCAATTATTAACTTTCTTGAATTAAGTATTATTTTTCTTAAAATTTTGTCACACACCATAAGATTGCTAACTCACCATACCCCCACACTATCTAACCCTTGGGTACCAAGTCACACACAGCCCTAACCCCTAGAAACCACCCCTATCATACCGCAAGCAGGCTAACTCACTTAGCCCTGGGGACAGCGTTTACTCGCATTTTTTCCCAAAATAAGTCTTATTCATATAGATATCTGACACCACAAGTGGGCTAACTAACTTAACTGTTAACCCATCAACTTCCGTATCCCCTAACCCCTAGAAACCACTCCTACCACACCACAAAATTTCAGAATACGATATCTCAGCGAAAAAAATAATAGTTGAGCAAACTCAACGCCATTTGAAAAAATAAGACTTGTATTCAAAGATGCCATCCTTTAATTTTGGTGAAAGAAAACATCTGCAAGGCTTCATAACCTCAAATGTGACCAAAAACGGTGTTTTTTGTACTTTTAGGTTAGGATATCTCGAAAAGCCGAGCTGATATAGCAATTTTGAGCCCAGATTTCGGCTCATCGCATCAAAATCCTTCGAAAATATATAGTCCGGTTCCTGGGTCTGAGATGCCGTCGGCCTGTGTAATCTATTATGCCGAAGATCACGCAGTGGAATATATGGAATGAACAAATTAGATAAATCAGAGCAATTCGTGCTAAAGTTTATTACATTATAGGCAAACATGAGTGAGATAAAAGTTCTTCTGTCATGCAAAGCCTGAAGGCCAAGCAATTTGCGCCTGCTGGTATGTGATGGGGGCCGTCTGGTCAGTGAAGCATACGTAAACCAATATTTGTAAACATTTTTTGAACTCCCTCAATTTTATAGAAGTTAGATTCACATAAAGGATTTCATATTATTGAGCAATATTCAAGACCACTTCTGACCAAGGATATATAAAGTGGATTAAACTTCATAGGGTCCTTAAAGTCACTGATGTTACGTCTACTGAAGCCAAACATTGCAACAAATTTTGAAAGAATGAGTCAATGTGACTAGAAAAAGAGAGTTTGGAGTCAAAAATTACACCCAACTGTTTACTCTCTGGACAACGATTAAGAGATTTAGCATTTAGCTTGTAGATAAAATATGTGGCAGCTTTTTTTTTTTTGGATTAAGACACAACACAGCATTTGTTTGAATTTAAAAATAAATTATTGTCTGCGCACCATCCACCAAAAGAGTCCAGACCAGAACCGTTAGAAATGGTTTGACAAATAAATAGTATTTTTTGTGAAATATATAGTTTTAGTGTTATATTTCAATCATTAAGGGGGGGAGTGATGGGAAAACATATTGAGTAAAAAGTGCTAAGTCAGGAGAAAAAATTTGTTTTGAGTGCGGAAATTGTGCTAAGTCATAAAATAGCTGCTGATATGGCATACATGATTTTTATTTATCTCTTTCAAAGCTTCTACACTCAAAAGCATTAGAATTAAGGCATCCTCATTCACAATTTTTAAAAAAGAAGGGTATTTCAAAAATTATTCAGTTTTTTTCGTCTCCTGTAAAATTCGTAAAAGTTGACTTAGCATATTTTCACATAAAGCTAACGATATTCTATTTACAACTGTATTTGAAATAATAGCAGTGGCCCATGACAGTTTTTGTCATAATTTTTGTACACTTAAATAGCACTTAAGGCTCCATTACTGATACCTAGCATCGACTTGACTTGAGAACTGTCACTTACAGTTCTGTTAAATGAACATTGCATGTTACTGATTACTCAAAACTTGGCAACACTTAACTTCACTTAGAAGTCTGTTGAATTTTGATTTTCTATGTAAGTTCTAAGTGACGTTTACATTTTGAGATGCCATTTGTTTGTTTCCATTTCATTTTGACATTTTGTCATACAAATTGACATTTATTTAAAAATAAATTTCAACGCTGATTATGATGCCAGATTGTATGCCCCAAGTCGAGTATAATCGTGGCTAAGTTGCCAAGTTTACGCCAAGTCAAGTCAAGTCTATGCTAAGTATCAGTAATGGGGGCTTTATAATTTGAATTTGTATACACCAGAACAAATAATACCATTCTGTTTTTTAATAAGCTTATGATACTGAATGAGGCCACGACGTCCTGTTACCTTACCCTTAGAAATAGCAGAAATGATTGGAATGAAACGTGAAAAACTTAATCATTTTGGAGTGGTACAATCGGTAGTTATATACAAAAAGCGAGAACTCATCAAAATGTTATTGACAGAAGGCAAACCTTACAAGTTTATGGAGGCTTTGCTCGGATGTTCGCCAAAATGATAGCGAATGCCAAGAGAATGAACACAAAATCCCGAAAGAAGAGTGCGAAAGAAAGCTCTTTCGTGAGCAGAGTTGAGAAAAATTGTGGCTTTAGCTCGAGATAGGCCTTTTTATGCCTGAAAAACAAGAATGAGTTAAATCGTCCACAATCAGAAAGAAGTTGGTCGGAGCTTAACTTTTTGGCAGAAGCCCAAGAAGGGTGCCCCTACTTACGCGCCGGCATGTGCAAGCCAGAATTAAATCTACCGAAGAGCACTTGCACTGCAATGCAACCATGGACTGGCAGGCTCAGTCCAATGACCTTAGCCCCTTTAGGAATCTTGTAGCCAGGGCAGTTTCAAGGAAGCTGTAGAGAAATCCTTCAAATACGAAAGAGGTGTGGAGTGTTCTGAAGAAGGCGTGGAAAGCCATTGCTCTCGAGAAATGTAAGCGTTCGGTGGATTCTATGCTGAGGTGATGCCCAGCTGTACTTGTACACATGGTATTATAACTTTGGTATAAAGGAATCGAGATAGATATAGACTTCCATATATCAAAATCATCAGTATTGAACAAAAATTTGATTGAGCCATGTCCGTCCGTCCGTCTGCCCCTTAACACGATAACTAGAGTAAATATTGATATATCTTCACCAAATTTGGTACACGAGATTATCTGGACGCAGAATAGATTGGTATTGAAAATGAGCGAACTCAGATGATAACCACGCCCACTTTTTATATATATATATAACATTTTGGAAAACACAGAAAACCTGATTATTTAGTAAATAATACACCTAGAATGTTGAAGTTTGACGTGTGGACTGATATTGAGACTCTTGATAAAACATTTTTAAATTTTTTGAAATGGGTGTGGCACCGACCACTTGTGATAAAATCAATTTTACAAAAATTATTAATCATAAATCAAAAATCGTTAAACCTATCGTAACAAAATTCGGCAGAGAGGTTGCCTTTACTATAAGGAAAATTGACGAAATCGGTTAAGGACCACGCCCACTTTTATATAAAAGATTTTTAAAAGGGTCGTGGACGAATAAAATAAGCCATTTCTTTGCAAAAAAGAACGTTATGTCAATGGTAGTTCGTTTCCCATGTGGATTCATAACAATAAATGGGAAAAACTTCAAATTTTGAAAAATGGGCATGGCACCGCCTCTTTTATGGCTAAGCAATTTTCTATGTTTCGGTAGCCATAACTCGAAGAAAAAATAACGGATCGTAATAAAATTGGGTACACAAATTTTCCCTATAGCAGCAAAGATTTCTAGAAAAAATTGACGAGATCGGTTAAAGACCACGCCCACTTTTATATAAAAGATTTTTAAAAGGGTCGTAGGCGAAAATAAAAAGTTAAATCTTAGCGAAAAATAGTTTTGTTCCAATCGTATTTTGTGCCATTATAACAAGAAATGAGAAAAAATTAAAATTTTGAAAAATGGGCGTGGCACTGCCCCTTTCTTACAATGCGTTTCCCAACGTTTCTGGAGCCATAACTCGACGAAAAATTTGGTGTTTAACAGGAAATATTTTCAGTAAAAATGGACTAAATCAGTTAAATCGCCTTCTTTTATGTAAAAGATTTTGTAAAAGTGCGTAGATGCAGGTAATAAGCTATTTCTAGCAAAAGTTGGAAAATTTCGTTAATAACCCTGCCCTTTTTTTGTAATAACGCTTTTTAGTACAATGGCACTTGTGTGTTTATGTTTATTGTTCTGTTATATCTCTATTTTAAAATAAACAGTAGGCAAATCCCCACATCTGAAGGAAAATTGCATTATTATCCGCTCAAGGTCATTGGTGTTAGGCTCTGTATCCTTTTTGCTTCTTTTAAACGAAAATTAGTTCAGAATGGAACCATATGTATATTATTGCGCAGCCTTGTAACACTATTAAGCACACAAAACAAAAACAAAAGCATTTCAAGGGTACAGCTGGGTATGTGATATTCGGTTTCACCCGGACTTAGACTTCCTTACTTGTTTCATATAACTATATAAACCATAGGACCAGGTGGAACATGATTTAATACCCTTGGTGTGACCAATTGGCGCCAGTTGGCAAAGAAAAGAAGCGACTGGCGCACCTTGTTGTTGTTGTAGCAGTGCTTCGCCCCATGCAATAGGTGCGACCGATCACAAATTGTCATCAATATCCTCTAACGGGAGTCCAAGGAAACTTGCTGTTTCAACAGGGTAGGACGTTAGAGGCGGCTGGTGTCATGTGGGGACACATTGCAAGCAGGGCATACATTTTGTATGTCGGGGTTGATTCTGGATAGGTAAGAGTTTATCCTGTTATAGTATCCAGATCGAAGTTGAGCTAGAGTGACTCCCGTTTCCCTGGGGAGTATGCTTTCCTCTTCCGCAAGTTTTGGGTACTGTTCTTTAAGTACTGGATTCATCGGGCAATTCCTGGCATAAAGGTCCAGTGCCTGTTTGTGGAGTTCACTGAAGACCTGCTTGTGTTTTTTTGCTTCACTCGGCTGAGTTATCAGGTGCCGTATTTCCTCATAATGCTTACGGAGATGACTCCTTAAGCCCCTGGGCGGTGTTGGCTCATCACTCAGATGTCTGTTGGGATGCCCAGGTTTCTGGGTATTCAACAGGAACTGTTTGGTTAGCATCTCGTTCCTCTCCCTGATGGGGAGTATTCTCGCCTCATTATGTAGATGGTGTTCTGACGACATAAGATGACAGCCCGTGGCGATTCTGAGAGCAGTATTTTAGTAGGCCTGTAGCTTCTTCCAGTGAGTAGTTTTTAGGCTTAGCGACCATATAGGGGACGCGTAGCATACAATCGGCTGGCCAACTTCTTTGTAAGTGGTAATGCGCGTTTATTTGTATTTTCCCCAAGTACTGCCGGCAAGAGATTTGAGGATTTTATTACGGCTCTAAATTTTCGGTACAATTGCGGCTGCATGCTTACCAAAATATAGATCCTGATCAAACGTCACACCCAAGATTTTGGGGAGTAGGACAGTCGGCAGCGTAGTGCCATCGACGCGGATTTTCAAAATGGTCGACATTTGGGACGTCCATGTTGTAAATAAGGTAGCGGAGGATTTAGTGGGTGATAATGGAAGGTTTCGCGAGGCGAAAAAAACTGGGGTTCAGGGAGGTAGCCGTTAATTCTGTTGCTAAGCTCATCGATCTGTGGGCCTGGGCCTGTGAACATTATTGTACAGTCATCGGCGTAGGAAACGATAGTAACTCCTTCTGGTGGCGAAGGTAGCTTTAATATGTAGAAGTTAAACAAAAGTGGCGATAGGACACCACCCTTTGGCACCCTTGCTTAGTTCTTCTTGGTTTTGATGTTTCGTTTCTAAATTGCACCGATGCTTGGCGACCACCCAGATAATTTGCGGTCCACCTTTTAAGACATGGGGGAAGGGTAGACCCTTCCAGGTCTTGCAGTAACATGCCATGGTTGACCGCATCAAAAGCTTTTGATAGGTCTAGCGCAACGAGCACTGTTCTATGGTGGGGATTTTGATTTAAACCGCAATTTATCTGCGTGCTAATGGCATTTAGCGCGGTGGTGGTTATATGGAGTTTTCTAAAGCCATGCTGATGACAGGCTAGCTGAAAATTTGCTTTGAAGTAGGGGCGCAAAATGGATTCAAGCGTCGTGGCTACTGGCAATAGGAGAGAAATCGGGCGATATAACCCTCCTATGTTAGCTGGTTTTCCAGGCCTTAGTAGCAGGACCAACTTGGCCATTTTCCAGTTTTCGGGAATGACAAAGGTGGAAAGAGACGGGTTGAAGACATGCGCTAAATATTTGAAACCCTCTTTCCCTAGGCTTTTAAGCATCGGCATGGCTATGCCGTCTGGGCCCACTGCATGACCGATGGCATCCTTAACCTCTTTGGTGGTGATGGTAATTGGAGACGCGATGAATTTATGTTTAATGGCGTGTCTGTTGGCCCTCCGTCTATCTTTGTCGAAATGTATAGTGGCTATTTTCTCGAATTTCAAGTGAGCATTTGAAACAATTGATAGAGAAATTTTGCTTAAAAAATGGAGGCAGTACGGAATTAAGGGAGCTGAATACCGGTGATTTCAAACTACTTAAGTAACAGATGTCAGTGCACTAAAGTAGCGGAATGTGTATCAGATCCAGCAAGAATAATGTTAGACGTACCTCAAGGCGCAGTGCTTGGGACGCTACTATTTTTAATATACATAAACGATATGGAAAATATACTACAGGGTGGGGTACAAATTTGTCAATTTGCAGATGATACATCTATATCTATATCTATCTTATAAATCTTATAAAATAAAGTCGCTAAATGCCATGTATGCACATAACTTCACACAGAATGCTCCGATTTTAAAACGGTTTTTTGCATTTGAAAGCTTAGCTACGTGAGATGGTACAGTTGATATAATAGGGGCGTGGCAAATTACCAAAATGTAGTAAAAAATCATAAAATTTTTGTTTACACAGCTATAGCTCATAAACGGATGTATGGATTTAAAAAATTCTACTTTTCAGTAAAACTTTGAAATATTTACCTTCGATCAGCACCAAAAAAAACTTGATTCCTTTCTCATATCAGCCAAATTATTTAAACAAAAGTAACATTTTTATCAAAAAATGTGTATGTGTGTTTGTTCACTGTGAACTGTCCGCGCTAATTGCTTTTGACGCACATATATAGCATTCGCTGCGTTATTTAACTTCGGGCGTAGGTTTATACATAGGTATGTATGGATGTACATCACTACATCGTATAAAACAAAGTCGCTTTTTCTGTCCCTATGTCCCTTTGAATGCTTAAACCTTTAAAAATACGCAACGGATTTTGATGCGCTTTTTTTAATAGATAAAGAGTGATTGAAGAGGAAGTAACGGATGAACATATTTGGCTGAAAATTGGTGGAGGGGTAGCTTAGAACCAGGAGACAGACATTGGCTAATTTTATCCCGTTCTGTATAGGGTCTTGAGATCAAAACGTGGACCTGTTTGTACAATATGGGTATCGAATGTAAGCCGTTTATGAGTACTTTGATACGGGGTATTTTTCGTACCCGCGTGTAACTAGGGTCTCGAGATATAAACAAAACCGTGGACGCGGGTACCCCTAGAATGTGTTTATAGAATATGGATAACGAATGAAAGCTATTGATGAGTGCCTTAGTACAGGGTAGTTTTCATACCTATTGGTGACAAGGGTCTCGAGATTGAAGCCAAAACGTGGACCCGGGTACCCCTAGAAAGTGTTTATACAATATGGATAACGAATGAAAGCTGTTGATGAGTGCTTTAGTACAGGGTAGTTTTCATACCTATTTGTGAAGGGTATCGAGATATAGGCCAAAACGTGCATCAGGGTAACACTAGGATGTGTTTTTACATTATGGGTATCAAATTGAAGTTGTTGATGAGTGCTTTAATACAGAGTAAGTTTTATACTGCTGGGTGACTAGGGTCTCAAGATATGGGCAAAACCTGGACCCGGATAGCCCTAGAATGTGTGTGTAATATGGATATCAAATGAAAGTTGTTGCTGAGAGCTTTAAAGTAATTTTCATTGTGAGATTCGATTTAGTTGCATTAACCTGGCAAAACTGATAAATATGCATGCGAAGCCGAAATAAAGACATGAATTAATAATACCCACATAACTATTTACATACGTCGTATTCGATTTGTCTGGTAATAAGGGATGAAGAAGAATAGGAAAAATTTTAGAGAAGAGCAAAGACGGAAGGAGAAGGAGACTGAGAAAGAGATAGAGTGAGACGAAAATAGAGATAGATGAAGTGAAAAGACGGAGGGAGGAGTGAATAAAAGGATTAAGAAAAAGTGAGGGGGGGGGGGGCAGAGGTAGACGGAAAAAGTTTATTAAAATGTATGGAGACAGACCAAATTTAGAGCAGAACAAAGTCTGACGGGTCTGCTAGTTACTATATATGAGCGGAAGTTCTAGTCAGGAATGTATTGCGCGGCTGAATGATAATCTGAAAAATATATGTAAATATCTGAAAATGAACAAATTAAAACTTAATGTGAATAAAACAAAGGTAATGATAATCAATGGCGAGTCAAATGAAAACATTACAGTTAATTGTGAAATAATCGACAAAGTTGATGAAATTAAGTATTTAGGCATTTTCATCGATGAAAAATTAAATTTCGACAAGCATATAGATTATGTTTGCAGTAAAATTAAAAAAAAAGCAAGTAAGGAAGGCTAAGTTCGGGTGTAACCGAACATTACATACTCAGTTGAGAGCTGTGGAGACAAAGTAAGGGAAAATCACCATGTTGTAAAAAGAACCTAGGGTAACCCTGGAATGTGTTTGTATGATATGTGTATCAAATGGAAGGTATTAAAGAGTATTTTAAGAGGAAGTGGGTCATAGTTCTATAGATGAATGCCATTTAGGGATATCGCCATAAAGGTGGACCAGGCCTGACTCTAGAATTTGTTTGTACGATATGAGTATCAAATGAAAGGTGTTAATGAGTATTTTAAAAGGGAGTGGGCCTTAGTTCTATGGGTGGACGCCTTTTCGGGATATCGCCATAAACGTGGACCAGGGGTGACTCTAGAATGCGTTTGTACAATATGGGTATCAAATGAAAGGTGTTAATGAGTAGTTTAAAAGGGCGTGGGCCTTAGTTCTATAGGTGGACGCCTTTTCGAGATATCGCCAAAAAAAAGTGGACCAGGGGTGACTCTAGAATTTGTTTGTACGATATGGGTATCAAATGAAAGGTGTTAATGAGTATTTTAAAAGGGAGTGGACCTTAGTTCTATAGGTGCATTCCTTTTCGAGATATCGCCATAAACGTGGACCAGGGGTGACTCTAGAATGTGTGTACGATATGGGTGTCAAATTAAAGGTATTAGTGAGGGTTTTAAAAGGGAGTGGCCATTAGTTGTATATGTGAAGGCGTTTTCGAGATATCGACCAAAATGTGGACCAGGGTGATTCCAGAACATCATCTGTCGGGTACCGCTAATTTACTTATATATGTAATACCACGAACAGTATTCCTTCCAAGATTCCAAGGGCTTTTGATTTCGCCCTGCAAAACTTTTTCATTTTCTTCTACTTAATATGGTAGGTGTCACACCCATTTTACCAAGTTTTTTTCTAAAGTTATATTTTGCGTCAATAGACCAATACAATTACCATGTTGCATCCCTTTTTTCGTATTTGGTATATAATTATGGCATTTTTTGTTCATTTTTCGTAATTTTCGATATCGAAAAAGTGGGCGTGGTGATAGTCGGATTTCGGCCATTTTTTACACCAATACAAAGTGAGTTGAGATAAGTACGTGAACTGAGTTTAATAAAGATATATCGATTTTTGCTCAAGTTATCGTGTTAACGGCCGAGCGGAAGGACAGACGGTCGACTGTGTATAAAAACTGGGCGTGGCTTCAACCGATTTCGCCCTTTTTCACAGAAAACAGTTATTGTCCTAGAATCTAAGCCTCTACCAAATTTCACAAGTATTGGTAAATTTTTGTTCGACTTATGGCATTAAAAGTATCCTAGACAAATTAAATGAAAAAGGGCGGAGTCACGCCCATTTTGAAATTTTCTTTTATTTTTGTATTTTGTTGCAACATATCATTACTGGAGTTGAATGTTTACATAATTTACTTATATACTGTAAAGATAATATCTTTAAGATATTAACTTTTCTTTTAAAATTTGAATTTAAAAAAAAATTTTTTTTAAAGTGGGCGTGGTCGTTCTCAGATTTTGCTAATTTTTATTAAGCGGACATATAGTAATAAGAGTAACGTTCCTGCCAAATTTCATCATGATATCTTCAACGACTGCCAAATTACAACTTGCAAAACTTCTAAATTACCTTCCTTTAAAATTGGGCGGTGCCACGCCCATTGTCCAAAATTTTACTAGTTTTCTATTCTGCGTCATAAGTTCAACTCACCTACCAAGTTTCATCGCTTAATCCTATTTGGTAATGAATTATCGCACCTTTCGATTTTTCGAAATTTTCGATATCGAAAAAGTGGGCGTGGTTATTGTCCGATGTCGTTCATTTTAAATAGCTTAAATAGATCTGAGATGAGTGCCCAGGAACCTACATACCAAATTTCATCAAGATAACTCAAAATTTAATCAAGTTATCGTGTTAACGGACGGATGGACATGGCTCAATTGAATTTTTTTTCGATACTGAGGATTTTGATATATGGAAGTCTATATCTATCTCGATTCCTTTATACCTGTACAACCAACCGTTATCCAATCAAAGTTAATATACTCTGTGAGCTCTGCTCAACTGAGTATAAAAATTGGATTTTTCCAGAGAATGCGCAAAAAAGTTTCTGTAAATAGTTCCCTAAAGATATATAATGTCATGATAAAGCCACATTTTGAATATTGCTCAACTATACTGTTCCTGGGATCCAACCAAATGAAAAACAGACTCCAAAAATTGCAGAATAAGGGAATGCGGTGTATTCTAATTTGTAATAGATTGACACCAACCCCACTCATGCTCGATACCCTGAAATGGCTGAACATAAACGAAAGAACTATCATGAATGTTCTACTTTTTGTATTTAAGATGAAGCATAATCTGCTACCAAAGTATTTAACAAGCCAAATTGTCTATGCTGGAGATGTGCAACCCTACAGTTTAAGGAACAAAAATGATTTTAGAATTAACTTTTATAAGTCTAATAAGGCACAAAATATTTTAATGTACAAAGGCCTAAAACTATTTAATGAATTACCAAGTAATATCAAAAATGAAAGAATCATTAATGTATTTAAGAGACTGCTAATAGATTACGTTAGAGCAGTATTTTAGCTCAAAATTCCTAATAAGCAAATTATTATCCAATAAGTAAATTGTACCTGAAAATTTTTATATTTTTAAATAGCATAAAAAGCTAAATAAAGAAGGAACTAACTAACTATATATCGTCGGCAGAAAGCTCTCGCGCATTTTTTCGCATCCGACAGCACTTTATCGCCAAAGGCGATGGAAATTTTGTCATTGTGCTTAGACGGATCCGATAGGGACTTTACGGTGGACCAAAGTTTACCTACACCGGCAGAGAGGTTACAATCGCTAGGTGCTCCTCCCATTTCGCCTGCTTGTGTTCATCCACAAGCAATCTGATGCGTTGGTTTATATCCCTTATTTGGGGGTGCGCCGGGATCGAGCTGTCTTATAAGGTCACGTTCTTTCGCTAAATTTGCGGCCTCCGCCGGAAAGTGAGGCCGAATTTCGGGAATTCTACATGCGGGAATGAAGTGAGTCGAGGCGGATTTAATGACCTTACGGAAGGCACGCTCCCCTTGGCGGGCATCAGTCGGGATAGGGAGGGCAGCTAGGCGGCTGTCTGTAAAGGATTTATATTCTTCCCACTTTCCTTTTTTGAAGTTTATGAAAGTGCGTTTTTCTTTGACGATGAAGTCAGCGGTACGCTCGAGCGAAATAGGTATAGGCAGGTGGTCGGATGCCAATGTTACCATCGGCTGCCAGTTGACGCAGTTTAAGAGTTCTGCGCTCACGATTGATATATCCGGCGAACTGTGACAGCTTCCTACCATACGTGTGGAGCCGTCTCCGTTTATTGTGCAGAACGTCGTTTCTTCTATTTGATCCGCCAACATCTCACCCCTACTGTCTATATGCAAGTTTGAATGCCATAGATCGTGATAGGCATTGAAATCGGCTAAGATAATGCGATTATTGCCTGTGAGTAAGGCGCTGATATTAGGGCGGTATATACTGGGGCAACAGGTGGCAGGAGGGATGTAGATGTTGATGATTTCTAGGTTTGCATCGCCTGACCGGACAGATAAGCCTTGACGTTCTAAGGCTCTGTCCCTGCGGCCGATGTCGGGATCAAATATATGATATTGCACAGAGTGGTATATGATAAACGCGAGGCAACCTCTTTTCTGTGGACATGATACGCGGAACAAGTCAGCGGAGCAGATCTTGCTGTGAGTTTAGTCTCTGGAATCGCAGCAAGGCGGATGTTGTGCCCCTTCATGAAATCCAATATCTCCGTTATCTTCCCAGTTAATCCATTACAGTTTAACTGCAGAATTCTAAAGTGCAAAGGGGGAGACGTCGTGACTCTGCGAGTAAGTGACGGGAGACTACGTCTGGGTTGTGAAAGGCTAGGTCGCAACTGCTGTTGTGGCTCTGGGACTGGACGTCCTTGGGTAAGCATTAGCGTACCAATGGATTTGGGTTTGTGGCCTGGCAACATGGCACAATGAAACACGTCGGGGGATTACCGTCGCGGAGACAAGAACATCTAGGAAAGTGGCACCCTACAATGCAGGAGCTGCATTGCGCGGATGTCACAAACATATATATTCTGTGCTGGCAAACGGTGCAAAAGAAGGTACGGACTAAGAGTCTGTTTCCATGCCCTACACGATTGCTGCCGGAAAAGAGGGGTGAAGAAGATGACGGCAGGGGCTGATGCTCGGCATTGCTTCCGACTCTACTACGGAGGTTGCAGGTATGAGTGGAAGCGGCCGTATGAGTTGGTGGTACCGTGGGGCGCGAGCAGCAGCGGGTACTTGTTGTGGCTTGCTGAGCAGTGGGGCTGCTGGAAGGTAGTGGGGGGCGCTAAGGTGTAGACTACGGGACGCCGCTGCGCGTGAACAGCAGGAAGCCACAAAAGATTTATAAAAGTTACTTGGAGGTCGGGTTTTGGGATCTAGCCCAGAACAACTTGTCCGATGCAACCATCCCTTGCACGAGACACACTGACAAGAGTATGACCATCCTAAAAAGATTCTTTTCCGGCAGACGCAGCAAAATCATTTCTCAGGACCGGGGTCAGGAGACGGACCCGTATTGGATTCGATACCTTCTCGGAGCAAGAGAATATGGAGCAGTCCCGCTGCAAGGAGCTGCTGGGAGAATGACAATTTGTGGGAGGGCCGCAACAAATTAAATGGGGTTACACTGAAATGACAGTCCTTGATCGGGAAAAATCCCGAGCCGCTTCGGTACATAGAACCGACTGCCTGGTGCGCCTTGTTGGATGGCCATAACCGTTTAAACGGATAAGCGCCAATGAAGTAAGTTAAGTAGACCAAATCAATTATCATTTGGTGAAATTTGAAGCTTATACATATGTAGCTATTAAAATTTGAAGAAATTATGAAAAGTTTCTTATCTGAACAATCGGTTGTATGGGGGATATATGATATGTTGATCCGATCTGGTCCGTTCGGACAAATGTCTAATCGGACACCTAAATACAGCCGCTCACCAAATTTTATGGATTATCTCAGAAATTGAGAGGCTAGTTTGTGTTGAAACAGACAGACCGACAGACGGACATGGCTAAATCAAACCAGATTGTCAACTTGATTAATTTGGCATACTTTAGGGTGGATCAATCACTTTTCGTTTAAGGGCTTACAATTTTGAGATTCTTGGCGAACTTAACACTTCACTTTCATGAAAGGTATATAAATCAGATAAGGTGCAGAGCTTCCCATTGAACTGCAAGAACCGAGGAACTTTACGAATAAATCAAAACTAAAGTTATAATTAAAATGTAATTAGCTGGGTATGTAAAACAACAAATATGTTTGTATAATGAGAAATGAGAAAAAATAATGAAAGACAAGCGCTGAAGTCTACAAAATATTCAGTGAAACTATTTAGTGTGATCGCCAATCCAATTTTTTTTGTTTTCTTACAACGTCAACAAAATAAAAGATATATGTGTAGACACATATATCAAATTGAAATTTAATTGAGCCATAAATGGTGTGGCCCCCCTGAAAATACTAGGCAAAACTCCAAATCACCGAAAAAGCCCTCAGACCAAGAAGCTATTAGTGTTCAAAGATAGCGGAAATCTCGGAATTGTTTTTTTTTTGATTATTTGTTCTTTATATTCTGGCAAAGAATGAATGAATGAGTGCTTGTTGTTGTCACCGCACATAATAATTATTAAAGCATATTTCAGCAAAAGTGTTTAAATGCCCATTGGCCCGCCTTTAATGTGGTCATATTTATGTTTGTATGCAGGTACATAACGCTTACATGTGTTTGAGAATTTTTATTTTTATCGATGAGTTATGTTGCCTCTAAGGGATATGACTTTTGGCTGCGAACACTGAATGGGCTTTTGAGTATGTTTTTTATGGCCAGAACTACGGAAGCATTCAACACATTATGCTGCTGCGAAGTGATATAACCAGGTGTATGAATTTAATTTAATTATATTTAATTACAAAAATACTTTGACGCGAAAATAACTTTGCCGTCTCATTATTTTAAGTGTTTTTCGTTAAAAAAAAACAACCAAAAAATCAATCATAGAAAAAAATTGCTCATTGGTGTAAATTCCAGCCTATGACAGAAAAAAGTTATTAGACGCCATCTGACTCATCTAAAAGTAGGCCGAAAAAATATACTGTTGCCATGGAGTGGACTATAAAGTTAAGTTGAGGAGTAAGATGCACTAGATTGAGTGACAAAAAAGAGTTTAAGCTGCCAAAAGAAGAAGATATGTCACATCGTTCCATTAAAAGTGGACACATTATGATATTCACTTATGATGAGAAGGGGGGGGGGGGGGGGGTGCGCGTGCATATCAGCTGATATGAAGCTAAGTGTCACCTTTTCCATGCGTAAGGGATTGACAGACTTCGATAAAGTTTTGAAGGGGCTGGAACTGTACCATATATTCTTTGACCATTTTGGGACTTCTTCGGTACCGTTTCGAGAATATATTTTCTTATTTTAAAGTGAAGGTAAGGCGTTTGGTCCCCTTCTTTGCAAAATATGATCGGACGAGTGCATACCCGATGATTGGAATCTAAGTGTCCTTTGCCCAGTCCACAAGATGGGGAATTCTGCAGACTGCGCCAACTATTGGGGAATCGGAAAGGTTCCGACTTACACATAAGTGAGGTGGACAGCTCCATCCGACCGGCGCTCCTAGGGAGAACCGACGAATATGAGAACAGGGCAACGGACTTGCAATCGAACAATAGGGTTGACTGCGAAGTCTCAAGGTCCTTATGGCCATACTTGGATAGGAAGGGCACCAGCTTCCCTCTCAAACTGAACAAATCTGCGGTGAGGGTACTTACGGGTGTCATCACAGGTCATTGTACTATCGCACCAATGCTCCGACGGTGGCGAATACCAACAAGTTCTCTCTGCAGAAGCTGTCAGGATAAGGAGGAAGACGAGTCGATCTACCACTTTCTCTGCCGCTGCCCGGGGCTTCAAAGAAGAAGGCTCAAATTTCTGGGCTCACGCTTCTTCGACAGTCTGGCAGAGGTTGGGAAGGTGGATGTTTCGCTTCTTCTTGGGTACATCAGGGAAAGCAAGTGGTTCGTTGAGCGCCGCTAAGAGGTAATGGAGCTAAACAAATTTGCCGCCATCCTGTACTTACTGAGGAATCACAATGGACAAAAGTGTCTCCGAGTGCAAGTGTGGGTATCACCCGAGCACACCCTTTTAACCTAACCTAACCTAACCTTGGGGAATCAACCATCTTAACATCGCATATACCAGTCCAGTGTATTGTGCGAAATATTGAAGCCCACCGTGAATCGCCTGATAAGATCGTATCAGTGCGGCTTCGGACCTATTAAATCTATCATCCGCCAGATTTTAACCATGCGCCAAATTTTGGAAAACCCAGTGAAAAAATAATTGACACACATCATCTCTTTATCGATTTTAAATCCGCCTTCGGTAGCACGAAAAGGTGCTGCTTATATGCCGCTTTGGGTGTATTTGGTTCCCCCGTAAAACTTATACGGCCGTGCAAAATGATGCTGAGCAACACCACCATCATGAGCTATATGAGCTTTGCGCAGACACCAACATCGTCCAACGAATTAAATAACAGCGGCTACGCTGGCTGGGCCATTTTATGCGAATGAAAGATGATGCTCCGGCCAAGAAAGTATTTTTATCAGAATCCGCCTGTGTAAGCAGAGGAAGAGGGCGGTCCCCACTCCGCTGAAAAGACCCAGTGGAAAACTATTTCAGTTCCCTTGGTGTAACCAATCGGCACAAGTTTACCCAGCCAATAAAGTAAGTCAAAAGGTGATGAGAAATTAATATTTAATTTTTTTCAAACTTTGCAGATTTCCAAGTTCGATATGTCCTAAAAGCTCTATACATTTTCCTAATGTCATTTGAGCCTTGAAGTCGATTAAAAATACATTTGGGTTGATCTAAGTAGCGCAATTTTTGTTTGAAGGCATTCACAACTAAGTTCAACTTTAACAGTTTTTTTAATTTTCCATTAAAATATAATCCTGTCCCCTTTTCCTTTTTTCGATTTCCTAAGTAGTCAACTTCGTTAGGTTAGGTTGAAATGGCCGGTCCATGAGGACCTCACATAGACGGAATGAGTCCGTAGTGTTACTAGAAGTTTATTTTAACAAGCAAACTGAAAACCCCTATCAAAAACCAGGACATATGTTAAAAAATAACTCCGCCATCTTCGCAAATACTAGAAGCTTTCTAGGACTTAAGCCACTTGCTGCTTCTAGATCTGACAGCTTTATCACTCCTAATAGCTGGAGTCTTAGCCTGGCAAGCGCAGGCTACGAGCACACAACGTGCCCGATCGTTTCCCCCTCCAATCGGCACTTCCTACATCCTCTATCACTGACCAAGCCTAATTTAAAGGCATGTGACGCCAGAAGGCAGTGTCCAGTCAGAATGCCCATCATGAGTCTACAAACCTCTCTTTTTAATGATAGAAGGAACTTTGTTAGTCTAAGGTTGTAAGACCTACACGTAATCTTCGACACTTTACAGCCCCGCGCTTGAGCCCACGCCTTTACCGTTTGGTCGCACATGTGCACCTCTCGCCTTCTCTTTATGTCGCCCAATCTAATTGTGACGTCTACGGAGCTAGCTTCAATGGGTGCGCCCTTTTTAGCTAGTTCATCTGCTTTTTCATTCCCATATATTACAATATGCCCTGGGTCCCAATATAGATGTATGCTTCTCCCTGTCCGGATTCTTTCTAGAGACTGCTTACACTTTAACACAATTTTAGATGCTGTGCTATGCGAGATTATTGCCTTCATTGCTGCTTGACTGTCACGGTCAAGTTCGTTACTTAAAACAAAAATCACAGTAATTTAGAGAGTTCTAAAATTTTAGCATCAAAGTTTCCAACTTTTTATAAGAAATGTTTAGAATTTTTTCAAGTACACAATTTCGTATCCCATTCGATAGTGTTGCTCATATTCTCCCCTATAAAATCAGGTTTTGTTCATATAATTTTTGCTTTATTTAAACTTACCAACTGCTATCTTCATTATTGTTTATAATATTTGTATAAATAAAAAAATAAAATAAATGTAAGGCGCGATAACCTCCGAAGAGATCTAAGGCCGAGCTTCTCTTCCAATTTGCGTCGTGCTCCTCTGGATTTTCCCTACAAATTGGCCGGACGCACAGTGTTTCGTGTAGAACAAGCTAGCTGGACAAAAACAAAGTTCTTATTCCAAGAAAAGTGTAATGAGAAATGAAAGAAAACAAACAAAATAACGGGATTTTTGCTTTTTTTTTGATATTTTTGCTCATATATATTGAGTAATTGAAGTAAGAAGGCACGAGTGGCCGTAAAATGCATTGATTAATTTGCAAAATTCTTGTTGAATAATAAGCTTCATATTTCTTTTAAGTGAACACTTTTATATAATTTTTTGATGGATTCTAAGCTCGAAAGAAAGTAAAATTTTTTAATAGTAATTCTTTAGCAATTAGAGTATTTTTAATATATTTAACATTCCGTTATTAAGAAGAAAGGGTATTTTTTCTCTATATTTTTAAGTTTAGGGACAAAAAGTTACATACATCCGCGGACATCCGGGTTAAATTTTACATATGATATAGTCCCAGGTATTCTCTAATAGACGAAAGAAAAAACCATTGCGAATTCTTTGCACATCTAATCTTAATTTTTTTTTTTTTGTAGATTTAGTTATCTCTACATATAAAATAGGACGTACGTACGTACCAGCTCCAACGAGATATTTGAACCTTTAAAGCTGATCTACAAACGGCAAACCCAATTCCCAGGTACAGGGAACAAACACGTAGCCATAAAACACACAAAAATAAACGCGCAAGGTCAACAAGAGCACATCAAAAGCAAAAAGGCGAAGATCACTGACTTCAACCTGCCACAACCTACCGCACCAGTCACCAAGGCATAAAACCAGGTACATACAAAGCAATCCTAATGCAGGTATAACCACACAGGAACGCTACACAAACCAACCCAATTTGGTAGCATCTACGCCAATACCTGAATGTAATATAAATACTGCACAACTGATAACAAATCAGAACGATCAACGACACTTAAGATGGAAGCACAACAATCATCAACAATTCACTCTGTCGGAAAATCAACAACACGAAGCAGTTTAGTTATATAGAACGGAGTTTTTTGACATTTGGGTTCAACATTCGAAGAAAACCAGATATAAAGAATTATGGAGTTTTGTTGTACTTAAGTACGATTTCAGCGAAGCAGCCGAATATTTGATAAAAAGTTGAAGCTTACAAATATCGGCATATTCGTCGAAGCTGGATCAAAAGTGGAACACTTCTGGAAGACATAAGGAGTGATTTTTGAATAAAAACTCGGAGTGGCTTTCGGGTCCAAACATTTACAATAACGGTGGATTCAAAGTTACCATCAGACCAAACAACCCCTTCTTCAGGTAACCCCGGCCCCGGAAGACGAGAGAAGGACTTTGTTAGCTGCAGTGAAAAAACCAAACGGCGTCGAGTGGATGACCTCTTGCAATCTAGAAGTCCTGGTGAGTTACTTTATGCGGCAGAAGTATCAACGCGTATGTCCGGCAACAGAAATGTTGCTAACATTATAAAAAAATCACAGGAAACCACTCAAATATCCGGCAAAAAGATGGCATGTGAGCCAGATGCAAGATGCTTGAGCAATGTAGAAGCTTTAGCATACTACGTAGATAGCAAGTCGACGACTTATGGGTACAAAACGACTCGGAAGTGGAGCATCAAAGCAGGCCATTAGGTTTATCCATTATTTTACAGTCCAAGAAAAGCTAAGGCAGAATGCTATCCAAATGGAATTGATGTGGGTGAAACACGTGCGGAAATTAAAGTCCAGTCCGATAAAACTGTTGAGCGTTTAGTTCTAGCAAATCAAGAAGTTTTTGTTAGTTTATTACCTACAAACTTGACGTATACTTTAATCAGCAAGTGGGGTTCCGATGGAAGCTCTGGCCATAGCACATATAAGCAAAAGTTTACATGCAGTTCTGACACTGATCAGTTTTGTTTATAATATCTTTCGTTCCTCTTCAATTACAGGGTGAAAAAGGTAACATTGTTTGGCAAAATCCTCGACCTTCTTCTAACATGTGTTGTCGTCCAATTAAATTTATTTTTTCTAAAGAAACAAAAGATTTTATTGTTTTTGAAATGAACAAAGTTTTAGAGGAGATAAATGCGTTGTTGCCAACAAAGTACATGCTCGAACAATACGAAGTTTCCGTAAATCACAATATGCTTCTAACAATGATTGACGGAAAAGTTTGCAATGCTTTGACTGAAACTTCTTCCGCACAAAAGTGTTATATTTGTGGTGCCACTCCAAAGAAGTTACGGGACTTTACGCCTAACCGAGATAATCTTGGTTTTGTCTACTCTCCATGCATGGATAAGATGTTTTGAATGCTTGCCTCACATAAGTTATCGCCTCGAAGTAAAAAAATGGCAGCTTAGGAATGAGGCAGATAAAGAGAGTGTAAAACTACGTTCCAACGAAAACCAGAATAAATTTAAAAGTGTACTTGGATTGATAGTAGATAAACCAAAACCAGGTTCCGGCAATACCAATGACGGCAACACTGCTCGTAGGTTTTTCGAAAATTCTGAGGCTAGTGCTGAGATTACGGGATTGGATGTAACTCATCAAAAGATTCGACACTCTCCTTCGCGCATTAGCATCTGGGTACAATATAAATATCCAAAGATTTGAAAAATTTGCGGTGGAGACTAAAAAACTATACATAGATCTCTATCCATGGTTTAACATGCCTGTTACAGTTCATAAAATCTTAGTGAATAGTACTGATATTATAAAATCAGCAATTTTACCTATTGACTGACTTCAGAAGTCTTAAATTTACTGTCCCCCGATAATGTTGAGGAGTCAATAAATACCCCAGTTGTTCCAAGCTTTCATAGTAGTGTTGCTGATGCTCATGACTATTCCACAAGTGACTCATCGAATGAAAGTGATGATAGCGAATAATAACATAATTATAAAAGATAACCTACCCTATAACTTTTTGTTGGATCAGGTTTTATTTAATTTAAATCTATTGTCTTTTCTACGTTCTATTTACATTGTTATTATTATTATTGTAAATCACTTTTACATTCCTGACTGGTACTATAAAATAATTTTGTAAAAATTGTAGTGCCAGGATAAATACTCAAATAAATACAAAATATGTATGTACATATGTACAGTCACTCACATAAATAAGTAGACACTCCTTTTTGGACAATTCTAACAATTTTCGCTTTCGCAAATTTATTTTAACTTATTTCCCATAAGAAAATTTGTCACGATCTATAAAAAAAACTAAATTATATTTAAAAAATGTTTGAAAAATTCGACGAATTTTCATAAAAAATTTTAATTTTTTTTCCGAATTTTTTAGAGTATTGAGATTTGTAGTCCATTCAATTTAAGTACAATAAAGTAATATTCTTAATTCCTTTAAATTTTTTTGGATCTATATCACTTATTCACATGAGTTACGGTATATGAAATAAGCAAATGTATGCATATGAAGTAAAATTTTGGAAAAAAAAAAAAGAACATATAGCTGAAAAAAATGACGTAGTTGTAATAAATGACTGCATATGAAACGGAAAATCTCAGAAAATAATTTTGTCCAGCTAGCTTGTTCTACACGAAACACTGTGGGACGGGACCTACATGATTTTATGCCGACTCCGAACGGCATCTGCAAGGCAGATGAGTTTTCACTGAGAGCTTTTCATGGCAGAAATACACCCGGAGCGCTTGCCAAACACTGCCGAGGGGCGACCCCGCTTAGAGAAATTTTCTTCTAATAGAAAAACCTTATTTCTAAAATTTTTGATGTTGCTTTGCCCGGGGTTTGAACCCAGGGCATCCGGTTTGGTAGGCGGAGCACGCTACCATCACACCACGGTACATACTATGTGCTTAAAGCGAGACAAATTCCAAGAAATATTTTATTTTTTCAGGAAGATTTATTCAGAACAAGTAAGATGACAACAAGTCTTAAACGGCATCAGATTGCTTTTAAAAATAAAAGAAACTGCTTTTTGGTTGTTTGCAAGCAAATGGATTATTTTTCTTAATACTGATTGCTTATTATTATTATGTTCGAAGTTTATTTAAAAATTATTGTCGTAGGCGCATGGCGCCTTCATCAACATCACAATACAAATCTTGATACTTAACTTTATAAACATATAGATATGTAATGTCTCAAAAATATAAAATTGAGCTTTGTCTGTACCATGTACTTTTTGTTTGATTGGTTTCATGATTTTTAAGAAATAACAATATTTATAAATTTATGTGACCACATTTGTACTGGACATTTCATTTCAAAGGCCACGCGCCAATATTACCGCTTCAAATTACATATAAAAGAAAATGATTTTGTAAACTGATATGTCAAATTTTTTCGATACTTGCTTGATATCTTATTTCACGAAAATTACAAAAAACAAATCATGATGGGCAATCTCCTATCTCCAACCATAGCTGACATAGTTCTTGACAAAATACTTGACGACAGCATAGCTGAACTTAAAACCCATGACATATATATCAGATACATAAAAAAGTATGTAGATTATATATTCGCAATTATAAAGAAAAAGGACGCGGATGACATCTTGAAAATATTGAACGCACAGCATACTAAAATAAAATTTACAATGGAAATAGAACAAGAAAATGAAATAGCCTTCCTAGACTTAAAAGTAATCCATAAAAATAGAAAATGTACAACGAAATTGTACACGAAAACCATTGCATCGGGGAGAATAATTAATTGCCATTCGAACCATCCGTGGAAGCAAAAGTTAAACACAGCGAAGAACCTAATTAGAAAATCAATATTACTCACTGACCACGAGTTTATGCCAGATACCAAACACAAGATTAAAAACATTTTGTACAAAAACAGCTATCCACACAAGCTTATTGATAAATTGATAGAAAATGTAACAAACAAAATTCGCGAAGATAAAAAGGAAACACAAAAATCCGAAGAAATTCACCAAAAATATATCGGAGTAACATTTATCCCGGGTTTAACGGACAACCAAAATCTGCACAAAATAATGAAAATTAAAAATGTGAGCTATGCACACAAGCCAAACTTCACTTTAAGAAATATTTTTACAAAAACAAAGGATCCGGTGGAAAAGGAGCAACAGAACAACGTAGTATATCAAATAAAATGTAATGGCAAAGTGGGTGAAAAATGTGATCAATACTATATAGGCACAACAAAACGGCAACTGGGTATACGGCTAAATGAACACAGAACAGATGCGAAAAATAAGAAGATGACAACGGCTCTCGCACAGCACCTTACAAAGAGTAACCATACAACGGATTTTGACCATGCACAAATATTAGACATAAAAAAAGAGAAAAAACACGACTAACTTTAGAGAGCTTAAGAATACAACAAAAAATACACCAGGTTATGAATTTCAAAGAGGACGCTAACAATATAAACAACATTTATACCGCAGTTGTACAAAGAGCGAAGAGCCAATCGCAAATCAGTGCTAGTTGATAATATGTAAATATGTTTGTTTGTATTTATACTGTGAAATTACAATTAGTTAAATAATCAATGTAAGTAACAATTGTTAAGATTGAATTTTCATGTTTATTGTTGGAAAAAGTAGTTAATTTTTATATATTTGATATATTTTCAAATAAAACAGCTTTCTGACGATGACGCAGTAAGCGTCGAAACGCGTCAAAGAATACAAAAACAACAAAGTGCACTTATTTAAAACGACCATAAAAGCTCTACCCAGCAAACCATCATGAGAATGTTAGGGCTCCACTCTGTATTGCAAACGATAGCTCAGACGAACAATTCGCTCCAAACGAGTTCGTCTAGCAATGTGTCATTTTCTGTCGGCCTATACGTTTCTTACTTTATGTCCAACAGGGAGACTAAAGTAACTGTCAAATGATATGCTGACATCGTTTAACATAGTGCAAATAAAATAGCGATTTGTCTCTGATGCGAAACGAACGTTCGTTTCCCAATAGAGAATGAGTCCCTTAATATCATTCCGGAATTGTTGTATTTATAATCGAATTTGAAAAAAAAGTTTGATGACGTAGCACATGGAGTCGGCCTAAAACGTGTAGGATGACTAATTAATGCTCCCATAAACACACCCCATTCTGGAAGAAAAGTGGGCTCTATCTCCCCGGATATTTATCGCGAAAAAATATTATTATTATTATTTTCTCTCTACGAACAAAATTCTCGCTCTATAAGTCACTCATCATACCTGTCCTGATGTATGGTTCGGAATCATGGAAGGCGTAGAGAGAAGGTGAGATGGATCTTGGTGTATTCGAGAGAAAAATTCTCCGGAATATTTATAGCCCTATCCGTGGTGTCGACGGCGAATATCGAAGAAGGTATAATGATGAGCTATATGAACTTTTCGCAGATATGTTAGTGCAGCGCATGGAAACAAAAAAGCTTCGCTAGCTAGGGCATTTTATGCGGATGAACGAATACGATCCGGTAGTTTGTAAACAGAGGAAAGAGAAGACCTTCACTGAGTTGGGAGAGACAGTTGGAGGAAGCTTTAACTTCGCTTGGTGCTCGCAATTGACGACTGTTATCGCAAAACAGGGTCAGCTGACCTCACTGACTCAACGTACTTCATTTCTACATAAAATTTCAAGAATTGCTGTATGTTGAATTTTGGCCGGATTTACAGATCGCGTGCGGGCATATTTTTTGCTTAAATTTTACTCCTTCTATTCTCATTCCGTACGAAAAAAGTACAAACACTGTGAGTAAAATGTGAACAAACATGTCTTAAAACACGAACAATAAATTCGCATCAGAAAACTCAAAATGAAACCAACACATTGGCATTCCTTACAACATACAAAAACTGCTAAGTGTTATGTTTTCATTCCATTCCATTCGCATAAGACCAACACGCAGATTTTGACAATCTGAACTAACATATTTTGTTTTTGTACAGATGAGCCAACGATATAGTTGAATCATGCGCCATGCCGAGAAAATTTATTTCACAGCTTACTATGTTTTTTCTCTCTCATTTTTTAATGCGGGAGCTGTTTATTGGTTCATGCTTAGTATCCATCATTCTTCTATAGTTGATTGGTGGGAGTGGGATTTACTAGACAATGCTTCATATATCAAAAAATATTTGGAGCGAAAGCAGAACCAGCGCAGAACTATCACATTAAGGGATGGTTCTACAACTATCCAACTGTATTTGAGAGAATGGCAAATGTATTTGAGAAATAGGCAAATTAAATTGAGAAAAAGGGGCAAAGGTATTTGAGAAATGGGCAAATGAATTTAAGAAAAGGGCGAATATATTGTAACGAATTTAATTGCAAATACTCTTATTTGCAACCTTCTGCTAAGTTCGAATCACTAAACTGTTGAATAAATAACTCCAATATTTAATAATGCAAAATGGCCTTTATTCCAGTTCTTTACAATAATAACACTGCTACTACTCGACAGATGGAACGCTGAAATCAAACTGATTCTAGCGCCTCTACCGTTGAGGCCTTTTATACTTTTTGATTTCCTCGTTGCATCTTCTAGGCGCTTCTGTTCTAGAATCTACTAGTTGGTTATCTGTTATAATTATAACTATATATGTACGTGTATAGCTCTCATATGCGCGTGAGTTTGTGAGCGACACTTCCACAATTATAATTACATATCTCAGATAAGATATCTGCATGTGTTTGTGCGTTGCTTCTCCCCTGCTTGTACATAGGTGTAGATATAATGATTGATTCGTTTATGTAGATACACAATTATTGGTTTATGGATGTGCATACAAGGCGCTGCTTAGCATCGGCTTAGAGATGGCAGTACCCCTTAGTGTTGCTGATATTCGTAACACTGCCCTCCACCTAAGTCTGATCGTCCCGATGAGACAAATCTCCCGATCTAAACGCCGTTATCATCTACAAATGTACCACAACAGCACCGGAATTTGGATGGAACACCTTTCCGCCAGTGAGGGTTGTATAGCAGTACCAAATCTCCCTCCAAGAAATCTTCCGAATTATTGTTCTCATCGTACCTGTGTTTCATCGTACTACTCATTACCCTGGTTCGTTCCTTCACACTCTGTTGTTTGGCCAATGAACTACTTCGTAGAGCTTGCGCTTGACGAATTTGCTTTGCATAATCAGTATCGTTCCGACGCTTCACAACAGTAGTGTGTCCTGGCTTGAAACCACCCTTGCATTCTTTCTGCGAAATTCTTTCCTTGGTTTTAGTGCGTCCGTTAGGGCTTTTCAATGCCAGTGTTTCTCTCACAGGTACCTTCGGTTTTGATTTGTTTGGCCCATTTGTCCCATCAAACTTTGCTCGATCTACTTTCCTTGACTTTCGTGGCCTCTGTCGAATCTCCTCCCCCAGCACTCGCTTACTGCTGAACCCTTTTTCCAAAGTGTTAAAGTTAAGTGGCACATCCTGGTTCTTATACTGCATAATCCTTCTCTGCATATCGATCCTGATGTCATTGTCAACTAAGAAATCTACTCCCAGTATGACTTCATCAACGATCTCTGCCACAACGAATTTGTGTAGAACTATGACCTCCCCAATTAAAAATTCACATACCACTTCTCCCTGGACTTGGTTATACTCGCCAGTAAACATACACAATCTTGCCCCAGGTAATGGCTTTACTCTCCTGTTGATCAAATCAGATCGGATCAAGGAATGAGATGCGCCCGTATCTACAGTCAGTATACGCTCCTTGCTATCCACATTTCCTTTGACGGTAAGACTGCTCGATTTCCTTCCAGTTTGCGAGATAGTCATCACACGACATTCAATAGCTGGGGCAAGTTCTCGATCTTTACATTTGACTCGCTCTTGTTTATCTCCTCCAGCTTTACGTTTACGACCAGCCAAGTTGGAACTACCATGACCGCACTTGAAACACTTCATAACTTCGGTATTGTTTTGTTGTAATCCCTTCAGTGCTTCCAAAATTGTGTCTACCCAATCTGGCCTTTCCACTTCCACGCGATGAGCTTTGTATGCGGGCTTACTCAAAAGTGACGCTGTTTCCTGAGTCAATGCATGTGATACCGTTTCAGCAAATGTAAGCTTTGGGTTTGCGTATGTAGCTCGCTTCCTTTCCACGTCCCGTATGCCACTTATAAAACTCTGGATTTTTATCCTTTCAGTGTATTCCACGGGTGCGTCCGAATTTGCAAGATGAGCCAATCTTTCAACATCCGAAGCAAACTCCTGTAATGTCTCATGCTTTTTGGTAACGGTTTTGCAACTCAATTTGGTATATCTGTTTTCTATGCTCGCTTCCATAACGTCTCTCGACAGCGGTCATCAATGCTTCATAGTTGTTCCGCTCCCCTTCGGGAATCGTCTGTAGGATTTCGGCTGCTGGCCCCTTCAACGCTACGAATGGAGCAGCAACTTTATCTTCAGCATTGCAGTTGTTCACTGCTGACGTCTTCTCAAATTGAAGCTTGAATACCTCGAAAGGAACAGAGCCGCCAAAAGATGGAGTTTTTACCTTCGGATTGCTCGCTGGAACAGCTGTGCGATTTAGTTGTAACTGTTGCATAAGACCCTTCAGCGCTTCTATCTCGGCATCAATTTTGTCCTCGAGTTGTAAAATTTTTGCATCCTGCTCTTCCAGTTTCGCAAAGAGCTGCGATGATACCTGTTCCGAAATTTTTGTCGACATTCCAGATATACGTGCCTCTTACGCTTTCAGTTGAGATGACATATATGTCTTCTGTTCTTCCAATTGAGATGATATTTGCGACGCCATTTCTGAAATGCGTGCCTCCTGTGACTCCAGCTGAGATGCCATTGTCGATGTTTGTACAGATATTGTGCTCGTCACTGTCTGCGGTGTTTCGTTTTTTTTCTTCGAATATTCCGTCCTCTCTTTTTCTTGTTGAAGAAGCTGTCGATACTCCGGAGGACGCTGCAAATCTTTTTGCTGAATACTTTATGAACAATTTCACTTCTGACTCTGTCAATCACGATACTATTAGTTTTAATATTCAGGCTTCTATTGACTTCGGTAATGTAGTACTGTCTAAGGAAGATGTTCTTAATGGGCTTATTCGGCTTAAGACGTCGACGAGTACCGATATCGATGGGTTCTCTGCAATTTTGTGTAAGCAATGTGATTCCCTAGTCTATCCACTGTTGTTAATTTTTAATAATTCGTTATCTACAGGTACTTTTATTGATGCGTGGAAAGTAGCGTTCATTTCACCTATTTTCAAGGGCGGCAATAAAAATGATATTACTAATTATAGGCCTATTTCAAAACTTTCCACCATTGCGAAGCTCTTTGAATGTATCATCCAAGATAAATTACGTTTCTGTGTAAAGAATTTTGTGTGTCCAGAGCAGCATGGATTTTTTCCAGGACGTTCAACTGTGTCTAATCTGACTATTTTCTCGGATGACTGCCTCGCAGCTTTTCAGGCAGGATATCAGGTTGACGCTGTGTATACTGATTTTCCGAGGCATTCGATCGGGTCTCCCATGTTATTTTGATAAAAAAGTTAGCCTGTTTGGGCTTTCACTCAGTATTTTTGAGTTGGATTGAATCCTACTTATTTAATCGTCGTTGCATGGTTGTAGTTGATGGTGTTAGGTCTCGTTCATTCGTTGCTTCCTCCGGTGTTCCACAAGGTAGTATCCTGGGTCCACTGTTTTTTGTCATGTTTATTAATGATATTCGCTCTTGCTTCTCTAAAGTATGCAGATGACCTTAAGATATACTTGCCTATTCATAGCCTTCATGATGCGGTATTGTTGCAAGAAGCTTTGGATAAACTTAGTAACTGGTGTAATAATAATCGGTTATCACTTAACATAAAAAAGTGCTTCCAAATAACTTTTTCGAAGCGTGTCAACTTGATTGATACTGTGTATCAAATATCAAACTCGCCCCTGTTGCGGGTTAGTGAAATTAAGGACTTGGGAGTAATATTTGACTCGAAGTTTTCGTTTTCAAGTCATATTAATGTGTGCATTGCTAAGTCGTATGCCATGCTAGCTTTTGTTAGGCGTCATAGCTTGGATTTCAGTGACCCGTATACGCTAAAGCTTTTATATTCTGCGTTTGTGCGATCCAAACTTGAGTAAGCTTATTTCATCTGGTCTCCGTATTATTCCTGCCATGTTGCAAGAACTGAACGAATCCAAAAATTATTCGTACGCTTTGCATTACGCAGTCTGCGCTTCTCGGATCCTATCCCAACTTATAAAGCTCGTTGCTTATTGATTAACTTAAAATCATTGCAGGACAGGAGGACAATTTTATCGCTGTAGTTCGTTTTCGATTTGTTACGTGGGGTTGTTGATTGCCCTGTGCTCTTGGAGAGGATTTTCATTAATATACCGGCTAGAGCTCTTCGTGCTTCTGAGTTTTTCCGTTTTGGTGTTCTCAGGGCTCTTTATGCGCGGAATGCTCCAATTACTAGAGTCTTAATTGAGTTCAATTGAATTTCTAAATTTTGTGAGATAGATTTTTCTTGTTCGAAAGATGGCTTTCTGAGTATTTTAAATACTTTTTATAAGTAAGGTAATTTATATTATTATACATTGTTAACTACTTTACACTTTTATAATTAGCCTATAAGATTCTTTTTTAATTGGCTTAAATAAATACATAAATAAGTAATCATTTAACTTGTAGTACGAAACTGTGACTTCCATGACTATTTTTTATGCAGGGATGCATTTCGAGAAAAGATTTCGGTTATATTTGTAGGCTCATATTAATTTCGCTATGTACACTTGTTTTCAAATAGACTAAATTATTCTCTCTTTCAGAATTGTAGTTCTCAATAATTTATTCTGTCCTCGTTGACCATCAGAGCCATGGTCCTTAAAGATATCCAGTCGTTAAAAATAAAATGACGATTTCCGGCGAAAAATAATGGAAAGTATTCACAAGAGTCTCGTAATCTGTGTTAAGTCTAAAGTTTTTAGTTGTTTCCATTGTTTCCAATAAAAAATTTGATTAAAACATAGGACATACGACGAATGGAAGACTTTTTGAATTATCTTTACAATTTTAAGACATAAACAAAATAAATGTAAGGCGCGTTAACCTCCGAAGAGATCTAAGGCCGAGCTTCTTTTCTCTTTTAAGACATACCTTTACGAAAAGTCGCATCTTAAATATCAATGGCATGCAACTTTTTTACTACTATAATAGACCATTTATATATTGAATAGTGCCCGCAAAGCAATAACTTTTCAGTATTATAAAAAATTCTATATGATTCCATTTAATGCTATGACTAATATAAATTGCATTTTATATTGAAAATAATTGCTATTTTAACATTTTTACAGCCCACAATTAATAATGACTTCACGTCTCAGTGGACATACGAATTGTTTCTTCGTTAGGAGTGACAAGTGGTGTATACCATTAGAAAATAAACGAAAAAGTATGAATGTTGTTAATGTCATAAGATGAGATGTGCAAAGTATTTTATAAAGTTGTAGAACCAAGGTTATGAGTTTATGCGAAAAAAAGATACAAAAATAGGTCATATAATCAAAAGCGAACAGTGAAGTTTATGTGGGTGCACAAACAATAATAAAAAGAGTAAGTAATTGGCGCGATTTACCTCCGAGAAGATTAGGCTGAGCTTCCAGTTTGCACCGTGCTCCCCTTTTATTCTCCCTACAAATTGGCGCGACGGGGACTACATGTTTTACGCCGATTCCGAAGGGCATCTGCAAGGCAGTTGAATTTTCACTAAGAAGCTTTTCACGGTAGAAATACACACGGAGTGTTTGCCAAATACTTTCCGAGGGGAGACTTTTTTGAATTGAAAAAAATTGTTTCTAAATTTTTTGACATTATTTTGCCTGGAGTTGATCCAAGGACCTACAGTGTTGTAGGCGGAGAACACTAGCACCGCACCACGGCGGTCGCCAAACATGGAAAAATTGTACTAAATACTACATGTCCATACAGCGGGACTAAAGAAATTTTTGCGGCACAGATGGGTGACATAAGGCCAACGGCCATAACGTCAATCTACCTTATATCCACTTCAAATGGCCACATAAAATGGTCAATTATTCTGTTTCCCACCTTCACGTATTAAAATTTTAAAAACTGTTGAATTACAGTTAAGTTTTGTTGTTATCGCTATATATATTATTCAATAGAATGAAGAGATATTTTTTTTATTTCGCATACAGCGCTTTTTTCCTTATTTTGGTGCGAAATATCGAATAAAAGACTGTCCCAATGACTTCTTCTTTTTTCTATACTTCAGTCTAATTTTTATGAAAAATCTGATTAAGCGCTGGGATGTTGAGAATTCCTTTGAAATTAGAAGAAAATGTTCAAACAAACTTCAAACCAATCCACTATGGTTCAAAATCGAAATATTGAGGAATTAAAGCCAATTATCGACTTTTGATTTTACCAAAAAAAATAATTACCTTTTATTACACATTACTGTAATAAATAAAAAATTAAAAATATAATGTCTGCTGGCTACCAATTGTTTGTCAGAAAGCTTTCAACGTCTTGGTTTTGATTTTTGTATTCCTAAAAAAGAATTTACTCAAATTATATAAAAATCTCAAGTGGGGATAAAAAGCTAACGAATTTGAATAAAGTGTGTTTATAAAATGGAAAATATTAATAAAGGTATGTAAAATCAGGAACAACAAACTTTTTTCTGAAACAATAATAATCTTTAATATATTTTTGAGTTTAAATAAGCTGTGTTGTGTTTTGATTTTTGTGAGTTTTTTCTGTGTTAAATAGAATATAACTAAGTTGGATCAAATAGGATCAATATAAATTATATAGGTAATTTCAGCTAATAGTGTCCTCTTCAATTCAAATGATATTTTATCTGAAAGAGTTTGCAAGCGAGGCTAGAATTTTTCAGAGCAAGGTGTAGTCAAAAATGGCGAAATTTTCAAAGTTTGGATTGATAATAAAAAAGATTTTGTTGCGGTGTTCGATTGCCTTGTTGGAAGATTGAAAAACAGCTATGGGGAGGAAGAAATGGAATCAATAAAAAACAAGGTTAAAATTTTTTGTAGAAACGCCAATAGAAGGTGGCAGAAACACAGTCGAAGTGGTTAGAGGGCGAGGCAGAACTTCTCAAAACTATTACTGCAAAGCCTCGAGGCCGACCAAAACTCCAATATGATATGGTTTGCGAAAGGCAGAAAAGAAAAATAGCGTCTACAGTGTCATTAGGACAACAACACAAATCAAATTTGTTGCTTCATGCTGCTTCGATTTCGGCGAAACACTCAAAAGAAAAATATCTTCATTATGTTCTCAATGCAGTGAACAAATCTCCTTGTAGGCCAAGTAAGATAAAAAAAAAATAATTGATTCGAAGGTTGTGCATCCAATACCTTTGTCTCCTGGGGATGCTATGGCTTTTCTCTTGGAGAATAATTTCACAAAACAACAATATAACAACACTCGGCAACTTAGCAAGTCTCGTAATTGCGATATTTATCCCCACTATAATAAGTTGTTGGAATATAAGTCACAATGCCGACCGAATGGAATACAAATAACAGAAACTACAGCAGTTGTTCTATTACAAAATTTACTCAACCATACCGTCAAACGAATTTTGTTACTCCAAGAAGACGTTCTGCTCCAGTTTAAAGGAGATAATACACTAACTTTAATTTTAAGCTATAGGTTTGATGGCTCTAGTGGGCATAGCCAATTTAAGCAAAATTTTTTGAAAATACTCACGAGTCATTTGACCAATCGTTGTTTCTGACGTCAATAATTCCCTTAAAATTAGTAAAATGAGTCAAATGATACAAGATTTGATATAGACTATAGTCTTAATATGACTCTTATCGATGGAAAAGTTTTGAACGTTTTAACTGATACGAAATCTACCCAAGTTTGTGCAATATGCGGTGCTGGACCAAAAATGTTTATGCCAGTTAAGGACTTGAAATCTCCATGTTTTGAACCTAGATCGGATAGTTTGCAGTACGGTATAAGTCCATTGCATGCATAGATTCGTTGCTTTGAATTTATCCTTCATCTTTCTTACATATTTGATCCGAAAATATGGCAAGTAAGAAGCAAAGAACATAAATGGGTCTATATGTCGACAAACCCAAGACAAACGAAAGTGGCAATACCAACGACGGAACACAGCGAGAAGGGCATTCTCAAACGCAGAATTGTTTGCTTCACCTACTTACACAGATTTAAGTTTTTTAAAACGCTTACATATAATACTCGTAGCAATATCGTGTGAATACGAAGTAAATACCCAGCTATTTCAGAGCTATTGTGAGGAAACAGCAAAATTGTATTTTCAGCTTTACGATTGGAATCCGATGACACCAACTCTTCATAAACTGTTAGTGCACTCTTCGCAAATATTGGAGTTTTCGATATTGGAGTAGGCGAAAACGCGTCGGAAGCGCGTAACAAAATTTTTAAAAGTGATCGTATCGGACATGCCAGGAAAGATTTAAGAGTGCACAATATGGAGGATGTTTTCGGCAGAGCTATGGACTCTTCTGATCCACTATTATCTTCATTACGGAAAAACAATAAAGCCAAACAAAAATTGTCTCTGCCACCTGCAGTAGTCTCCCTTTTAAAAATGCCTGACATCTCTAATGAATGTGAATTACTTTCCACCTCAAAAGCGGCACTAAGCGAGACTCACTACGAATCTGAGGAGGACCTTTATGAATCTCTTTATTCACTCGAACTTGAAACTGATCATTCTTTTGATAATTGTAGCGGTAAGATTTTAAAAACATATTTCAAATAAACAAACTTTAAAGTAATATAATTCCAGATATAGATGTTCCTGATGCAGAGTCGCACTTCTTTTAGGTTTAATTTTGTGTTTTTTCGAGTTCAATAAATATTGTTTATATCGAAATATATAAAAAACTATCCTGTTTGAAATTAAATTTAAATTTATAGTTTCCACTTTGTATGGCAGCAGTAGTGAATAATGGGCGTGTCCCGCCCATTTTTGCCACAAGACGTTATTTTCATCTATAAATACCCAATGCAAAATTTTAGACCGATAGCTTAACCCCAACTATTTTATTCCTCAAAAACTCAATTTTGAACCAATGTGCAATCCAGCGAAATTTTTTGGCGTTTGTGTTGGCCATAGAGGAAAAATCATAAAGTGAATTGACCATTTGAAGTGGTTATAAGGCCAGTTTATATTACGGCCATTTGAAGTATTCATTACAACATTCACTCAACCATGGAGCGTAGTTTTTCCCATTTTTAACGATTAACAATTTGTGTAACGGACCTTTAAGTTTGTATTTCAGTTCTATGGGCATAGTTTTCGGATGTTAAGTTGCTTTAATCCTAGAACGATCGATCGAACATGAAATAACTATTAAGTACTAAGGTGTCCTGAAAAATTTTCAAATAAGACTGAAGAAAAATACTGGTCTAAAGATGGGTGCAAATTGGCCCACTTGCAGAATGGGAAGTTATCTTTTTAACTCTGAGGGGTTAAACTCATACATTTTTGACAAATTGTTCAATTAACTATGCGCTAAAAAGATAACTAGGCGTTCTGCAAAGAGGTCTAAGTAGTACTTAAAATTTTAATGTCTCCTTCTATATACTAGAATTTCGCACACAAAGCATGCATAATGTTCCTTACCATACTCAATATTAGACTATTTTACCGTTTTCAAGTTAGGAAACACTAAGGTTGAGAAGACGAAATTTTATTTTTTTTGCTTTGAGTGTATTTATGCCATTCTTGTCCTGGTAACACCATGGCATATTTATAAACTTGCAAAAATACAAACAAAACTTTTGTGGGGGCGATCGAGTGAGCCAGTGTAGCGCCACTTCGCTGTGCAACGTGTTGTATTTAATGCACCGACAGTTGACAAACCACTTTTTTTTTACATAAAACGAAAAAATTTAATTGCACGGAAAAAGTCGTTGAATCATAAAAGGAATGGGTATAAATAAAATAAAAAAAAGTAGCTGTGAAAGAAAGTGCGTCTAAATATAAAAGTGGAGCACACGTAATCAAGTTCCCGGTGGATAGCAACCAACAGCGAACATTCAACAGACAACAAATTCAGGACGCGTGCCAAGGGGGGGAGGTGGTATCAGTGATGCATATAAGGAATAGGTCTAAAGTAGATTTGTCAAGAAAGGCAGAACATATGAGGTTTTCTCAATTTGTAAACTTTTCGTAATTTATGGCGAACTCAAAACTGAGTTTTGTTAAACGTTTGGTAGATTATTGACGCGGACCTTGATTTTTGTTTCTACAAAACTCAGCTTTTGCCTTATTAAAAATATATATGGGGTATTCCATCCCATTTCGACCAATTTTGAACCCGACCCCTTTAGAATTGGCTGAAAGTTTTCCTTCTTTTTCTAGCTTACGAAAGACGTTTTTCAGAATCTTTTAAAATTTTTTCATCCAACTCAAAAAAAGTTATGAATTTAAAAAAAACACCGTTTTTGTTTTCAAAATGCTATAACTTTTTCAAAAATTGACCACTTGGGATCTTTTTGTTTTTCAAAAATTTATTTTTAAATGTACTTTTCGGGAAAAATACAAAAAATTGTTTAAAGTTTTTTTTTGTGTATGTTTGTTTAATGGTGTTGTGTTCGGTTTATACTTATATTTAAGAATTCATGAGCTTAACACCGGCTTATAATAATTGAATTTCAATTATTATGTTTTCTAAGAGAAACTGAAAAGAAAGAAACGTTTACTGGCATATTGCGATGGACGCATTTCGAAAACAGCTAACGTAATCATCATCAGGCAATTTTGTAATGTTATCAAAGGTTTCACCGGGATTCGAACAGTGAATCACATGGTGAATATGCAGTAGCCTTTAACCACTAGGCCATCCTGCTGGTATTTGTTTTCAATTATTATAAGCCAGTGTAAAGCTGGAGACATTGGTGCTTTATCGGTAACCGTATCGGTAGCGTTATAACAGCTGATTCGACCAATCTTATGAGAATCAATGCAATCGATTATTGGTGCCGCTAAGGTCGTAACCGTATCGTAGCCAACCAATTGGGTTTTGGTTTACCATCGTAACGATAAACAGCTGATTACGTTAGGGATACGGATACAGCGATACGACATACGGCACCAATGACTCCAGCTTTAAACTCATGAATTCTTAAATATAAGTATAAACTGAACACACCATTAAACAAACATACATAAATATGTACAAATGAGCGCGAGTTTACAAAGCTTCTCATTCGCAACGAAGAAGAACTTTACAAAAACAAATCTACATGGCACACAAATTAATATAGAGACAAAATGTCTCAATTGTGTTGTTAGTGTAGAAATGAGAAAAACTGAATTAAGCATGAAAACAAATGCCAACAGGCTGGCCTAGTGGTTAAAGGCTACTGGAGTTTCACCATGTGATTCACGGTTCGAATCCCGGTGAAACCTTTGATAACATTACAAAATTGCCTGATGATGATTACGTTGACGGTTTTCGAAATGGGTCCATCGCAATATGCCAGTAAATGTTTCTTTCTTTTCAGTTTCTCTTAGGAAACATAATAATTGAAACTCGATTATTATAATTCGGTGTTTTTTTTTTATTTTTTTTATTTTTATGTTTTTCGAGATTTTTCGAATTTCGCCATTTTCTTTTTTTTTCTCATAAAAAACTTCAATCAATTCTCCAATCATCCCCACTAATCCCGGAGTGGGCCGATTTTTTTTTTTAATTGAAAAAAAAAAACGTTTAAACATTTTTTTGTATTTTCTCCGAATAGTACATTTAAAAACAAATTAAAAAAAAAAAGATCCCAAACGGTCAATTTTTGAGAAAGTTATAGCATTTTGAAAAAAAAACACCGGTTTCCAACTCAAAATAAGTTATGAATTTAAAAAAAAAAAGGTCTTTCGTAAGCTAGAAAAGAAGAAAAACTTTCAGCCAATTCTAAAGGGGTCGGGTTCAAAATTGGTCTAAATGGGATGGAATACCTCATATGAATACGCATAAGAGGAGAGTGGTGACAGGACTCAGAACTAGATACGAAAGGGGTAATGGGATGATATTCTTTATGCAGGGTAGTAATAACTTTTATTAATTTTTGAAAGCATTTCCGGGAAGCATATGTACTAGGTATCCTTTAGGTAGCCTTTAGGAAAGAAAGAAGCCTAGCTATGGGGCTTGTAAATAATAGTTTTTCGGGTAGAGGGAGTTGAAGCTCAATACCTACAGTTAGTCTCACCACAGAAACAAGCAACTTTCATCCGTTCAGCCGTGTGACCGTCCCACTGCTCGCTATGTGATTTTCCTCTAACTGCCTTCGTTCTGTTTTAGTAGCTGAAAAAAACAAACTTTCTAAGTTTTTGGATACAGAGTTGTGAAGATCAGTACCTATAGTTATACTAAATGTAGAAAATAAACTCTCGTCGGTTCAGCCATGTCACCGTTCCACTGCTCGCTATGAGATTTTCCTCAAACAACCATTGTTCATTTTTGGAAGCCGAAAAGACTACCCTTCTTCTGCCAGCTTCTCGGCTGCTAAGTCCCTATAGTTATACTGACTGTAGATCCACGGAGCTTTCACCTGCTTAGCCTTGTGGGCGTGATATACTTTTCTCTCTCAGTAAGTAAAATTTGCTGGACAGAGCAGCACGGTAAACTAATAAATACATACATAATATACTTTTAACAGTTAAAACACATATCGAGCACAAAAAGGCAACAAGTTTAACCAACAAAGTAAACATTTTATTGAAGAAGGTTGTCAAGGTGTCACCACTCTATGTTTCCAAGCAACAAAATTCCGAGAAAAAAAGTTGGGATTATGTTATCTCTGTAAGATAATGTTAACTCTTTACCAATTTGAGTTATGTCACTTGAGACTATGCATGGCGGTTTAAACACCTTCTCCTCTAAAATTGATTGGTTTGATCGTTACACTCAAATTGCTGCTAGGTCTCCTCGAAAATAAAACTGAAAGATTTGAGTAACCAAAAAATTTCCAGTACAATAAAAAATAAATGTTTCTTTAAATTTATTTCTGACAAATACAACACGGACCCCAACTCATTGAAAAAAACCTTCCACATTTGTTTTATGTTTTTGAAGACCTGAGCCCCCATGCGAACAACGACATATCATTCCACCGAATACAGTCACCGCTCCACCTAAAAAATTGTATGTTGTTGTTGTGACATACTTGTACCTGTCACATGCATGTCACGCGAATTTAGGTAGTGCTTATTGTATTTTGTTATTGTTTCTTTTGTATTTTTTCAAATGCGCTGCAATGAGATTTACGTTAATTCGCGAGCAGAAAGCTTTGGATCGTACAGCACATGAGGTTAACTACGGCACTTTCGTCTTCTTTCTTTTCATATTTTCACTTTCGCAGTGGGTAAAAAATGCATTTTATTGCTTTCTTATACCTAGTTGTACTTAACACATCTGGTTTTGTTCGAAAGCATAGCGGCAGGTTGTAATATCTCTGCAGAGAAAATGGGAGTCATGCAATGCACTAGTTTCGCACTACAGGTTTAATTACTACTTCCGAACTGGTTCTAATAGGATGCAGATCAGTTCAAAATGAGACCCAACACGGGATATATAAATCTCTCTTTATTTGAAATGGGCCATAATCCGTTTCCCCTTATTTCAAAGTTTCTGCACGTTGCGAATGGGCTTAGCCAAAACGAAGTTGAAATATCTTTGCGATTACATACATATTAATGTGGGAATATAGAAATGGACAACTAGACGGACTTATACGATAGTATGAACGGACTATAGTATGATCGGACAATAGTACAAACAAATACACCTCTGTACATTCGAGGAACAACGAAAATGACACACAAAGACAGACGAGAGATACAAGCGACTGAAGAGAAACACAGTTTACGTGGTACCGCAGGCCACAACGGACGTCTATTTACACTTAATTAAAATCAATAAAATGTGTTATAAACTATTTTACTAAATACCATTTGAACTTATTTTAATGGAACAGTGATCTCAGCGAATAAATGGAATTAACTCGTGAAAATTTTCGTGCGAGGCTTTTTAACGACTTTCGACGTGGATTATCAAGACAGGAGTGCTTTGAACAACTTACTTTCACTTTTGGTGATGAAGCCTGTTCTTAATTAGCTTAGTGAATGACCCTTCTTCATATATTTAATGCAACCCTGAATATATTATTAAATGTCAAATAAAGAACATGTCTTCACTTCCGTTTGAATTACAATTGTGCTTACACGCCTTTAATTTATCCATTGTGCAAATCGGTTTGTATCTTTAAAATCAACAGGTTATGGGCCTATATGATAACGCGCATAAATTATAAATTGTGTAATTCTCGAAGTCTAACAAAATCTTAGCGATCGGTCGCATAAAGTATTATTCCATAAATTGTTCACATCATAATGGCGGCAAACCACAATAATTTATCGTTTGATAAGCTAAAAGGCCGTGAAAATTTTGATGTGTGGAAGCTCCATGCAAAATCATATCTGGTTATAAAAGGGTGCCGGGAAGTAGTAAAAACAGGACTACAAGCAAATCCTCCAGAAAAAGATAAGCAGGCAGATCAGCGGGCACTTGCAGAAATCACGCTAATGATTGAGCCGATAAATTTTTCGCACATCGCGACAGCTACGACGGCCAAGGAGGCTTGGGATGCCTTAGTATCGGCGTATGAAGATTCCGGACTAACGCGTAAAGTTGAGTTGTTGAAACAACTCGTACAATGCAAGCTTTCAGACTTCTCCTCAATGCAGGAGTACCTAAATACATTGGTCATGACGTCTATAAAAGTGAGAACCGCTGGGTTGAATATTGATGACGAAGTTACCGCATCATTGATATTGGCAGGTTTACCAGATGAATTTCGAGCTTTGGTCTTAGCCATCGAAAATTCAAAACAACAGCTTACGATCAATAATGTGAAAACACTATTATTGCAAGAGGCAAAATTTGATAAACCAAATGGTGATTGCGCTTTATATTCCAAAAGTAAATATAAGCCTAAATTTGTCAAGTGCCACACTTGCAAAGAATTGGGACATTATGCTAAACAATGTCCAAATAAAAGAAAAAGGAACAACACTGGCGCAAATACTGAGAAAATACTCTTTGCTTCTTTGCTTTCACACGACAGCCGCACAGCTGATTGGTACGTAGACTCTGGTGCAACAGGACATATGACGCAAAACAAACAATTGATTTCTAATGAAAAGCCGACAATTGGCAAAAATATTATAGTAGCGAATAATAAAACAATTCCAGTGGTATCAAGCGGTACAGCAAAATTGTGTTTGTCCACAGGACATGATGCAGTGCTCAACGTCGATTACGTACCCGAATTGTGTGTAAATTTACTTTCCGTGCGTGAAATGACTAAAAACGGCAACAAAGTTTTATTTAAAGAAAATTACTGCCGAATTTTTGATAACAAAGACAATCTGATTGCTACCGCGACCGCAGTAAATGACCTCTATCGTCTAAATTTACGTGAAAACAAAGTTAATAGTGCACTTTTCGCAAATAGTGATTACGAGTTATGGCATCGTAGATTAGGCCACATTTGCAACGAAAATTTAAATAAAATCAAAAACACCTGTAGTGGTGTAGATTTCAACACTCCTAGTAAAGAGCAATGCATTGTGTGCATCAAGGGGAAACAAACCCGTGCTTCGTTCAAAGAGAGTGGTACTCGAGCTGAAAATTTGCTTGACCTGGTGCACTCAGATGTGGCAGGACCTTTCCAAGTAAAGTCACATTCGGGCTGTAGATTTTTTGTGACTTTTATAGACGATTTCTCGAGAAAAATTACAGTCATACCAATCAAACACAAATCGGAAGTATTCGAGGAATTTATAAAATATAAAAGCTTAGTGGAAAATCAATGTTCGCGTAAAATTAAAATACTACGTTCGGATAACGGCACTGAATACACAAATAACAAATTTAAAGAATTTCTTATGAAAAATGGTATTGTACACCAAACGTCTGCCCCATATACACCTGAGCAAAATGGTGTGGCAGAACGTTTCAATAGAACAATAGTGGAGAGAGTGCGGTGTATGCTTGTTGACTCGGGTTTGAGTAAAAGTTTTTGGGCTGAGGCATCGGTAACTGCAGCTTACATTTTAAATCGAACTCCGTGCGGCAAAGAGTCGCGTTGTCCAGAAGAAATCTGGTCAAACAAAAAACAATCGCTTAAGCATATACGGGGTTTTGGCTGTAAAGCCATGGTGCATGTGCCCAAAGAAAAACTACAAAAACTGGATGTAAAATCCGCAGAATGTATAATGGTTGGTTACTGTAACGCTTCAAAAGCATATCGGTTATTTGAACCAAAATCACGCAAAATTATCGTAAGCCGTGACGTTGTTTTTATTGAAAATCGAGAGTTAAAAGCACACGATACCCAACTTTTCTTTGACTTATCTGACTCCAGTGACGTTCTCAATTCAGGGGCAGAAAAGTGTGATGAATTTTCAAACTATAAAGACGAACCAAACGTAAAAGTTGAAGATGGATTAAGTGAAGATGTACGTGCAGACTCACCAAGCTTCGAAAGTGCGGATTCTGAATTAGATACTGACGAAAACATTTTGCGGCGTTCCGAAAGATTAGCAACCAAACAAGGTAAATGTAATTTTAATTTTGTTGCTATCGATAATGTTTCAAAAGATCCCGAAACGCTTAATGACGCAATCTCTGGCGAAAACGCCGAAGACTGGATGCTCGCAATAAATGAAGAAATGTCGTCGCACCGTTCAAACAACATTTGGGTTTTGACTGAGCGACCACCCGGCAAGAAGGTTATCAAATCAAAATGGGTGTTTAAGACAAAACAAGACGCTAGTGGTGAAGTAGTTCGACATAAAGCTAGACTAGTCATTAAAGGTTTTAGCCAAGAGAAGGGCGTTAACTACGATGAGACATTTGCTCCAGTTGTCAGATACACATCAATTCGATTGCTGCTCGCCATTGCAGCTAAGCATAACTTGTTTATTCATCAAATGGATGCCGTAACCGCTTTTTTGAACGCTGAATTAAAAGACGAGATCTATATGGCGCAGCCAGATGGCTTCGACGATAAATCTGGTCGCGTATGCAGGATACAAAAATCACTTTATGGCCTTAAGCAATCGAGTAGGCTTTGGAATGAGAAGTTTAACGATGTTTTGTTGAGCCTTGGTTTGGCTCGTAGCGACATCGACCAATGTGTTTATTATCGAACAAATGATAACGAAAAATTGTTTGTTGCTGTATACGTCGATGATGTATTTCTCTTCTCCAACAATACTGAGGCGATATCAAAGCTTAAACGAGAGTTGTCATCGATCTTCAAAATGAAAGACATCGGTGAAGTCTCTTCAGTATTAGGCATGCGTGTTAGAAGGAACAATGATACAGGTACTATTAAAATAGATCAATCACAGTACGTAGCTGACTTATTGCAACGATTCGGAATGTCTGATTGCAACCCAGTATCCACGCCGATTGATTTAAATCAACGAATTAGTTCCAAGATGTGTCCGTCAACTGAAAGTGAAAAACAAGAAATGCGAGAGATTCCATACATGCAGGCAATCGGGTGCTTACTTTTCGCATCACAAATAACACGCCGAGACATTTGCTTTGCTGTAAATTTATTGAGTAGGTTTTCTTTAAACCCAGGAAAGGCACACTGGGTTGCAGTAAAGCGTATTATGAGATACCTTAAGGGTACCATTGACAAAAGTTTAGTTTTCACTCAGGAAGTCAGTGATATTACAGGATTCTGCGACGCTGACTGGGGTAGTGATCTTGATGAAAGAAGATCGACCACGGGTTATGTGTTCAAATATCAAGGTTGCGCCATTTCCTGGTGTACGCGCAGACAACGCACTGTAGCGCTCTCGTCGACCGAAGCAGAATTCATGGCAATCACTGCTGCCATTCAAGAAGCACTGTGGCTACAACGTTTTTTTAATGAATTGGAAACAGGGGCAATGAAATCACTTATTTTACATTGCGACAATAAAAGCGCCATTCGGATTGCAACAAACAATTCATATTCACCCCGAACCAAACACGTACATATCAAGCACCAGTTTATTCAACAAAATCTAAAAGCTGTAAGATCTGTCTTAATTACATTTCCACGAATGACATGGCTGCTGATATTCTCACCAAAGGCGTATCTAAGGGCAAACATACTCATCTTTCTGAAGCTCTTGGACTTGCTTAAGTTAATACTTAATATATTTATTCATTTCTATAAACATTTCATCAAAACATGTACATAATTTTTACTCGTATACATATTTAAAAAGAATTGTCATTCAGGGAAGGTGTTGTTAATTAGCTTAGTGAATGACCCTTCTTCATATATTTAATGCAACCCTGAATATATTATTAAATGTCAAATAAAGAACATGTCTTCACTTCCGTTTGAATTACAATTGTGCTTACACGCCTTTAATTTATCCACTGTGCAAATCGGTTTGTATCTTTAAAATCAACAAAGCCCCGTCTTTTGCCACCGTGAAACGCTGGTATAACCAATTCCATCGTGGCCGCCGTGCGCTCAGGGACGAAAGTCGTGAAGGTCGTCCAAAATCAGTTGTTGTGCAAAAAAACATTGACGCTGTGCGCGAACTTATATTGAAAGATCGTCATACGACTTATAGTGAGATTGAGGCATCCCTGGGCATTAGTATGGCGAGCATCAATAAGATATTGCATGAGCATTTAGCTGTGAAAAAATTTGTTTGCGTTGGATCCCGCATAATTTGACAAAAGCTCAATCCTCAATACCTCAACCGGTGTGGAAAAAGTGCTACGAAAATTGGTTTGAACGCATGCAAAAGTTTATTGATGGAGAATACTTCGAAAAACAATAAAGACATTTTTGATAATAAATGGCTGTTTTTCATTATTAGGCTCAAAATATAAATAGCAACCCTCGTATGTATGATAGTAGAATTCTATGAGTGCACACTTTCTTTTGCAAGACTTCACATATTAATTATATCCAGCGTATACCAGTGATATAGATTCAGAGGTTACGGATATATATGGAAATTTGAACTTCTATGGGAAGGTGTCACGCTCTTTTGAATTAAATGGGTTTATTTAGCTTGACTTGACGGGCTGGCTGGTTGGCTGGCTGGCACGAATTTTGTAATTGAAATTTAAGTAACTTCCCGATAAGCTACAAGCTAGAAACTTGGAATATAGTTCAGAACCTGATGACAATGCAATAATAAGAAAAAACTTCGATAGGTGGCGCATGGATCGAAATATTTAAAAAAATTGTATTTGTGGTCTGATTTTTTTTATATTTGGAATGTATAATACATACATGAATAGAAAGCGACATATGAAAAAAGCGCCGCTAGGTGGCGCAAGGATCGAGATATTCAAAAAAATCGTATTTGTGATCTGATTTGGCTCATATTTGGAACAAATATTAGATACGGTCCGGTAGAAGTGACATCAAAATATTTTGTAGTTCGAGGAGGGATAAGCATACGTGGCGCAGAGTCGAATAAAGCCTTTGGAATGATTATGTATTGAGGACTTAGATTGTAACAAATTGTCAGGAAAGTAATAATGAGTCACAAATTGAACTAAATAGAATGAAAAATGATAGGCAATTAAATAAAGACTAAAAGCTTGAAAAAAAAAAATAATTAAAAAAAAATTTTAAGTTAAACGGTTTATTGAAAACAATACTTACATGAAGTAATAATACTAAAAGCTAGAAAATAATTAGGTAGGTCCTAGGTACTAGTCATCACACTCCTAAAAGCGTTGGGCGCGTGCTATGTTCCTATGTTCTACGGTTAAGACAAAACTACTTATAGGACTAGGCATCTCTCTCTTGTGTAATTTCTTCTACTTGAAAGTACTTGCAGCCGAGATAAACCGCTCGGGTGCCACCTATTAAAATATTTATACTTATACATAGAAGCAAGCTGAAACTCGTTGTATTGGCTTGAAAAGTCGTGCCCTGGGACTTGTGTTTTAAGTACTGAATAAAAAGGCAAAAAAGGTGTCTTGTAGTAAGCGCTGCCAAGACAAGCTACTTACTATGTTCGAAGATGGCGGAAGCCCATTTGCATGATGACATCCATATCTCTCTTGGAAGCTACAGATTTGAACCCATGAACTACTTATTATATATAGGAACAAGCGATAATACCGAAAATGTTGTTAGGTCAGAAGTTCAATTCAGCGCTACTTTTAACTAAGTACGTAATTGATAGGTAAAGTAATCTGATAATTTTCTTTGTTTCTTATGATACCTGCTAGGCTCTATACGCTGGTAGTACAGATGCATGGGCAATGAAAATGAGACGAGATGACTTTTGGAGCATTCGAGAAAAAGGTTTTTTTAAGTTTTTTGGCTGAGGTGTATAAGCCTTTCTACATACATCTAGGAGTATAAAAGCAGCGTATGTGCTGACTAATCTTAGTTGAACACTAGAATGAATGAGGCTTCCGCCCAGAAAACTTATATAGGAGGTTGAGCGCCATTTAAAGAAGATGTTTATATTTCTTTCTAAAAATGACTTAAATTTATATTGAGTACAGCTAGGTATATATTGTCGGTTAATCCGAACTAAGGCAGCCTTACTTACTATTTTTGGTATTACCTATTTGGTTGTGTTTTATTCTTTTACAGCAAGTTTTTTGCTGCGAATGATTTCTAAAATTTATTGGACATATAAAAAGTTGCAGTTGTAGCATGTAAATAATTTGAGCGCAGGCAACAGGAACTCTAGAGTTCGCGAATGTTAATGTAACTGTTTGTCACAGCGACTGAGAGATCGAAACAAATGGGAGCGACAGATTCGAAGTAGTCGCTGTGATGGCATTCGCATCTTGCTCACAATCACCAAAAATTGCAGAGCAAATCACTGCTGTCTTCGCAGAAAAAATTAGCTGCGACCATATGAACTAATGAACTTGTTATTCGTGCTGCTACTTTACTGGCAGATGTCACAGAAATTGGCAAATGAGTCTTAAAAACAACCTCGCTAGTGAATCACTGCATATCCAACACGCTCCCAACATCAAAAAGCACATACACAGTTTCCCTAATTGATATGGTCGCAGTTAATTATTCTTATGTAGCGAGAGCTGTGTTTGCGATTATTGGTAATCGAGGTTATCATTTGCGATTTGTATCTTATTGTAATGAATTTTGGGAAATTCGGCTTATTTGAAACCTTCTGCTAACGTTCGAATCGCTAAACTGTTGAATAAATCACTCCAATATTTAGTGTTGCCAACTGGTCTTTATTTAGATTACTTTGGGAGTAATACTTCACAATTATACTTCACAACCAATAGCGTGATTAAATCAAAACTGATTGTTCAGCTTGCGCTGCTTTTATACTCTCCGTTGTTCGTTCGCATTTTTCTCCAAAGGTCTAGACCGTTCACATTCTAGAACTCTTGTATCTCCTGTTTGGTAATTAGTTATATGAGCACATGCATATTTGTAGTTTATAGCCATATATATGCCTGTGTATATTTGAGTAACTGCTTGGCGGCCACCGTGGTGTGATGGTAGCGTGCTCCGCCTATCACACCGTATGCCCTGGGTTCAACTCCCGGGCAAAGCAACATCAAAATTTTAGAAATAAGATTTTTCAATTAGAAGAAAATTTTTCTAAGCGGGGTCGCCCCTCGGCAGTGTCTGGCAAGCGCTCCGATTGTATTTCTGCCATGAAAAGCTCTCAGTGAAAACTCATCTGCCTTGCAGATGCCGTTCGGAGTCGGCATAAAACATGTAGGTCCCGTCCGGCCAATTTGTAGGGAAAAATCAAGAGGAGCACGATGCAAATTGGAAGAGAAGCTCGGTCTTAGATCTCTTCGGAGGTTATCGCGCCTTACATTTTTTTTTTGTGCTTCGGCTGATAACTACATGTGTAGATGTGAGAGATATCTCTTCGGCGTCTTCTACATAAGTGTTGGTAGCTTTAACGTGGACACGTATATAAGAGTGGCTGCTTCATGTTTTTGTTGTTGCGTGATTATTTACTAACAGCTTAGTGATGTCAACATTCGCCACAATATTGTACTTCTATCAATGTTGAGCTACAGTTACGGATAAATATTGGTGCGACTCAGACGTCATAGTCACAAGTCACGTTGTTCTTAAAAAATCGCAGGATCTACCAAATCTATTCAATTCCTCTCCCTATGCTACGTTGCCGCACCGATCATCGCAATTCCTTTGAGCACGCATTACCGCTGTTTAATTGCAGTTGTTGCACATTTAACGTGCCGTTGTTGTTGTTGTTGATGGAAAGCGGCTTGCGCATATGTTAATTGCAAATTATGTCGGCCACATTGAAGTGCGAAATATTTTCGCGAATGAAAGGCATTTTTTACACCACCAACGTTGCGCGTTACGAGTGTGAGCTCTTGCCACCCATAGCCTGATGCCCACTTCCATCACCAGCAGCGCGCCTTGTTGCACTGCATAATTTTGCGTTAAATTTTACATTTAATTGTCCATCGCGCATTGCGGGCGCATTGTTGCAAAGAAATGTTTGATGGTTTTGTTGTTTTCCCCATTTCCTGCTCTGCATTCAACGATATTTCATAAAATTCGCTCCTTCTGCTCATTGAACGCTTTGTGAATAAATAAAAAGACACCAGAGCAATCTCTTCCTCCACATTCATGGTACAAGCGCCGAATCCGCTTTTTGGCTTTCCGCTTTTTATGTGTATTCCCTTTTTTTGATGCTGCGGCAGCGTTGGCATTCAATTAACATCGATCGCAATTACAATGAAAATGCATTAAATTCACTTAAACCGCGCGCAAATTGGAGGCTCTGCCGAGTGCTCCTCTCCACATTTATGCACTTATTTACTTGGAGTTTGTTCATGCTCGTTCGGACGTGTTAATTTGTTAATTTGACCGTGAAACAACACTTTTCATGACGTTCGCGCCTCGGATATATTAACATAGAATTTATATTTAATTCAACCAAACTTTTAATTATTAACACGCTACCGAATTGTTATTGCCAATTTGATATGTTGGCATATGGTGACAGTGACAGTTCATACAGACTTTCTACTAAAGCCCGATGTTTGATTTAAGGGGAATAGATTCTGTGAAAAAGCAGTAACTTGTTTTTATAATTCGCCCTGGACTATTAGACCAAGAGTGCTCAAGATGTTTGGCTAATAGAGCCGTGCGACAACAGCAGAAAAACAATTCGACTGCTGAATGGAACATCACCCTATCTTCGATGCCGTTTCGAAAACGCAATATCTCGGGCTTTGTTTCAAAACCGACCTATCTAAGCTCAAATCCAATACAATTTACCATTAGCGGGGGTGTTTACGAAAAAAATTCTTAGATAGGGCGTTATTCGAAAACTTTCTGAGATAGGGCATTTTCGAAACGGCAGCCCAGATATGGTTATATTCCGTTCCAGTGCGATAGTTTCTTTGAAGAAAGGATATAGAATTCAGAACAATATATCATGGGGTAGAGCTATCTCGTGTGGCAGTGTTATAGGGCCAGAGAGCAATGAGTAGGGTCTATAATAATAGAAGATTAGCGTGGGCCCGAAAGAAACGGCAATTTTTCAAACCGTATTTGAGATAAAGGAAAATAAATTTGAAAACAGGGCAATGAATGTGAGTTTCTATTCTTAAAAGGATGTTGAAAAAAATGTATGACTAAAAAAAATCAATTGAGGTTTTTTACATTAAAATAATTTTTTTATTTATAGTGCGTAAAAAATTAATGAAGCAAACACTTAAGAATATTTTAAAGGTATTTATGATCACCATACCACATTATCTCCTGGACAATGAAATTTTATTAAGCATAAAGTCATTTAACAGCAATGACAAATCACCGCCACTCCTTCATACCCCTATAAACACACTCTACCTTGCTTCTCACAATCACTTTATTACGTGAATACGCTTTCTAGTGTCGCATGAATTTCTAATGTACAACACGTAATTCAAGTCATAAAAAATGGAAGTGCGTTACAGCCCATAAATAACTTTACACCTGCCCGAAATGGCCATTTTAAAAGCTTAACATGATTAATTTTAACGACGATTGCTCAGACGGAAATATTGCTTGAATGGGTTGAGCAGCTATTTTATAAGAAAATAGTATGCTGAGAATGTATAGTTGCTGCCGTTGCTTCTCTCGAACTCTCATCGTGCTTATTATTAATAAGAGTCTGTGTAAACAGCTCTTTACGTTGCTTTGACATAGAGCGAGCCTTTGATAAGGCTCTTTCGACGGCCGTGATCGGGCCGCTGATAAGTATGGAACTAGAACGGATTCTGCTGAAATGTGAAACTCGGACCATTAGTAGAGGTAGGTTGTCAACCAAATTCCACAACTGAAGTGACGGGACAAGCAACAACAAAATATTTTAGATTTTTTTTAACCCAGGGCATGTATCGACGGTTGTTTGGAAAGCCGTCCGAGTGTACATCTCCTCAGCTAAACTCATCGGACGTTCGGAGACTCGGTGGGCTGAGTCAGGTGGACTGGCATTAAATTCTGGAATAACGGAGCTGGTTATTTATACGAGGAGATTGAAGATACCCGCGCTAAGAAATCCCTCGTTTGGAGCAATACCGTTAGTAATTTGTGATTGGGTTAAGTATTCGGGTATTATATTGGACTCTAGCAAGGATATAGTTAGAAAGGCCTCGGTGCTTTGTACTGCTGCAGGGGTTTATCGGTAAAAGCTTAGTACTCTCGCGCTAGCACTCTCGCGATTTTGCTCTATGAAGTAATGGTCTCATTGGACGCATTTAACACTTCGAGTTTTACCTAAATGTTACTGTAAGTGAAACGCACAGCCCTGATTGGGCTACTGACACCTTAATCTTCTCCCAGACAAGGCACACTATTCCATGCCATTGTCAACCTCATCTACACATGGCGAGTCCCATTTCTTTAGCAGCCGAGCCTCTGGCGAGCCCAATGGCCCACTCATTTCATCATTGTGGTCGTAAAAAATTGTTATCGAGATGGTTGGGCGTGTACCTTAATAGTGCTTGTTACCTTTCAAGGCGAATGTCTCGGCTCACTAAGATTTTCGATGAACTTTTCAGGATCGAGATTGGATTTTTCGATACTACTAAGCTACTTCTCTGATAAGCTATTGCTACGTCACCGTCATCATATGTGGTATCATAAAGACCTTCATGTTGTCGGAACAAACGTCTCTTGTCGGGATAACTGTCAAGTTTTCTTGTTGTTGAAATAAAGTTATCCTTAATGAAAGTCTTCAAACATTTAAAGATTACTATCTACTTCAAAAGTGTAATAAAATCAAAAAGTCATTTGTGCATACATAAGCTACCTTCTACAAATTTACATGTGCAAGATTTTTACAAATCTTCATTTTGTAAACAAAAAATCAACACAAAAATAAAAAAAGCAAAAAATTTCTGTGACAGTTGTAATAAATCGCCCGACTAAAATTGCATGCAAACCAATGCGGTCTGTGGCAAGTTAGTGGTTGCAATTGCATGTCGAATGTTGCATGCCACATTCAACATGCTTCATGCTACTTACTCAATACTTACATATGTATGTTTTTACTTACATTCATATTTATGTATGCTGTTATATTGACAACTTGATGAGCATTAAAGTACCTCGAGATGTACAGCAATGTGAGGCAAAAACAAAAAAGCTCAAGTACTCAAACTCAAAAATAACAAATTAGCGGTAGTTATAATAAACTAGTTGCCACAACGAAACAACAATTTAATAGTCGAAAAGCCAAGCAACCAACTAATAAAGAAGTTTTTTGCTACAATCGCCAATGGCTAAGTAGCAGCCACTCAAGTGTCATCATAATCAACAACGACATCGTCAACGCCAACAGTCAGCAGCTAAATAAGTAGCACTTTTCAACACACGACAACAACAATGTTATACTTAAAATGTTCATATTCATTGTTGATAGACTCAATTTGAAACTATACAGATGAATATGTACGTATGTATGTATGTAAGTGGTAAAGCTTCGACCCACTCGCAACATGCAACAACAGCATCAAAGTGAACACTTTTAATTTTAATTTTATTTTTAATTGTATTAGACTGGAGCAGTGGCTGTTAACAATCTAAGCTGGTGTCAACTAAGAAGCAAAGACAAAAATAACAGAAAAAAATTCGTGACACCAGTTGAAGGGTATGTTCCTGAGTAAATACTTAAATTACGAGGGTTGCTAAGTATTCATGTCTTGATATACTGCAATGCCAAACTTTTTCTGAACATTTGGAACGTAATATATTACGAAAACGGGGAGCACTCTCAAAGGAAGGTTGAAAAGCCCGGGCTTAAAATTTCACTCCTTGTCAGGATAGAGAGAACGAGTTTCCAATCCCCCATGACTTTACCTTTTTCGTAAAAAATTTACTCATCATATTTCGCTCAGTACAAAGACTCGACGAGAGAGGGAGGGATTCCCTGCAGGTCCGAAATTTCGTAAGGGGCCAGGTGAAAAGTCGGTTGATGCATGTCTTCACAGATATTTTACTGACCTGAATAAAATTAAACGATTTACTAAAACTTACCAAGATATTTCAAAATATGCAATGCTAATATACTTTTTTGATTAAGAATGTGCCGAATTTTCTGTCGGTGTCCGTGTCAATACCGCCAAGAAAATGTGGAAAATGAATATCAGACGAACTCCGGCAGCTCGAGTTTCAGAGAAAATCTTTGTAACATGTATATACATTTACATCTACGGCCAAAAAAACGCTCATCGACAATTTAACATAGTAGTAGCGTATGGAAACCTTTCGGTCATAGTGTATAACGCATACCAAAATTTAAAGTGAAGAGTAGGGGAGACACATACTTTTTATACTCAGCTGAGCAGAGCTCACAGAGTATATTAATTTTGTTCGCATAACGGTACTCCGTAACGGCATAAACTAAATCGAGATAAATATAGACTTCTATAAATCAAAATGATCTGGGCGAAAAAAAAAATCCATTTAGCCATACCCGTCCGTCCGTCTGTCTGCCCGTGAACACGATAACTTGAGTAAATTTTGGGGTATCTTAATGAAATTTGGTATGTAAGTTCCTGGGCACTCATCTCAGATCGCTATTTAAAACGAACTAAATCGGACTATAACCACGCCCACTTTTTCGATATCGAAAATTTCGGAAAACCGAAAAAGTGAAAAGCGATGAAACTTGGTAGGTGGGTTGACCTTATGACGCGGAATAGAAAATTAGTAAACTTTTGGACAATGGGCGTAGCACCGCCAACTTTTAAAAGAAGGTAATTTAAAACTTTTGCAAACTGTAATTTGGCAGGAACGTTGCGCCTATTACTATATGTGATGACGAACACGCCAATTTAAAAAAAATTTTAAAAGTAAAATTTTAACAAAAAATTGAATATCTTGACAGTATATAAGTAAATTATGTCAACATGCAACGCCAACATGTGTCTCCACAGCTCTCAGCTGAATACGTAATGTTCGATTACACCCGAACTTAGCCTTCCTTACTTGTTAGTACTAATTTTATGGGCAACAATTTCATAAGTGTATAAAGTTATGGACTAAGTAACCTATATAAAGTTTAAATGAATGTATATACATGTAAAAAAGAACACATCTGTTGCCGAACATTCGCAAGTTCGACCCATTTAGGCTTTGTCAGCGAGGCTTCACTTCAGCCTTCGATATCTAGCTCTTAAAGGGTTGCGCAATATGAAGCTCTTTGATTGAGCGATATTATTTCGTAATAAATAATAATTTATCTAACTTCAAATAGTGCTACAATGCTCTCTCATTTGGAGGTCAGTAAATTCAGGCAGTGCCCACCTCTTGGCAGTTTACTTGGTCGCAGCTCCTGCATTTGCTGGTGGCAGGGGTACGATGTCGTTTGCGTGTTGGTCCGCAAAAGCAACAGTGATTCTATAGATTTTTTCCTTTATCTGTTTAGCATGGTCATTCTTCTTTTCCGATCATACTCAGGCCATATTTTTAATGTGATCTTCACTTGTCAGTTGAGCGCGAGTTAGAAATTGATTCTTTTTGTGTCTGTTGTGTAAAACTTACTTGATTTTTTGGGTTATGCGATACACGGCGACTGTTTTCGTACCATTTATTAAAGATCCACACTAGTTTATTGTAATAAGTATTGGAATGAACTGGAATCTAGATAGGCTTGGTAGTTGCGATTCTCCCGGGTTCTCGTACTGCAGCTTGAAACTTGCTTTGAGATTGAAGATCGGACTTAAAGTGCTACTTTTAATTATTTGAGGAAAAATCTATGCTGCGACACCGCGGTGACTGAGTTGACCGGGTCCTTTTATGAGAAGGATTGCAATATTCCGTGGTCAGTTAAGTATAACAACCGAGACCCGATGTTGGCAGCGAATTCAACGGCTAACCTAACAGCGCTGCAAGAATTAATTGAGAATGGAATTGGTCTGTGAGACCATAGTGCAGTAGTAGCGAGCTCCGTCTTCCACACCAAATGACCTGGGTTCAATTCCAAGGCAAACCAACAAATATTTAGAAAAAAGTTTTTCAAATACCTCTCGGCAGTGGATTCAAAAACACACAGAGTATATGAAAAGCTTTCTAAAGAAAATTCATCTTCGTTGTATCAGCCGGTCGTAGCCTGCATAAAAAATGGTGGTACTATACTAAACTACGCAAATTGTAAGAGAAGCGCGGCCTGAATCTCCACGGAGGTAAATCGCACCAGGTATTTATATATTTTCATATGCTTAGATTGAAGAATCCTCAAAATAAAGTAGTAGCCCTCGTATGTTTGAGTTAAATCAACAACAATCATAGCCACTTTATCCTGATTATATTTTGTAGTTTCGTTAGGGTCTGTTGCTTGTAACTGCAATTTAATTACCTATAAAGTTTTCATTTTATACCTAATCAAGGTTAACTGCGCAACGAACTATGATTACTGTAAATAAACTCTTGAAGACTCCTTCTTGCTCTTGCATAGCCTTCATTGAACTAAGGTGCTATTATGTGTTTGGTTTTGTTCTTACTTTAACGATGAATTTTCAGTAAGGAACCGCTGCTGAGTATTATTTCGATGAGAGCTGCAACTATAAGACACATTTTGAGGTATCTTCAACTATTAGTGTTTCCAAATACACACAAATGTACCACGGGATAGTAAGAGCGGAGACTAAAATACCAAAAGAAGTGTGATAGACGTGGCCAGACATGAAAGCTTTCAAATTTTACAACGACATCTCCAGGGACCATCTAAAGTAAGAGAAGAGCAGCTGGTGTTCTGAATTAGTGGTGTAACAAAGACTATGCCGCCGAGTACTAGCGCTCGTGCTTGCAGAAAAGCATCTCGCCACGATCCTTATTAATGTGAAGTTCTTCAACATAGCGTTTGTATGCGTACTGGAAGCGCAACCCATTCAAGGAATTGTAGGCAAAATTCATAGCTTCTCCAATTAAATTGTCAAACTAACCTAACTTTGGCCAATCCAGGTTATTTAGCAGTCGAGGCTCTGGCGAGCTGAATCTCCTCACCGATCGTGGGGGCTGTATGACCTACAAGGTTTAATGTGGTCATATCAAATAGTCCCCGAGATGCTGGGGCTAGTGACTTATTGCTGCTATTTTTTGGAACGTAAAAGATCAGTATACGGCAAGGAACCATCAACAGCGAAAAACCCCTCCACTAAACTTTGGGGGAGTCATCTTATACAAAAAGAAACGGAGACTCCTCCCTTTTAGCTACTTAAAGAAAAAGAAGATAATATGAGCAGTTCCACAGTCATGATGATGAAATTGTGCTTGTTTACTTCAATCCCATCACAGTTTGGTTGCACAATCTTGAAGCTCAGCCTTAGTTTGATGACCTCATGGGATGCTACCCCACCATATTTCAGGAAGAAATCCATGCAATAGAAGTCTGCGGTAGATAATGTCTACGAAGAGGCTCACCCTCGAGGAGCAGCTAATGTTTATACTTCCGGCAACGAAAGTATCAGCCAAACTCATTAATCTAAGTAGGGAAGACCTACGCAGTCTCCCTGGGTACTATACAGGATACTGTGGTCTACGATATCGCCTAAGTAAGTTAAATCTATCCGATACTCAAATTTGTCGTTTATGTGAGCTGGAGGATGAAACGCCGGTTCCCATTCTCTGTAAATACATCGCATGGCATGGCAGAAACTCTCCCATCTGGGTGGTGGGACTTTTAATCCCTATGTGATATGGAGTAAAAAGCCTGAAGACGACCATCAAAAGCCTCCACATTCAAAATTAGGCTGAAAGGTTATGCAAAATAGATCTACACAAAGGTCGCAGTGCTTTGAGGCCTAATAACAATAATAATACTAATAATAATAGATAGCATCTTCGAATAGAAAGATACTGATTGAGCTCAGCTCATAGTTCCAGGTTGCAACATAAACAGCTACAGCACTGCACACTTCTCGTAGTCCCAATTTTGATTCGGTAGCTGCGCTGGCCAAAAAAAAAAAACGTCTCCGCCTATATTGTGTACCAGCTATTTGTCGATCAATGCCTTTGCTTAACCACACATAGCATATGGCTAATATGACATAACAGTTCGGCATAATGACAAAACTATTGCCTTATTTTGTTGCGTAGTGAACATATCGAAGCGGGAAAAATTATAAATATTTCCATTGTTATTACAAAGAATAACACTTGGCTTGGGCAATGCTGGCAGGATGAGTAGATCCATACACAAATTTCATGTTTATAAAAATACCGCACAAACAAAAACAAAACGCCACCGATTCAAGTTGTTGAGTGGTTGAATAGCTAACCAAATGATGGGACTGTCTAGTTGACTTACTCATTGGCTGGCTGGTGCGCCGTTGGCTGACAACACTTATACTCACACGTTGAACATATATATGTACACACGTTTATGCGGCACCTAAAATCAAAACTAAAATCAAAGAAACGTTGAAAATTTGGTACCAAATGACGCGTTGCTCTATAGCTCCTGTAGCCACTTGAACGGAAGACGCGGTCGCAACGGGCGTTCCCGCCGTTTAAAGCTACTGTCTGTGCGGTGCTGGCGAGAAAACTTCATTCCGTAATGAAGATCGTAATGATCAACGCCATTGAATTTCATTTGGAAGTTTTATCTGTTGAAAGAAATCAGACATTGTGCATCGGACTCATTTTGATTATTTTTCTTGATTTTCGTTTGTTGTTTTCCTTCTTATTTGTTTATATTCAATTTTAAATACTTAATTAAGACACAACATTTTTTTTTTTGTCCCTTTCCCTATGTTAAAGGGTGCCTAAAAAAAGTTATTCCAAAAGAGCGGCTGCATTTACGCCATTCCGCTTCAGGGTATATATGAGCTAGAGGGTTTTATGATGAGAGAGGATCGTAAGCCGGGAAAACGCGATGACAGTGCAAGTGATAAGTGGGACCTCGAAAGTATGGAGTAAGTGAGCGTGGTGAGTGAGCAGCAGCTTTCTCCAATTCCGAGCAAAAGATGGGGAACGGTCGCCGCCTGAGCAACCGGAAAGGCAGCAGACAAAATCAGCGAAAACCCCTGCCTAATATAAACGATTTAAGGAAAAAAAAGCATTGGGCGCAGGTTACAGGTATTATTTTAATAGACGGTAAAGAGAGCGCATACACCCTATCCTCACCGCCGTGTGGAAAAATAGACATGACAACACACGCACATCCAAAGGTGCAAGCTGGACGTAAGAGGAAACCCGCAATACCTGGGAATACAGTGTGGCGAAACTGCAAAGCCAAGAGGAAAGGGGCATAGTGGCGGTATGAGTGAGGGACAATTGAGGGAGGGATGGATGAAGGGGTTTATAAACCAAATGGATTATTTCTTGAGACTCTGGTATACTCGTAGAAATTGTGATATGAGACGAGGCCAAGCAGCCTGCGTCTACAGAGTTAATTCATCCCAGCAATTCCAATCTACTGGAGGCACAATACCTTAAGCTTACTATTCAGCTGGATGGTAGCAAGGGGTTAAGTTTAAAAGGTTCAAAAAGAGTTGGTCTCAACCCCAAAAGGCACGAACAACCTCACCGTTGAAGTCGGTGACTACGATACCAAAGCCCAGATATGGATCCCATGTATGGTGAAATCAGATAAACCGTTGCACCTATTTAAGTGTCGTTACTCGAATGTACTGAAAAGAGATTGGAAGGTACTTATCATAGCTTGGCTCATGTATGTTAGTACATAGCTGCAACAGACGACTATCGTACGCCAGAAGCAGGGAAGGAGAAAAGGACTTCGAAATTCGAAAAATAGCGGGATAAGAAAAAACGTACGGTTAGCTGTAGAAAAGGTGAATGAAAGCACCCAGCTTAGTGAGATTGCGAGGCTAACGGATAAAACTTCTGACCATTAAAGTAAACTCTTAAGCTCTTTTGAGCGGGCATCGAATTTTGACCAATTCCAGAAATGGATGCCTTTAAAGAGTCAACCAAATCCGTTTAAGATAGATGAAAGGTCGCCTTTATCTAAGACTTGAGGTTCAAGGTGGACGTACTTGCAGAAATTGTCTTTTGGAATTACCGACGTAGGCCTAGTCAGTGACGGTAGATATATGAATTGCAGGTTGCAAAAAAAAAAATGATTGAACGCGGTCTGCGTTGCTGCCATGCACTCCTTAGATTAAAGGGGCTTTCTTACATGAGTCGATTTTCTGTTCTTTTTCTGTCAACCATTAGTGTCCTAGCAAAGTTCAAGTATCTACTAAGACTTGGACACAAATAGACTTTGTACATATGTATGTGAGATCTTTATTGGTCAGCCAGGTTAGCCTAACATAATCAAAATTTGATGTTGGCTCATTGTGAGGAATAAACGAGAATAATATCATCATGTTTGTTCTTGATTTTTAGACACCTTTTAAGTATTAAAGGAGGGCACCGTTTATTTGTTTACTTATGGTAACTCGCTTTAAGAGTTCACCTACTCGTTTTATTATCTCTTCACACAAAAAGCAGAGCATTTTAGGCCATTATTTATGTATATCTTCAAGAAGTGACTAACATACGAATTTGAGTGTGTGTATCCACTTTACTTGCTCACCTCATCTTTAGGCCACTTCAATTCCTATCAGCCGCTCGCAATAACTCTCAACTTCACAAGTTCAGCATTACGTAGACATGATCCCCATCCACATAATTGTGTGCAATACATTTTTACCTCATTTATGTTTATCTTGTATATCGTTTTGATTATTTGTTTGTGTTTAAGCTTCTCTATTTGTATTTGTTATCTTAACGTTATTTATTATTACAACTTTTATAATGAAAATAGAAGCGTTTAGTATTTATTTTTTTGTTTTTGAAGTTTAATAACACGTTATTTGGTTTTTATTTTTGCTCCCTATTTTTTTTTTTGTTTTATTGTACTAATTATTTTGTTTTAATTTTCAATTATTCAATAAAAATATTTATTTAAAAAATTTTTTTAAACTCACAGCGGATGTTTAATTTTTTTATAGCAATGAATATCGTTGATTCTAGCCCTTAAAACAGGTAAAATTTTCCACTGAGCGGGTTGTGCGCTGGGCTTGGGACCCGCCAAGTAAAACCATACTCCAATGAAATATAACAACAAGCCTCGGATAAATACATTCCCTATTGATGACGAACATGGCAAACGTTTCAAGGACAATGAATTGATGACATGCACCAGGAACGTCCGCTCCATAAATGGGATTGGTGCAGATGCCCGGCGGGTTGATGTCCTCGTCAAAGCAAAATCTGACATCACCGCCATCCAAGAAATGCGTTGGACGAAGCAAGGAAGAAAGAAGATCAAAAATTGTGACATCTATTAGAGTGGCCATACGAATAAGCCCAGTTTCGGCGTCGGATTCGGGGGGGGCAGAGAGAGACTTTGTCGCCAAGTGCTGGCGTTCACGCCTGTGGACGAGCGTCTCGCCGCTATCCGAATAAAACCAAATTTTTTTAATATATGATTCATCTGCGTCCATGCGCCGACAGAGCAGAAAGACGATGAGGTGAAACACACTTTTTATGAACAATTAGAATGCACATACGAGCGCTGCCCCCGTCATGATATAAAAGTCGTGCTTGGCGACTTTAACGCCAGGGTAGGCAAATAAGGTGTTTTTGGCCCTACAGTCGGAAAGTTCAGCCTACAAAATGAAACTTCTCCTAACGGACTGAGGCTGATTGAGTTTGCCGGTGCTCGAAACCTGGTCATATCCAGCACGAGGTTCATGCATAAAAAGATATATCAAGCTACATGGCTGTCTCCTCATCGAAATACTCTCAATCAGATCGATCACGTTGTGATAGACGGACGGCATGCCTCTGTTTTAGATGTGCGCACGATCCGAGGACCTAACATCGACTCGGACCATTATCTCGTTGCAGCCAAAGTTCGCACCCGCCTCAGCGCGGTTAAAACCAAGGAACAAAAAACACAAGGAAAGCTAGACGTCGAAAGGCTTCAATCACAACATACTGCCTATGATTTCGCAACTCGACTCTCACACCTGCTCTCTGAGAGCACAACTCATTCTGAAGGGATACAGGAGCATTGGGAGCATATCTCCAAAGCACTTTGTACTGCCGCCGAGGAAAAAATTGGTTACCGGCGAGCACGAAAAAACAACTGGTACGATGAAGAATGCCGCGTTGCAACCAAAAGAAAAAAACGCTGCCTACAGGGCTACGTTAAAAGCGAGTGCAACAGGAGGAGTGTATGAACGCTATCGTGAGTTGAAAAGGGAAGCGAGATGCCTTTTAAGGAAGAAAAAAGCAGAAGCATAAAGGCGTGAGTGCGAGGAGCTTGAGCTGCTATCTACCAGGAATATAACGCCCGAAAATTGTACCCAAAAATACCGCGACAGACGGAAGGTTTTAAGACCGGGGCAAACTCCTGTAGGAAAGAAAACGGTGACCTTGTAACTGATGTCCAGAGAGTGCTTAGATTATGGAGGGAATACTTCTCTGCTCTCCTAAATGGAGGCAGCGATTCACCGCGCAGAGATGACGAAACCGATCGCGCAATCGATGATGATGGAATACATGTCCTCCCGCCCGATTATGACGAAGTTAGAATAAAAACAACGAGATTGAAAAACAACAAGGCCGTGGGCGCTGATGGATTGCTTGCGGTGCTATTTAAGTACGGCGGCGAGGAGTTGGTAAGGCGCATGCAGCAGCTTTTTAGCAAAATATGGGCGGACGAGTGCATGCCCGACGATTAGAATCTAAGTGTTCTTTGCCCAGTCCACAAGAAGGGGATACTGCAAAATGCACCAACTATCGTGGAATCAGCCTTCTTAATATCGCATATAAGGTCTTTTCAAGTGTATTGTGCGAAAGATTGAAGCCCACCGTGAACCGGCTGATTGGACCTTATCAGTGCGGCTTCAGACCTGGTAAATCTACCATCGACCAGCTTTTCACAATGCGCCAAATCTTGGAAAAAACCCGTGAAAAGAGAATCTACACATATCACCTCTTCGTCGACTTTAAAGCCGCCTTCGACAGCATTAAAAGGAGCTGCCAATATGCCGCTATGTCTGAATTTGGTTTCCCCGCAAAACTTCTTTCTTTAATTTGATGCTGGAGAAAATTATACTAGCTGCAGAACTTAACCGCGCTGGAACAATATACTATAAAAGCGTGCAATTACTGGCATATGCTGATGACATTGATATCATCGGCCTAAACACCCGCGCTGTTAGTTCTGCTTACTCCAAACTGGAAAAGAAGTGGTAAAGATGGGTTTGATGGTGAATGAGGACAAAACGAAGTACCTGCTGTCATCGAGCAAAGAGTCAGCGCATACGCACTTTGGAAACCACGCTACTGTTGGCAGCCATAATTTCGAAATAGTAAAAGACTTCGTTTATTTGGGAACCAGCATCAACACTAGCAACAACATCAGCACTGAAATCCAGCGAAGAATCAATTTTGCCAATAAATGCTACTTTGGACTAGGTAGGCAATTGAAAAGTAAAGTCCTCTCTCGGCAAACGAAAATCATACTCTACAAGTCACTTATCGTACCCGTTCTTCTATATGGGGCAGAAGCATGGACCTTGACAACAGCAGATGAAGCGGCTTTGGGAGTGTTCGAGAGAAAAGTTCTTCGAAAGATTTATGGACCTCTACGCGTTGGCGATGGGCGAGTACCGAAGAAGATTTAATGTTGAGCTGAACGAGCTATACGCAGACATCAACATAGTACAGCGAATTAAAACGCAGCGGCTCCGCTGGCTAGGCCATTTTATGTGAATGAAATATGATGCTCCGGCCAAGAAAGTGTTTCTATCGGAACCCGCTTATGGAAGCAGAGGTAGAGGGCGGCCCCCACTCCGTTGGAAGGACCAGGTGGAAAACGATTTAAACTCCCTTGGTGAGGCCAATTGGCGCCGGTTGGCGGAGCGAAGGAGCGAACGGCGCGCCTTGTTGGACGGCCATAACCGTTTAGACGGTTAAGCGCCAATTAAGCAAGTAAGTATTAAATAGTGCGCTGAATTTAAATGTTCCTTTGTTTTTACATTTTAAAGTGTTTTCTCTTTTTTCTTAGTATCATTCCTGAAAAAGACCTTCAGAATAATGCGGTATGGTCTGCGGAGCACGGTGCCAGTGTTACCAGATCTAGCCCTTTTTTGTGTTTAGCTCCAAAAATTCAGGTTTATCCCCTAGCTCTTTTTTGGACCCTCTTTAAAATGTTTGCCCCTTTTTTTATTTTATTTTTTATTTATTAATTATTTAAAGTCGACGACAAACTATGGTCGACTGCATAATATAAAAGATATATAAATATAGAACTCAAAAGATAAAATTTAAGATATATCGAGATTTCAACAATGTAATATTACAAACAAAGACATATTAATGAACATTACTCTTTAATTTCAGAATATAATAATGATAAGAAATATGAGCAGAAATAAGATCTTATACCGAAATTTTTTACTGGCGGAATGCATCAGATTCCGGTCAGCATGATTTCGGAATGCAGTGGATTCCAATCTTCCTGTTGGAATGCAACAAGATTCCAATCAGCATGTCATGGGAATCCGGCAGTGCTAAGAGTAGTGTAATGAGGATACGCCCTCACAAGGCATAAAAAAGTAACATGACCTGTGTTGTTGGAAGGCACCGGATTCCAATCAACTCGATGCCTGACCCATAAGATTATACTGCCGGAATGCATACGATTCCGGTCAGTGACTCATAAAAAAGCATGCTTTTACGTTGTTGGAATGCACCCGATTCCAATCAACACAGTACTGTCTTGTTCCTTCCTAATGATACATGTTGATAAATGTTCCTCCATCCTTAAACGAGATAGTTCCTGTTTTTTATGGAAAAAATAAAATGCCGGCAAATTAAATTAGCTTGTATCTCTTAAATTAGATAGGCAAGTATTGCATTACGTATAGCGGCAAAAGTACATTCAAGATTGATACAGCTATACAAGTCATTGTAGTGCGCGCACCAGATAAGAAGAGGATTATTTTTAGCAAAGTTTCGTCGACAAAGGGGTAAATAGAAAGGAACGTAGTGTCTAGATACTCTAGGGGGAACCGTAAAAATCAAGCGGCTGAGAGGGTCCGCAGAATCAATTTCTCCAATAATGAGCTTATGGATGAACAATACACCCAGTAATATTCTCCGATTTTCCAGAGTGGGTAAGTTAATAAGAAGAAGTCTACTTCTGTATGGAGGAAGGTGGAGACTTGAGTCCCAATTAAGGCCGCGTAATGCAAATATCAAAAATTGCTTTTGAACTGACTCAAGACGCTTTATATGCTTTTGAGAAACAGGGGACCAAACTCATGAGCAATACTCGAGTATTGGACGAACCAGCGATGTGTAAAGAAAGAACCTTAGTGAGGTACGGATCATCGAACTCTTTAGCCCATCTTTTAACAAATCCAAGTAAACCCAACGCTTTGTTGGCAATAGATGAAATATGCATGTTTAAATTCAATTTCGGATCAAAAAGGACACCTAGATCATTTGCAATAGATATACGATCCAAAGGCGTACCATCTATTACATAAGGTTTCAATGCTGGCTTCACTCGGTGAAATGTCATATGCTTACATTTAGAGCAATTTAAAGCTAGTAAATTTGTGGTTCCAAATCTATCTCGGCAGTACGTGTTGTGAAATTTGTAATATGTTGTATGTGTGTCGAAGTTTTATTTTGTTTGTTTCGTTATGTATGATGTGAAAACTCGGCACTCAACTGATAACAAAAACTTGAATCGATAAACTGTGTCATGCGGTTGTATATTTCCTTTCCAGCATAGCAACAGCATAGTGTCACCTTCTGAGAGTTTCGACCCTTCAACTTCAGATTATAATAAATTTGTGTCTCCCGTACCTTATTTTCATTATACCTTTGAAGAATATAAACGAATTAAAAAAAGGATAAATGTATAGACGATTTCATTGAAAGAAAAATACGTAATAAATGTACGTCCCGACTTCGTAATTAAATTAATAGAGCAATTAATGCACCTTTTACGGTATACAACTCATCTTAGTTGGGTTGTAATTAAAACAACTCAACTTTTAGACAACTCAACTCCTGTTTGGTATTACGAATTACAACTTATTTCAGCTGAAGTTGAATTGGTGCTGCCAACCTAAGGAAGTGAGATTTGACAGATAAATGTACAGCTGATCAATTTGTGGCGAAAATTTAAGCATTTCCAAAAGTTATTACAGATATTATATGATATGAAATCTATTTTATAATGGTCAAAATGTTGGTGATTAACATGTCGCGTATAAGGAAACCATTCGCGTGATCATTCAAATCCTTTGGAACTACCAAGCACCAAGTAAGAAAAGGTTTAAGTAACAAATGATGTGCTTAAAATGAGGTTATTTTGGAGATTTGAAAGGAAGCATTTTACTCATTACTAAACAAAATTAAGGACCATTTCCGCAAACGCTTTCCAGGAAGACTGTACCCCTATTTAAAGTTATGCGCCACATTCAGATTCCTTGCTGATGGCAGCTATCAAAAATGCTGTGGAAATGATTTTGGTGTTGGACTGGTTTTAGATATTATTGAGGAGCATATTTGTGCGAAGTGGATTAAAACCCAAACAGCAAAAATTGTATTTTACTCTATAACAGGATTCTCAGGAGTAGTGATTAGTATCAATGGGTCTGACGAATGGAACTCCGGCCAGCCTCGTCCAACTTCGGAATGTCGCTCCATAATGTCAAAAAGTGATTCAATATAATCCTTCGTTTAAAAGTTGTTTTTTCTATAAATGTGTACAAAATTGTTGATTATTGTTTAATTAAAAAAGGTTTAACTACCGGCTTTAAATTGTTTTTGTTTATTTTTTGGTAACGTTTTATGAGCCCGTGCACCATCTAACTCTTATCAAAGGTGGTATCAAAAGACGCGTTTCGATCTCCGCAGGACTTGAAAGCGGAAATTAAAAGAAGATCTTTTTGTGTTGGCGGCCTTTGGTCGCGATTTGTAAAAAACCCCTGGGTGGGTCCAACGCCTTTCTGCATTAGTGTGTACAAAAAATTTGGCAAAATACAACAACCACATGACAACTTGAACCGAAATGATATGATAGAAATAAAATTTTTAATTTTTGTTTTCGGATTCTAAAATTAGGGGTCGAAACGTGTCTTTTGATAATAACTTTGAAAATTTGTGTTAAAAATTAGGTGGTGAACAGTCTTCTAAAACGTTATATTTTTTTCAAAGCAACTGCAAAATTGTATGAGACAACTGCTAGTAATCAGTTGTAAGATTTTGACGTCTTTGACTACACCAACACAAGGTTGTAAACGGTAATGCCACAAAAAGTTGTTTTCATATTTCACAAATGAAAAAACAAGTATAGCACTGATGAAATAACGAGATTACAAATGCAGTGGAAAAATATCTATCTCCAAAATTGGAAAAATGTGAATTCAACATTAAGTTTTTGGTGTCATGTTAAACAGTATAATTCCCAAAGCTCGTCGATTTTGTGCTGCCACTAAGTAATGCTGAAGTTGCAAGAACGTTCTCATTCATGAGTTTCATTAAAAGCATACACAGACACAAAATGAGTTTAGTTATGTTGAATTTGCTTCTGACAATAAGAAGTGGTCTTAAACGGCTGAATAAATGCTGTCATGACTTTGAAATAAACAATGATCTCTTTAAATTAATGAACACGAAATCATAGATATTGAAGCCTACGACCCTTCAAACATAACTCCTCCCAACATACACTTGAATATGGCACACGTGTATTTTAACGGTGATTCGTACACCCGTAGGACATTAAAAATTAAAAAAAAAAAATTTAAAAAAATTTTATTTAATGTTCTTCGGCCAACATATTGGCAAGTCGTATTTTTGGCGAACCTATAGTAGTAGTATGAAAAATACTTCTTACTTTTTAACGATACCTTACCGCCAAATGGCAAAAAAAAGTTAAAAAAACGTATTTTTGATATAAAAAAATATAAAATGAACTATAACAAGTAAGGAATGCTAAGTTCGGGTGTAACCGAACATTACATACCCAGCTGAGAGCTTTGGAGACAAAATAAGGGAAAAGCACAATTTAGCAAAATTAACCTAGGGCAACCCTGGAATGTGTTTGTATGACATGGGTTTCAAATGGAAGGTATTAAAGAGTATTTGAAAAGGGAGTGGGCCATAGTTCTATAGGTGAACGCAATTTCAAGATATCGCCATAAAGGTGGACCAGCGCGACTCTAGAATTTGTTTGTACGATATGGGTATCAAATGAAAGGTGTTAATGAGTATTTTAAACGGGATTGGGCCTTAGTTCTATAGGTGGAAGCCTTTTCGAGATATCGCCATAAAGGTGGACCAGGGGTGACTCTAGAATGTGTTTGTACGATATGGGTATCAAATGAAAGGTGTTAATGATTATTTAAAACGTAGTGGGCCTTAGTTCTATATGTGGACGCCTTTTAGAGACATCGCCATAAGGGTGGACCAGGGGTGACTCTAGAATGTGTTTGTACGATATGGGTATCAAATTAAAGGTATTAATGAGGGTTTTAAAAGGGAGTGGCCCTTAGTTGTATATGTGAAGGCGTTTTCGAGATATCGACCAAAATGTGGACCAGGGTGGCCCAGAACATCATCTGTCGGGTACCCCTAATTTATTTATATATGTAATACAGGAACAGTATTCCTGCCAAGATTCCAAGGGCGTTTGATTTCGCCCTGCAGAACTTTTGTCATTTTCTTCTACTTAATATGGTAGGTGTCACACCCATTATACAAAGTTTTTTTTAAAGTTATATTTTGCGTCAATAAACCAATCCAATTACCATGTTTCATTTCTTTTTTCATATTTGGTATAAAATTATGGCATTTTTTTAATTTTTCGTAATTTTCGATATTGAAAAAGTGGGCGTGGTCATAGTCGGATTTTGGCCATTTTTTACACCAAGATAAAGTGAGTTCAGATAAGTACATGAACTAAGGTTAGTAAAGATATGTCGATTTTTGCTCAAGTTATCATGTTAGCGGCCGAGCGGAAGGACAGGCGGACGACTGTGTATAAAAACTGGGCGTGGCTTCAACCGATTTCGCCCATTTTCACAGAAAACAGTTACCGTCATAAAATCTATGCCCTACCAAATTTCAAACGGATTGGTAAATTTTTGTTCAATTTATGGCATTAAAAGTATTCTAGACGAATTAAATGAAAAAGGGCGGAGCCACGCCCATTTTGAAATTTCCTGTTAGTTTTGTATTTTGTTGCACCATATCATTACTAGAGTTGAATGTTGACATAATTTTCTTATATACTGTAACGGTATTAAATTTTTTGTTAAAATTTCACTTTAAAAAAAAAATTATTTTAAAAGTGGGAGTGTTCGTAATCCGATTTTGCTAATTTTTCCTTAGCACATATATAGTAATAGTAGTAACGTTCCTGCCAAATTTTATCTTGATATCTTCAACGACTGCCAAATTACAGCTTGCAAAACTTTGAAATTACCTTCTTTTAAAAGTGGGCGGTGCCACGCCCATTGTCCAAAATTTTACTAATTTTCTATTCTGCGTCATGAGGTCAACCCACCTACCAAGTTTCATCACTTTATCCGTCTTTGGTAATGAATTCTCGCTCTTTTTCGGTTTTTCGAAATTTTCGATATCGAAAAAGTGGGCGTGGTTATGGTTCGATTTCGCTCATTTTAAATGGCGATCTGTGATGGGTGCCCTGGAACCTACGTACCAAATTTTATCAAGATACCTCAAAATTTACTCAAATTATCGTGTTTTCGGACGGACGGATGGACGGACATGGCTAAATGAATTTCTTTTTTCGCCCAGATAATTTTGATATATAGTTGTCTATATCTATCTCGATTAGTTTATGCCGTTACGGATCACCGTTATGCGAACAAAGTTAATATACTCTGTGAGCTCTGCTCAGCTGAGTATAAAAACAGTATTATTTATGTACCTCTCTTGTACCTTATGTTTGATTTTTTTTTTTTTTGTTAGTTTGTTAGTTTATTGTACCTTTTCTAAAACTTTGTTTAAGTTTGATTTGAAATAAATGTGAGAACCTACATTGAAAAATATACATATACTTTTAGCTCTTTTTGCAACGGGGTTTGGATTTTCTTGAAGAAATTTAGCTCTTTGTAGCTTTTTTTTCTAGATTATAAAGTCGTAAACACGAGGTTTCCTGAATATGTCAAACGAAATTTTTGTTGTATGAAGTATTAAAGTAAAATAAAGAAAGTATGTAAATTTTTGTTCATTTTTCTCCTTCATAGAACCAGAACAGTCCTCTAAAAACTTATTTGTTCAGGGAAACAAATTGGAAGAGATGCTCGGCCTAAAGCCTCTCTATATTTAACTTATGTATTATGAAAAGTCTGAAGATTAACTATGGGTTTAGTCAACTAGTTGAATATCGCTTGGGCCTGCACTCTTTTAGGTTTCCTGAATAAAGTCTTTTGACTATATAAAATAAAAGTTCTTGAAGTATGCAAAATCAATCAATCTAAGCGGTACAAAATGATTATAAGGGCCTACATAGTCCTTTCAGTTGTCAGTCCTTAGTTAAACAGTAAAATGCAACGGCCACAACCGTATCGCAGCCCGTCATTTTCTTCTAAATATGGTCATTTGCTGTTTAAGCGATAACTATCATGTTCAATAATAAAATCATTATTTTAACCTGCGAGCTGACCCCAACTCACAGAGCAGCATCAATAACGATTTAACACAATTGCAACATCAATTTCCATCACCAAAGCAAAAACGGCAATAATTGAATTGCATGAAGGCTCTAAAATCGAAGGCAGTAAAGCAAAAAGACAACAAAAACAACAAACAAATAACTAAATCATTAATGAAAGAGAATATTGCTAATGCAATCGAAATAAAAGCAAAAATAAGTGTAGGACTAAAATGCACAAATTACAAAAGCAAATCAACCCAAGCGAAAGGGAACAGATGATGCGTGAATTTTAAGACTCAAGTGGTTTCAATGGCAAACGAAATAAAAGCGATCTAGCCAGGCATTGTAGAATGTGTAGGTTAAAGAGATAAAAAAGTAAAGTGTTTTCTTTTATGCATCATAACATAAACTATTTTTTTTTTGTTTGTTTTGATACCACCCGGCTTCTTGCTTGCGTTATTTTCATCGCCATGCACGGCAGCATATACACTCAGTAAATTAAACAGACTCCATAAAATTGGTTATCTTATGATTATCATATCATATATCGCAGTGTCTATCTTTTATGTGTGATTAATAAAGAAAGAATCTAAAGGATGCAACGAATGCTAGTAGCAAATGCTTAGTTATTTCATAGAGATATTATCGCTCTTAATGAAGAACTAAAGCGCAGAGTAATATAGGACTTTAAATATTAGAAGAGAGAGCAGCAAAGCGAGATTCGAGGTAAGTTAAGTGTTGCGATTGAAAACGGATGGACATACCCAAATATTAAGCTACACATACCTATTCTTGTAGGAAATTAAACGGTTCTCAAAAAGGTTTAAAAAGGTTTTTTTTTGGTAATTTGACTCGTTTAAATTTTCAAATTTTATGTAAAGTCACGATGGGACACCCCAATATATTAAAATAAAAAACAGCAATTTTTACAGGCTATGCTTTTGGATGTCCGGAACGATAACTTCACTATACGAAAACGACACAAACTATTTTGATTTACCCGCCCTAATGTTTAGTCAATTTAACAAGCTATCTTATGATATTGAAAACTTTTCTATGTCGTGATGATATACTGGAAGTTTTTTTTCTTATCTGCTGTTATCTAAACCTCAAAATCGATCTGCCATTCCTCATAACAGTTCGATGTTGTGCCATCTGCGGATCATTTTTCATTGTGATTCGTTTTTGTCGTTTGTCTTGTGTTTATCGTTCCAACTAGGTGATAGGTTAAGCAAGAATTTGTTAATTGACCTTATGTGATCTGAAATCAGACCTCAAAAGAAATGAAATGAAAGTGGTAAACATGAATAAAGCTTCCCTTGGAACTATCATTGTGCCTTTACGTATGATGGTTTTTTCCTCCAAGGGGTGAGAGGTCAGAATATATCCACTTGAGACTTAAAGTAGGCCTGTTGTAAAACCTAACTAAAACTCCGGTTACCCATCCGTAGTATGGTCGAATACTCTACTGGCAGGATAAGGTGGCGGATATTTTTTTGTGCATCGACCTTGCCTGAATCAGGACAACCTCTTTTAAATCAAATCATTAGGATTTGAACGAACATTCCGCTTAGCGATTTGCATATTAATCGGAGAATTTTTAAATTTCGTTCAATACCGAATCGTGAACTCGACTAACCACAAATAGATTTAAAGTTGACCAGCTAGCCATACTGGAGGGCTTGAAAAGTCGACTACTTTACATGGATTGAGCTGACTATTTTTACAAGGCGATAGCCTGACTCAATCTTTGAAGATATTTAAAAACCGACTCAAGGGTTGACTTAAAGTCAGTTCAGAGACGAATTCTTCTTTCAAACTGCTTGATTTTTGCACGACTTAAGGGGCAACTCGAAATAATTTGGTTGGCTCTGCATGACTTAAAAATGTCAGTCTTGAAAAATCTAGGAAAAGCGAAGAAGTTAATTATCAATTGGTTGGCTTCTGCATTTTTTTGAGGTTAACTAAAAATCAGTCCCGAAAAATCGAAGAAACACAAAAATTTCCTTTTCAATTTCTTCCATCCTGCATGGCTTTGAGGTTTCCACAGCATATTTATTTAAATCTTTTTTTGGAAGACTGGGTTTTCAAAGTCCCGACTGGATAAATAGCTTCGGCGAAAAACCCAGGGATGTTTCTGAGTAACACCTATAGAATATCCTGTGACATCTGATAACTGTCTTTTTAGCCTCACTGAATTCTGGCTTGGCGGTTGTCTTTCATGAGTTATTCGACAAAAATTTTCAACTTTAATAGAAATTATATATAAAATTCTTCTGTCACGGTGTTAGAGGCTTAACTCCTCCGAAACGGCTGAACCGATTCTTATGAAATTTTGTGAGCATATTGGGTAGGTCTGAGAATCGGCCAACGTATACCTTTTTTTCGGTACGTGCCTAGGGTATTGAGATCAAAACGTGGGCCCGGGTACCCCTAGAATGTGTTTATACAGTAGGGATATCAAATGAAAGATGTTGATGAGTGCTATAATACAGGATAATTTTCATACCCCTGCGTGAATAGGGTGTCGAGATATAGTCCAAAACGTGGCCCCGGGTACCCCTAGAATGTGTTTATACAATATGGATATCAAATGAGAGCTCTTGATGAGAGCTATAGTACAGGATAATTTTCATACAACTGGGAGGATAGGGTCTTGAGATATAGTCCAAAACGTGGCCCCGGGTACCCCTAGAATGTGTTTATACAATATGGATATCAAATGAAAGCCCTTGATGTGCGCTATAGTACAGGATAATTTTCATACAACTGGGAGGCTAGGGTCTCGAGATATAGCCAAAAACGTGGACACGGGTACCCCTAGAATATGTGTATACAATATTGATATCAAATGAAAGCTCTTGATGTGCGCTATAGTACAGGATAATTTTCATACAATTGGGTGGCTAGGGTCTCGAGATATAGCTCAAAACGTGGACCCGGGTACCTCCAGAATGTGTTTATACAATATGGATATCAAATGAAAGATGTTGATGAGTGCTATAGTACAGGATAATTTTCATACCCCCTGGTGACTAGGGTCTCGAGATATAGGCCAAAACGTGAACCCGGGTACCCCTAGAATGTGTTTGTATAATATGGATAACAAATGAAAGCTGTTGATGAGTGATTTAGTAGAGGATAATTTTCATACACCTGGATGACTAGGGTCTGGAGATATAGGCCAAACGTGAGCCCGTGAACGCCTAGACAATGTTTTTACATTGTGGGTATCAAATTGAAGCTGTTGATTAGTGCTTTAGTACAGGGTAGTTTTCATACCTATTGGTGATTAGGGTCCTGAGATATAGGCCAAAACGTGGATCACGGTATCACTAGGGTGTGTTTTACATTATGGGTATCAAATTGAAGCTGTTCATGTGTGCTTTAGTACAGAGTAAGTTGTATGCCGCTGGGTGACTAGGGTCTCGAGATGTAGGCCAAAACGTGAACCCGGATACACCTAGAATGTGTTTTTACATTATGGGTATCAAATTGAAGCTGTTGATGTATGCTTTAGTACAGAGTAAGTTTTACACCTCTGGGTGACTACGGTCTCGAGATATAGGCCAAAACATGGACCCGGATACACCTAAAATGTGTTTTTATATTATGGGCATCAAATTGAAGCTGTTGATGTGTGCTATAATACAGAGTAAGTTTTACACCGCTGAGTGACTAGGGTCTCGAGATATAGGCCAAAAAATGGACCCGGATACCCCTAGAATGTGTGCGTATTATGGATATGAAATGAAAGCTGTTGCTGAGAGCTCTTAAGTTCATTGTGATATTCGATTTAATCGCATCAACCTGGCAAAACATGATAAATATGCATTGGAAGCAGGAATAAAGGCAAGAATTAATAATACCCACATACCTATTTACATACGTTCTATTCGACTTGCCTGAAGTTTCGTACATAAATTTGCCTATATTACTATTTACGATGCTTTTTTCCGGGAAGTATACCAGAGACGGACTGGGACTGGGATTAGGAATAGGATTGGGACTAAGAGTGAGACTCGGAATGCGACTGGAACAAAATACATACCACTCTCTGGGACTGGCAATAAGAGATGAAGAAGAAGGAGAAAAACTTGAGAGAAAAGAGAAGAGAGAAGGAGACTGAGAAAGAGATAGAATGAGACGAAGAAGGAGATGAAGCGAAAATACGGAGGGAAGAGTGAATAAAAAGATTAGGAAAAAGTGTAGAGGGGTAGGTCAGAGTTAGACGGAAAAAGCTTATTAAAATGTATGCAGATAGGCCAAATTTAGGGCAGAACAACGTCTGCCTGATCTGCTAGTATTAAGTGAAATTCTTGCTATGAAATCCCTTGTTGTCTAAGTTCCAAGAACAGAAAGATGTTGTGACAAAATATGTAGTAATGTGAAGATGGGGACCGAAGATTGAAAGTAAATAAAGTTGTCAGCCTTGCCGCTTTTAATTACAAAGACACAATTCGGATTCCAATAAGCAAAATTTATGTCTATTTATGTTGGTGAGAAAGTGATAAACGAAATAATTAGTGAATGAAAATGCGATAAAAATGTTCAACTCGTTAGTGTATGGGTCATCTTTTTCTCGTTGATCCTTGAACGTAACGTAAGCTACCATAAATGTGCAGGCAGGGGCGATTGAGTGATAAGAATACATTGCGTAACTAAGGGGATTACACATAAAATTTAGTTGCTCCTGATCAAGTTGATTATCTTGTCGCTAATGATAGTGTAGCTGTTCATAGTTTAGTTTGATCTTCGATTATTGTGCTGTGCTGTTTTTCCTCAAGTGATATATCGTTTTGGGTTTGGTGTGGCCCATTGGCGACGTTAGTACCAGCTCATAGTTTATCAACTTGTTTTTTTTCACTTGTATAGTGTTTTTGTTTTATTTTATTTTGTTGCTTGCTCGCTTGACTGTTGACTTTCAATTGTTCGGCCTATTCATCTGCCTAACTGTCTGTCCTTCCTATGTCAATTATAAAGTTGTTGTCTTGTCAACGACTATCGTCAACTTGGCGTCGTTTTACTTGTTGATTTGATTAGTGTTGTTATTGTTGTTTGCTTTTCTATGTTGTTGATATAACTCCTTTACTCTAGCTTGGACTTTGGCAGCAACATTTTTTCGCGATTCATTGTCGTCATTATTTGACATGTTGGTTTTAAATTCTGATAATTGTTGATCGTAAAGTCTTTACTATGGGGCTTAGCACCATATTTCTTACTATTAGTTGTACCTATGTACATTTTGTTGTTATGTTGCATTGCAGATGATGTTGTTGATATTTTATTGCAATGCTGTTGATTGAATATTGGCATGGCTTTATAAATATTTTTACTTAATTATTTTGCTTCTTTTGCACATGTTTCTATTTGTTAAATCTTTAGTGCAATTTTTTAACCTCAAATCATCTTAAATTGTTGGTTTGAAAAGACACTAATTTCCATAAATTTAACAGCTTGCACTTATAGACATGGTAAACTTAAAAAATACAAGTTAATTGTTAAATTGTTAATACCTTTTTTTAACTTTTTCTTATTTATATATTTAACAATGACTGGAAGTAATAATCCGTAACGTGTGGTGCGTTTTATAACCATAACGAAGATTATATCGAAAAACCGTATTTCTAGTTCGAGAAGGAAAGGAGGAGAAGGAGAGGGCAACACAGAGACAGGGTGGCAGATAAGGAATGGGATGTGTCTGGTCCTGGATGCCGGCAAGGGAAAGAAAATGACAATAGGTAGATGGAGCGGCAGAAAGGGGAGGTCAAAGACGAACGGGAGGTAAACGTGATGTGGAAAGGGATAGGAAGAGGTTGGTTCCTGGTACACTTACGGGGAAAAAAGTAAACTATATAATAATCTAACCAAAAAACACATGTATCAACTCCTAAACAAAGCGAACCATAGGTATAATTATGGGTCCGAAAACAATTGAAGATTTGGTTTGTATGAGAAGTGACCTAAATTGGCTGCCTCACTGCAAGCATATAGGTGCATTCAGACTAGCCCACTATGAGGCCACTTATTGAATTAAGGGTTTTTGTAGCGTAACCCTTTCAGGGGGTGCAAGCGCATTTTATAGGTTCTCCAACTCAATTGTCAACCTCATGTTCAGGCTAGTATCTAAATGGCTTTATTTTCCGAAACTTACCGAATCTGTACCAGACAAAGGACTATCCCGATCGGTAAAACTCCCAATACCTTTGGGCACTCTCCTTATCGATACAAGAAATGTAAGAAGTTATATACCTTTTCCCCTAAATATGTAAAAAAAAGGACTTATCTTCCCCATCAAAAAGCGCAAAACACCCATGCCTGCACATCTCACATGTGGGTTATAGTGGTCATGTGACTTTCACGATGAATACAGATATGAGCCGGTAACTACACGCAACAAGGAGACGACCGATATTATTCAACTGGTTCAACTAACTTTTCAGGCCAACCTATCAGAAGCTCAATTTCTATGCATTCAACTCAGACCCGGCGCCCAAATTACCGCTGCGGTACACCGACAAGGCAACTGTGAAGGTTTTCGACGATTTCTTATTTTCTGTTGTCTGTTCGTCTCACTGAAATATAAAATGAATATACTCAAATTGTCCGTACAACAAAATGCTGTTAGTTTACCAAAACAATTGTGGTAGAACTTCTCATCTTAATGTATCCGCGTACTTCTCTTGCAACGTGTTAAAATCAAATCTTTCTTCTTCAGTCTATTGCTACATCCTATGAAATCTGCTTGCCCTGAAAAGCTTTGACCTCTGCTTTACTGTGACATTAAATTGCCACAGACATGAGACTTTTATATTCTAGAGTTTATCATAGTCGTCCATGACGCGCTACACTGGTCGTTCCACATACTGAGATAAGTCTAAAAACAAGTGCATAATATGTGGTCCTGCATTTTACCCGTCCTGCTACAGCAGCAAAGAGTGCAGTTTTGGCCTTTCTGTTGGAAGTGTAAACCATACCTTTTCTCATAGCAGGGGCTTGGAAAATGGTTTCTTTGCAGGGCTTGGTGAATAGAATAATATAAACCTTTGTAAGATCTGTTTTCCGGTTACTGTTAAGAATATGTCATCACTTTCTAGCTTAAATGTAAGCTGTTTCCCAGTTTAAGGTGTAAAATATCTCCTTCGGATACTCCCTGAACACGTACTGTGTGAGAAACCAGACAGCTGTTGTTAAAAGTATAACGCTCTGGGATCACATGTCGTGCTTTTTATATAAAAATAATTTTACAATCTTGGTTTGTCTTGACTATAGCGCGGCCTCGTATAACTTTAAACGCCCTTTCATTGGAGGCAATACTACGAAATGACAATGCCATCGCGTTAATGCTTACAATGTATCCTCTAATGCGCTTATTAACAAAGGTACAGCAATTATGGCAAAACAACAAAGACACACAATTTACAAATATAATTTCACATTTTTTCAATCTCACCTTTTATATTCTTTGATGCACCGCCTCTCTCTTACTTAATGTGCAATCGATCGGAAAAGATTAGCCATTATTTTGCCATAATAGTTGTAACATCTGCCCTTGAATTAATTTTGCTCAGTGTAGGTACTATGCAGATTGTCAATTGACTTTCATAATACCATCTGGTAATCCACTGCTAATCCTTTGTTTGTTTGCAGCAACGCACTAAATGACTAATGTAACTTGAGGCAGAAAACAACAACACAAACATAGAGTAAATGCATTGCCCCAATCACAAGTGCATCCATCCATAGTGCTTTGATGCTGTTCTGGTGCCACCTAGACTCCGGCGATTTATAAATGCCGCACAGATTACGTGCTATTCACAATTCAATATTAATCATTCACCGCAAAGAGGCAACAACGTAACTGAGAAATGCATTTAATTTGGGATTTTGATATTTCTTTGTTAAAAGAGGCAGCGTGGTATGGACCACAACAATTGAAGATGCGCCCGCTGCGTGGAATCTGTTTTACGGTAAATTTGATGCAAAAGTCCAAAAGAATTTTTAGTAGATATTGATTTCAGTTGCGGCAGAAAACAATGCAAATAAACTGTTTTGAAAAGGTTTTTACAGTTTTGCTTTTGTTCAGTTGGTCTGCTGAAATTCAATTGTTATCATAGTTTTATACCCAGTTGTGGCAGCACACATATGTTCATCTTTTTGAAGTTGCTGGTAAATTTATATATCTATAATCTATAATTTCTATATTTATATTCATATCTTTATTAACTCAATGGAAAGAAACCTTACATATATTATTATAAATGAACTTAAGGCTAATTAACGATGAGCTCAAGGATTTGTTCGGTTGCAAGACTCAATCAATAACTTAAACAAGGCTCTAGGCATCGCAAAGTCAACATCCGGACTTCTAGAAATCCGATCTTGAAGCCCTCGAAAGAGATAAAATTAAGTTAATAAGACCTCCGAACTTTAATGTAAAATATATTATAAGAGCGGAGAGTTCTATTGAGAACATTGAATCATAAGTGTCCAAGAAGAGTTGGGCATTCAATTACACCAGCGATAATCTCGAAGATAACCATTAAGTTTTGAATAGAATATCTGAATTTGCGTTCATTTCAGTTCTTGACGATCGTGTGAAGTAAATTGGGTTCCAAATGTCAGATCCATACTCTAATTTTGAGTGCACTAAAAAACAGTGTTTCGCGAGCACTTCGAGTGCATTACTGCCATCAAAAGCTCTCAGTGAAAACTCATCTGCCTTGCAGATGCCGTTCGGAGTCGGCAAGTAGGTCCCGTCCCGCCAATTTGTAGGAAAAATAAAAGGAAATTGGAAACGAAGCTCGGCCCTAAATCTCTTCGGAGGTTATCGCGTCTTTCATTGATTGATTGACTAAAGAACAATGCAACATGTTCCTAGTATATGGGTTACCAAAGTCTTTTGCAAACGGCCTTAAAAATCCTTAGTTAGCATAAGCCGATATGATATAGTTAATATGGTTAACAAAAGTGAATAAATAGCCAAAAATTACACCAAAATCATTTAATTCATTAACCAAAGCAAGATCTATACTTGAGATATATTATGTTGTCGAAAGAGAGCCCAGGCATTGAGAGAATTTAAATCATCCTGCAAGAGCAAGGAATCTGATGGACATGTTATCTTTCTTTATAGTTTTAAGTCAGCTGCATAAAGAAAGTATATTGAATGTTTTAGATATAAACCAAACGTCATTGGTAAATATTAATAACAGGATTGGGCCAAGGATGCTACCTTGTGTCACTCCGAATGTTGCTTTAAACTCTTATGACTTCTATACTAGTTATATTAGGAAGTGTCTATGCGTTTGGAATTGTTTTTTTTTTGTACCGTACAGAATGAAGTATGATGAAGTTAAATAGCAAAAAGAGGTTTACATATAATAAAGGTATGAGCACCAAGTGCTCGTGAGGTTTCATGTCTGAGGTCTACGTATGGAAAACCAATGTTACAGATGGTTATCTATTTCATAACAACCCCACTGAAAATTTATCGATACATTTTCGCAAATTTTCGCCCAGGGCATCCGGTGTGGTAGGCGGAGCACGCTACCATCACACCACGGTGGCCGCCATTTTCGCAAAGTATTCAATAATAAATCGATATCTATCCCTTTCCGACCCTTTCCTTTGCCATCCAAGCCCTTCGTTGGCTTGGTGAATGTGATGATAACCATAAGCGTTGTTATTATTACCCACATCATTACCGACATTTTTATTCTACTTTTTCTTCTTCCCCCTCTATTCAATGTTGCAAATGATTAGTAATTTTATTAGAAATAAATCGCTTTACTTATTGCCACTGAAATCTTTAGAAAAATTCATTCGTAAAACACAACTGGGTATATAATATGTATTTTCGCCCTCATGTAAACGTTTCTTATTTATTTTAGCTACCTTATAGCAATATATACATACATAATTATATATTTGATTGAAAGTGTATATAGCTATCTTTGTACGTGCAACATGTCTGAAATATCTTTTGTCTTCAACAAACCTGGGGTTTGCCTTTTTTGTGACACCTTCCAATATAATAAATAATGTTGCAAAAGGAAATGTCGCCAGAGCTCTTGGAAGCCTGTTCCGCATATTTCTGAGAGTGTATATGTGTGAGTTAGCATTCTGTAATGGCTGAAACAATTCACACGTTTCTACAGATTCAGTGAATTCATACTTTGCCACAACTATGCATTTATTGTGCACCTATTATAGTAGTAACAACAACAACAGAAACAACGTAGGTTGCTTAGCTACTGGCATCAAGTAGAAATCATACAAACATCAGCCAGGAAACGTGCAGCACACTTTGCAGTTGCAAGTTGCAACCGCACCAATACAAAAAGAAGGAATAAATATAAAAAAATGACAATCATATAATACTGTGTAGTTGTATGTTTGTAATCTACACCGTGAAATCATTAGAATGACGCTTAAAACGGTGGCTAACATCAGCAAATAAATAAAGTAAATAAAAAAATAATTCCTACAAAAAACTTCGCTGTAAAAAGGAATAAGAATTTAATTATCTGGTTTTGCAGATAAGTAAAGAACACTAAATACCCACGATAAAGCAACTGACAGAGATTAGATCAAAAATATGTTCGGCCTGCGAAACGGCAGTAAAATCAGTATCTAAATATTTGAAAAAATATTTCACATGGAAGAAAATGCAGATAGGCACAAAGAGCAGGAAGAGCTCGGCAACAAAAGGATTTAACATCTACAGACTGCAAGGCTGCTAAATTGTTTGGATTCCTCTTGCTTGCCTGCAACATTTGCAATTTGTCATGGTTACACTTGTACCACATACAAATAAAAATAAAGACATGTAAAACGGATATGCTTCTCGATTTTTGGTCATCTTATGCATGTGGTCGGTTAGTCCTTTGTGTGCACTTTGTCCCTTTTGTTGTATAGCCACTTTTCTGTGGCAATATCCCGCTGAGCTTCTGACATTGACCAAATCCAGCTGTGCAAGGCTTAGACGTAGAATGTAAACAATTGAAATGCTATTGTGCAAGCTATTTTGTCAAATTAGTACCTGCAGTTTAGCAAGCTGGAGCAACTGGTTGGATGACAGGTACACAGAGCAAATTTTGAGAATGAATTTCGAGTAAAAAAAACATACTTCCGAGTTTTGACTTTATTCTATTCCAGATTTAAATAGGGAGGCAGGAAAAAACTTTTTTGAAGGACCTTTATTTCAAAAATTGTAAATGTTATGGTCCCTGGAATATTTGCACCTCTTGAATTTTGCCAATATATTCATATTACACTTTGCATTAAAAACTCTTTTTGCACTTGCAACTTTAAGATAACTTCAACTTCAATCGTGATGTACCACTGAAACACTTATAGACATAAATATGTACAGTCCCAGTGTGAAAATTCATACTGCATGACTTAAATGACGTCTGTAGTGATGCATGCAAAAGCTTGTGTGCAATTGTGCAAACCTTAAAAAAAACTATGCATTCTTTTAAGTGCACTATTCAATAGTTTTGAACAATCAAAGTTATTGCTTTTATTCTAAAGACGGCGTAGTGGTAATGTCTTCGCTCCAAATTTGAGCTACAACGAGTCTTACAGCAAACGAACTGCATCTGTGAAGCCTTCCTAAAAGGTTTTGAGGAGTATTTATTTTCTGTTTTTCGTTTAACTTTTTTTTAACTTATGTTATACATACCACACGCCTAATAAACACGTTAAGTGGCATAGAGGTGGTGTTGCTTACCATACCGAGGTCCTTGGTTTAAGTGGTGGGATAAGTATCATCAGAAATATTTAAGAGATTTTTGAAGTTAAACAAGCATGACCAATAATGAAAAAGGAAGAGAGGGTATCACAGGACGTTTATTTTAAAAATGATCAAGCTCTCTGAAAATGGATACAGGCGAGGTCGTTGAGGGCAAACTGAAAAACCATATCAGAAAAAAACCCGAACCTATGTTATAAAATAACTCCACCCTCTCGGCAAATACTAAAAGCTTTCTAGGAACTATGCTACTTGCTGCTTCTAGATCTGATAGCTTTGTTACACTTAATAGCTGAAGTATTTTGTTGGAGAGCGCAAACCGAGAGTATAAAACGTGCTCGATAGTTTCCTTCTCAAACCCGCGCTTCCTATTACTGACATATGACGACAGAATTCAGTGCACATTCAGTATAGCCACCATGTGCCTCAAGTTCCCTCTTTTAAATGAAAAGAGTAACTTTGTAAGTCTAAGGTGAAAAGAGCTGCATTTGGTCTCCGATACTTTGCAGCTCCGCACTTCCTTCCGCTCCTTTCCTACTTGGTCAATCATTTACAACTCTCGCTTTCTTTTAATATTGCCGAATCTGATTGGGTCGTCTGCGGTACAAGCTTCGAAGGATGCTCCCTAATCAGCTCATCCGCCTTTGAAATTCCAATTGTTCTCATATGCGCAGGGGATTCTGGAATGCATAAATCCTAAAACCGATATATCCATCTTTGCATTGGCATTCATTCTTTTCCCACTGGGATAACGAACATACTCATATGTATTATATATATCTATATATATATGTATGCATATTGTGTATTGCATTTACGTAAGATTTTTTGGCAGATGGAGCAACAAGTGATGGTTGTAACGAATGTCAAAAATTCGATTTTTTGTTATTTTTGTCATACATTTTATAATACCATTAGTACGTTTGATTTTGAAGGGGTATATTTATAAACATGCTGAATCTACTTATGTAAGTATGAGGTAAAAGTATACAAAATCGGCCATCACGTTTCGGTGCTGGGTCTCCTACGGATCATTTGTGAATTTCTTGTCATATCACGCAAAACTATTAGCGCCTTAGCCGAAACTTATGGAAAACATTTTTGAGTTCAATCACTCTAAATAGTGTTATTTTTATACATATATGTATGTGTCTACGTAAGCATTAGCTTCAAATACAAATCAGCTGAAAATCTGATCAACTGTTCGATTGCAGTTTGTGGCCCTCGGCATCAGTGACACCAGATTGTGGGAAATTACCTTTTTTGAGGGATATCTTACTACAAATATTTAGTAATCCGTAAAAGAATGACTTTTTTGTAGCAAAACTAGCTATGTGTTTAAAGTTTATCATAATATAGCTAAAAATAATTAGCACACTTACCGTGGCATGTATGCCTGTCGTAAGAGGCGACTAAAGTACCAAACTGGTTCAAGGGTTTGTGTAGCGCAACCCTTCCAAGGGGTTGCCCGCGCAATGTATAGCTTCTCCAACCCCATTGTCAACCTCACCCACCCGTGGCAAATCCTGTTTCCTTAGCAGCCGAGGCTCTGGCGACTTCAAGTTCCTCATGGCGGGATGGCTTATAAGGTTCAATGTGGTCATACTAAATTGTTGCCGAATTGGCTAGTACCTTACTGGTGCTTGTGACCAGAATTTACCGGATCTATATCCCGAAAAGGACCATCAGCATCGATAACACTCCCCAAAACCATCGTGGAGTATCCTTATCGCTATAACAACAACATCAACGTTTTTACTCTCACTCAAACACATTTTATATAAAAAGAGACTATTCTCACCCCTGAATGTTAATGTAGTATACGTATGTTTCTATTCTATTAATTTAAGTATTGCACTCAGCTGATGATATCACTTTAGATTTCCTCGCCTGACAAACCGCTGTCCATCAAAAACTCGCCAATCAAGAAAAGTGAACAGAATTGACCTGGTTTCATTGGGCCACTTCACTTTATCTAGCATCACTGCTCCGAATAATGGCAACAATTTGATCACTGTATGTAGAGTCATTGGTAGCATCGACACAATTTGAAAACCCCAACACATATATCAATATACATAAATACCCGGCTAGAAACTAATGCGAGGAAAATTTCTACATATCCTGGAGCCTTTCTAATTAAGCCCTATAATAAATTTCTATATCCAAGGCCTAGACATTCTCCAGTATTAAAGCGTATGCTTGCCTATTAACGTGCAATGTTCCATATATTCTTAGGGGCCACTTAATTACACTGTACAATAAAATTAAAACTTTTTGTTGCAACAGAGTAATTATGGTAGCATCCATAAAACGGACTACGCACAATTAATTTGCGGTGAATAAACTTGTAAAGCAGCACGTCTGAGTTATTTTTCATAACAGTTAAAGACTAGGCATTGACAAGGGGTCTTTGGTTAAGGTGTAAAAAACCTGAAAGAGCTACAACCTTGGTACTCCGGAAAATAATGCTCATGTAAAAATCCTAACATTTCATACCACCAGTTCAATTACCCACATGCCGAGCAAATCTTGAGCAGAATTCTGCATCAACGCGTAGCAACTTCCTGTCGCCTGAATGTTGAAGTTTCCAAGTGCTAGTATGAAATGTTATTTATTTTATAAGGTACACAAAATTTTAGTTTTAAATACTCTGCACACATGTTTGTTCATTCAAATTTTTCTACGCGATGTAACCTTTCTGAAAAATACCATGGTTACTTTGTTGCAAAATGCCTGTTGTACAGTGTTATTTTTTAGCAAATTCGGTGTAGGTATCATAATGCGTCTCTCTAGCTTTTTTCAGGTTACGCTTGGCTCGGGCTGGAAACAAATACTCTATGTAGGTGCTGAAAGACTCGGTCTAGTTTTTCAAGATTACTCCAGGAGCTGCCTGGATAAGAAACTCTTTACAGGCGCCATAAGGGACCTGTCCCCAAAACAACAGGTCACTAACCAACTATCACACGCCCACCTAGACTTTTTTGACCAGAGCCAGCCTAGTAAAATCTAAATAGTGCTTTTACAGATAACACCGTCGAAAGCATTAACAAACTGATAATTGAAAAATATAGCCAATATAAAAAAATTTAACCAAATCAACCCAAAGGCAATGTTACAAACAACAACAGGTTTATTTGATACTCACTAACGGGATCGATTGTACGGTAAGCTATTTGTTATAAAGAATTATCCAGCGGAAAAATATTAAACAATTTTGAAGTTGAACTCTTCTGTCAATTTCCACTCTCTATTAAGACGTCACAGCATGGAGTCTTTGTGCAATTGTTACTCCATCAGCTAGAAATATTTGACCGGATATTGTCGGAGTGCATTTATATAAGGTTGGGTTATTATATTTAAGCAGCCAGCTAGAGGCGACTCTTTTGTGTCAATCACTTGTGCCATTACAATAACTCAACTAAATCACTACTCCTAACTGCTGGCCAAACAGCTTCCCAAAGTAACTCAAGTAAAAAGAATTTTAGTTGCTATAAAATAAAATATATTCCTGCCATATTTATACGGTGAACTAAGAAAGCATGCAACACAGAAATTTGCCGTTGTGATTTTGGGAGCAATGAAATCGAACGTTGAAATGAACTGCGCTCGTTACGCCTGCGCGACAATAAACAGAACTGAGAAAAGGCTGCGCGGAGTGAGCATGCAACGGAGGAAGTCAAAGGTTTTTAAATTGTACTTCAAAAAGAGCAAACCAAAAAAACTTCTAAAAACAAAAGAATATCAATATATTTAGAGCAGAAAAGGGTAACTTTGTATGTTTGCGAGTTGGCGACAAGGTCTAGGTCTAGTCGCCAGTCAGTGCATAAAATGCGGCGTGACCATATTATTAGTGCAGCTTCTTGGAAATCTGTTAAAAAATAACGAATGTTTATTTAAACAAATGCAAATATATTACTTGCATAAATGCTATGTAGGTTTATTAGTCTGAATGTTTGCTAGGTGCACATATAATTTATCAATTCCCATAACTGAAATTTGAGCTCAACTAAACATTTTCCCACCTTTAATGTGGTTACACTGTGTACACTTATTTGTACATATACAAAAGCGAAAAAAATAAACAAACGTACAAGTTTTTTTCGAACATTGAAAACGGCAGGCATTTGACAACATTTCTTGGGTATTTGTTTGTCATAAGAGCCTCATGGGTCAGGTTGGGGTTACGTGTTGCTAACTGCCACTGGCTATTAACAGGCTTTAAGAGGAATGTCGTGGCCTTTTACTTGCAAATTTGTTGTTTTTTTGGTAAATCTTCTGGCCATATTGAAGGTTTATTCGGCTGTGCACACACATTTTCATAGTTTTCGCTACATTTCCTTATGCAAATTTCCTTATTCATAATGCTTATTGTTTTAGCGGTTTCTGTTTGTTTTAGTTTATAGAGTTCAAGTACATAACAGAAAGTTTTTCGGTTCGTGAATTGTAGCAGCTTCGATGTAGCTCTACTGATATGCAGATTCCTCATACCCTTTAAGGTATTCAACTCTATTTCAATTTACGTTTATCTATCATATTAACATTATTATCAGCACAATTTTGGCTATTCTTTTTGAAATTATTATGACTATTGTTTAGTCAGGTTTTTGCATTCTGCTTATTTAAAAAATTTTGATTTGGATCACGTTTACTCTTTGTGAAATCATGTACCAAACTTTGAGCTTTACATTCTACTTGGTTGATGGAAAGCAAACAAGAGCGAGTGTGGTGGGAATGCATACATTAGACTGTTTCAAAAATAACTTTTTTGTTAGTACCAAAGTAATGCAAAATTTGTTTCTGCAAAAATGAATATGTTGAACCCACTTTCGTTGATCTTAATTTTAAGTTCCGAACAATGTATATTCTCAATTGCTTCATACAAGTACTTTCAGAGGTATTAAGCACGTTGGAACATTCGCGATACGAATCAGCGATATCTTCCTACATATCTTCCTAAATTCTTATAAGTAGATGCATTCATTATAAATATAAGTATTTTTAAATGTGTAGGATTTGTTTTAAAATGTTTTTACGGAAATTTTGAATAAGTAGGATACGGGTAAGAATTAAGCATTTTCCAATTGATACTTTTGTGGTTTCGATTTTTAACTTCCAAAGACAACATAGCAAGAACACTAATTCAAGCTTATTATTAGATGTGAGGTTTATCTATATGTATATAAAAGCAAAACTGTTTCTAAGAGCTCTGACTAAAAGTTTAATTCTTCTATTTATCTCATAACAATGAAAGAATAATTGTACTATGAAAATGATGTTCAGTGGCTACAAAAGCTTAACTTGTAACAAATAGTATTTTTGCTTCCGATAAGGACACAGAGCTAAGAACAAAAGCCAGCAAGGGGGGTTTTCTTTTCCATACGATTTTATAGAACTCCACAATAAGGTCAAATTGACAATTGATTGGCATTAAATAATTTTGAGAATGCCTACAAATGTCTTACTCGGTGATGTTCTGGAACATATTGTTCGTTTGTTGCCTAAGTATTGACAAAATATTAGGTCGATGAAGATAACAACTCTTTTTACGAGAGCTAAGAAAATTTATAAGAATCCCTTCTTGATATGGAGTAAAAAGACTGAACTGGTACCTAAATACATTAAAAGCCCCCACATACAGTAAGGGGTCAAGCAAAATAGATCCCAGAAATGGTCGCAGTTTATTGAGGCGTACTATTAACGATACTCTTCTGCAACAATCTTAGACCGAGCAGTTGAATCATGTTTAGTACTCACATCGTAATAGCAATAAGGACTCTATATTACAGCAACGAGCTCGGAAAAAAAATTGGGACAAAGATGAATATTTCGCTGAGTTTGAGAGAAATAATGCCGCGTTCAACAGTAAAAGTTATCATAACTCGAGAAAGGAAGACACAAGTGAAAGAGTTTGGCTGTTAATTGAATATTGAGGGAACGTTGAATTGTTTCAAGGCCAAACCAATTGAAAAAATATTAAAGTCCTCCTTGAATCCTTTGATCAGAATGTGCTTATGTTATGGAGAAAGTTTCCTCGTCTTCCCCATAGATAAAAAGTCAAGGAGATGGTAAGCGGGATATCAACATTCCTATTTGGCCGGAAATCAAGTGATGTACTTTTTGAATTATGATAGAGCGGACAACCAAAGAATTCATTGTTGGTATTTTCTCTGAGGTATATTTGAGTTTACCCTCTTTGCATTAATCCAAAAAGTGTTGAAAACATAAGCCTTATAATAGCGTAGCGAATATTAGCATTTTCGATGCGTCACTATGTTGCCAGTAAATAAATGCTGCACAACACCAGCTAAGCAATTAGATGATATTTCACACCCATATACACAGTAATAAATAACGCATATAGCTTTACATTAACAGCATATATAGATTTATGTAGCCAAAGCCATATACAGATACAGAAATGAGAAATAAATAAGCAACTATTCTAGACGGCTGTTCGCGAAAAGTCTAGACCTTCGAAGAAATAGGTGAACGAGGCGAACTGAGAGTATAAAAGCAGCGCAGTTAAAGCGATGTTCAATCAGTTTCATTTAAAACTTGGAAAGTGAAGTATGCGAGTAATGTAATTGTGAAGTACTACTACCTAATGAGTTGTCTCAAATAATTTTATATTGAAATATCCTATGGCGCCTCATAAAAATCTCAGTTATGGCCTTCAAAAAAGCTGACTTGCTTTTCAAGACGATGCTGACAGCACTCCCTCTACCCTAAGGACCGTTTTCACTATCTTCAGTTTGTCACTTATCTATAAACTAATTAAATTTTCGTTTTCTCCATGTTAACTGAAGCTTCGCCTCTCAGTTAAGTCCAAGGAAGAAGTGTAAGCAAAAGTCAATTGTTTGGCTAGTTTTCGTGTACCCACAATAGTTTTTTTGCGATTTGCTCACAAAATGTTCGCAGTTATCGATTTAACCGGGGTTTGGTCACCCTTTGCTGCTGAAAACGAAAGTGTCAAATGAAGCTATCTGATAGATTGCTAATCTCCACGCAAAATTTATCTTACCTGGAGATGGTGAAAAGGCCTCTAAGTAGGCATCTAAAATTTTAATACTAAATGCTACATACGTTTTACTTACATTTAAAGGCATTTGGTTAAGTGCATGGAACTTACCTGGAAAAAGAAAATGTGAAATAATTAATAAAAAGAAATTTTTAAAAAGGGCATACGTAAGTACGTTAGTGATGAAGGATACAAAAATTTGTCTAGTATCTAAAAACCCGTATTTCTGTAATCTGACGACAGTGTTTCAGATAGTTCGGACAATATTTTATACTAATGACTCAGATAAAATATCAAGACACAAATTACGTTGCAAATTTGAAGTGAAGTTGTGTTCAATGCTCATGATACCCTATGTTTCCGATCATTGAATACTTTTCCAATAAAGGCCGTCAAAGAACTGGTAGTATTGAACAATCAGACTTCCGATAAGATAAGAAATTGCTAAGTTTTTATAGTTAGCCATTAGTTACCCACATCGATTGGTCTTACTTACTTAATTGGCGTTTAACCGTTTAAACGTTTATGACCGTCAAACAATGTGCGTCCGTAGCTTTTTTGTTGGGTTAATTGCCGCAAATTGTTCACACCAAGGGAGTTTATTTTCCACCTGGTCCGGTTCCGGCAAAAACACTTTTTTAGCCGGAGGGTCATCTTTCATTCGGAGAACATGGTATATCCAGGGTAGCCGCTGCGTTTTAATCCGCTGTACTATGTTGATTTCTGCGTAAGACTCGTACAGCTCATTACTAAATTTTCAGCGGTACTCGCCGTCGCCAACGCGTAAAAGTCCGTAAATCTTTCGAAGACATTTTCTTTTCAATTGCCTACTTATTCCGAAGTGGCATTTATTGCAAAGAGTGATTCTTCGCTGGATTTCAGAGCAGATGTTTTTGTTTGTGTTAATGCTGGTTTCCAAATAAACGAAGTCTTTTACTATTTCGAAATTATGGCTGCCAACAAGCGTGGTTGCTCGATGACAGCAGGAACATCGTTTTGTCCTCATCCACCATCAAACCCATCTTTTCCGCTTATTTTTCCAATTTGAGGTAAGTTGAGCTTACGGCGCGGGTATTAAGGCCGATTATATCAATGTCATCTAACTTGATTAGTCACCTAACTCAATAAATATACTCAATTTTCTTATTTATAAGTACTTCACTACACTAACTTTTATTTGTTTTAGCTGCCATTCAACAAATAAGTAAAAATACTAAATTTTTCAAATATATATTAAACCTTGCAGTTAACCAAATACAACACAACATTTAATTAAGAAAGTTGTTAAATCGTGAAAAGTGAAAGTTAGCGATAATCAGCAGCAGCAAATACGTAGCTGCTTAAGTAAACATTTATTTAGCCAACTAATATAAGTAAAACAGCAGAAGCGACAATTTTCTTCATTCTTTGTCAACTTTATATCAACTTGAGGATGATATAAAATGTTACCGTATCTTATTGTGTTTATATTTGACATTCTTATAAGAAATATAATTTGTTTTTACTTTTAATTAGTTTTTCTTTTGTAAAAGTAAATGTGTTACAAGGAAAGTAAAAGGTGGCCAAGGACTCATTGAAGTTCATGTAATAACAGTTTATGTGTCATGTTGTTCTTTCCCCTACTCCTCTTTTGTTGAGGCATTTTGTTATTATAAAATGTTATGTGGTTACTTTGACAAAGTATTTTGTTGTTAAGCTCATCCATTTGGGATCTAGTTCCTCATCTTTATTATATTTTCACTTTGTTTTATATTTTTACATCTCCTTCCATTTTTCATAGTTTTGTGAATTTTTTGTTTGAGCGGTTTAGCAGCTGCCAAGCTGTGTCTCATTTTAACGATGGTAATTATGAATTTCTTATCAGTAATTGCCCGCATTTTTAAGTTGCCCCTTCTCGTTTCTTGAGTAACAGTGAGAGAATGAATTTCCCAAAATTGGGTACTTTTTAAATCACAAAGTTAAATTATGGCGATTAATTTTTTGTGTGGTTTGTTTTTAATGCATTCAATGTTATCAGTGCCGGTGGTCATAAAGTATAATATTTGTTTCTGTTAAAGTTTAATTACTATATGTATATCCTTTTACAACAGACAGTGAAAAAAAATGTAAAATCTTGATTCTGTTGTTTTAAGATTTTATTCGGGACTTATGTTGAGTTACCCTGTTCTATCTAACTCAAATTTTTGATTTATAATAAACGAATAAAAACCCTTATTAAATTATCACTGAAAGAGCTGAAGCGGTTGAAAAAGAAATTTTATTGCTACTACTTCTGGGCGTGAACATTTGATTCTGAATTGTTACCAATCATTAGCTATTATTATATGACCAAAACGTATATAATAATAAAATGTATCCAGAAGTGCAGAAGACTACACTATTAAACAAGACCATTTTGTAAAAAAAACTCGATTACTTTCTCAGTTTCTTTTAATTATCCTTTGAATGAGTGTGTCTGGTGGCCAGTGTTGCCAGAACTTTTTCAGAAAAAAGGCTAGATTGACAAAAATAAAAAGGCTAATAAAAAAAGCTAAAAGTGTAAGGCAACTTTCTATGCGTTTTATTAATTTTTTTCATACGAGACATAAAAAATTAAAAATTTAAATTAATTTTTACTCCAAATAAAATAGCGTTTTAATTTAAAAAGCATACATGATAAATAAACCCAAATATAGTGTATAAGTTTTCGTAATATGTTTGGGGTAAATAGTTTTTTATTTGCTAAATAAGAACGCCGATAAAACTGTTTTCATTAAAGAAATCTTTTGTCCTTTTAAAGAACCCATGGAAGATGTAAACTTTACATTCCACATTGTCTGAGGATCTCTTTTTCAAGTTTTTGGTATGTGTTTTACGCCGACTCCAATCGATATCTGGCAATTGAATTTTTGGAGGGGATATTTTCATGACACTTTCTGGACTGGCCGAACCACTGCCGATGAGTGACCCCCGGTTAAATAAAATTTTGAAAATTGAATCTACCTAAAAATGTTTATCTAGATTTTCTAAAATTTTGAAAAAAGCTAAAGAGAGCTAAAAAGTTAAAAAAAAGATAAACGGAGAAAAAAGCTAAATCTAACTTGAAAACAGCTAAAATGGCAACACTGCTGGTGGGACACCTACAAATCCCTCTCTCTTACTGCTGTATACCTAAATGCAAATTTTAATTTTTTTTTCACCAAGCTTTTAAGATATATTCCCTTCTTGTTACAAATTTTATACTCCATTATTTCAGAGTATAATTGATCCATTAACTACTTCTTTCAACTTTAAAATGGTGATGTCTCTGATACTTTGCCATCATCAATCCCCAATGTTTTGATGCTTTGCCATTTTTTGTCAAGTTCGGTCTGATTTCATTTAAAATCATCTGCGCCAACAAATAAAAAATACATTCCATATACAAATGTAAACCTTGGTGTTAAATACTCATAGCAGTGCATTTGTCAAAACATCAGACTAAAAAGTTCCTTTTTCTACCTTTTTACCCTTAACTACTTCTTTACCATGATTAAAAGCAAAAAAAAAAAAAAACTCCAATTTACTTCAACACCCCAGTGCCGTTCAGAGAAGCACAATATGGACAGTGTAAATCCCGTTTTAAACTGTGCAGCACACCCGTATTAGGAAATTGTCACTTTATTTAGATACACATATCAAGACTTTAAATCATCCATAACCTTTTTTCTTAATTCGTCGCAATCATGGGTATGACTGTTTTTCTTGACTTTAGTTAGTCCAACAAGGCGCGCCAGTCGCTCCGCCAACCGGCGCCAATTGGTCACACCAAGGGAGTTTAAATCGTTTTCCACCTGGTCCTTCCAACGGAGTGGGGGCCGCCCTCTACCTCTGCTTCCATAGGCGGGTTCCGATAGAAACACTTTCTTGGCCGGAGCATCATTTTTCAATCGCATAATATGGTCTTGCCAGCGCAGCCGCTGCGTTTTAATTCGCTGGACTATGTTGATGTCTACGTATAGCTCGTACAGCTCATCATTAAATCTCCTTCGGTACGCGCCATCGCCAACGCGTAGAGGTCCATAAATCTTTCGAAGAACTTTCCTCTCGAACAATCCCAAAGCTGCTTCATCTGCTGTTGTCATGATCCATGCTTCCGCCCCATATAGCAGGACGGGTACGATAAGTGATTTGTAGAGTATGATTTTCGTTCGCCGAGAGAGGACTTTACTTTTAAATTGCCTACGTAGTCCAAAGTAGCATTTATTGGCAAGATTGATTCTTCGCTGGATTTCAGTGCTGATGTTGTTGCTAGTGTTGATGCTGGTTCCCAAATAAACGAAGTCTTTCACTATTTCGAAATTATGGCTGCCAACAGTAGCGTGGTTGCCAAGGCGCGTATGCGCTGACTCTTTGCTGGGTGACAGCAGGTACTTCGTTTTGTCCTCATTCACAATCAAACCCATTTTTACCGCTTCTTTTTACAGTTTGGAGTAAGCAGAACTAACAGCTCGGGTGTTTAGGCCGATGATATCAATATCATCAGCATATGCCAGTAATTGCACGCTTTTATAGTATATTATTCCAGTGCGGCTAAGTTCTGCAGCTGCAGTTAGGACATGCACATCCGGTAAAAAAGTAACTTGAGCATGGATCCAGTAACCAGCTTTAAATAATAAACTTTTCACAAAAATTAATTTGTCGTGCTAATTCTGTCACAGAACTTCCTTCAACTTTGGCGGCAAAGTATTTCGATTGCTTATTTTTGTAAACTTGTATGTGTTACTATTGGGTTCTTCAAGAATATCTTCTAAGGCTCCAGTAGCAGTTACAATTTGAAGTCAGTACTAAACATATTTCCAATGGTTCCATGCTGCTTCCATTGCAGTGCATATTTGTAGGGAAAGAATATCCGAAAGTTCCAAGCTATCCAAGCTATTATCTTTAAAAATCCTGTAGAAAGCCGGCAGTCATTGGTGTTATCTTGTTTAAAGCATGTGTCAGAAAATTATAATTTGCATGATGAATAAAAACAAAATGTTGTGTTGCATTTCGCTTATTGTAAATGTCTCAGTTCAAACAATTTACCCTTCCCCAGATTAATGTCAGGTTAATCTGCGATAAATAATGAATAAACCTCAGCAACTATTATCATCATGTGTCTTTTAGCAACATGAGAGGGAATCGTTCTCTAACTCCAAACTTCTAATTGACATTGCATCTTTCCTATTAGGAGAAGCAGGGATAATATCATCTCGTTCGAAGAAAGCTTGAACTTTCTCCTTTACTTCATCCGTAACATTTGCTATTTGTGGAGTAACGAATGCAATTCCGTCATTTTTATTTCAACATTTGCTATAAGACTGAAGCTTTAGGAGAACCCTAAGGCGGCACTTCTTTAGTTTTTATTATTGATCTTTATAAAGAATTTAATCATTTGTATGGCCTCATTCAAATCAAATTTAAGGTGAGAAAAGCAACTTTTATATCTTCTTGCATGAATGCTAGGATATGTGATAAGCTTTTACTCAAACACGATATATACAAAAATTAACATACATTTCGATTCTAAGTAAACGTAATCCCATTGTTTATTTCAATCTTCTTCTGATATGCAATGATTAAATTGCTAGAATATTTTAGATGATTAAAAAAAAATTATACCTACTTGAACAACATTTGACCCAGATACAAGTTAGACGATTGAAATGTTACTAGGAGAAAAAATCAACTTTCGTATTGATTAAGAAATTTCCTTAACAAATCAGATAAATAAGGACTTTTAATATGGAATTATGACTGATTCAGAATTAATTCGAGGAATCACAAAATTTGAGCATTTTCGCTATTTGTGTGGAATGTGCCTCCTGCCTCTGAAGACCACAGAGCTCTACAAGGGTCTAGAATAATTTTATTATGTACGGACTGAACTTAAATGTGAGATCCTTTGTCTAGATGCGTAAAAAAGAGACCCGTCAAACCTATATTCTTACAGCAATTATTTATGCAATTTCGTTTTACATTTTGGCGCACACATAGAAACTTAACAAATAGTTTGTCTTCAAAATATTATCTTCGATTATTACAGTCGCAGAGTGCAGTATACAGTTTCCAAACTACAGTAATTTACCAGCAATTTTCTGCTTCGATTTTACCATTAGATACGCATTCTTTAGCGAAATTTAACATATTGAACTGCATTTGAGCGATGCGCATGCGCAACCAATCAATCAATCTGACAAAATGCAAACTTACCGCACCCAAGTTTTGACGACATACTACACAGTTACATTTATTTATTCATTCATCAATGTAGATATTTGTGTCGTGGGATGAACTTGTTTTGTTCAAGAATATTATGCATATTGCAATACATTGCTTTGTATATTAGTGGTTTGTATATTTTGAACTAAAATAATCGGCCTTTCAGTAGTTCAATATTAACCTTCAGCTTTGGTTATGATGGCCCATGCAGTAGAAATGTTAATCAACTTATTTTATAAAGTTGAAACATAATAAGTTCAGTACTTTGGTAGCCTGGCGGTAGTCTAGCAAAACTTAATTAATCAAAATCTGGCACCAATTATGCCACATTTACAGGTTATGACGGTTTAAGTACTGATGCGCTTTCAGTTAAAAGCGCGGTATCCCCATCGTAAGAAAACGCTTAAAAAAATTGTTTCCCCCTTGTAAGCCAAAGTTACAATTGTTATACTCAGTTGAGCAGAGCTCACAGAGTATATTAACTTTGATTGGATAACGGTTGGTTGTACAGGTATAAAGGAATCGAGATAGATATAGACTTCCATATATCAAAATCATCAGTATCGAAAAAAAATTTGATTGAGCCATGTCCGTCCGTCCTTTCGTTAACACGATACCTTGAGTAAGTTTTGAGGTATCTTGATGAAATTTGGTATGTAGGTTCCTGGGCACTCATCTCAGATCGTTATTTAAAATGAACGACATCGGACTATAACCGCGCCCACTTTTTCGATATCGAAATTATCGAAAATCGAAAAAGTGCGATAATTCATTACCAAATATGGATAAAGCGATGCAACTTGGTAGGTGAGTTGAACTTATGACGCAGAATAGAAAATTTGTAAAATTTTGGACAATGGGCGTGGCACCGCCCACTTTTAAAAGTAGGTAATTTAGAAGTTTTGCAAGCTGTAATTTGGCAGTCGTTGAAGATATCATGATGAAATTTGGCAGAAACGTTACTCCTATTACTTATGTATGCTTTAAAAAATTTTTTTTTTAAAGTCAAATTTTAAAAGAAGCAAAAGTCGATATTTCTTTACTAAACTCAGTTCACGTACTTATCTGAACTCACTTTGTATTGGTGTAAAAAATGGGCGAAATCCGACTATGAACACGCCCACTTTTTCGATATCGAAAATTGCGAAAAATGAAAAAAATGCCATAATTATATACTAAATACGAAAAAAGGGATGAAACATGGTAATTGGATTGGTCTATTGACGCAAAATATAACTTTAGAAAAAAACTTTGTAAAATGGTTGTAACACCTACCATATTAAGTAGAAGAAAATGAAAAAGTTCTGCAAGGCGAAATCAAAAGCCCTTGGAATCTTGGCAGGGATACTATTCGTGGTATTACATATATAAATAAATTAGCGGTACCCGACAGATTATGTTCTGGGTCACCCTGGTCCACATTTTGGTCGATATCTCGAAAACGCCTTCACATATACAACTACCACCAATCCCTTTTAAAACCCTCATTAATACCTTAAATTTGATACCCATATCGAACACACACATTATAGAGTCACCCCTGGTTCACCTTTATGGCGATATCTCGAAAAGCCGTCCAGCTATAGAACTAAGGCCCATTCCGTTTTAAAATACTCATTAACACCTTTCATTTGATACCCATATCGTACAAACAAATTCTAGAGTCACCCCTGGTCCACCTTTATGGCGATATCTCCAAAAGGCGTCCACCTATAGAACTAAGGCCCACGCCCTCGTAAAGTACTCATTAACACCTTTCATTTGATACCCATATCGTACAAACAAATTCTAGAGTCACCCCTGGTCCACCTTTATGGCGATATCTAGAAAAGGCGTCCACCTATAGAACTAAGGCCCACTCCCTTTTAAAATACTCATTAACACCTTTCGTTTGATACCCATATTGTACAAACGCATTCTAGTCAACCCTGGTCCACCTTTATAACGTTATCCTGAAAAGGCGTCCACCTATAGAACTAAGGCCCACTCCCTTTTAAAATACTTATTAACACCTTCCATTTGATACCCATATCGTAAAAATACATTCCAGTGTCACCCTAGGTTCATTTTCCTACATGGTGTTTTCCCTTATTTTGTCTCCGTAGCTCTCAACTGAGTATGTAATGTTCGGTTACACCCGAACTTAGCTTCCTTACTTGTTTTATTTGAAAATATGTATTTTCCCTTTCAATCTTCACATTCATTACAAAACTTTGTTCATGGTGCGGTCTGCATGCATCAATTGAAACGTACAAGGATTTCGAGGGCGTTTCTTCAAGGTGCGAAGAAATGCTCAAGAAATATTACTAGGCCTAAATTCATGGTTGCAGCGCTCAATTCGGAAGAAATTTTATATGAAACTATGTGGTGTGAAATTATTATTCTCAAGGACCGCCTTACATATCTTATCCGCTACAGATGCTGAATGAGCTTTAAGAATAGCACTTAATGGATGAGAGTTGAAAAAGAAATTGATTGCCTGGAAATATGCTTGGGAGGCGGCTGAACTTAAGCAGGTGTGCTTCAACGTGTCAAAAACAGATGCAGCCTAATTTAGTCATTTCACTCCTTTCTTCTGGCCATCTACAACTATGTATGATAGTGGTGTTTCTGTGTTATTAGAATTTGCACCAGTTTGACGGTGACCGCAACATCATAACTGCTGGGCCACTACGACTACTTGATAGCATGTGCCAAATGTTGTATTTAACATCGTAGTGCACACGAATTGTACCGTTTCTTTTTTCCCTAACTTAATTTAATTGTACTTAACTTAAGAACACAGTTCTCATTAATACACAACATTTGTTCATATTTTAAGACCAGACGTTCTCTTTTCCAGAAAATGGTGTCAGTTCAAGCAAAAGGTTGTTGTTTTGAAAACAGGTCGTTCGTTTTTCAAGAACCAAAAAGTAAGAACATGAAAAGTATGGATTGGGTCCGTTGTTGCTGGATTTGGGAACGGCGTTTTTCTCTGAGTGTTCAGATATCATTTTTGGAGAATTTTGACACTCTTATGAGGTCAGACAATACAAGCCTGCCCATAGTTTTGTACCTTATATTAGATAGAAAAATACCTTTGGAAATCAAGTGATTAGCCGTTTCTGTGAAGCCTTCAAGGCCCCATTTCATGAACCCCTTCTTGACGGAAGTCCCTATTATTTTCGCTTGTTGGCACAGTAGGCAGCGTCCAGTTATTGTGGCAGTTCAAGTTCCGGAATAGGCAACATCAAAATACTTTAAAAATGTTCCTCCAAGCAGGATCGCTCATCGGCAGTGCTTTGTAAACAAGCCGAATGTATTTCTGCCATGAAATGGCTTTCAACGAAAGTGCATTCTGATCCTGAATGCCTAACACATGCCTTTCAAAGTCGGCATAAAATATGTAGGAAAAAAACAAAAAGTATCAAAAGAGAAGTTCGGCATAAATCATACACAAAACCGTCCTGTCAAATTTCAAAAAAGGCAAAGGCATACTCTTTCTAGCACTCAGTATTAAGGCTGATCCTGATACAGTTACATAAATGTGAATGTCTAGCTGTATTTAATCCAGGATTTTGTTTAGCGCATCTGTCGGTCTAGGCCCACGTGCTCTTGTTTATTTTTTTTTCTGATATGGTATTGTTCAATTTATTGACATTTGTGTATAGTCAGGTAAAGGTTCGGTGGCCGCCGTAGTGTGGCGGTAGCATGCTCCGCCTACCAAACCGAACATCCGGGGTTCACGTCCAGGGAAAAAAATAAATATTTAGAACAAGTTTTTTCAATTGGAAACAAGTTTTCGGTGGCCGAGTCGACATAAAGCATGTAGGTTAAGCTGGATCGATTTATTAACCTATATCAGGAAAAAAAAATTCCACTAAGCATACCCAAAAAAATAATTTTCGAGCCTGCAAAATTTGAGTTTTTTGACTTTTTTCTTCTTTGGTTTTTAAGGTTTTTTTCATGACCTACATAAAAAATTTTCATTTGATTTTAAAATTTTCATGTATACTCTGTCCGACTCAAAATTGTCCGCTAAAAACTTTGGCGATAACAGTTTTTTGAAAAAAAAAAAAATATATATATATTTTTAATTTTTGCCATTTTTTTTAAGGGTTTCTTCAGAAACGTGCAAAAGTGTTGCCGATGAAAACGAATTTGTCTAATAGTTCCTATCCCACTTAAAATTATGCGATAAAAACGCTGGCATTAACAGTTTTTAAAAAAAAATTGTTTTTGGTTTTTGGGACTTGTTTTGGTCGAAATCGATTTTTACATTTTCAAGGCTCCAAATCATTTTTTATGTATTTGTTTCCATTAGACCCACCAATAAGTATACCAAAATGATCAGGGGACGAGCTAAGTGGATTTAGCTATGTCCGTCTGTCCGTCCGTCCGTTCGTCTTTCCGTCTTTCCGTTTGTTTGAACGCAAATTAGTCCCTCAATTTTTGAGATATCTTGATGAAATTTGGTAAGCAGGCATATTTTGATTGGGGATTTAACATTTGTCGGAATCGACCGGATCGGACCACTATAGCATATACTTCCCATACAATCGATTGTTCAATAAGAGGGTTTTCGCCATTTCTGCTCCATTTCTGCCTCATTGTAAAAGATAGCAACATCAAATTTTACCACAAGCTTACGTATTGGGCATACATGGTTGTCTGAAAAAATCGTCAAGATCGTACATATAAAACAAAAAAAAACATCCTCTTATCTCAACAATCGGTTGACGATTTTTTCAGACAACCATCTATGCCCAATACGTAAGCTTGTGGTAAAATTTGATGTTGCTAACTTTTACAATGAGGCAGAAATGGAGCAGAAATGGCGAAAACCCTCTTATTGAACAATCGATTGTATGGGAAGTATATGCTATAGTGGTCCGATCCGGTCGATTCCGACAAATGTTAAATCCCCAATCAAAATATGCCTGCTTACCAGATATCATCAAGATATCTCAAAAATTGAGGGACTAATTTGCGTTCAAACAAACGGAAAGACGAACGGACGGACAGACAGACGGACATGGCTAAATCCACTTAGCTCGTCCCCTGATCATTTTGGTATACTTATTGGTGGGTCTAACGGAAACATATACATAAAAAATGATTTGGAGCCTTGAAAATGTAAAAAATCGATTTCGACCAAAACAAGTCCCAAAAACCAAAAACAATTTTTTTTTAAAAACTGTTAATGCCAGCGTTTTTATAGCATAATTTTAAGTGGGATAGGAGCTATGAGACAAATTTGTTTTCATCGGCAAAACTTTTGCACGTTTCTGAAGAAACACTTATTTTTTTTATCCAAAACACTCCTCAAAACCCAAAAATTATTATTTTTTTCTCAAAAAACTGTTATCGCCAAAGTTTTTAGCGGACAATTTTGAAATGATGAATGAAAATTTTAAAACCAAATGAAAATTTTTAAGTAGGTCATGAAAAAAACATTTAAAAAAAGGTCAAAAACTCAAGTTTTGCAGGCTCGAAAATTATTTTTTTGGGTATGCTTAGTGGAACGTTTTTTTCCTGAGACCAAACCTTATCGAAAAATCGATGGCGCGATATGGGTTAACTTTCGTCCATGCAAATCAACCCAGCTTAATGTAGGTACCTTTCCGTCCAGCCAATTTTTATGAAAAACAAGTAAGGAAGGTTAAGTTCGGGTGTAACCGAACATTACATACTCAGTTGAGAGCTATGGTGACAACATAAGGGAAAATAACCATGTATGAAAATGAACCGAGGGAAACCCTGGAATGTGTATCAAATGAAAAGCATTAAAGAGTATTTTATGAGGGAGTTGGCCATAGTTCTATAGGTGGACCCCATTTAGGGATATAGCCATAAAGGTGGTTCAGGGTTGACTCTAGAATGCGTTTGTACGATATGGGTATCAAATGAAAGGTGTTAATGAGTATTTTAAAAGGGAGTAATCCTTAGTTCGATAGGTGGACGTCGTTTCGAGATATCGCTACAAAGGTGGACCAGGGGTGACCCTAGAATTTGTATGTACAATATGGGCACCAAACGAATGGTGTTAATGAGTATTTTAAAAGGGAGTGGGCCTTAGTTCTATAGGTGGATGCCGTTTTGAAATATCGCCATAAAGGTGGACCAGGGGTGACTCTAGAATGTGTTTGTACGATATGGGTATCAAATTAAAGGTATTAATGAGGTTTTTAAAAGGGAGTGGTGGTTGTTGTATAGGTGGTCGCATTTTCGAGATTCGCCATAAAGAGTGGACCAGGGGTGACCCTAGAATTTGTTTGTATAATATGGGTATCAAATGAAAGGTGTTAATGAGTATTTTAAAAGGGAGTAATCCTTAGTTCGATAGGTGGACGTCGTTTCGAGATATCGCTACAAAGGTGGACCAGGGGTGACCCTAGAATTTGTATGTACAATATGGGCACCAAACGAATGGTGTTAATGAGTATTTTAAAAGGGAGTGGGCCTTAGTTCTATAGGTGGATGCCGTTTTGAAATATCGCCATAAAGGTGGACCAGGGGTGACTCTAGAATGTGTTTGTACGATATGGGTATCAAATTAAAGGTATTAATGAGGTTTTTAAAAGGGAGTGGTGGTTGTTGTATAGGTGGTCGCATTTTCGAGATATGGCCATAAAGGTGGACCAGGGGTGACCCTAGAATTTGTTTGTACAATATGGGTATCAAAAGAAAGGTGTTAATGAGTATTTTAAAAGGGAGTGGGCCTTAGTTCTATAGGTTGACGCCGTTTCGAAATATTGCCATAAAGGTGGACCAGGGGTGACTCTAGAATTTGTTTGTACAATATGGGTATCAAAAGAAAGGTGTTAATGAGTATTTTAAAAGGGAGTAATCCTTAGTTCCATAGGTGGACACCGTTTCGAGATATCGCCATAAAGGTGGTCCAGGGGTGACCCTAGAATTTTTTTGTACAATATGGGCATCAAACGAAAGGTGTTAATGAGTATTTTAAAAGGGAGTGGGCCTTAGTTCTATAGGTTGACGCCGTTTCGAAATATTGCCATAAAGGTGGACCAGGGGTGACTCTAGAATGTTTTTGTACGATATGGGTATCAAATTAAAAGTATTAATGAGGGTTTTACAAGGGAGTGGTGGTTGTTGTATAGGTGGTCGCATTTTCGAGATTCGCCATAAAGAGTGGACCAGGGGTGACCCTAGAATTTGTTTGTATAATATGGGTATCAAAAGAAAGGTGTTAATGAGTATTTTAAAAGGGAGTAATCCTTAGTTCCATAGGTGGACGCCGTTTCGAGATATCGCCATAAAGGTGGACCAGGGGTGACCCTAGAATTTTTTTGTACAATATGGGCATCAAACGAAAGGTGTTAATGAGTATTTTAAAAGGGAGTGGGCCTTAGTTCTATAGGTTGACACCTTTCGAAATATTGCCATAAAGGTGGACCAGGGGTGACTCTAGAATGTTTTTGTACGATATGGGTATCAAATTAAAGGTATTAATGAGGGTTTTACAAGGGAGTGGTGGTTGTTGTGTAGGTGGTCGCATTTTCGAGATATCGCCATAAAGGTGTGCCAGGGGTGACTCTAGAATTCGTTTGTGCAATATGGGTGTAAAACGAAAGGAGTTAATGATTATTTTAAAAGGGAGTGGGCCTTAGTTCTATATGTGGACGCCTTTTCGAGGTATCACAATAAAGGTGGACCAGGGGTGACTCTAGACTTTGTTTGTACGATATGGGTATCAAATGAAAGGTGTTAATGAGTATTTTTAAAAGGGAGTGGGCCTTCGTTCTATAGGTGTTCGCCTTTTCGAGATGTCGCCATAAAAGAGGACCAGGGGTGACTTTAGAATATGTTTGTACGATATGGGTATCAAATGAAAGGTGTTAATGAGTATTTTAAAAGGGCGTGGGGCTTAGTTCTATAGGTGGATGCCTTTTCGAGATATCGCCATAAAGGTGGACTAGGGGTGACTCTAGAATGAGTTTGTACGATATGGGTATCAAATTCAAGAGTTTAAAAGGGAGTGGTGTGAAGGCGTTTTCCAGATATCGACCAAAATGTGGACCAGGGTGACCCAGAACATCATCTGTTGGATACCGCTAATTTATTTATATATGTAATACCTGCCAAGGTTTTAAGTGTTTTTTATTTCGCCCTGCAGAACTTTTTCATTTTCTTCTACTTAATATGATAGGTGTCACAACCATTTTATAAAGTTTTTTCTAAAGTTATATTTCGCGTCAATAAAACAATCCAATTACCTTACCATGTTTCATCCCTTTTTTCGTATTTGGTATAGAATTATGGCATTTTTTCATTTTTCGTAATTTTCGATATCGAAAAAGTGGGCGTGGTCATAGTCGGATTTCGTTCATTTTTCATACCAAGATAAAGTGAGTTCAAGTAAGCACGTGAACTAAGTTCATTAAAGATATGTCGATTTTTGCCCAAGTTATCGTGTTAACGGCCACGCGGAAGGACAGACGGACGACTGTGTATAAAAACTAGGCGTGGCATCAACCGATTTCGACCATTTTTCGACCAAATTTTGTCGCTTTAGCTGTCCTTTGTAATGAATTATCGCACTTTTTCGGTTTTTCGAAATTTTCGATATCGAAAAAGTGGGCGTGGTTATAGTCCGATATCGTTCATTTTAAATAGCGATCTGAGATGAGTGCTCAGGAACCTACATACCAAATTTCATCAAGATACCTCAAAATTTACTCAAGTTATCGTGTTAACGGACGGACGGACGGACGGACATGGCTCAATTAAATTTTTTTTCGATCCTGATTATTTTGATATATCTATATCTATCTCGATTCCTTTATATATGTACAACCAACCGTTATCCAATCAAACTTAATATACTCTGTGAGCTCTGCTCAACTGAGTATAATTAAAACGAGCACTAAGCATATTGGAAGAGAAGCTCCGCCTCAAATCTTTTCGTAGGGTATTACGCCTTGTATTTATTTTTTGCGCATAGCCGAATAATTAACTTTGGTTTAAGGTTTCAGTTCGAACTGACTTGCAGGATATGCTTAATCTTTTTTTTTTCAATGTTGGGTTTCCAGCTGAGCTGGGTTTCTATTTTTAGCGCCGTGGTACCTTACCTTTATCAAACATTTCGGTGCTGCTAAGCGGGGGTTATCGAAATATTCCAATTTAAGTTTTGTTACGGAATTATATCAGTTTAATTTTACGGGTTAATATGGACCCCACTTTTTGCATTAAAAGGTCGTAATTTTCGATGCGTTTTTCGGCATTTAGAGTGATGTAGAGGGGACGAACGGATTGAGGTGTATCTCGATCAATAAACAACCTAAAGTTGTGTGGAGAGAACCACACTCTGGAGTATACTCCCTCTCATAGCTTTGAAAACGAAGAAAATATCACAAAGAAGAAAAGAACCTAAGGCAGCAGTTTTGTAAGACTAATTATATGCTACTCAAAGACCTCGAAATTTATTCTTACTTCCAATTGTAGTCACTCATTCGGAAAGGATGTTCCCGAAAAGTATAGAAAAAGAAAATACGCGAGCGAGGCAACTGAGAATACAAAAGCTAATGGATAGACAGTCCGTTTTAAAACGTTGTAAGTGAAGTACGCTAGTAATTAATTTGTTAAGTACTATTACCATAGTAGTTTTGGAAATAAAATAAATTTTAGTTTTCGTAAATAAATTTTTGTTAAATTTTTTTGCAGTGAGCTTAACTTTATGGCTTTGTTTTAAAATAATGAGTCTAAATAAGTTTCTATTTACAGTGTTTTTTTTAATCTTTTAATTTTGCTTCAAACCGATTTTGAGATTTAAGATCAGTTAAGTTTAAAATTTATACTGAACCAAAAACCGCTTTAGTAAATTGACAGGTTTCCAAGTTAGTAAAAAAAAAAATGTTTAAAAAACTGCTTAAAGCGATGAATGATTTAAAATTTAGGCAAAGATTTTTAACTTGGTAGTCATTTTGAGTTAAAGGAACTTCTTCACTGGAAAACAGGATTATCTTTGCAAAGCATGACTTTCTGCTGTATTCGCGCTCCTTCTTATCCCACGCATTAACCACAACAAAGAAGCATAGAAAGACAATTGTAAGATGGTATAGGGAGCCCAAGAAGAAGAAGTAGCACTACTTAAAAGATAAGATAAGCCAAGTAGTGTGGGTTCGTAGCTCTTGTTATTCTATTGTTTGACTTGTTGTCTTTGTTTGTAAAATATTCGCACTTTTTAACGAATTTTTTATTGCCAATGCTATTGTTTATGATCTTATGATATGCTTTATCACTTCGCACATAAAATTTACTTTCGAATTTTATTTAACTTTTGCAAAAAGGAAATTATATTAAAAAAAAAAAAACAAGTAAGGAAGGCTAAGTTCGGGTGTAACCGATCATTACATACTCAGCTGAGAGCTTTGGAGGCTAAATAAGGGAAAATCACCATTTAGCAAAATGAACCTAGGGTAACCCTGGAATGTGTTTGTATGACATGTGTATCAAATGAAAGGTGTTAATGATTATTTAAAACGTAGTGGGCCTTAGTTCTATAGGTGGACACCTTTTTGAGATATCGCAATAAGGGTGGACCAGGGGTGACTCTAGAATGTGTTTGTACGATGTGGGTATCAAATTAAAAGTATTAATGAGGGTTTTAAAAGGGAGTAGCCCTTAGTTGTATATGTGAAGGCGTTTTCGAGATATCGACCAAAGTGTGAACCAGGGTGACCCAGAACATCTTCTGTCGGGTGCCGCTAATTTATTTATATATGCCATACCACGGACAGTATTCCTGCCAAGATTCCAAGGGCTTTTGATTTCACCCTGCATAATTTTTTCATTTTCTTCTACTTAATATGGCAGGTGTTACACCCATTTTACAAAGTTTTTTTCTAAAGTTATATTTTGCGTCAATAAACCAATCTAATTACCATGTTTCATCTCTTTTTCATATTTGGTAGAGTACTATGGCATTTTTTTCATTTTTCGTAATTTTCGATATCGGAAAAGTGGGCGTGGTCATAGTCGGATTTCGGCCATATTTTATACCAAGATAAAGTGACTTTACGTTACGCCCATTTTGAAATTTTCTTTTATCTTTGTATTTTGTTGCACCATATCATTACTGGAGTCGAATGTTGACATAATTTACTTTTATACTGTAAATATATTAAATTTTGTGTTAAAATTTGTCTTTAAAATTTTTTTTTTTTAAAGTGGGTGTGTTCGTCATCCGATTTCGCTAATTTTTATTTAGCACACATATAGTAATAGGAGTAACGTGCCTACAAAATTTCATCATGATATCTTCAACGACTGCCAAATTACAGCTTGCAAAACTTTTAAATTACCTTCTTTTAAAAGTGGGCGGTGCCACGCCCATTGTCCAAAATTTTTTTAATTTTCTATTTTGCATCATAAGGTCAACGCACCTACAAATTTCATTGCTTTATCCGTCTTTGGTAATGAATTATCGCACTTTTTCGATTTTTCGAAATTTTCGATATCGAAAAAGTGGGCGTGGTTGTAGTCCGATTTCGTTCATTTTAAATAGCGATCTGAGATGAGTGCCCAGGAACCTACGTGCCTAATTTCATCAAGATACCTCAAAATTTACTCAAGTTATCGTGTTTACAGACGGACGGACGGACGGACGGACATGGCTAAATGAATTTCTTTTTTCACCCAGAACATTTTGATATATAGAAGTCTATATCTATTTCGATTAGTTTATGCCGTTACGGATTACCGTTATGCGAACAAAGTTAATATACTCTGTGAGCTCTGCCCAGCTGAGTATAAAAATGGTTTTATTGTAAACAATGAAATTAAGAAAAACAATCAGAAAGGTACATAAAAATGAAAACTCAGTACGAAAAGGACCCACGGTAGTGGAATACTAGAGCGTTCAAAAAAGGACACTTTGCATTGTTATTGTTGACAGTTGCTGTACCTTATGGCAGTCCTTCCCGGTGTGATTTTTGTATCTATGCTTTGCGCCTCTTTTTGTTGCAAAGTTAAATGGATAATGAAGTAAAATTCAATCGCTAAATATTTGTTGCCTTTGGATGCTAGTCTGAAATAAAGTGAGAGACGGACAGGTGGTAAGGCAACCAATTGTTCGCCACTTCCTTTCTTTTTACTTCTTTTGTTTTGTTTCGATTATCACTAATGTGTGTGCGTGTGTTTTTATCTATTACACACACACACACGAAAATTCGCAGAATAACAGTAATTTTTCTATGTATACTGTAATTATTAGAGTATAGCACCCTGAGGAGTTTTCCGCAAATGGTCAAACGAAAATTGAGATCCTTTCATAACAGCATACATTGGGGAATGTCGAAGTGTGTATGTGTGTGTGTGAGTTTAATTGTTTGTTGGCTTACCACGCCTTTGTTTGTATACGAACACCCTTTGTTTTCTTGAATAACTTCGAGAAAGGAGCAAAGTTAGCCCTGAGTGTTGTAGTTCTGTTAATTGGTTCAATTAACTTTTCATGGATTTGAGAGACTAGTACTACATTTATGACTTAACCTACCAACATATACTTATGTTAGTACTTATATTAAGTCAAGTGTGGAAAAAATGTTGAGATATATGCATTTGCGGTTGTCTTAATGAGCTTGTAATTCGAGTTGCTTTATATGCATTTCACATGTAACAACCTAACATTTCTCTTATTTTGATTCACATTCCTCATTAACATTGGCAAACGATTTTATACTGAAAGATTCAGAGTTTGCAAAATTGGAACAAATTAAGAGTATGGAAACGGACATTGACTTATTTGAACATAATGAGACATAACCCCTCTCATAACCCACGCAATGTACGTGCTCTAGTTTATATGAGCGAAATCCAAAAGCAAATCAAAATCGAAGCCAAAACTGAAACCGTATGTCGTAATTGTTTTGTATAGCAATAAAGACACTCCCTAAAGGTTATCGATAATTAATGAAATTGTATCCACTTGTTAACACTTTGTCTTCGAAAAGTTATTGAATTGTTATCTTAAAGTTTGGTATTTGATTAAAAAAAGTAAAATTTTTGTTATCGAAATGTTATCTACTATTTATTCAAAAGTTATCGACGTGTTCTGAAAAAGATATCGATTTGTTATCGCAGTGTTACCAAATCGATTTGTTATCGACAAATTTACTAATATTTATCGAAATTATTGATTTTTTATCGAAAATTCACTAATTTAATATTGGAGTGTTACTGATTTCTTAGCGGCGTTTTTTTTTTTGTTGTTGTAGCGATAGGGACACTCCCCGAAGGTTTTGGGGAGTATTATCGATGTTTTAATGGTCCTATGCCGGATATACAAAGATCCGATACGTCCCGGTAACAAGCACCATTAAGGTACTAGCCTGACCATCTCGGGAATAATTTAATATGACCAAATTTAGTCTTTTAAAAAAATATTTAACAAAAGCCTGTTGTATGGGTTTTTGCCAGTAAAGTTTCCCCTGTTGTAATTTAACTTCAATCCCTGGGCAAGCTCGATTCTCTGCCGGATCAAACATTGCTCACTGGGTTAATCACAATTCCGTATTGTCTTGGATGTCAACCTTGCTCTCTGTTAAATTTAATATACTTAAAACCTATAAATATCATTTTAAGCAAAGCGATCCAAAAATAATTGAGCAAACAGTCGCGAAATAATCCGAATAAAATTTGAAATGATCTATACATGGCTAATTCGAAATTATTCAGAAAACAATCCAAAGAAACGCTGAGAGTATAAAAATCATTCCGAAACAGTGCCGCAAATAGTCCCAAATTGGATGTTTAGGCAGGATGCCTAACTTTTCCGCACCTGATTGCGATCCCCCGCAATACAACTCTGCAAATCGATACTCGATACTCGACTTAATTTATAACCACCCACACCATCACCCTCATGCATGTGCATGCATGTACATGCACGTGTATGTGTGATTTTTGTCAGCACTCATGCATATGCATGTCGGGGTTGATGTGTGGGTGCCTTTCCCCTCCAAAACGGAGGATTTTGCGGGTCAACGGTTGTAGATTGCAATACAAGCGGCCTCTTGGTTTTCAACAGCCGTACCGTACGCATTTGCCGCCAGCGATCTCTGCCGTTTTATATTCAGGTAATATTGTACCCTAGCTATTTATCTTTACTGAATAAAGATCATCTTTTATAACGAGAAAACGTCTCTCTTGTATTTTTGCACATACTCCCGCTTATTGAGATCGACCCCGGTGAGCCCACCTACTCAGGATCAGACGCACCCCGTCCCAAATTGGCCCTGCAATATTCAAAAAATAAATACACGGAGTGATGACCTCCTTATGGGCCGATCTTCCCTTCCACTATGCGTCGTTCTCCTTTTTAATTTTTCCTACAAACTGGCGAGACAGGCCCCACATATTTTACGCAGACTCTGAACGGCATCTGCAAGGCAGATGAGTTTTCACTGAGAAGATTTTCTTGGCAGAAGTACACTCGGATTGTTTTCCAAATCCTCTACCTCTTAGAAAACTTGTTTCTAATTGAAAAAACTTGTTTCCAATTTTTGACGTTGCTTTGCCTTAGAGTTGGACCCAGGATCTTCGGGGTGGTGGCCGCCAATCCGAAATGGAATGCTGAAAATATTTCGAAAAAGTTCTGAAAAGATACCATAGTAGGGCCAAATTGATCCAGAATCGAAAGAAATGGCTCGATATAATCCAAAGGAAGTCGTGAAATGATCCAGAGATAGTTCCGAAATTATCCCGAAATGATCTCGCAAAGGAGCTTGAATTTCATAAAAAGCAAGTTTCGATTGTTAATCTATACTCTGCGAGAAGAAGTATATTAGAGTTAAATTTTGGCTCCATCTTTCAAATTTTATAAAGCTCCTCGCTATTGTATATAACTTAGCAGCACTAGTTTATTTTCCTAGTGGGTCGTGCAAATGGGTTTTACTACAACAAATGCAATTTGTCTGCGAAGTGACAAAGCCCAGTTAGCCAAGGATTGCAATGTTAATAACCCTAAGAATAAAATACGTGTTTAATTACAGAGCATTTAAGAAAAGCATGCAATTTTTGTATTTGATAGACACCACGTATGTATGTATGCATATATGTATGTGTACCTATACCAATTTTGTATGTAATAAAAAACTGCATTGAAAGAATATTAACTTAATTTCCCAGTGGGAAACTATGCACCGAAAAGCTTTTCAACTTGTTCGGTATAAAAAATATGTGTCCTTAAAATTAAACATAACTTACAAAACCAATAGAAATAATAAATACAAATACAAATACAAAAATTATTTGGTTCGTTTCTAAGCCGCTTTCTCGACTTTGCAGAAATTGTTTCTAAATAGGTGCAGAGAGTGGGGTGGTACTCAACAAATTCCCAAATTCCCACTTACGACTACTCCACTTGAGCTAGTTGACATTCCTTTTACCCACCTTCATAGTTATCCTTTAAACATAGCCCTACTTATACTAAAATTTTTGACTTGACTTTCGCTTGGATTACACGTATAATGCGTGTATGTATGCGTGTGGTGATGGGCTGCTTATTCTCTTATTTGCTTGACGCAAACACACGTGTGCTAAATGCCGGCTGGAGGCGCTCATAAGCGCATTATTTGCTAGTCCGCTTGGGTCACCGTCACGTGTGTTGTTTTCCGTTTCCTTTCTACCAGCGAAAGCATTGCCTTATCAGCCTTTGTAAACATACGCCATCTTGGCAAATGTTTTTATGTTAAACTGCTTATTCGCTTTGGGGCCATTAATATTAGCACTTTTCATTTTACATATTAAATTTTGCTAGTAAATTTGTCTAAACATTTCAAGTGGATAAGTGTATGTACAGAGACTTCACCTCTTTTTGGAAGTAAATATGAATGTTTCGTTAGGAAATTTTTAAGGCTAAGAAGCTCCCATTTGAATTTTTTGTAAATTTTTTTTCTGTTTTATTTGCTCTTTCATCTTCGTGCCAAATTTAACATTTCTGGTCCGCTATTTATTTTTGTTATATGTGCTTAGTAAAGTGAAATCAGGACAGCACAAAAAATATTTCGAGCAAGTAAATTTGGCCATATATTTGTTTTCACAAACTTTAATGTGGTCTTGGTCTCACGTAACGAAAAAAGAACTAAAATTTATTTTAAATAAGTACAGTTTTTAAGGTTGGGAAATGTTACGAGCAAAGTTTACTGGGTTTTGTAAAAATTATGTGAGGTTGTATAAATTAATTTGTTTTATAAATTCTCTAAGCGTCTACGTCTGAGTTTTAATGTACATGAGCATCCTTGCTCATGGAAGGAGAAAAATATGTGTATGAGCAAAATTTTACAAAGAAGTGGACTTAGTAAGTGCATATAAACCGATTCAGAAAAATATGAACGAAGAATTAGGTGAAGCAAATCGCTAACACTACCATAACATACTTGTATCACCCCGATAAAAAATCAATAATTTTGATAACATATCGATAACTCTTTGATATAAAGCCGATCAGTTTTTGATAGTAAATCAATAACTTTTCAATAAAAAATCGACAGATTTTCGATAGCATACTGTGACGAATATTAGCATCACTAAGCTGCTACTAAATAAACGCACAACAACAATAAAGCAGCCCCTCTTAAGTAGAAGACGATGAAGAGATATCTCCCACACACAAATATGTAGTCATCAGCCGTAGCAGTTACTCACACATACACACGCATATGGCCATGGGAGAGGCGTGGACTACAGATATACATGTATATTAGACTGGGTCGATTTATTAACCGATATCGGGCCATCGATTTTTCGACAGGATTTGGGCTCAGGAAAAAGGTTCTACGCATACCCAAAAAAATAATTTTCGAGCCTGCGAAATTTGATTTTTTTTCGACTTTGATTTTTAAGGTTTATTTCATGACCTACTAAAAAAAATGTATTTCATTTTAAAAAATATTTATTTTTTTTTAAAAACTGTTATCGACAACGTTTTTAGTGGACACTTTTGGGTCGGACAGAGTATACATATGAAATTTTTTTAGTAGGTCATGAAAAAAACTTTAAAAATCAAAGTCGAAAAAAAGTCAAAAAAATATCGGTATCCGGGCAGCACAGCAGCCAACCAAACACAGCATACTAAGTGGTTTTAGTGGTTTTTCTTGAGTTTTTTTTTAATTTTCTTAGTATACAAAGAACTCGTTCATCAATATACCGTTAACATTTCAATCCACTTTACTATTACATCATTACAAAAGAGTATTGATGGTTATCACAAATATTTTATCACAAAAAACAAAAAAAAAAAGAGTTTTTCCTCGCACCTACAACTAAATCTATTTTTAATAAAGAATTTCCATCCCGATGGTGCTTCAAGTTGAAAATACCGTAAAATTCGAAGGGCTATTATAGAAACAATTAAAAGAAGAGAATGCAGCATAAAAATGAATAAATAAAGATTTAAATGGAAAACCAAAACCTTAGTTGTCAGTAAAAGAATATAAATGATTGCTAATCGTACAAGTGTGTTAAATCTAGGTATTAAATAACAACAACTTAATAAAATTAATTAATTTCGAAGAAATGCAGCAACATGACACCAAAATTAGAGCGTGAATATAGAAATAAAAACATTTAACAAACAATAAAAAAAAAACAGAAAAAATGTCTATAAGGTATTTACATAAAATGTATTTTATTAGTGAAAATATACATACACAAGTACAAGTATATAAATGCCGATCAGATAGTTTGAAAAAAAAAAACAATAAAAAAAAATACCAAACTACCTGAGAAGTGCTGGAAGGTGCACAACAATTATTTCTCTTGTTTTTGTTTTTATTTTAATACAAATACATTTGATAACAAACACACATTCCCATTTATAACTTTGTCAACAATCAATGTGGAAATCATCGGCCAGCAGTAAAAATGGGTCGCCAAAGATTAGACAAGTAAATTAATTCAAATCGACAACAAATCTCAAGTTAATCCGCCGCTGGACAGTTAGGGAATCAACAAATTAATATACGTACAAATATATTTTTATTTATTACGCTAAGAAGCCTAAGCAAGTTTTGTTGTTGTAGGTATTACAAGTCATAAGAAACATGTTTTGTTTGTTGTTTATATTTTTCTTAATCAAATTTGTTTCTTCTTGTTTGTTACTCTCCCGATTGCATTTTTCGTTCATAAAACAACCCTGAAAACATTCGTGCGGCTAATCCCTAAAGATATTGGTCTCCGATTGATCTCTTTTGTCTACATTTGGGCATAATTTATCCCCTTAGTCCCTTTCGGGTACAATTCGGATTAGTCAGTTTGAAATCTATGTAGCTTATTTTAAGAACTATTAAAAAACACGGCAACGAAATGAATAAAACAAAAAAGATTATGCGGAGCCCTATATCAAGTCTAAATTACTAGGGCTTAACGACTACGCCGGAGTTAGGGTAAAATATTCGGAGAATATTTTTTATTCCTTTTTGAAAATCGGTCGAACAACTTACATCAAATAGATTTGGTGGCTTGGCAAACCTTTCGATTGTGTTTATGCCTTAAAAATTTCGACTGAACCCTAATTGAGTCCTTATTGAAGAGAAAAGGGACTGGTCTTCATATGCTCCCATATGGATAAAAACAGGATAAGTCCTATCGATCCCTTTCGGGTGTAATAAATGGGTGCAATTAGTCTCTTCATAGGATATGCTCAAACAAAAGGGAACAGTTCAACGCATACAAAGAGTTCAAAACTGCCATTAGTCGCATACTCCATTGCGACTCATCCCGGACTCATCCTAGACTAACCGCATTTTTTGCAGGGAAACGACAGCGAAAATTGAAAGCTAAACCTCATTTGAAATTCACGCTGCTTATTGAGATTATACCGCGTTGTTGGTTATGGTTTTGTTTTTTTTTTTGTTTTTTTGATAAAAATAAATGTTAAACAAACAGACATACAAAACATATGCAGATACATATTTTGGACTGTTATAATTTTGGTATTCTTATAAGTTAAGTATTGCTAACATTTTGATTTACGGCAATGTTTTTCGGTTAATCCCTGACAGGTACACATTTGAGTATAAATATTAATATTTCACATTTTTAACAACGAAAAATTGCCACGGCTGTGTATAACAAACAAATCCTAAAAATTTCCAAAGTATTGACGAGAAAGTAAGTTTTAAGCTTCTTGCTTAAGTTGCTGTACTGATTCTTATGAAAAATTACAATCAAGTTATTTCACTTTCATTCATGTGAACATACATAAGACCACAGAAAATAAGCTGGATGTAGCTGAGTCAGAAAAAGATGACTCCGCATTCCGTTCATAGTTTTGCTCGGAGGTTCTTTGATGGAACAAAGCCTGTTCTAGACTATTTACAGTGTGTGGACCATATCTAATATCATGTCTACTTTTATAGCTCATATTTGAATCTACGCTATCTCCACTTGAGGTTTATTCGAATTTTATTGGTTCAAATTAAAAAATTATCAAGTAGGATGTTGTTGTTGTTGTAGCAGTGCCTAGCCCCATCCAAAATGTGCGATTACTCACAAACAGTCAACAATGTACTCTAAAGGAAGTCCGAGGAAACTTGCTGTTGCAACAGGGAAGAGAAAGGGGCGTTGGTTCCACATTGCAACTGAAAAGATGGTTGGTGTCATAGTGGGCCACGTTACAACCAGCACATACATTACGAATATCGGGGCTGGATAGATACGAGTTTAAACTGTTACAATTTCCAGATGGAAGTTGAGCTAGTGTGATGCGCGTCTTCCCTGGAAGAAAATTTTTCTCTTCTGCGAGTTTAGGATATTTTACTTTGAAAAGTGGGTTCCCCGTGAAATGCCTGGCATAGAGGTCCGACGCCTTTTTTGGATATCACTGAGGACCTGTTTGTGTTTTTTTCTACATGTGGCTGTGATATCAGGTGCCATATTCCCTCTTAATGCTTAGTTTTACGATTTCTCAAGCCCCTGGGAGGCGGGACCCCTTCAATTAGATGTCTGTTGTGATACCCAGGTTTCTGGCTATTCAACAGAAACTGTTTGTTGAGTATTTCATTTCTCTCCCTAGTGCAGAGTACTCTCGTCCCACTGTGTAGGTGAGTGGTGTTCTGGGGACGTAGCGATCCTGACGGCGGTGTTTTGGCACGCCTGTATTTTCCTGGAGCGAGTTACCTTTTGGCTTGTCGGCCATATCGTGGACGCGTAGCATGCATGCAGATGGCCAATCGCTTTATAAGTGCTAATGAGAGTCTCTTTACTTTACTCCAAGTGCTGCCGGCAAGAGATTTAAAGATTTTATTACGACTTTGGATCTTAGGTGCAATTGCGGTTGCATGCTCGCCTAAATGTAGCTCCTGATCGGGCGTCACACCCTGTATATTTTGGGGTGTAAGATAGTCGGTAGCATAATGCCAGTGGATGCTCAATATGGTCTACATTGGCCATGTCTACATTGTAAATAAGGTTGCCAGAGATTCGGTCGGTGACAATGTCAGGTTTCGCGAGGCGAAAAAACTGAAAAGATCAGGGAGATATTTGCTTATTTTATTGCATAGCTCATCGATGGGTGGGCTGAGACCTGTAGCCATTATCGTTTAGTCAATTGTGCAGGATACAGTGGTGGCAGTGGTGGTGAAAGGAGTTTCGATGTATAGAAGTTAAACAAAAGCGGAGATAGGTCACCACCCTTTGGCAGCCCTTCCAAGTCTTGCAGTACCGAGCCATGGATGACTGTATCAAAAGCTTTTGCTAAGCCTGCGCCACGAGTGGTGTTCTGTGGTGGGGTTTTAGATTCAATCCGCAATTTATCTGTATGTGGCGGTAGTGCTATGTAGTTTCGAAAGTCGGGCTGATGATTGGCAAGACGCAAGTTTGCAGTGAAATAGGGAAGCAGAATGACTTGAAGTGTCTTGTTTACTGGCTATAGGAGAGCTATCGGACGATAGAATTCTCCAAATTTAGCTGGTTCCCAAATGCTTAATAGCGGTACCACCCTTGCCATTTTTCGAAGGATGACGAGGGTGGATAAAGACAGGAAGAAGAAAGGATCTAGATATTTAAATCCCTCCTTACCAAGTTTTCTAAGCATCGGCATGGCTATTCCTTCTGGACTTACTGCTTTAGATGGGTTAGCATGATAGATGTCATTTTTGACTTCTTTGGCAGTAAGAGGGGACGCGCTGTGTCTATGCATGTGTGCAAGTCTGTTGGCCAGCAGTCTAGCTTTGTCAACTATTACAATTCTTTAAATGCTCCTCCCATTTCTCCCGCTTGTGTTTATCCACAAGCTGCCTGATGAGTTGGTTAATACCCCTTACTTGGGGGTCAAAAGTCTGGCCGAATATCAGGGATTCTTTCAGCAGGAATGAAAGGAGCGGGCGCGGATTGAATGACCTTCCGGAAAGAACACTCCCCTTGACGGACATCATTCGGGTTTGGAGGGCTGAAAAGCGATTGTCAGTATATTTTCTAAAGGCTTCCCACTTTCCTTTTTCATAGTTTATGTGAGTGGGTTCTACAGTGGTGATGAATTCGGCTGATAGCTGGAGCGAAAGTAGTATGGGTAAGTGATCGGATGCCAATGTTATCATCGGCTACAAGATGACGCAGTTAACGAGTTCTGCGCTCACAGGAGTGTTGTAGATGTTGATAATTTTTAAATTTGCATCGCCTGACCGGACAGGTATGCCTTGACATTCGAGGACGCTGTCCCTACGGCCAATGTCGGAATCAACTAGATTATATTGCACTGAGTGGTGGGTAATGAATGCGAGTTCGCCGCCTCTTCCCGATATCGCCATGTTTTCTGTGGAATTTGTACCCAGAGCAGGAGTTTTGTCTCTTGGATTGCAACAATGCGGATGTTATGCCGCTTCATAAAATCGATTATCTCCGTGTTCTTGCCAGTTAACCCATTACAGTTTAAATGCAGTGATCTGAAGTGATACGGGGAAGATTTCGTCACTCAGAGGTAAGTGACAGGCGCCTGCGCTTTGGTTGAGGGTGGCTAGGTCGTCTGGTTGGGACTGGGCATCCTTGGGTAAGCACCGGAGTAGACGGTCTAATTGGGTTTGCGGCCTGGCAACATGGCGTCGGAGGTTTCCGTCGCTGAGACCAGAACATCCAGGAAAGTGTCACCGTCCAAGGCAGGAGTTGCATTGGGAAGATGTCGCAAGCATATATATTCTGTGCTGGCAAACGGTGTCAAGGTGGAAGGGAATAAGAGTCTGTTTCCTTGACCTACTCGATTGCTAGTGCCGGAAAGAGGGAGAGAAGACGGGGCAGAGTTTGTTGGTCGGTATTGCTAGCTTCTCTGCTACGGAGGTTGTAGTTTTGGGTAGGAGTGACCGCGTGAGCTGGTGGTGCCGTGGGGTGCGAGCAGCAGCAGGTGCCACATAAGATTAGTAAAAATTACGGGGTCGACGGATATTGGGATCTAGCCCAGAACATCCCTTACACGTAACACACTGGTAAGAGTGTGATCGTACTAAATATTCAATTTCGGTACACGCAGCAAAACCATATGTCTGGGCCGGGATCAGGTACTGGCCTGTGATTGGGTTCGAGTAGGAGAACATGGCTCTATCCCGCTACAAAAATATGCTGGGAGGGTGGCAATTTGTGAGAGGGACACAATAAAATTGAATCAACCCCATCCCACTGTAATAATAGAGACCCATGAACTTAGAAATTTATGTCATTGTATTTTGTTTCTCTCTTCTACAAAAAGATTTTTGAAGTAACGTGACGGAAGTCCAAAATTTGACAGTGCTGGTCTTTACAATTCGCGGATCATCTTAGGGTTGCCTTTGCGAGGGTCGGAAATAGGCTGCGCTCTAGAAGGCCGCAATTTCAAATCTGTGCGCTGTGTAAAGAAAGCTTGATGGGATAATATCGCAATCATTTCAATATAAAGTTTCCGGGTTCATATGAGAAAGTTCTCATGGTGTTCCAAGTCACCAGGTAGGCCATTCGTCGAGGATACGAAGCAGCACTAGAGATTCTAGGCAAAATACAAGTTTATGCAATTTGAGACTTTTATGAGACACAAGTACATGCCACCAATTTTGATGATATTTATTAGGCTTTATCAACTTTTACAACATCCTCTTTTTTTATTACTTTCTATTTTCTTAAACATACTAAAGTCCTCTTTTTTCCTGTTTATTTCTCGCACCCCAAAATCTGTCGCCTCTGTTACTGAAACTGCAGCTCATTAGAGGATATTTTGTACACTAAATTGACAAATATGTTTATTTATTTATACTCATCATTTACAATTTATTTCGCATAAACCATTCAACTGACTACAACAAAAATATTTCATACAAATGTTTATCAGTTTGTTGGTCCACCAAAATCAAACAAACTGAAAGAAGTTTATAAGGACACATTGTCTGCCACATTCCAGGACACGCAACAGCCACCCCCGATGGCTTCACTATGTATCATGCACGTGTACTTAACTGGGAGTTGGAGTATGTAGGTGTATGTGTGTGGGCATGTCATATTATGAGCGTCTGCTACCCCAACTTTGGTCTGTCACTTGAAATGAAATAGGAATTGCTGTAGGCATTTTTTGAGTTGTTGCACACAGAAAATCTCGTTATTCACTCATCCATAAATTGACGCACAAAACGATGTTGGGTTAGGGGGCAAGGGTGGCAGACCAAGCAATAGCCAGGCTCTATAAGTCAGATTAAGCCATTGAAGCGACAAAATGACAACAAAAAAATTCATATTTATTTTATTTACTTTTTATTTTGTTAAAGGACAAGAAATGCAAACAAAAGTATTTTAGTTGACGAGTTATTCGTTTTGACAGGCAGGATTTATTTGTATATTTGTTTGTAGAGCTTTAAGGGAAGTTTGAACATGCAAGTGCTTCTTTGAGTTTCTATGTATTAATATTCAATTAAAAAAATAGCGAACATATTTTAAATACCACGCTACTTTAAAAATGTTGAATATTTGAGTAATGTTTTGTTTATGTTGCAAAATAAATATTTGAAGGCTAACATTTTTTAAATGCTAAAGTTTACTAGATTGAAAAGTCTGGCTGCCAGAAGCGCAAAAGTTGTAATTAAAAAATTATCTGACCAATTTGTTTTAATATTGCCTTTGTCTCACATATTGCCGTATTTTTATTCAACTTAATGTTTAAGGAAAATAAATGCTTAGTGGGATTTACCTTTGAGCATATTTAGGCCGAACTTTCACGGCACCCATATACGGCTACGATCCGTATCCAGGACTGAAGAGATCGGCAAAAAATCCCCTCATATTTCTCTCCTCCTTAAATTCTTCTCCCTGTACACTTTCACTTTCACTCTCGCCCTCTCTATCTAGTACCTCCTCTCCCTCCTCTTTTTCCTCCTCCGCATCTTCTTCCTCCTCTCCCTTACAAAAGAATTTTCGGTGTACGCTCATATATGTAGGTTTTAAATTTTGGAAAATTTATTTGGAGAATTGTGAAATGGGTAAGTAATGTAACCACATAAGGAGATTTCTTTTTCCGATGCCGATGTCGGTGGAAGTTCTTGTGTCTCTTTCTGTGGCATAGAATGTTTTACGTATCAGCTTCGACATATGGGGGCCGGTTTCATGTTTGTCTGCAAATTGGGGCTATCTTGTAATGGATTTTCTTTGGTACTGGAGTGCTAAAATTAGGAACATACTGTAGAACCCGAAAATGAAAGGAGCGAAAACGAGGATAGGTGGCTCAGGGATCGTGATATTTTAAAACTTGTCAGAATTTAGAATTTTTCTGTCAAGTTGTGAATAACTTCCCAGGGAGCTAGGGTTATGAAACTATAAACATAACATAAAGCTATACTAATCATAAGTACCTAGAGTAAAAGTTCTTCTTGATTGGGCAGGGTTCGAAAAATTAAGAAAACTCCTTCAGTAACTACATACTGAGCTACAAACTTAAAACCTCACTTGAGCGCCGAGACAATGCAACAAAACCAGAACAAAATTCCGCTAGGTGCCACCGAGCTAATAGCAAAGTTCATATGGGATTTTGAATCTTTCGAACGAAGAGGAGGAATCTTGCGATCAATTTGGTACTAAAAGATTTGCCGAATCAATATTTCGAGAAAGAGGAATCATCAAGGTTTGTCAATTTATTAAACCTCAACGCAATTGGGATATTCGAAAGTTATGTGGGGGCCTTTTTCCCCGAATTGACTTAAAGGAATGAAAATACTTAACTTAGGAAAAACCCAAGTAATTTAAGAGATTTCAAAACTCGATCACTTAAAGGCTAGTGTTTTTTATATGAAACTAACGCAATAATTTGTAACTTCCACGAAAATCTACTTTTCTCTAAGATTCCACAAACTTGCCCATCTTTATAAGTGGGTGACAACATTTATCAATTTCATACAAACCTTTAAAAAATTAACTCTTCCACAATGTTTTAATGAGAAATAAACGCCCAATTTATGTTCTGATCTCACTTATATACAGAGCTGGGAAAAAATGCATTCATTTTCCAACGCATTACAACTTTAAACTAAACTAATGCATTGAATTTTCAGAATTGATGTAAATGGACAAATTCAATGCATTAAATTTGAAAATTTATTGTTAATATATAAATATAAATGAATATTGCATTAAATTTAAAAATGCATTAAAAACCATTAACCATTTTCATAACATTTATAATGTTTAGTATTGGAAGGTGACGATGGAAAGCAGTTTGATGCTTTTTGACTGAGAAATATACCAAAATTGCTCAAAAAGAAATGTCCTAATGGGGCAAGAAGTAATCTATTTTTGTTTACATTGTAGTGACTCCGGTGGGGACGAAAGTGTCGAGGCTAAAAATGAAGTAAAACTTAACTCTTGGCCATTCCGTTAGGATTTCTTTTGCCATTCGGATTGCTCTAGAGTTTCAGCATGACTGTATCAAAACATTTGCATGGGTTAAGTGCGATAGCCTACTCTTTTCTTGGCAGTTTAGGCTAATTCTGTAATTCATCTCAGATCTTATTACATTTAATGCTGGTTATGCTATGCATTTTACGGGGTTGAAGCAAGTGGCGCATGCGGCCACAGGTTCATTAACTAACGAGTTACTGTCGTGTTCTGAATTGTACATTCCCCGAATAAATATCAGAAATATTTTGTTTTCCTTTACTTTTCTTAACTAAAACAGAAGTTCAAGGTCCATAGGTTTTTCTCTCAACTCAATATCACGTTATATCAGCGAATATATGAATTTGAAGAAGAAATGTGCTTGGCAGCCAAGTTCAACACATAAATTCAAAACTGCTAAGTACGTCTAATTGAAAACTAGTTTTGAACCCGTATACGAGTCAGCCTAGAGCTCCTACGAAGAATTTTGCATAGTCAATTAAAAAGCAAAGTTTTTTCTTATTATATCTGATCGGATGTTTGGTTCGGTGTAACGTGCAGTGTCGATAGGAGGTGTGATGGTCCTAAGAGTATTCGAGGGAAAAGGTCTCCTGAAGATTTATTATCCTTCCTGCTATGAAAACGGCGTGTATCGAAAAAAATATTAATGTGGGTTAATTAATCAGGTGAACGGAGACTTCATTTCTTTTTGAAGCACAATTGGATTCAGTTTTCGTAAAACCGAGAAGATCACATTAGCATAGGCGCCACTGAATGAGAAAAAGTTATAGAGTCATAGTAAAATATCTTAAGGCTGCCTACGACTTGGTTTTAAGAAAATTACCTTGGGCCTATACTTATACCGCATCTAGGCAGAGCTCTATGCTGCGTCGAATCGAAAATAGACCTATAATGATTTTATCAAGTATTATAGAATGAAACACACTCATATAGAATTAGTTCAATATGGGAAATAAAAAAATAAAAAGCCATGTTGCGTTATTTCCTATCAATTTATCGAACTACGCCAACATTAAAAAATTGCTTCAACAAAATTAATGCAATAAGTTTTTTCATTGACATTATCTTAGATATTTTATAAAATTAATTTCCAATAATTATTGTTTTTAATTACAGTTTGGTAAAACAATTTACTTGGATTGGATTCCTAGAGGATAAGTATATCAGCTTCCCTTTTTTACGTATTAAAAGGCAATAATTTAATTTTTATAAATTTTTCTTTTTATTTAAAGAGAGCCTGAGACGAAGTTTGCTATTTGACTTCCTTGTTACCGAGCAGTAAAATTAGTATAATTAAATAATAAAATCGTTGCTTATGTTTGGCTATACTTAGCTACATGGCCTTCTAATGCGTTTTTATTTTCAATAATTCATCAGCGTGTATCTCCAGTTATATTTGGATACATTCTCTGTTCCCGCACACTTTCATTTGTTCAAAAAATATGCTTAGTTTACTCCTGAACGTTGTATCTGAAGATGCTAAACGTGCCCCCGCAACCGCTTCTAGTTTCAGTTTGTTTACGCAACGTCGAATAGCCGGTTGAATAAAATGTTGAAGAGTGTTCAAAAGTATCGCCTAAACAAAAAATATATGTGAATGCATATGGGTATATACATATATCACTGTTACACAGTCATTGCTATTATTTTACTTATATTTGCTTAGATGTAACAAATAATACCGTTCGTTATTATCCCTTTTACAGTTCGATGATGCTTATTTTATTTTGGGTTGAATTCCTGGCATGCATGTGCATGGGTGTGTATGATACTCATAATCTGCCGCTGTTTGCGTTTATAAAATTTCACTTTATTTTATTTCATTTGCACAGATTCTAAGCGTATTTTCGTTATTTACTGAGTTGATTTTTTCGGAAAAAGCCCTGCAGTCATTTTCACATTTATGTGTCTGATATCTGGGAAATTATGCAGTGGGGACAAAAAAGGGTTATCAATGTAAGCCGAAATCATATAAAAATCTATAAAAAAGGCAACAATGATGACTTTGTTGCTTGGGGTCTTTATGAATACGGTGATTCTGTATCAAAGCATTGTTACGCCCACTAATTACGGACAAATTTTGAAGTTATTCATGATGCTGTTGTTATGATAACTTTTTTTGATATTTTAAACGGGAAAAAATTAAAATCACAGTTATTTACATTTTAATGACTTTAAAAGGAAATTTATTTTTATAAACTTTTTTAAATTATGTATGTGATGTTAAACCACATGAATTAGCTTGTAAACGTTATTGACCTAATAAATTATACTCTTACAAGCAACGCTGAGTTAATTTGTAGCATCTTGCTGAGTTGCTTTAATATGTATTTTCTTACAAACTCGTATATGCGCATAATAGTTATTACATACATATGTACTTCTTGATGTTTTGGAGTTGATTTATGTTCATCTTCCAAATTGTAGTAAATTTAAGTATTTTCAAAGCTTTTTTAGAAAAATCTATAAACTTACAGCAATTGAGTATAATTTACACATTTACTCCATATTCTCTAATTTCTAATAACGACCACGCACACACTAACATTCCTAAGTTATGTTGACCAGCCATGTCGTATGAGTAATTCATTTTATGTTAACATGGCAAAGCGACACGAAAGTTAAAGGTGTTGCCATTTTTTATATTACTTAGGCGGACAGCGCGTGTAAGCGAAGTATGCAAGGTGATAAACCGTTTTGAAGATGTTTATGTTCCAAAGAGCTCATAAACACATAGTATATATATACTAATGATGCTATCTGAATTGTTGTTATGTATGTAACATTTAAGATAAGCATTAAGGTGTTAAGAGAATTTATTGCATCGTATAAAAAGGGTTAACAAATTATTTGGACAATTTGAAAGTCTGACTAGTTTGAATGTATTCAGGTCATATATGAGGTGTAGCAGTTTAGTTCCGGTCATTTTAGTATAACTTTAGAGTTAACAACATTGCTATAGTTATTTGTATCTGTATATATATCCATATAAGACTGGGAAAGCAGCATACCAACTCGAAACATGTTGCATGCGAATTTTCGATGTGTAGACGTACGAAAGCTCTGTAATAATGAGTGTGCACTAAAAAATCGATGAACTTTCCTCTGGCGGCAAGAAAAGGCTGTGGTAAATGCAGAGAAAAGCTTAAGCTTTTGAATAAATAAAATAAAATAACTACAACGCGCTATAGCTTCCGAAGAGGCCGGACGGGACCTACATGTTTTACACCAACTGCGAACGGCATCTGCAAGGCGGATGAGTTTTCACTGACAAGCTTTTCGGGGCAGACATACACTCGGAGTATTTGCCAAAACTGCTGAGGGCGATCCCGCTTCGAAAAACGCTTGTGTAATTGGAAAAACCTGTTTCTAAATTTTTGATGTTGGTTTTCCTTGTTTCGAACCCAGATTCTTCAGTGTGGCAGCACGCTGCCACCACACCACGGCGACCTCTCTAGGCTCTTGAAACTTCCCGATAATTTAGTTTGAAATTTATCTGGTCAAAAAAGGTCCTAAAGGGGAATGACATCAAACGAACTACTTGACCCTCGAAAAAAAATCTACATAATTAACAGGAAAAATAATTTAGTAATCTGAACCGAGCAGAATCCAAATGTGGAATTAATTGAAGAATAAGAATATTAGCTGACTGTGGGAAAAGTAGCAATACCAAAACAGAGTCCTTACGTGATGTTCTGCCTTTTAAAGTGTTGTTGGAGAAATGTTAGTGCTGTGTTATGAATATTAAGGCATACGTTAAAGGAGAATATACCCGGAAAAGAGTTTCATGTAGTGTAATATAAGGGAAAAGTAGCTTCGGAGTATCGTTAACACTGCTTTCAAAAGTTTGCTATAAAACACTTTAACCTAGAAAAACATTTGGCAACCAACGGCGGTCAAGTTTACTCCCTAGTGTCTCAAGAAATCGGCATGTACATATATATCCGCGAGTGCCAATAAATGCACTTTCTAACAGTTTAGAGTCAGCAGGTCGTTTCTGCATTTTGCTCTCCTGCTCTCTTTATATCACTCAAAATATTAAGCAGAAGGGTTCAAAATAAAGGGCTCAATTATATATATTCCCCGAAAAGAAAAATCCACCATAATGCCCGGAGCTATATTCTTTGGAGTTATATTGGCCCGGGCGAAGTAAAACCTCAAGGCAACAAAAGGTATGCGGACATTGCAAAACAGTCCACAAAAATTTTTGAAAAAGTACTCTGAAAATATCAGTAAAAATTTTGCAATAAAGAAGTGGCATACTAAGACAAATTTCAGGAGCTTTTTAGAAACTGTTTTTATTAAAATTGGTAGCTCAGTACCATACCTTATTTAAATAAAATAATATACGGTTAAAGCAAAAACAATGTCACCTTAGAAATCAAACAAAGAATTACTCTCGCCAACAAGTGCTACTTTGGAGTGAATAGGCAATTGAAAATAAAGTCTTCTTTTGACGAACAAAAATTACGTTCTACAAGTCGCTCATCATACCTGTCCTAATGTATGGCACGGTGTCATGGACGGTGCCAAGAGAAGATGAGATGGCTTTTGGAGTATTCGAGAGAAAAGTTCTCCGGAAGATGTATAGTCCTGCCCATGATGCCGACGGCGAGTATCTAAGGAGGTATAATGATGAGCTGAATGAGCTGTACGCAGACATGACGATAGTGCAGCGAATAAAAGTCGCGAAAGCTTCGCTGGCTAGGTCATGTTGTGCAAATGTACGAAGATGCTCTGGCTAAAAAAGTCAGTTCAGTCGACACTGCAGTTTGGAAGCAGAGGAAGGGTGAGACTACACTGAGTTGTAAGAGGCCATGGGAAGAAAGCTTGACCTTTTTTGATGCTCCTAATTGGCATAAGTTATCGCGGAACAGGGATAGCTGGTGTGGCATACATAAGCGCCAATTTTTTCTTGCACACTCTTTATTTCTGTGAATGAGGGACTTTTAGTCGCCAGAGCCTAGGCCACTAAATGTGTGCATTAATAGTCCATATTTGTAACAGGATTGAGTTTAGAAAGCTTTGTGTTGCAAGCTATAAATTGGGCTATGATCAAGACTTTGCTAGGAAAATTTTAGAAATCTTTTCGAACCTTTTCTAATTAGTTCGAGATGGGTTTCTTGATCACTTTTAGATGGGCTCCGAATAATTTTCGGACCATCTCCAAAAAATTTTGGGATTGTTTGCGCATCATTTGGACCAGTTTCCATATTAGAAAAGCTAAGAGTTTCGGAGCAATGAAAAATATTTGAGTTTGTGAACATTTTGAATTATACGTTTGTTGGAAATACGAATCCCACAAATAACTAGCACCAGTTACATATAAGTTCGTTGAAAATATGACAGATCATGCACAAGCAACAACAGATCCGTCTTTCGTGGACAAGCTTCGGTGGTTCGGGGTTTGAGTAGCTTTTCGATTTAATTTTTATACTTTTCATGAAAATGAAATGGCCCAAGTCTCGGAAATTGTAAAACCTCAAAGTAGAAGAGAAGGACCCACCAATTAGTACAACAAAATGATCAAGATGACAAGCTAAGTTGATTTAGCCATGTCTGTCTGTCTGTTTAAACGCAAACTAGCCCCTAAATTTATGAAATATCTTGACTAAATTCTGTTAACTGGCTTATTTGGGTGTCCGATTGATTATTTTTTGGAAACGACCATAATCTTCCGTACCACCGATTTTTCAAATAAAAGCGTTTTCGTAACTGTTTTCTTATTTCATAAGCCAAAGGCTTGATTTTTAACAGGATATTTACATGTGAGACATGCTTTGTAGTCTAGAAAAATTGTGAGGATCGCTCATACATATATAAAATACATAATCCGTATAACCGATTGTTAATATCAGTTTAAAAGCTTTTTAAAAGCACATACGTTGTTGTCTGTAAAGGTCGTCAAGATCGGTCATATATATTGTATTTCAACGAATTCTGGGAATTTTTGATTATTATGCAACTTCTGCTAACGTTCGAATCACTGAAATGTTGAATAAATAACTCAAATATTCAGCATAGTCAAATGTGCTTTATTTAGATTTCTTTGGGAATAGTACTTCACAAATTAATTACTCGCGTGCTTCACTTAAGGCGTGTTAAAATCAAACTGATTGATTATCGTTGCACCGCGCTGCTTTTATACCTTCAGTTAGCCTCGTCCACCTATTCTCCTAAGGCCTAGACTTTTCACGAACATGCCCTCTGGAACAGTTGTATCTCATACTTGGTTATTTAGCTACATATATATGTACATGTATATCTGTATTTTATGTTTTTCTTCTAGCTATATGCGTGTGTATATGTGAGTAACAACTTCTGCTCTTAGCTGCTTGTGTCTAAAGCTAAATTTCGTTGCTAACTAGTACAATTAAAACACTAGCTAGCTTACCGAATTGCATGGAAAGCAACAATAAAAAGTAATCTAGTTGAGTTGGCTAAGCGCTTTCAGTTGAAACCGCTTATGTAATTGTCGACCTGATTGATAGTGTTGTATAGTGTTGCATATTCAAAAATAGGGCACTATTGTGAACGAGCGAATGAAATGAACATACGAATGTGCAGATATAAAAAATAACAAAATAACAGCGTGGCGGCAGGGTGACATACATACAAACGAACACACGCATTTCATGTATTTTGTTTTTGTAATTCTCTGGTTGAGTGTCAAAAACATACTGCGCTAGAAGTAGAAATGTCATAGCAGCGAAAAAAAGTAACAATTGGCTGATAAACCTCCACCATCTGTATGGTTTTGGCACAATGAAACTGTTTAGCTAGTTGAAGCGTTTTCTTCCAGCTCACTTGAAAAAAATATACACCTTAAATATGTCCATGTGAAATAATCTCTTTGCTTCAAGCTGCTGGTTATGTGTTTGAAATATTCTTCGTCGCCTTCTATGTATGCGTGTAAATGGCTTACTGTTGTTGTGTTTATTTACTAACGGCATATTGATGTTAGAAATGCTAATATTCGCCACAGTGTATATACCATACAACCCTCCTTACTTGTTTATTACTTATTTTATCATTTGTGATTTTAGAGGGAAGTATATAATTTTATAATTGCAAATTATATCTGCTATTAGCTAGACATCCTCGTTTTGGTGGGTAATGAAAAATGTCACCTCAAGCCAGGCGCTTAGCGAGGAAACAATAAGCAAGATATCCGACATCCGTCTCTTAAGTGATGTGACTCTTAGCCATCTGAAGTGGAATAAGTACCGCTAAGTTTTTGGGTACAAAAAATATTCCCAGTAAAGTAGAAAACTTGGTAAGCCAGGATACCTGTGAAATGAAACGATTGAGGGACGAAATCTACCGCATTTCTACAAGCCGACCAAAATATACTCAAAGAGTAAGGGAGTTTCGATTTGCGTTGCTCAACTTGAAGTCAACGCTTCTCTAGTTACAAGTAAATATTTTTGTGAGTCATTATTACAACAACTCGAAGTTAATCATCTTGAAAACCTTAATTAGTTTTTTGCCCAACCAGTAAAGGCACAGGCTCGCTCACGTAAATTTTAATTACGTTTAACACCTTCGTTTGGTCATCACGCTTATTTTATTTGTTTGTTTAGTAAGATTCATTTGAAAATACCTTAAAAATGAAAATTACTTTGGAAACATAAATACTTAGATACAAAATTCCATTACCGGCACGATCTATAATTTAAATTTATTTTTTAGTTATTCTCTTTTGCTTAGCTGAAAGTATTCGAAGATCACCATTCACATATCCGTTTGGGAAACATCTAATTAAATTTAAATTATATAATTAATTTATTACCATCAAGTCTTTGCAACTAAAAATGTTAAATCATGCACCGCAACTTTAAAAAGTGATATCATCGAAATAAGCAATCAACGGAGCTTGGTGTGGTGTGAAGTGTTGAATCGCCGAATCATTGAGTTTGAATGACTTTTGTGGCCGGCCGATTGCAGGTGCATCATTAATCATAAAAATAATGATACCGGAATGTTTCGCTTGCAAAAAAAAAAAAAAAGTGAACGGAAACTGACACTTGGAGGGCACACAAGCTGCTGTTTGAGCTTTTGTCTTCTCATTTTGGGTGCAACAAAATGTCAATTTAATGAGTCTTGTGCGCTGGCGCATAACAACAATGATTCGGGGTTATGTTTGAGACTTCGACTTTCGTATTGCAGTTTGAGGTTCTTCAGCTTTATGGAATGTATTGAGATTTAAAGAAAGTAACTAATGTTTGCTGAATCCGGCTGATCGCCATATATTCATTAGTACTGCCATATGGCCGGATAATTGGAATACCAACTAGTCTCTACTTCAAGTTCCACAATGTCAGTAAGTGAAGCAAATTTATATAATTTATTAATAAGATATAGTTTCAAACGCTAAGGACATTTTGAATGTGCATCAAGGTGATTAAAACCGGTGACGTTTTCGATAAAGATTCGCTTCTAGAATGATGCGATGCAGAAAAGGAAGAAGGTCCCAGGAGGTGAAGAGATCCTCCCAAAGGTTTGAACACTTTGTAAACTATAAGGTTTTGACTATAAGCGGATACGCTAGCTATTTTTATAAATATATAATCTTCTACAATCTGGTAGTTGGGTTAATAAGCGCGTCGTATGAGATCCGGCATGTACAAACCGCTTCTACTGAGAAAAAGTAACATGCCCAAGTTGTTCTGATAATGACACAGTAGCTGCTTTACAGATTAATCTAATGGCATGAAGCTGGAATGTCTGAACCTGTTTGAAGCAAGGTACTGATGCAATAGACGGGAAAGGCAGAATGTCGATCGAACCTTGAGAAGAGACAGGGCTATGAAGTTTTATTATTCACGGAAATGACCGAGCGTCTCACAGGAATACCCATCAAAACGAGGCTTTTCAAAATGACATTTATCTGCGGCTGCATTTAAGTAGGTAACGAGGACAAGGTAGATTGGTACACTTTCCATGAGAAATTGGAAACGAAACACTACACTACAGGCTGTCTGGTTATCAAAGAATACGAAACCAAATCTGACATGCCGCTATCAATGGCAGGCAAAGCGCCAATGTTGTGGATGTGCGCACTTAGTAGGTCGATATATATACTCGAACTATTGCCATGTAATAGCCAAGTAAAGCACTTTTCTCGATACAACGAAGAAAATACTCGCACTAACACAATGAATGTTTGCTATCGAGCAGCTCCTATCGAGGCTTACGGCTAACAATAGCTACATCGGCTCTCACATCTGCCCTATGAGAAAAATGTGATGGTTAACCGAGCAATGGGAACACATTTCTAATGCGCTGTGTACGGTCGCTGTGGAAAAGCAAAGGGCACTGGCGAGCCCGAAAAAACAGTTTTCATCCTCGGTGTATTCACGAAGAGGAAGGCGAGACAACTAAATAGAAGAAAGAAAGTTGAGAAGACACAACGGCTTGAATTTGTAGAGCTTCATATGACTTCTTGCTTGCGCTTGAAAACTTTACCTGAAATACAGCGGATGACCCAAGGTTTCAACAACTTGGCTAATTGTCATATTCGATGCCCTAATCACTAACGATGGTATAAATGTTTAACCACCCCACCATGACGTTATAAGATTGGAATATCAACGCTGACAGATATCAATTCGTCGGGAAAAGAAGGACGAGCTATTCGAAGACAAGGACGAGGAGTTGGTGAACATCATGCATCAATTCTTGGGCAAAATATGGTCTCTTCACCTGATGTATCAAAATAAGGAATATTTAAATTATCCTCATTATACATGCCATTCTATCGAATTAAAGATTATGTATCTAAAAGCATGAGAGTAGACGAACGAAAACCTTATTTTTGTTGTTGCAGTAATTTTTCTGCTGATTATTTGCCTTGTCTGATTCTGTTTTAATTCTTAATTTCGTTTCATTGTTTTTTCCTTCTTTTAATTTAATGAATTTTTATCCATATTCTTCGATTTTGCTTGCCGCACGCTTGACCCACATTTGCGCCACTCAAAACAAGACAAACAACAATTCCGAAAGGGTGTCGCCGAGTGCACCACTAGTGCGCAGCGGTTTGTTTAAACAATAAGATTGCTACCTATAATAGCTGGCGACATTCTGTGAGCGCACTTACATACATACAAACATACGTTCTACCACATGCTGCTGCAACATGCAACCCCATATTAATTTAACATCCCCATACTCACCATATAACAATATGATGCTTTTATTTCAACCACTGCGGTTCGCCTTTGCAACCGTTATCAAGTGAAACAAAGCGTTTAAACTGTAATTTGAAGCGATTTGACTTATAAAGCTTCTGTTTTTGTACCACATACATATATGAATAAGTGTGTGTATGTATGTAGGTTGGTGCTTTGTTTGTTTTGAACTATTCTTTTGTTGTTTGTTTTTTTTTTAACGCTATTGCACTCGTGCAGTTGCATCTCAGATCAACCAGCCAAGCCAATGCGACTATTAATACGTGCCAACATTGTCACCATGGCTGTCTATATTTGTTGTTGCCATGGTTGGCGCACGACAATTGTTGTCTTTGATTTTGGCATGGTTGCTGCTGCCACTTGTCGACGATTACCCGCTGTTCACAGCTAACGCCATTATATAATGAAAAGCAATCCAATGTTTTGACTTCCCATGTGCTAAATCAGCAGAAGTGATCACTGATAGAGCAGCTTTGCATTGTATAGGAAAGTGTTTTACAATGACGAAAATAATGATTCTACGGGCACGTTATTTAAAAAAAAAATTATATGTTATTCGAATATGTGAAGTTTTATAGAGTAGGTCAATCATCACCATTAATAATTGGCGCCTAAGCGATTTTGGTCGTTTTGTAAAAAGTCACGCCAGCTTTCCCTGTTTAGCAATAACTGACGCCAATTCGGAGCAAAAAGGGAGGTCAAGTCTTCCTCCACCTGCCCCTCCCAACGCATTGGAGGTCACCCTTTTCTTTTGCTTTCAAACTACGGAGTCGACTGAAAGACTTTCTTTGACGGAGCGCCTTCGTCCATTCGCATAACATGACTTAGCCAGCGAAGCCTTTGCTTGCCGCTGCACTATCGTCATATCTGCGTAAAGTTCGTACAGCTCATCTATATACCTCCTTCGATACTTGCCATTGGGGTCACGGACAGGACCATACATCTTGCGGAGACCTTTTCTCTCGAATACTCCAAGAACCACCATATCATCTCTCGAGACCGTCCATGATTCCGAGCCGTACATCAGGACAGAACTGATGAGCGACTTGTATAGCCTGATTTTTTTCGTCGACTTTACCTTTCAATTGCCTAATCAATCCGAAGTAGCACCAGTTAGAAAGAGTTATTCTCTATTTGATTTCTAAGCTGACATTGTTTTTGCTGTCAATGCTGGCTACCAAATAGACGAAATCAATATGAAGAAATCCAACACACAAGAATTCAGCCGTTCGAACCACATGCGCCTCATCCACGTTGAGTTGGCAAAGTCTGATCTCGTTCTCAGACTTCAATATACGAAACTCGCAGTTGACGACAGCAGAACTTGCAGGGAGATGTGTGTCACTCTGGCACATTTAAATCTGGATACGCAATGTATGTCCTGCATGTAATGTAATCTTTTCCATTGCAATGTGGAACCAACCCTTCTGACACCCATGTCTCTTTAGCCAATCCATGTTGAAGCAAGATGCCTTAGAGGATACCGATAACAATTTGCGAGTGATCGCACCTATTAGTTCTGCTGAAGTACTGCTGCAGAAAGAAAAGGAGAAGAAGAATACCATGTTCATAGAGAACCAATGTCCGCCAGACAATTGTGTTTCAGCCAGAATAGACATTCCGCCAGAACCACATTTGGAGAAACACACAAAGATTGGATTAATGTAGGATAGCTCAAATAGACTGTGGATTGTACGTCTAATATCAATGGGTCAATCTCCGGTAGATACTTTTTTTTAATCTATTTAGGTGGTTTTCAGAAAAATGTGTACGAAATATTTTTGTGTCAGCTGTTAAGAGGAAATGTCTGATGCGGTGCACTTTTAGAGCATTCGGAAACGTTGCTCCTTCCCCCGCAATTTCTTTTATGGCATTTTTTTTTCTGAAAATAGTCTCGCCCTGTTAGTTTTTCCCACTTTTCCCAGGAGTTTGTTTGTTCTTTTCACAAAATATTTTCCATCGAATAAGAAACAGAAGAGCCATTTTGCATCGCGGTAGGTGACTAGATTAAAAGTTAGAATTTAAGAGTGCAGCATGAGGACAAACTTTTTTACAGAAAAGAAAACGCTCTTAGCTGGAGAATTAAAGATGGCGACGTCGTAGACGGTAAATATTGTACTCCGATGCATTTCTCTTTCCAAAAATCCGAACTAGTGAAAATCTAGCTACAATCGAACTTGTCCTTATTTAGTACTTTAGGTCTACTTCTGACCCAGAAATTTGTCACTAGTTACTGAATTCAGTACAGGAAGAAAAAGGGAAGGGGGGGGGGGGGGGTATAACCCCTGTTATAAACAACGTAGCTACATAGACTACTAAGCGCTTGTCTTCATTAACTGTCTAACCTGGAGCAAGTAGTGATAATCTGTGGGGGTTTTAAAGCATTCCTTTCATGGCTATTATTTCGGAGCCGACTACAATTAAAATATCCCTTTACGGAATTATTGTGCCTACAAAACATCAGTGGCGATGGGGATTTGGAAGCATATCCGATAACTTTTTTGTGATCAACTTTTTGGCACTTCAATGAATTCATAAACCCTTTAACTTAAATTAAAATCACAGCACGGCCCAAAAATATTTTTCAACTCATTTTTACCCTTCTCCCTCAACTTACTTTGGCAACCAAATTAATATTAAATTAAATACAAATTTCCATGGCAACAAGAAAGTGACTCAAACAGACGTCCTGCCAAGTACCAAGTACATGACAGTCAAGTGTAAAGTTTATAACTTTCATTTTCTTTGTAAGCGATTTTGTGTTTGGAAGCATTTTTAATTACATGACGTCTGCGTCTTAAGCAAGAGCCAAGGGTCTAAATAAATAAATAAATATAAGAAGAAGATAAAACAAGTAAAAATCTACAACGACAGTTTGGACGGGGACGAAACATGTGACTGCAAGTGGCAGCTCAGACAGTAAGCGACATCTTAACCCATTGTTCATGCGACCTGCTCGTCCCACTAAATCGCGATAAATTCCGCCACAGCTGCGACTAGCAAAAGCAATAATGTTTGCTGGTACTGCTGTTCGTCGGTTTGTTGGCTGCGTTACCGTTTGCATCGTTTACCTATTTGGATTTACTCTTTTTGTGGAGCGAAGAGCAAAATACCAATATTTTCATTATTTGAAATGAAAATAAACAAAAGAAAAGATGGGCCGAGAGCTCTTTAAAGAAAATTAAGCGAAGAAATAACATAAATTACAAAAACTGGTGTGGGGAGAGAAAAATTTGACAATAAATCCGAATATTTGGGAAAAAATTGCGTAGTAAAGACACAGATATATTTTGAGGTACGAATTCAAAATGGAAGAAAAACAAAAAGATCGGTTAATTTAAAAGATGACATACTTTTAATCTCAGCTGTTAACAAAAGTAGGCAAAGCCTCGCCAACAAACAAGAAAGGGGAACAAAACCAAACAACCAAACAAGAAAGGGAGAATAAAGCAAAAAAGGCTTAGCACCCTTCGAAATGGATCTATCTGCGCAGCTATGGCAGGTTGTCTGAAAAATTTTCTAGTTACTATTCCAAAAACTAAATAGAATTTTTCAATTATAGAAAAATAAAAAAAAAACAAAAATCTTAAAAAAAAAAATATCATTGTTCTGGCCTTGAGCGCGAATCGAACCTGAATCCTGGAAAAAAGCAAAGGGAAAGAGCAAAGGAAGGCAAAGCGACAGAGCAATAGTTTTAATAAATGAAAGAGAGAGAACTTGGAAGAGCACAATTAAGAGAGAAATAAAAAGGAAGGAAGAGAGCGTGAAGAAGGAAGAGAAAAAAAGGTGGATGGAAGGAGCGGAATTTAAAAGTAAGATACTAAAGTTAGCAAAATAATAAGAGGAAACATAATATATGAGAGCAAGAGTAAAGTTGCAAGTAAGAAAATTAGTAAGAGAAAGAATAAAGATTAGAGTAAGGGTAAGAGCAAAAGTAAAAATAAGGTACGAGTATGAGTAAAAGTAAGAGCAGTTGTAATAGCAAAAGTAACAATGATAGTAAGAGTAAGGGTAAGAGTGAGGGTAAAGGCTTGGTTTCCTCGAAAGCGGTGCCGCTATATAGCGCCCGTTACGTAACGGTAGAGTACGTTGTCAAAAATGCTTCAATGTAAAAGTAATTATGTGGAAAGTAAGAAGACGCTGAAGTTCACCGTAACGTAAAATAGCGGCTGGGCAATAAATATAACGGCCATCATGACAGCGCAAACTCGTTTATCAACGTTATTTCCTACCGTTATATTCAAAGCAGTGAACATATTGTAACGAATTTACTTGCAAATCCTCTTATTTGCCCTTCTGCTAAGTTCGAATCACTTAACTGTTGAATAAATAACTCCAATATTGAATAATGGAAAAATGGCCTTTATTAAAGTACTTCACAATAACACTTATACTTTGCAATTAGCTTGCTTACCAACCAAACTGATTGAAAGCTCAAATAAAATTCTACTATTGCGTGCTTAATCAATAACTGCTTGATATCTCAAATCAAACTGAATTCCAGCGCCTCTACATTTGCTGCCTTTTATACCCTCTGATTTCAACGTTCGCATTTTCTAGGCGCTTCCATTTCCAGAATCTACTAAAAAATTTCTCAGCTGTAACTACAATTGCACGATTTTATAGCTTCTCTCATTGCATACTTTCAGGAGTATCTCAGATATATGCATGTGATTGTGCATTGATTCTCCGCTGCTCGTATACGTACATGGTATATATGTGTACACGCAATTATTGATTCGTTTATGTAGATACATAATGATTGATCTATGGATGTGCATGATATCACTGTTTAGCATCGGCTTAGAAATGGCAGCACCCCTAAGTTTTGCTAATATTCGTAACAATTTTGTCAAAAATTTGAAACTATTAAGAGTAAGTGTAGGAATAAGAGTAAGAGTAAGAGTAAGAGTAAGAGAAAAAGTGAAAGTAAGATTAAGAGTAAGAACAAGTGTAGGACTAAGAATAACATAAATAAAATAAAAGAAAAAAAACTTTTTTAAAAATCAGCTTTTATTATTGGTTAATAAAATTAACTAAAAAGTAAAAAATAAATTGACTGTAAAGAAATATAACACTTTATAAGTTCGTTGTAACCTTTAACGATAATTATATTTTTAACATTAAAACTTTACACCTAAATTATTAAATCTTACAGTTTATATCAAAGTCCTAATTGTTCTATAAAAAGCGTGTTACATTGTGATAGCAAGAAAAGGCGGTCCAAAATGTTCTTAATTATACCATCAAAATTTAACACGCTTTTTATTAGAACAATTGGGACTCTGATATAAACTGTAAGATTTAATAATTTAGGTGTAAAGTTTTAATGTTAAAAATATATAATTATGTAAAATATGGAATATTTTTGTCGCAGACGAAAAAGCCTGATTATCGTTAAACGTTATAATGAAATTATAAACTGTTATATTTCTTTGCAGTCAATTTATTTTTTACTTTTTAGTTAATTTTATTAACCAATAATAAAAGCTGATTATTAAAAAAGTTTTTTATACTCAGTTGAGCAGAGCTCACAGAGTATATTAACTTTGATTGGATAACGGTTGGTTGTACAGGTATAAAGGAATCGAGATAGATATAGACTTCCATATATCAAAATCATCAGTATCGAAAAAAAACTCGATTGAGCCATGTCCGTCCGTCCGTCCGTCCGTTTGCACGTTAACACGATAACTTGAGTAAATTTTGAGGTATCTTGATGAAATTTGGTATGTGGGTTCCTGGGCACTCATCTCAGATCCCTATTTAAAATGAACGATATCTGACAATAACCACGCCCACTTTTTCGATATCGAAAATTTCGAAAAATGCGATAATTCATTACCAACTACGGATTAAGCGATGAAACTTGGTACGTGAGTTGAAGTTATGACGCAGAATAGAAAACTAGTAAAATTTTGGACAATGGGCGTGGCACCGCCCACTTTTAAAAGAAGGTAATTTAGAAGTTTTGCAAGCTGTAATTTGGCAGTCGTTGAAGATATCATGATGAAATTTGGCAGGAACGTTACTCTTATTATTACTATATATCTGCTTAATAAAAATTAGCAAAATCGGAGAACGACCATGCCCACTTTTTAAAAAAAAATTTTTTTAAATTCAAATTTTAAAATAAGAGTTAATATCTTTACAGTATATAAGTAAATTATGTCAACATTCAACTCCAGTAATGATATGTTGCAACAAAATTCAAAAATAAAAGAAAATTTCAAAATGGGCGTGGCTCCGCCCTTTTTCATTTAATTTGTCTGGGATACTTTTAATGCCATAAGTGGAACAAAAATTGACCAATCCTTGTGAAATTTGGTAGAGGCTTAGATTCTAGGACGATAACTGTTTTCTGTGAAAAAGGGCGAAATCGGTAGAAGCCATGCCCAGCTTTTATACAAAGTCGACCGTCTGTCCTTCCGCTCCGCCGTTAACACGATAACTTGAGCAAAAATCGATATATCTTTACTAAACTCAGTTCACGTACTTATCTGAACTCACTTTGTATTGGTGTAAAAAATGGCCGAAATCCGACTACGACCACGCCCACTTTTTCGATATCGAAAATTACGAAAAATGAAAAAAATGCCATAATTATATACAAAATACGAAAAAAGGGATGAAACATGGTAATTGTATTGGTCTATTGACGCAAAATATAACTTTAGAAAAAAACTTTGTAAAATGGGTGTGACACCTACCATATTAAGTAGAAGAAAATGAAAAAGTTTTGTAGGGCGAAATCAAAAGCACTTGGAATCTTGGAAGGAATACTGTTCGTGGTATTACATATATAAATAAATTAGCTGTACCCGACAGATGATGTTCTGGATCACCCTGGTCCACATTTTGGTCGATATTTCGAAAACGCCTTCACATATACAACTAAGGGCCCCTCCATTTTAAAACCCTCATTAATACCTTTAATTTGATACCCATATCATACAAACACATTCTAGAGTCACCCCTGGTCCACGTTTATGACGATATCTCGAAAAGGCGTCCACATATAGAACTAAGGCCCACTCCTTTTTAAAATACTCATTAACACCTTTCATTTGATACCCATATCGTACAAAAAAATTCTAGAGTCACCCCAGCCCACCTTTATGGCGATATCTCGAAAAGGCATCCACCTATAGAACTAAGGCCCACTCCCTTTTAAAATACTCATTAACACCTTTCATTTGATACCCATATCGTACAAACAAATTCTAGAGTCACCCCTGGTCCACCTTTATGGCGATATCTTGAAAAGGCGTCCACCTATATAACTAAGGCCCACGCCCTTTTAAAATACTCATTAACACCTTTCTTTTGATACCCATATCGTACAAACAAATTCTAGAGTCACCCCTGGTCCACCTTTATGGCGATATCTCGAAAAGGCGTCCACCTATAGAACTAAGGCCCACGCCCTTTTAGAATACTCATTAACACCTTGCATTTGATACCCACATTGTACAAACGCATTCTAGAGTCACCCCTGGTCCACGTTTATGGCGATATCCCGAAAAGGCGTCCACGCATAGAACTAAGGCCCACTCCCTTTTAAAATACTCATTAACACCTTTCATTTGATACCCATATTGTACAAACGCATTCTAGAGTCACCCCTGGTCCACGTTTATGGCGATATCCCGAAAAGGCATCCACCTATAGAACTAAGGCCCACTCCCTTTTAAAATGCTCATTAACACCTTTCATTTGATACTCATATAGTACAAACAAATTCTAGAGTCACCCCTGGTCCACCTTTATGGCGATATCTCGAAAAGGCGTCCACATATAGAACTAAGGCCCACGCCCTCTTAAAATACTCATTAACACCTTTCATTTGATACTCATATCGTACAAACGGATTCTAGAGTCACCCCTGGTCCATCTTTATGGCGATATCTCGAAAAGACGTCCATCTATAGAACTTAGGCCCACGCCCTTTTAAAATACTCATTAACAGCTTTCACTTGATACCCATATTGTACAAACGGATTCTAGAGTCACCCCTGGTCCATCTTTATGGCGATATCCCGAAAAGGCATCCACCAATAGAACTAAGGCCCACTCCCTTTTAAAATACTCATTAGCACCTTTCATTTGATACCCATATTGTACAAACGCATTCTAGAGTCACCCCTGGTCCACGTTTATGGCGATATCCCGAAAAGGCATCCACCTATAGAACTAAGGCCCACTCCCTTTTAAAATACTCATTAACACCTTTCATTTGATACCCATATAGTACAAAAAAATTCTAGAGTCACCCCTGCTCCACCTTTATGGCGATATCTTGAAAAGGCGTCCACCTATAGAACTAAGGCCCACGCCCTTTTAAAATACTCATTACCACCTTTCATTTGATACCCATATCGTACAAACAAATTCTAGAGTCACCCCTGGTCCACCTTTATGGCGATATCTCGAAAAGGCGTCCACCTATAGAACTAAGGCCCACGCCCTTTTAGAATACTCATTAACACCTTTCATTTGATACCCACATTGTACAAACGCATTCTAGAGTCACCCCTGGTCCACGTTTATGGCGATATCCCGAAAAGGCGTCCACGCATAGAACTAAGGCCCACTCCCTTTTAAAATACTCATTAACACCTTTCATTTGATACCCATATTGTACAAACGCATTCTAGAGTCACCCCTGGTCCACGTTTATGGCGATATCCCGAAAAGGCATCCACCTATAGAACTAAGGCCCACTCCCTTTTAAAATGCTCATTAACACCTTTCATTTGATACTCATATAGTACAAACAAATTCTAGAGTCACCCCTGGTCCACCTTTATGGCGATATCTCGAAAAGGCGTCCACATATAGAACTAAGGCCCACGCCCTCTTAAAATACTCATTAACACCTTTCATTTGATACTCATATCGTACAAACGGATTCTAGAGTCACCCCTGGTCCATCTTTATGGCGATATCTCGAAAAGACGTCCATCTATAGAACTTAGGCCCACGCCTTTTTAAAATACTCATTAACAGCTTTCACTTGATACCCATATTGTACAAACGCATTCTAGAGTCACCCCTGGTCCACGTTTATGGCGATATCCCGAAAAGGCATCCACCTATAGAACTAAGGCCCACTCCCTTTTAAAATACTCATTAACACCTTTCATTTGATACCCATATAGTACAAAAAAAATTCTAGAGTCACCCCTGCTCCACCTTTATGGCGATATCTTGAAAAGGCGTCCACCTATAGAACTAAGGCCCACGCCCTTTTAAAATACTCATTACCACCTTTCATTTGATACCCATATCGTACAAACAAATTCTAGAGTCACCCCTGGTTCACCTTTATGGCGATATCTCGAAAAGGCGTCCACCTATAGAACTAAGGCCCACGCCCTTTTAGAATACTCATTAACACCTTTCATTTGATACCCACATTGTACAAACGCATTCTAGAGTCACCCCTGGTCCACGTTTATGGCGATATCCCGAAAAGGCGTCCACGCATAGAACTAAGGCCCACTCCCTTTTAAAATACTCATTAACACCTTTCATTTGATACCCATATTGTACAAACGCATTCTAGAGTCACCCCTGGTCCACGTTTATGGCGATATCTTGAAAAGGCGTCCACCTATAGAACTAAGGCCCACCCCCTTTTAAAATACTCATTACCACCTTTCATTTGATACCCATATCGTACAAACAAATTCTAGAGTCACCCCTGGTCCACCTTTATGGCGATATCTCGAAAAGGCGTCCACATATAGAACTAAGGCCCACGCCCTCTTAAAATACTCATTAACACCTTTCATTTGATACTCATATCGTACAAACGGATTCTAGAGTCACCCCTGGTCCATCTTTATGGCGATATCTCGAAAAGACGTCCATCTATAGAACTTAGGCCCACGCCCTTTTAAAATACTCATTAACAGCTTTCACTTGATACCCATATTGTACAAACGCATTCTAGAGTCACCCCTGGTCCACGTTTATGGCGATATCCCGAAAAGGCATCCACCAATAGAACTAAGGCCCACTCCCTTTTAAAATACTCATTAACACCTTTCATTTGATACCCACATTGTACAAACGCATTCTAGAGTCACCCCTGGTCCACGTTTATGGCGATATCCCGAAAAGGCGTCCACGCATAGAACTAAGGCCCACTCCCTTTTAAAATACTCATTAACACCTTTCATTTGATACCCATATTGTACAAACGCATTCTAGAGTCACCCCTGGTCCACGTTTATGGCGATATCCCGAAAAGGCATCCACCTATAGAACTAAGGCCCACTCCCTTTTAAAATGCTCATTAACACCTTTCATTTGATACTCATATAGTACAAACAAATTCTAGAGTCACCCCTGGTCCACCTTTATGGCGATATCTCGAAAAGGCGTCCACATATAGAACTAAGGCCCACGCCCTCTTAAAATACTCATTAACACCTTTCATTTGATACTCATATCGTACAAACGGATTCTAGAGTCACCCCTGGTCCATCTTTATGGCGATATCTCGAAAAGACGTCCATCTATAGAACTTAGGCCCACGCCCTTTTAAAATACTCATTAACAGCTTTCACTTGATACCCATATTGTACAAACGCATTCTAGAGTCACCCCTGGTCCACGCTTATGGCGATATCCCGAAAAGGCATCCACCAATAGAACTAAGGCCCACTCCCTTTTAAAATACTCATTAACACCTTTCATTTGATACCCATATAGTACAAAAAAATTCTAGAGTCACCCCTGATCCACCTTTATGGCGATATCTCGAAAAGGCGTCCACATATAGAACTAAGGCCCACGCCCTCTTAAAATACTCATTAACACCTTTCATTTGATACTCATATCGTACAAACAGATTCTAGAGTCACCCCTGGTCCACCTTTATGGCGATATCTCGAAAAGGCGTCCACATATAGAACTAAGGCCCACGCCCTCTTAAAATACTCATTAACACCTTTCATTTGATACTCATATCGTACAAACGGATTCTAGAGTCACCCCTGGTCCATCTTTATGGCGATATCTCGAAAAGACGTCCATCTATAGAACTTAGGCCCACGCTCTTTTAAAATACTCATTAACAGCTTTCACTTGATACCCATATCGTACAAACAAATTCTAGAGTCACCCCTGGTCCACCTTTATGGCGATATCTCGAAAAGGCGTCCACCTATAGAACTAAGGCCCACGCCCTTTTAGAATACTCATTAACACCTTTCATTTGATACCCACATTGTACAAACGCATTCTAGAGTCACCCCTGGTCCACGTTTATGGCGATATCCCGAAAAGGCGTCCACGCATAGAACTAAGGCCCACTCCCTTTTAAAATACTCATTAACACCTTTCATTTGATACCCATATTGTACAAACGCATTCTAGAGTCACCCCTGGTCCACGTTTATGGCGATATCCCGAAAAGGCATCCACCTATAGAACTAAGGCCCACTCCCTTTTAAAATGCTCATTAACACCTTTCATTTGATACTCATATAGTACAAACAAATTCTAGAGTCACCCCTGGTCCACCTTTATGGCGATATCTCGAAAAGGCGTCCACATATAGAACTAAGGCCCACGCCCTCTTAAAATACTCATTAACACCTTTCATTTGATACTCATATCGTACAAACGGATTCTAGAGTCACCCCTGGTCCATCTTTATGGCGATATCTCGAAAAGACGTCCATCTATAGAACTTAGGCCCACGCCCTTTTAAAATACTCATTAACAGCTTTCACTTGATACCCATATTGTACAAACGGATTCTAGAGTCACCCCTGGTCCATCTTTATGGCGATATCCCGAAAAGGCATCCACCAATAGAACTAAGGCCCACTCCCTTTTAAAATACTCATTAGCACCTTTCATTTGATACCCATATTGTACAAACGCATTCTAGAGTCACCCCTGGTCCACGTTTATGGCGATATCCCGAAAAGGCATCCACCTATAGAACTAAGGCCCACTCCCTTTTAAAATACTCATTAACACCTTTCATTTGATACCCATATAGTACAAAAAAATTCTAGAGTCACCCCTGCTCCACCTTTATGGCGATATCTTGAAAAGGCGTCCACCTATAGAACTAAGGCCCACGCCCTTTTAAAATACTCATTACCACCTTTCATTTGATACCCATATCGTACAAACAAATTCTAGAGTCACCCCTGGTCCACCTTTATGGCGATATCTCGAAAAGGCGTCCACCTATAGAACTAAGGCCCACGCCCTTTTAGAATACTCATTAACACCTTTCATTTGATACCCACATTGTACAAACGCATTCTAGAGTCACCCCTGGTCCACGTTTATGGCGATATCCCGAAAAGGCGTCCACGCATAGAACTAAGGCCCACTCCCTTTTAAAATACTCATTAACACCTTTCATTTGATACCCATATTGTACAAACGCATTCTAGAGTCACCCCTGGTCCACGTTTATGGCGATATCCCGAAAAGGCATCCACCTATAGAACTAAGGCCCACTCCCTTTTAAAATGCTCATTAACACCTTTCATTTGATACTCATATAGTACAAACAAATTCTAGAGTCACCCCTGGTCCACCTTTATGGCGATATCTCGAAAAGGCGTCCACATATAGAACTAAGGCCCACGCCCTCTTAAAATACTCATTAACACCTTTCATTTGATACTCATATCGTACAAACGGATTCTAGAGTCACCCCTGGTCCATCTTTATGGCGATATCTCGAAAAGACGTCCATCTATAGAACTTAGGCCCACGCCCTTTTAAAATACTCATTAACAGCTTTCACTTGATACCCATATTGTACAAACGCATTCTAGAGTCACCCCTGGTCCACGTTTATGGCGATATCCCGAAAAGGCATCCACCAATAGAACTAAGGCCCACTCCCTTTTAAAATACTCATTAACACCTTTCATTTGATACCCATATAGTACAAAAAAATTCTAGAGTCACCCCTGATCCACCTTTATGGCGATATCTCGAAAAGGTGTCCACATATAGAACTAAGGCCCACGCCCTCTTAAAATACTCATTAACACCTTTCATTTGATACTCATATCGTACAAACAGATTCTAGAGTCACCCCTGGCCCATCTTTATGGCGATATCTAGAAAAGGCGTCCATCTATAGAACTAAGGCCCACGCCCTCTTAAAATACTCATTAACACCTTTCATTTGATACTCATATCGTACAAATAAATTCTAGAGTCAGGCCTGGTCCACCTTTATGGCGATATCCCTAAATGGCGTCCATCTATAGAAGTATGGCCCACTTCCTCTGAAAATACTCTTTAATACCTTCCATTTGATACAAATGTCATACAAACACATTCCAGGGTTACCCTAGGTTCTTTTTACAACATGGTGATTTTCCCTTACTTTGTCTCCACAGCTCTCTCCTGAGTATGTAATGTTCGGTTACACCCGAACTTAGCCTTCCTTACTTGTTTTTCTTTTATTTTATTTATATCATGATCCGAATATATTGGGGCATACTCATAATCGAAATAAAATTTGACCAAGTTAGTTGAAGCATTTTTGACAGAGAGCACATATAAAATTGTGTCAAACAGTGTTAACTAACTTAAAATCATATTTTATTTGACTTTGCCTATGTCGCGTTCAGTTTACAACTACTAATTGCAGATCTCTGCTCTGTGGGTTAAATCTAAATAAATAAAATTCCAACTTTGGCTTAGCTAAAGTTCCATCACCAAAAATCTGTAAAACAAAATCAAGTGCGCAGAAAAGTATGCAACATTTAGCGATAACAGCCTAACTTCTACGTTCGTTGTATACACAAACAAAGCGCAGTTACCTGCGTTCTTGAGGACTTTGGCTTTTATGCCAAGGTGAGCACAAATCTTTACCGATAACTCTGTCATCGATTAATTTATCGAATTCTCGCAAAGTAATGTTGCATTGTCATCGGATTTATACATGCGTGCAAAATGTCAGCTCAATCGGACACCGGGAAGTGTATCAAATTGAACTGCCAAGGTTTTATTACAAACAACAGCCAAGTGAAACTAAATAAAAGCTTATAAAAGAGTCCGATCGAATACAACAAACCCTTCCCATAATAGAAAGGTGATGCCATACCAACATATTACACTGGGCGACACATTGTTGCACGGGATCTTATGCATGATTGTTAAAGTACTTTTTACCCTAATTTTATATTTTCAGGAAAACGGCCCAGCTATGGAAAAAGTACCTCTTGATACCCATATTTATACCAAGATGTTGAAAAGGTAGCATCAGTTAATCTATATTCTCAGAGAAGTTATGTAACTTCCTGTTTCGTAATAAGTTTTTTACAACCCAAACGAACTCGTCCCATGCATATTTTTAGATGCTTTCATGCGGATAGTGAGTTCTGGATCAAAAACTAGTTTTCTAATTTGTGGGCCATTGAAAATCGCAGCTGTTACATTTACAGAACTCAGTTTTGGAAATGACGTAGAAATGTATTTGAAATCCTCCGGTATGGGAGATATGTTCTGATGAATGTCTAGCAATAAAGGCTGGCCGAATAACAGTTAGTATGTTTCAATAAACTCATTTAGAGTGATTTTTGCGGTCTATTCCTGTCATGTTTACCCTACGGAAATAACATTCGCTGTGAGGATCCGACGGTCTCTATGGTAACTATGTATGTGTTAAATGAGAAATGTTTTTTTGTATGATACCCGTATTTCAAAAACTCGAGCTGATAGAAGAAATGGGAGAGCAGATTTGAAATCAGCGACCACAAATTTTTAGTACCAGACAAAAAGTGCTATTTTGTCCACCAGTCTTATCTATCAACATTAAAAATTGTTCTGGTACTTTTACCCACCTACATTTTCTTGGTTTTGTTTGCCAAAGGCCAAGCACGATATTGAGAAAACTATATCAACTGGTTGGCCCATTCGATGCGATAAAATCTCCTATCTCCGAACGAAAGAAATGACAGGGCATATGAAAATAGTAAGAAAATTCTAAGATAATCTTATAATGCAACTAAATGACGCAATTGCCTCTATAATCAGAACGAACTTTGAGGAGTCCAAGGCAGACACAGTATTCGCTGAAGCAGGGAAACCATATACCGACTATGACTGAAACTTTGCCCATCTTACACAACTGCTTCTAAGTAAGCAGTTTAATGGTCTAATATCAAGATATGAAAAGAAAACAAGTAAGGAAGTCTAAGTTCGGTTGAAACCGAACATTGCATACCCCGCTGTTCACTTGAAACGCAGTTGTTGTTTGTTTTGTGTGCTTAATAGTGTTGCAAGGCTGCGCAATAATACATATAGATATGGTTCTATTCTGAACTAATTTTTCTTCAAGTTATGGTTCCCGAAACATAGAAAATTGCTTAGTCATAAAAGGGGCGGTGCCACGCCCATTTTTTAAAATTTGAAGTTTTTCCTATTTGTTGTTATAAATCCAATTGGGAAATGAAATACCATTGAGATTAAGCTCTTTTTTGCAAAGATATAGTTTATTTTATTCGTCCACGACACTTTTAAAAATCATTTATATAAAAGTGGGAGTGGTCCTTAACCGATTTCGTTAATTTTTCTTCGAAGCATTCCTTGTAGTATAGGCAAGCTCTGTGCGAGTTTTGCTACGATAGGTTTGTAAAATTTGTAAAATTGATTTTATCACAAGTGGGCGTTGCCATGCTCATTAAAAAAATTTTTTTTTTTAATTTTTATCAATAGTCTCAATATCAGGCCACACGTCAAATTTCAACATTCTAGGTGTATTATTTATTAAATAATCAGGTTTTTTGTGTGTTTCCAAAATGTTATATATATTAAAAGTAGGCGTGCTTATCATCCGATTTCGCACATTTTCAATACCAATCCTTTCTGGATGCAGATAAGCTCATGTACCAAATTTGGTGAAGATATATCAATATTTACTCAAGTTATCGTATTAACGGACAGATGGACGGATGTACAGACGGACGGACATGACTCAATCAAATTTTTTTTTTGATACTGATGATTTTGATATATGGAAGTCTATATCTATCTCTATTCCTGGTTAATTTTGATGATACCGTCAACAGTACTCAATACCGGCACGCCTCGAAATATACAGATCGGTATATCACTTCTCAAACGAGACGCCATTTCCCTTCTCGCATACGCCTTTCCGTGTGTAAATCATAATTTTACCGCCGGAGGTGCGAAAAAATATTTGCTAAAGCCATTCCACAAGTGTGACATTTATATTTATTACAGCAATTCGGCCAGATTGCATTATTGTCGCACAGAGATGGACAAAGAAAAAGAGATCTCGAAAATAAAAGCTGCAACCAGTGATATAGACCAAATGTCTCTTTGCTTCGTTTGCATTTAATTGCAACTTCCTTAATGCAATTTACACACACTAACTACAATTACACAAACACACTCACTTTGGAACTTAAGGCTTAAGCAGATACTATCCGTCAACATCGCGACGAACGCCATTTTCCACTGACAGCACGTACATGTCGTAAAGTGAGACACGTAACGACTGACTAAAGTCCCTTTATTTAAAAATAAAATTGTGTATTTCATCATAAAAATAGTAATAGTTGACCAAATAATAGCATCGCTTAATTTTGAACACTAAAAAATAAAGGGAAACATATGTGACGTGGTTAAAGTGGTCAAAAGTAGAAAATTGGCAAAGTATGACGGATGCGATGACTAATAAGTAGTCTATTTGGCGTTTACCACTAATCAAAACACAACCAACTCTGCTGTCAGTTTCTTCCTTCTACGCCAAATAAGTGAGGTATTGTATCTGTTTAAGCCTTTACTGAGACACTTCATGCACGTTAATGCAATTTTCTGCTCAGCATGTTCTCTCGGCACTGTATAGTCGACGGTTAATGGAAAGTCATATCAACGTTGGTTGTTAATTTCATCATTGCGCATTAAAGTCGGTAATAAAGTCCAAATTGGCAACAACAAATGCATCAAATTGATGCTAAAAGAGGCAGGCAGCTGTAGGTTTGTTCCTTAGGTGAACTATTGTTGTCGCAAATGCATTGTTGCTGTCAATTCATGGAACATCATTTCGTTTTTATTTGTGTCATATGCCGACAGCTTCTACTTTCCTTTATTACCGTTATTAGCTTACTTATTGGTGGAGGTAATAAATACAAGGTATCAGCGTATGTAAGCAATGTGCGTCATTTTCATAAAACAAAACTGTAATTAAAATTATGATTATGCCTATTGCCTGCAGCTAAATAATTTCTGAGGTCAAGAAAATGTTAGCAATGTTACGAGCAGATGCAGGCGGGATTGTTGTGTTTCAGAGTTTATTTGCATTTCCTTCCTGAATAAAGAGCCTGTGACACTTGAGGCTTAAAGCACAATATATGTATCTGGTTCCACAGAGAAATTCGTTTTCATATGTCATTCAAATTCTGTTCCGAAGGAAACCACCAAGAACGTTGGGAGCATTTTTGTTAATAATTTGAATTCCTCCCAACTGAGCAATCATATAGTTTTATGCCTCTTAAAACCTCCCGAAAAAATAGACTGATATTTTTATTTGGTAGAGGAGATTCCGGAATCAAATGTTAGGCTAGTTTGAAAGTAAGCGTAGACGGTATGCTATGTCGAGGAATATAGAATATGGAGAAATACAGAATGTAAGCATAATTGTAGTCACTACTTTTTAGCGCAATATGGGACCAATGTACGTGGTATAGTTGAAATGAGCGAAATCAGTTAGCAAACAAGGGCAAGGAAAGGAAAAAAGGAAAGAAACAAAGAGAAGGGGAGGAAAGGAATGATTAGAAGTCTTACCCAAGACAACCCTGAGGGCGGAAAAGAAAGCGGACCGCTTGTTATCAAAGTACTATCGATGTGTTAACGGTTTACTATCGGTGAGTTATCAGTTTGTTGTCGATTTGATATCGACGAAATATATAATAGTTATCGATTTTTTTGCGAGTGTTATAATTTGCTATCGATAACAACGGCCATCAATGAGTTATAGATTTTCATCGAAGATTTATCGGTCTTGCCATCGGAAAATAATCTATTTACAAACGAAAAGATATCAATCTGTCGTTGATTAATTATTGAAAGTTTATCGATATATTTTAAAATACTTATCGATTTTATATCCGAATTTTATATATTTGGTATCGAAAAGTTATCAACATGTTGTTCAAAAATTATCTATTTTTTAATGGGAAATCTATGAGTTTTTGATCGTAGTGTCACCAATTTTTATCTGGTGCTATGGATATTTCATCGATCGATCAATTTCTTATCAAACAGCTAAAGAAACAGTTACAATTTGTTATAATAAAAGTTATCCATTTTCCATCGAAAAGTAATCGATTTGCTACAGAAAGTAATCGAAATGGTATCTATTAGTCATTGGCGTGTTGTCGGTTGGTTTGTTATAAAGCAGACACCGATTAGATTTCAATATAAAAGCGATAACACATCTGTAACTAGTCGATAAAAACCCGATCAGAAACCAATAAGAAGCCCGAAATCGGCCCCAGGAACACTGTCCTGGAACGTCAAATCATATATCTCCGGTCAGTCGAAGCAAATTTATAAATCATCAACATCTAAACCCTTCCTTCCACCTGTTGCCCCAGTGCCCAGAGGCGTGACGTGTCCATTTTTGGTGGACAAGAATTTTCGCCATATATTGGCTAGAATGCGGCTTTCTGCCGAAAATGTGATTTTGCTTGCACTTGCTCTTACTCACGTATTTATGCTTTCACTTCAAATAAACTGTTCGCCACTAGTTAAATTATATACGTTTAAAGTTTATTTATTAAAAAGTGTTTAGTAAGCATTGCTTGACTTTTATGGTCAAGCAACACTAAACGTAAGGGTTACCTTATAATCGCACCACACACTGTTGATAATCGCATTATCTTAGGCGATTTCAATGCCCACTCACTACCACTTACAAAGCAACTGGCCGGCAGATTGCATGCTACGCGTCCCCGATATGGTCGCCAAGCCTAAACGGTACTCACTGGAAGAAAATACAGGCCTGCCAAAGCACTGCCTTCAGAACCGCTACGGGCTGTCTTCTTATGTCCCCAGAACACTGCCTACACAATGAGGTGAGAGTACTCACCATGAGGAAGAGAAATGAAGTGCTGAACAAACAGTTTCTGTTGAATACCCAGAAACCTCGGCATCCTAACAGACATCTGATTGAAGAGACCACACCTCCCAGAGGCTTAAGAGGTAATCTCCGTAAGCATTATAAGGAAATAAGGTACCTGAGAACACAGCCGTATGAAGCAAAAAACTACAAGCAGGTCCTCAGTGATATCCACAAACAGGCGTCGGACCTCTATGCCAGGAATTGCATTGTGAATCCTGTTCTTAAAGAAAAACACCTAGAACTCGCAAAAGAGAAACGCAATCTCCCTAGGGAAACTCGCGTCACAGCTCAACTTCGATCTGGGCACTGTAACAGGTTAAACTATTACCTATCCATAATCAACCCCGACATACAAACGTGGCACCGCTAGTTTAAAAAAATATCTCCTCATTTCCTCTTACAATAAAACTTGATAAGTGAAATACCATTGATTCAAAACTATTTTTTGCTAAGTTATAGCTTATTATTTTAGTCTACGACCCTTTTAAATTTGTTTTATATCTAAGTTGCCGTAGTCTTTAACCGATCCCGTCCATTTTTACTAGAAATATTTTCTGCTATAAGGAAAATATGTGTACAAAATTGTATTACGATATGTTAATTTTTCTTCGAGTCATAGCTCCCGAAATATAGAAAGTTGCTTAGTCATAAAAGGGGCGGCGCCACACCCATTTTCAAAAAATGTTGTGTTTTCCAATTTAATGTTATAATTCAATTTAGAAAGTAAAATCCTATTGACACAAAGCTCTTTTTTGCAAAGATATAGCTTATTTTATTCGTCCACGACCCTTTTAAAATCTTTTATATAAAAGTGTGCGTGGTTCTTAACCGATTTCGTTAATTTTTCTTCAAAGCATTCCTTATAGCAAAGGCAACTTCTCTGCCGAATTTTGTGACGATAGGTTTAACGATTTTTGATTTATGATTAATAGTATTTGCAAAATTGATTTTATCACAAGTGGGCGGTGCCAACGCCCATTTAAAAAAATTTTTTCAAATTTTTATGAAGAGTCTCAATATCAGTAAAATTTCAACATTCTTGGTGTATTATGTACTAAATAATCAGGTTTTTTGTGTTTTCCAAAATGTTATATATATAAAAAGTGGGCGTGGTTATCATCCGATTTCCCTCGCTTTCAATACCAATCTATCCTGATAAGCTCGTGTACCAAATTTGGTGAAGATATCTCAATATTTACTCAAGTTATCGTGTTAATCGACAAACGGACGGATGAACGGGCGGACCGACGGACATGGCCCAATCAAATTTTTTTTCGATACTGATGATTTTGATATATGGAAGTCTATATCTACCTCGATTTCTTTATACCTGTACAACCGACCGTTATCCAATCAAAGTTAATATACTCTGTGTGAAAAGCACTCTGAGTATAACAAGTAAAGAAGGCTAAGGTCGGGTGTAACCGAACATTACATACTCAGCTGAGAGCTTTGGAGACAAAATAAGGGAAAATCACAATGCAGCAAAATGAACCTAGGGTAAACCTGGAATATGTTTGTATGACATGGATATCAAATAGAAGGTATTTTTTCATTTTCTTCTCTTAATATGGTAGGTGTCACACCCATTTTGCAAAGTTTATTTCTAAAGTTATATTTTGCGTCAACAATTACCATGTTTCGTCCCTTTTTTCGTATCTGGTATAGAATAATGGCATTTTTTTTTTCATTTTTCGTAACTTTCGATATCGAAAAAGCGGGCGTGGTCGGATTTCGGCCATTTTTTACACCAATACAAATTGAGTTCAGATAAGTACGTGAACTGAGTTTCGTAAAGATATATCGATTTTTGCTCAAGTTATCGTGTTAACGGCCGAGCGGAGGGACAGACGGTCGACTGTGTATAAAAACTGGGCGTGGCTTCAACCGATTTCGCCCTTTTTCACAGAAAACAGTTATCGTCCTAGAATCTAAGCCCCTACCAAATTTAACAAGGATTGGTCAATTTTTGTTCCACTTATGGCATTAAAAGTATCTTAGACAAATTAAATGAAAAGGGGCGGATCCACGCCCATTTCGAAATTTTCTTTTATTTTTGTATTTTGTTGCGCCATATCATTAGTGGAATCGAACGTCGACATAATTTACTTATATACTGTAAAGATGTTAAATTTTTTGTTAAAATTTGACTTTAAAAAAAATTTTTTTAAGTGGGCGTGGTCGTTCTCCGATTTTGCTAATTTTTATTAAGCATACATATAGTAATAGGAGTAACGTTCCTACCAAATTTCATCATGACATCTTCAACGACTGCCAAATTACAGCTTGCAAAACTTTTAAATTACCTTATTTTAAAAGTGGGCGGTGCCACGCCCATTGTCCAAAATTTTACTAATTTTCTATTCTGCGTCATAAGTTCAACTCACCTACCAAATTTCATCGCTTTATCCGTCTTTGGTAATGAATAATCGCACTTTTTCGGCTTTTCGAAATTTTCGATATCGAAAAAGTGGGCGTGGTTATTGTCCGATATCGTTAATTTTAAATAACGATCTGAGATGATTGGCCAGGAACCTACATACCAGATTTGATCAGGATACCTCAAAATTTACTCAAGTTGTCGTGTTAACGGACAGACGGACGGACGGACGGACATGTCTAAAGCAAATTTTTTTTCGATACTGAAGATTTTGATATATGGAAGTCTATATCTATCTCAATTCCTTTATACCTGTCCAACCAACCGTTATCCAATCAAAGTTAATATACTCTGTGTGCAAAGCACTCTGAATGTATATGCCATAAATATTGTAACTTCACACATACATAACCTTATGAAATTTTTGATTTCACATAAAATTTAAAAATAAAAACTCAGTGCACAAAAATAAGAAATATTACCAAATTTGTAAAAAATTTGATTATATGTACTTACACGAGTACCTTCGATACACATTGCCAAAACATTAAAGTGTACAAATCGTGGAAGTAGTGCTCTGAGTCAGACGAAGATTGGTATGCGGGTGCAAAGGATGAAATGTAAACGCACATTCAAGTGTGAATTTTTTTGCGTGCGCACAGCAGGTGCAACGAGCAAAGAAAGGAAATACAGACACAAACATATGTAGGTACAACAAGAAACATTTGTACGTAAATACACTCGTGGCTAAATTAGCACATCACTTCTTCTAAGATTTTAATATGTAAACTTTACTAACGGTATGGAGGACGTCTCCAATGGGAACATTGTAACCTCTGTGAATATTGTAAATGTTGTGAACAGAGACATTTAGGAGTTCGGAGGTTCAGAGAAAAATGAAATGGAAGTGATTGTCACCCAAGATTAATCCCCTATTCTATTTTTTCCTTGAATATCCTCTACTATCTGAAATTATGTTTAGGGGTAATTTGCTGCATTCTTGACTTTCCTATATAGAGCCAGCACCTACTTTCCAAGTGTGCACTTGTTTGCATTTCTAAACAAAAAGTTATTAGAAATAAAATAGGGTTGTCACCTAAAAAACAATTTCGAGACCATTGAGAAAAATTTCGGACCATAAGTCGGACAGAAATCTTCAATTCTGAACAAAATTTGGCATAAGAACCATATATGAATTATTGCGCAGCCTTATAACACCATTAACCAGACAAAGCTAACAACAACAGCGTTTAAAGTGCACAGCTGGGTATATTATATTCGGTTTCTTCCGAACTTAGACTTTCTTACTTGTTATTTATAAAATTATCACTCACACCATATTTTGTTGGCAACGTGAACAAAATTCGGTCCACACAATTATATTGCAATGTGATTCAATTCGATGTAAATTAGTAAAAAACAACAACAATTCATTGTTTTGTAAAAATAAAATAAATAATTTAAATTTGTATTTCTAGTAAATGCTAAAAATAAAAGTTATGCTAACAAATTGGTTTTAGAAAAGTGTGTTTGGTTTTTCTTTTATTCACACTTCTGTTTGTTGTTTTTGCTACATTTGCAAAAAGTCATTAACGGATAAATAAATTCTAAAGTATTGGCTCAGTGGCTGCAACAAAAATATAGCCGAAGAAAACAGAATGGAGCAATTAGTAGGTTGAGGCGTAACAAATTGAATGCCAATCCAAATTTGTTGTCGAAAGAGAAGCAAATAAAACTATTTTAATTTCAAATAAGCACAAAAGTGCGAAGGAATAATTAGCTAAAGAATTTTTCCAAATATGAAATTAAATTGCATATTATAAATTTGTATAAGGCAATGTAAAATGCATACGAACGGTCTAAATCTAAATAACTGGAAAATTGGAAAAATGTATAGACGTTTTAAAAATAGTAAACTTTAAATCTGGATTTTTCCACGTTTTGATTTTTATACATAGATGTTTCAGGCAAGTGGCAGGCATGACACAATTAAATCAGACAGGTGAAGTGAGTAGTACAAGAAAAAAAATTTTACGGCCCTCATAGTCCGGTCATGAATTTTTAAGTTGTAGGGAGGGACAATTTATGGTACCTTTTTACAACCTTAGTAATGTAATGTGAGGAATAAAACCAACTCGGCCTATCTCCTCTTTGGAAACAGGGACATGAAAGAAAAGAGGAAACAGAGGAAATAGGAAAAAAAGTCGAGGAAATTGAAGGAAAGTCGGAGAAGTAAAGAGAACAAGAGGAAGATGGAGAGTGAGAATAAAATAAGACTAAGGACAATGGTTTGAGATAAAGTAGTAAAAAAGGGTTAACAGGAACATTAAGAATAAGGATAAGATTAAGAGCAACAAAACTTGGATAAAAACAAGAGCGGGAAGTGTAAGAGAAAAAGTATTAAGATTTTCGGAAGAATGAAAGGGAAATTGAATAAGCCGATTAAGTTTAACTAGAAAATGCAGAGGGGAAGGAAATAAAGAGAGGAAGGGGTTAGACAAAGGAGAAGCAGGCGGATAGATAGAGAAAGTCAAAACAATATCTGTCGGGTTTGATCATACGGCTGGGAGTATTTAAATTTTTTTCTGAACGTTTCCAAGGCTAGAGATGTTTGAAATAATGTTCTGATAAGCCAACGTTTTTTTGCCATCAGGTAACCCTATAAGCTCTGATTTGTTGCAGCATCGTTGCTGTAAAAACCTATACCATTATATATTTTTACCTAAGCCACCTCTTTCTACTCAATGAGCCAAACTCAACGCTTAGTTTACAATGATCTAGGTTGGGTCTTGGGATCATGTATCGTCAACCCTGAATTTTGGTATTGCAACCCTACCAGATACTCATCCGCAACTTCGGGATATTCTTCTAGATCGTCAATAATCTCATTGACGTCAGCAGTATTTTTCCAGTTTCCTTATTTGTGGACAATGTGATAGATCCAGCCATTGACTAAACATTTTCCATTTCCTCCCAGGGAAAGGAAATAAAACCTCCCACAAGAGGAAATACCAACCCTAGACGTTCTTTTCCTCCACGTTACTTCATATTTCAGAGAAACGTTCCTGTAGTATTTTTTATGATACTGAAAAAATCAATGCTGCAGATAAGTCAAGAAGCAAAACTTGAATTTGTGAGAGCGAGTATTGTCAAATGCGACTTAATTTTGTAATGTTGACTTCTTGGTTTTATTGCGTCATGGTGGGCTGTATACATACATATGTACAAAATCTGTGCTACAAATGCATATTTACTTACTTTAGAGTTCAAAATTGTTTACGTGATGTGACTTACCTGAAAAGAAAAGTAAAAATACACAATTAGTTTAATGGAAAAAGTCAATGGAACAAACAAAAGTTACAAACTAAAGATCGCGGGTTCGAATCGAGCTCAAGGCCTAACAATAATTTTTTATCATTATTATTGTTATGATAAATTTTTTCTTAATTAAAAAATTTTTTCAATTAGGGAAAAATTTATCATAACAATAATGATAAAAAATTATTGTTAGGCCTTGAGCTCGATTCGAACCCGCGATCTTACAAATCAGTAGGCCGATATAACAACAAAAATTGTTACAAACTAAAAATTATCAGTACTATCTAACTTTAAAGTACCACAAATTACATGTGTTCTTTTATTGGGGATAAAGTAAGAATTAGCCTGAAAAGGTTTTGTCATCCTGAAATTTTCCATATTTTATTCGTACTGTACTGAAAAGCTATAGATATCAGGAGTACGGTACAGAAAATTACAGGATCTACTGAAAAGTCAGAAGTAAGGTTCTCGAGGTAAGGTGGAATATTTATATCTCGAAGAAAGTGCTCTTGGCGGAAAGGAAAGGAGAGGAAAAATAAAAAAGGGGGAAAATATCAATTTGCGATCGAAGTGCCGGCTGTTTGTTGTTGACAAGTTATCGGATTTTTATTGACGGGATACGGGTGCATTATCTCTTTCTTATCGGTTTGCTGTACAAAGATGTGTTATCGACGGGATAAAGACGAGTTTTGGATTTGATATCGAAAATGTTAGAAATTTCCCATCCATAGCAATGAGTTACGGACGAGTTTTCGATTTGTTTATAAAAAAGTTATCAAAGTTGTCGATTTACTATCGAACAGGTACCGATCATTTATTGAAAACTTATCAGTATGTTATCAAAAATGTGCCGATTTGTTTGCAATTTATCGATTTAATATCGCAAAGTAATAACTTTATCGATTTGTTAGGAAATAAATAACTTCAATAGATAATCGATATCAAATAAGCATGCAATAAGAAGTCGATGACTGGGTACCGCACAGTTAGATTATAAGAAGTCTAACTTCAAAAGTTATGACCACTTCCGAGCTAGCCAATTCAATAGCCACCGAATTGTTTACTCTATTTACTAATATCTTCACTAATCAGAAAAGACTCTGTAAAAAATGAAAATGGATTGTCGCTTACGGGAGAGGTGTTGATTTTTTTTGTTTATTGTTTGTTTTGATATAGGTATGAGATACAACAATACCCGAAAAGCAGTGTATTGATAAATACTTAAGTAGTTTGAAGATTGGACATTGCAGCTATTCTTTGGAAAACTTGTGTGATTTGCCCTAATATCCATAAGAATAATGATCATATTCGGCTCCCAAGCCATTTTGGTTAGTTTTTGCAAAATAAGGAGTACTTACGAGTCCCGTGGTTGCGGGGTAATTATATCATATTGTGAAAACCACTTTTACGTAGGCATGAAGGTGTATGCAGACAAAATAACCTACTCGTATACAAAACTTCTGTACTAAAACTAAAAAAGTGAACGTGTGAATTTCTTAGGTCGATTGCTTGGCTGCGCTTGCATGGCTTATGATTTTTAGCGTACCGTGGTACTCAAGCATTTAAAAGTTTAAAGAGTGGATGCGATGTAGTGGACATTTGTTTGTCTACTTTTGTTTTTCTTTTGCTGAGCTAATTTCCGGCCTGCACTCTTTTCGGTCAATATCTCAAACTTAAGTATAAGTGGTCGCATACATTTTAAATCGATCGACTGTACGGCCTCTTACATAACTTAAAAGGAATTGTGTTTTTCTTAGTTGTTGTTATTATTGTAAATTTTGTTGCTCATTAATGCTACCACCAGCAAAGCACTAAAATAAAATTTCAAAAATTTTTCTGTTATTGAATTGTCGTCGTCTCGTCACTGTTGCATGAAGCGTGTTGCACACTTTGCTGTTTGCTCCTTTCGGCTTTATTTTATTTTTTACCTCTTCTGTTTTTTCAAGTCCTTTTAAAAAGTCTGGTCGCCGCCGAAACATAATTTACGGCTGAAGTATTCAGGGTCGATTGAGAGTGCCGGGGCGGTAGCAAACAGTTTCGAGTGCGTCTTCAATTGCTTGTTGCTTAATACATGTACATTCCATACAAAAACAAAAAAAAAAAAAGGAATATATGTATGTACATTTTTGTTGTTTACTTTATTGTATTATTTTATATTACAATTTTGATTGTCTCAATTGGTTGTTGTAAAGTTGCTGTGGTAAATAGGTAGTTTGCCAGAATCTAATACATATACGTAAGCACATAGCCACATAGAAGGGAACATTCCTTGTAGGAAACTAAAGTAAATTACAGTTTTTATTGGACATAATATTTATTTGCTCAATGTGGTTTTAGGATGGTTTAAAAAAAAAACAATGTAATTAAAATTTCTAATCTATTCCCTGGACTGGACGGATATTGAAGAAATTATGTGTCAGTGCTCAAGAGAATTCGAGAATGCCTTAGATTTCATTTTGCAAAAAGTGGGCGGTACCACTCCTGCTAAATACTTAATATTTGTTAAATAGATTTCATATGTGAGGAAATTGAGGTGGGAAAGATAGTAGGGTTGGAAGTACTTACTTAATTGGCGCTAACCCGTTTAAACCATTATTGCCATCCAGTCCCTTCTTCGCTGGGTTGACTGGCATAAATTGGCCACACCATGTTAATATAAATCGTTTTCCACCTGGTCTTTCCAGTGGAGTGGGCCCACACCCTTCCTCTGCTTCCGTAGGCGGGTTCCAATAAAATACTTTCTTAGCATCATCTTTTCTTTCGGAGCACCATCTTTCATTCGCATAAAATGGTCTAGCCAGCGTAGCCGCTGCGTTTAAATTCGCTGAACTATGGTGATGTCTGCGTAAAGCATCTTTAAACCTTCTTCCTAGGGGTCATTTCTCGAAGAGCTTTTCTCTTGAACACTCCCAAAGCCGCTTCATCTGATGTTGTCATGTTACATGCTTCTGCACCTTAAAGCAGGACGGGTACGATAAGTGAGCATGATTTTCGTTTACCGAGTGAGGACTTTACTTTTCAATTTCCAACATAATCCAAAGTAGAAATTATTGGCATGGGTGATTCTTCGCTGGATTTCAGAGCTGATGTTGTTGCTCGTGTAAATGCCAGATAAACGAAGTCTTTTACTATTTCAAAATGTGGTTGCCAAGTCGCAAATGGGCTGAATCTTTGCTCGTTAACAGCAAGTATTTTGTTTTGTCCTCATTTACCATCAAACCCATCCTTTCCGGTTCTTTTTTTCAGTTTGAAGTAACCAGAACTAACGGCGCGGGTGTTCAGGCCAACGATGTCGTCAGCATAAGCCAGTAATTTAATAGAATATTGTTCCAGAGCGGTTAAGTTCTGCGTCTTGTATTATTTTCTCCAGAATCAAATTAAAGAAATCCCACGATAAAGGGTCAACCTGTCTGAAACCTCGTTTAGTTTCGAACGGCTCGGAGACATCCTTGCCAATTCTAACTGAGCTGATGGTGTTGCCAGACGAGTGTTTTGTGTGTCAATAATTATTTCACCGGTTTTTTCTCAATATTTGGCGCATAGTAAAAACTGGTCGATGACAGGTCTGAAGTCGCACTTGACAGGATCTTATGTGCGATATTAAGAAAGCTGATTCCGAAATAGTTGGCGCAGTTTGCAGGTTCGTCCTTTTCGTAGACTGGAAAAGATTCCGTCCGCCAATATTTTGAAAGGAAGCCGATGAGAAGGACAAAGTGTATCGAGTACCAAAGTTGTCATAAAAAAATGTTCCACAACTCAAAAAGACAAAGCTAAAATGCCAATTTTCACAAAACAATCAAATAGGCACCCGGAGAAGGGCGATTATTGCTTACGGCTACAGAACTACAAGTTAAGCGTGCTCTGATCATTATGTAAGCATCAGAGCCCATAAAAATCAGAGCCCTAAATCAGACGCCTTAAGTTCTGCCTTAGCTTTACTGGATAAAAAGGCTATATAAATGAATCTGGTATTTTATGAGGAGTATGAAGAGGATTTGCTGTCATATTTTTCCCATGTTACCCTTGCCAAACAAAATTTTGAAATCATAATACAGAAATTGTGTCCAACATGAAATTCAACTGGCTGTTTTGAACTGAATATCTAACTTATGTTTTATAAATCTCTCACGCCTGTTATAATATGGCACACAGGAATATATGATGTAAACGTTATACGATATGGCTCTTGGTGTATTCGTGAGAAGTGTTTGTAGAAATATTTAATTTGTCGACAAATATAGAACTAGTTATCCTAATGCAGATTCAACAAATTCGCTGGCTATGCTATGTTTTGGAAATGAAAAAATAAGCATCTGCCTCTAGGGAATTTCGATCGAAGGACACTGATGTCGAAGTTAGGTTCGTCAGTGTGTTGTGTCTTTATAAGGAAAAATATTCTGAATATCTCTAATTCCTTTCGCCTATACAAACTACTGCAATGAACAACGGTTTATACGAAAGGATACTCTAGAAATAATTCTACAGCGGACAAACTCTGAGAAGAGGAAAAAAAAAGCACTTTAAGATTTTTTAACTACATACCGATTTGTCTTGCTTAGGTAGGTGCTCGAAGAGCTGAATGCGCATTCCTTGATTATAATGAAATGAGAAGTCTAAGGTCGCATCAATTTTTTAAAGCTATTTCCTCCGTGCTATATTGTTGGCTATATGAAAGTCGGTATGTAATTAAAATAAATACGACATGCTTCTAATAAAGAACCATTTAGCCGTCTCAAATTTCCTTGCGTAAAACGACCGGTATTTATAATATAAATAGTAAGAAGAGTTCCATGTCATGTCTGTGGTACCAAAATTGACACGGATGATTTAAGCCTCTAGTGTGCTGATGGCCACATACGCTAGGACACAATAAAGTGATCTATAAAATACTTGCATCGGTCCTAAAAAATCCGTAGACCATCTATTGGCAAGAAGTATAATCAGGAATTGTTGTCTACGACGAATTCTTTGGAGCCAAAATAAAACAACTTAATAGTTGCTAGAATTTTAAACTGAATGTGAATTCGGATGGTCTATATGCTAAGTATGTAAGTAGATTTTTGTCCTGCACGGTATTCAAATGCGTACACAAAAATTAAGTTGCTTGTATATATTACGCTCCCTTCCTCACTATTGCTTGCACCCAATACCACGTTTTACTCCCGTCGTTAGCGCCATTAAACGTTCGCTTCCACGCTGCGTGGAGGCCAAATACTTACTTTCAATTGCTTGCGGAAATATTTACTGTTTTGTTGACAACTTCTTAGCCAGGCTATGCAAACATAAATCTAAATGTTTGTATAAATATATTGCACTACTTTAATTCGTTGGCATTGGCCCATCTAATTAAATACGAAAAAAGTTTGGACTTTGTTTTAGTTATTGTTTCATAAGATCCCACACAGCGCCCTACGAAATTTTTGTTTGGCTTGTCCTAGGAGGTATTGCAATGAATTATAATTGCCCAAGTTGAAAGTTATTGTATTAATTAAATACATTATTTACTTAATTTGCACATACAAATTTGTTGTTGGTGTGACATCTCAAATCTATAAGATGCACTTATCTGTAACACAGTAAAGAGCCGAATCGGTCTTAACTAATTTGTAATATGTACCTCGAATATGCGGCATAGTTTAATCGACTTTTGAGCAACTTTCCTCTAATATGCTTCAGACCCTTAGCGGGATCGCTTAGAATGACAATAACAGGCCGTCTCGGGAATTAACGGTGGCTTTACCTCAGTAAAGAGCGCTGCTGCGGGAACGGGTTTCTTTCTTAAATTTATTATAGGACTGCTGAGCCCGTCTTGTCAGGTAGCCATTCATGCGACCAAGATTTACAACTACAAAACTTATGTTAAAAAGGAGAATGGGAAGGGGGGGGGGGCATGAAATGATCTTGAAATTAATCCGAAACGATACCTGAGGTAGTCCCAAAGTGGTTTTGAGCTAATCCCTTAACTGTCCCGAAAGAGTCTTGAAAGGCTCCGAGAAAAAGTTTCAAAACTGATCCCGAAGTGGTCCAGAAGTTGCCGTGATATGATACTGAAGTGATCCTAAAACTGCTCCATATTAGTCTCGAAATAGTCTCGCAATAGTTCAGCACAGGCCTAAAATAGCTTCGAAACAGTCTCGAAAAGATCTTAAAACAATCCCGAAGTGAAATTGCTTCAAATTGGTCCCGAAAAAGATTCGAAATTATTCCAAAACAGTCCCAAAGTGATCCTGCTCATAAATATTTTGATAAAGAGCATTTTTAAAAGTTCTTTTAAGTTAGGACGTTTATCACACTCTTAGATACAACGCTGTTCAAGAATTTGCTGAGTTAGGGTGTAGGGACGGAGGCTGAGGTTGATATTCTGCTCACCAGTTAGTTGATGTGTTGACAGTGAGGTTGATATTCTGCTCACCAGTCGTGGTGTGATGGTAGCGTGCTCCGCCTACCACAACGAAGATCCTGGGTTCATGCCCCGGGTAAAGCAACATCAAAATTTTAGATACAAGGTTTTTCAATTAGAAGAACAATAGACAATAATCATCGCTTTCATCAGAGGTACCGCACAATACTTTCCCGTTACTAGCCACTCTTACCACAAAACAATGAACAGCCTTACCGCCTCTGTTAACCACTCACTCCATTAAACACTTGACGTGTCAGATATCCGTAAACGCTTTTGGCGGCTTCGTTTCAACACTATTGACAAAGTTTAACATTTCCACTTGTGTTGCAACAAATAATTTACAACACTTGTATTGTTGTTGCATGCAATATGCAAAGTGCAACATCAATACCATCACCGACGAAAACATCATGCAGCAAGAAGAAGAAGAAGACTCAACTAAGTTCCGTGGAAGATTAAACTTGAAAGTCAAAATCGCTTGTCGAAGGGAAACGCGAAGCATCGATGAGTAGGTGAGTGTGCAAAAACTTCAGCTGCCACAAATGTGGCTGCCACTGCAACATGCGGCAAGCAGCAGCTCAATGGTAACAACAGCATCAGTCATTCAACATATTTTGAACATACGAATCATAAATCTGTTGGAACATTATGTACATTAGTTACATTGCCACTGCTGGCTGCAGTTTTCATGATGTGGGCCTTTAGATTTATTTTTGTTGTTATCACGATTTGTGGCTGTTTTATTTTACTATTGTTGGTTGACTTCTTCTGGTTCATTTTTGGCCACATATGTTTTTATGTATCCGTGTATCTAAGTTTTGTTTTTGTGTTGTTCCAAGCTTATTTACATTTCGTTTAGCGGCACTTAGTAGTCTTCCTAATTCCTGCTCATGCAACAACCCAAGTGCAAGTAGCAGAAGGAAAGGTGTTGCAACAAATGGTGCTCAATGTAGTAATGATGATTATGGTGATTATCACCATCAATATTGATGTCACAGTAGTGTGTGCGTTGAATATATGTTTGTGGTACCAGGCACTTATGCTTGCATGAGAGCTAAAAGCAACTCATTTGCATTGGCCAAAACAGAAACAGCAACAATGGTCGGCATATACCGAAACAATAATAATAACAATAAAAGTAATGACTGCAAACAACAATGCTTTATTTTGTAAAAAATTGCAATGAAGTGTGGTTGATCGAGAGCAGATTCATACCAGTATGTGTGTCTGTGCAGCTAAGAATAAGCGCTGACGAAGAAAATACTAATCACTAGAAAAGTTTCCAGAGGCTTATTCTCTTCTTGTGGCTCTCTTAGGAAAAGTTTTACACAAAGAATGTAATTTGTTAAGCCTCACAGCGAGACTTTTTAAATGCATGACGTTGTTATTTTTTTGAATGGCTCCCCACTAAACCTAAGCTCCCAGGGTCCGCTCAAATTTTAGTACATGAGACTGCGCTTAGCATTTCTTTCGCTGCGAAGGCGCTAAAGGGCGTAGAAATGTCTTTCCGTTCGGTGAGAAGTATGTGACTCAAATATCTCTTAACTGTATTTTATCTATAAATTGCGCAGGTCAAGTTATTGACGAAACTGCCGGGAGATAAATGGCAATGTGTCTTTCCGCATTAGAATAAGGTGTGGCAAACGTGGGGTTTTCAGATGTTAGGAGATATTTATGGAAACAAGCATGCTCAGTAAAGGATTGGGTCAAGTAGAATTTATGTAATCGCTTCAACTATGGATCCAGTGTGAGAATTAACATTAGTTTAATTTAATTTATGTTAAGTTATGATCGAGCTTGTTATTGCAAACTTTGGGGTTTCGAATTCGAGTAGTTTGTAATTCTTACCAACTAAGACTTTGATCTAGAGAGGACCGCCTATAACGTGACTACATCTGCATCATGTACAGGCTTCGTCTTAGGAATTCACTCGAGAGGGAACTAGGGAGAGAGGGTAATCTTGGGCAGTGGACTAGTTAACTGATTGTTGTTGCTGTTGTTGTAGCGATAAGGTTAATCGCCGAAAGCTTTGGGGAGTGTTATCGATGTGATGGTCCTTTGCGGATACAGATCCGGTACGCTCAGGTAACACAGCATCATTAAGGTACTAGCCCGACCATCTCGGGAACGATTTATATGGCCAGATTAAACCTTCAGGCCATCCCTCCCTCCCCACCCCCAAGTTCCATGAGGAGCCAGAGCCTCGCCTGTTATTGAAACGGGATTCGCCGCTCGAAGGTGAGGTTGACAATTAGGCTGGATAAGCTATATATTGCGCAACAAAACCCCTTGAATTCCTATTTAACTGGTTCACGGGTGGCTATAAGTTGGAAGGGAGGTTTGATGAAAGCTTCACTTCACACTTCAGGTGTGTGTCTTAGGGTGTCTGGGGTTTGACTCATGTTCTATACAAATTTAAAGTAAAGATTTCGTCCATGTTTTCACTGAGACAAAAGTTTTAATTTTTTCATGTCTAGAAATAAGACCAAAACTTTCATTTTACGTTTTTATAGAACGAATGATTTTAATTTCATGGACGCATTTAGTTTATGTGAGGACTTTGTTAATCGAAAAGTTCATCTTAACCCAACCTAGCTCATTGGATAAGAGCACTAGACTGTGAAGTGGAGTACCTTGACGCGAAATCCACTGCACTGATAATTGCACAATTAATATTTTTTAATTTAAATATTAGTATGTGTTACTTATAAAATGATGCTACTTAGAAAAAAATTGTATTTTAAGAAAATTACTTGTCTACAACAAAGCTGTTTTCCTCAAACCGTCTCCCCTTGTTGTAGATTGCTCACAATGATGACATTTTTGTACTGGGGTTCAAGAAATTTTAGTTCCAAGCTCACCGCAAAGTGGTCGGACAGCATTTAGGTAACTTTTAGATATCCTACAAACATATGTATATCAACAAACACACTCACGTTTGAAACTATAAGCATTCAAAGTTTTTGCATTTTTATGTCAATTTTCTGCAAACATGCCTCCTCATTTTTGCACCATTGACTTCCTACCGCAATAACTCATACTTGCCTCGCGGATTGCATGTTTGTTGCATGCCACTCGCCGATAGGTCTGTTGCAACCAGATACCAAAGTAGCCGTTTTACTCATCACACCGCGAGGTATTCGATAGCTTCGTTGTTTATTTCTTCATATTTTACTGTTATTGGATGCTGCAATTATCGCTATTCAGTGGCTTTTGTGGCTTTGTTATCGATATGTAAGTGGGTATGTAAATGAAACTACGTATTTCGTTTTAATAGTACGAATGGCTTTTTGCAATCATATTGGTTGCCAATGACATTTGTTCTCGATTAGATACGTTTTTATCGTTGAGTTGTGAATATTAAGTGATTTGCTTTTATTTGTTTGAGATCAAAGTTATGTTGCTTTGTTTTTGTTTGCTTTACGTTCGAATTTGTGCATATTTGCAAAGTTGTTTATAGAGGTACCACCAATCCCATGAACTGTTTGACTTTAAAATAATAATTTTCTTCTGATCTTTGAAGCAGGCATTTATCTTTTTCTTTGGGAACCACGGAGCCAAAACTCACGGGTTCTGGGATATCGAAAAGGATTGATAAAAATTTTTATCACTTAAGCCTTTTTGATAGGGTATTCTCGAAATTTAGAATTGTTTTTGTTTTTATCGGCCTATTGATAAATGATTCAAGGTTCGATTCGAGTTCAAGGCCAGAACAATAATTCTTGAGCTCGAATCGAACATTGAATCATTTATCAATAGGCCGATAAAAACAAAAACAATTGTTAATAAACCATGAGCACTTGGGAATGTCAAACAAAGTAATTGACAATAAACAAAAATCCAGCATTATCAGTGATTTGCACCAGATGGCGCAACACTGAATAAATATAGTTGGTAAAAAGGAATAGAAGTAGCAAATTTGCCAGTCAAACAAACCACCGCTGTATAGCTAAATGGTTAGCGCAGCATGCCTAAAGCGTACTGATGATGAAGGCTTAGCACCCTTCGAAATGGATCTATCTGCGCAGCTATGGCAGGTTGTCTGAAAAATTTTCTACTTACTATTCCAAAAACAAAATACAATTTTTCAAATTTAGAAAAATTAAAAAATAACAATAATTATCATTAGAAAAAAAATTATTGTTCTGGCCTTGAGCTCGAATCGAACCTTGAAATTTAGAACTTATTTCTTAATTTTGCTTGACTGCCTTTCAATCCAAATATACTATGTACTTATACATACACATATGTAGTTATGAGTAAATTATATTATTCAAACACACACTCACATACATATACACATATAAGCATGCAACTCAGGGTTGGGAAATGACATTTCATGAATTGTACTAAATCCACTCAAAAATCGTACTTTTTTCGTTCAAATTGTACTGAATTTTTTTGTGTATGGATTTACATATATTGCACTATTACTCATTTCATTTTTAGTACAAAAATAAAAATACGTGCTTAACCGTCCCGTTAATGAATAATTTTTCTTCTTAGTTCGCATGGCTGGGTACACGGGCACCACAAGGCAGTTCATACGTGAGAACTACTAGTGGTACCTGGGTATCCCAGCCATGAGAACTAGTAATAAAAAACTAATTTTGGTAATAAAAAACTAATTTATTAAAAAACCATATTTATGAAAGTCTATTTGAAAAAAATGTCTCTCCTTTTTGTAGAAAACTTATTCCCATAGGATGCCACAAAATTTTGACTCGATTCTATTAGCTATGAACAGGACGGTTAATGTATGTATTCATTTGAAATTAATTTTTCTTTTTATTTAGAAGGAAACATTTTTTTTAGTTCAATAACAAAAAACATAAATATTCTTTTCTCATACATAAAATATACTATTATTACATAGGTATATTTTAAACATTTGCATATATGTATGTAAGTTTGTTAATCAAAAAACGTTTCATCCTCGTCAACGATTAAACTTTGTTCACGACTAACTCCCTTATCAATTTACATATTATAACAACATTGCCCACTCCCTGGTCTTAATAAAATCCTTTGTTTTTATCAAAGAAGAAACTGATTCAACAAGTAAACGATTTCTACACCTGGTTTTAATTATATATTCTTTCAACATTCGCTAAAGAATGTGAAATTGATAAAACCCCCTGTGCAAATCTGTATATATTTGCAAAAAACGGGTCGTTCAGTTCATTTTTCAATACTCGCACCTTTGCCCAAAACTCAGAAATGAATTGATTTTTAAGAGCACGCAATTCATCGTGTTCTCACAGGGCTCGATATTCCGAATTAATTTCCTCGATTTTATCAATTTCACAGGTAGGAAATAATTTAGCAACCAGTGGAACAATGATAGTTACTTCTCCTGATAAAACAGTTTCAGGAGCAGGCTTTGTGACCCAATTCAAAATTTCATTATCAAAGTCAAATTTCGTCTGTAGGTTTTTACAAAACTCCATGTAAAATAGTTTGACGTTTAGTTTAAAATTTTGAATATCTTGTTTTTCTAATAAATTCTCACAAATTAATAGATCTACTTCAGCGCCGCAATATACACTATCAATATCCATATGGTTTTTGTTTACATCTATTTTAGAAATAGTAGTTTTATACAAATATCCTGTTTGATTTCAGTGAAAACAAGTGGGTTTCATACATATGTATGTAGGTACATATTATTTCAAACTAATTATTGCTTGAAAACTCGTATGTGATAAAGAGAGACAGTGCTAATCGAACTATTAGTGCAAGTACACAGATGAAAGGAACGTTGTCGTTTCTTCGAAAGAAGGTTGCCATAGCGTCAAAATACATTACTTAAATTAGAATATTAGCTGTAGGCAAAATTGTACCAAAAATAGCAGCGTAGTACTTCAGTATTTTCTTGAGTCAAATTGTATAAAAAAGTACAATTGTATCAAAAAACCCAACCCTGATGCAACTTGACAATACGTACTCAGGCACTTACGAACTATAAATATAAGGCAAACGAAAAGAACTCATCGGAATGAAAATTGACAGTAATGATGGCGCAACCCCGAAACCGGTTTGTCTCCAAACCAAACTTGGCAAGGCATTACGTAAAACTGTTCCAATATGCATCTGTTAATTAAAATATGTTCATTTGTTTAAAACTAGACTTGCCAGCAGACTCTGTCCTGCCCGAAATATAGACAAATAATTGCGAAGTTCTCCTGCCCGTGTTCATCCCTGCTATGTATCTACTCTCCCAGTAAACACAGGTATTTTCTAGCTTCGGAATAAAAAAATTTTTGTATCTTCTTACCTCTGCCTCCTCTCTCCATGTTGTATCCTTGCCTTTCCCTCGTATATTCTAAATGTGACTTTCTTCAGTTTTTTCTTTTCTATTCCCACTTTCTTCCCTCTATTTCTATCTCCCTCAATTCACTTGCTTTCGCTCTTTTCTATTTTCACCACGCACTTTCTCCATTCATATTTTGTTTACCACTTTCCTACTCACAATTTATTTAATCTCCCTCATCCCTCCCTCCCTTTTTATGGCAGAAATACCCTCGGAGTGCTTGCCAAACACTGCCGAAGGGCGACCCCGCTTAGAAAAGTTTCCTTCTAATATAAGAAAAGAAGGAAAATAAGAGACAAGATTGGGAATTGGATAGGGGGAGAGGGAGAATGGGAAGAGTATTATCTTGGATAGGGGGGAGAGGGAGAATGGGAAGAGGAAGAGGAAGATAATACTCTTCCCATTCTCCCTCTCCCCCTATCCAATTCCCACTATTATTTCTTATTTTCCTTCTTCTAGTATTATCTTCCTCTTCCCATTATCCCTCTCCCCCTATCCAATTCCCACTATTATCTCTTATTTTCCTTCTTTTCTTATATTAGAACGAAACTTTTCTAAGCGGGGTCGACCCTCGGCAGTGTTTGGCAAGCACCCCGAGGGTATTTCTGCCATAAAAAGCTCTCAGTGAAAACTCATCTGCCTTGCAGATGTCGTTCGAAGTCGGCAAAAAAAAAGTAGGTCCCGCCCCGCGAATTTATAGGAAAAATAAAAAAGGAGCACGACGTAAATTGGAAGAGAAGCTCGGCCTAAAATCTCTTCGGAGGTTATCAAGCCTTCCATTTATTTGTTGTTTTTTTTTTTAACACATCCAATTAGTTACTCATGTTGTTAAAACAAAGGTCCATATATTGGTCTTACTTACTTAATTAATTGGCGCTTAACCGTTTAAACGGTTATGGCCGTCCAAGAAGGCGCGCCAGTCGCTTCTTCTCTCTGCCAACTGGTGCCAATTGATCACACCAAGGGAGTTTAAATCGTTTTTCACCAGGTCCTTCCAGCAGAGTGGGACCGCCCTGTTCCTCTTCTTCTGCTTTTATAGGAGGGTTCCGAAAAAAATATTTTCTAAGCCGGAGCGTCATCATTCATTCGCATAACATGGCGGCATAGCCGCTGCGTCTTAATTCGCTCGACTGCTTTGATGTATGCGTACAGCTGCTACAGCTCATCATTAAATCTTCACAGAGCCGCTTCACCTGATGTTCTGCTGGTCAATCCTTCTGCAAATTTGGTCTATATATAAGAAATGCGTTAGCATATAGAAATTAAATCCACTTGCAAACCATCTACGATCATGAGTTATAAAGTTTCCAAATAATTTGCATTAGTTTTCATGTGTAAGATTAACCAGTTCGAAACGCTGCCTAAATAATAAAATTCAAACAAATTGCGGAACTTTGGTCCTCCTGCTAGAGGGAAAATACCACAGGTATTGAGCTTATCGAATAGGAGCCCCTGTACTAAATTTTTAGCAAATCACTCCATTAATAGGAGTGTTGCGAATATGCCGGTCTCTGTTCCAATTTCCGGAAAGAAAATTTTCCCAAGTATTAAGCTAGTAAAAGAAGTACGTCTGCCCTATATTTAAAGCAAATCGCACCATAAATTATAATTTCTTTTGAATGGATCAGTCCTGGTTCTCTTCCCCGAAAGATAAGAAAGAGAACAGACCTAATTGTAAGTTTAAAGCATCCTCAATCCGCTTAAACACCCACACAAAGCGGTTTGGTCGTCTAGGAGGAGTTCAGTCACAAATAAACGAACAGAAGATATGTATATATATATATATATATATATATATATGTGACCCGGCCTATGAAAAGGTGGCTTATGACTCAAAAAAAAAAGAAAACTACTAAGAAACTGAAGAAATGCATTGTTTATCTTTGACAGCTGTTTCTCGCAATTTTTTTTGAGTCATAAGCCACCTTTTCATAGGCCGGTCCACTACCCGAAAAGAAAGGTTTCTCAATAATGAGATACTCGCGGAAGTGCCAATATACCGAACTTTAACCAAATCACATCGAACACTATTCTATTTCCAATAGATCAGCCCCTCGTTCACTTCCCGACATTCGTTGTAAAAAAAACTCCGCCTATTACCATTCTGAGGGCAAAATATGGAACTATGTACATTTTCGTATTATTCGGTGGCTTACATTTATATATTGAGGCTAGAAATGTATGCTTAAAACACTACCAGAGGGCACGTTTGCTTTTGTGGTTAAAAGTAGCTCTAACAGAAGTGATTCTTCAGGTTCATCATCTCTCTTGCAATACAGATATCAGGAAACGTATCCCGCTTTTAACTTAAACATATTTGGTACATCGGTTTTCAACTCTCTGTTGTTGTCCTTATGGAAGTTTGACCTACCGTATTTCCTATATTTCTATACCTTTCGCACACCCAGGCTAATATACTCAAATTTCTTCACCTAACTACACGAATTTCTTCTCAATCTATGAGTGCTCACATAATTTCCAAGTTGGGCCCGGTGAGGCGCGACATGCCTCTTCCCACGAATTGTTTTTTCCGAGTGTGCTGAAAACCTCTATATGGGTACATAATCTAAAAGAAGATTTATCTCAGAGAGCAAGTGCGTGAGCTTCCTAAAGCCTTGCTTTCGATACTGTGCCCACTTCTTCGCCCTATAGAACGGTACGCTCATGCTGTTTGCATCACCACATTGAATGTACTGGGGTCAAGCGTCCAGAAAAGCAACATCAAAATACTTTAGAAGGAGGTTCACTAACTTGGCTCGAGAACTTCCTATGGTATTTAGCTGATCTTAGGTACATGGTGCTATGTGAGGATCCTGTATTCCTATCCTATTCTATTCTATGTCAACTAGAATTCACTATTATTACAAAGTTTCACAAATAATATTTGTTCTCTGAATTCATTTGAACGCTTATCACAATAACCAAAGAAGCGAAATCAATACCATCATAATGTTATTTCTTCCGCAGTTTTCATTAGCTTTATTAAAGATTTTACGAGGGCCGTTTGATTTGTACGACAAACAAGTGCCCACAGGTTCGCCCAGAATTCTTGAAACTCAGTATTCCTATGGATTTTCGAAATGTTCTTAAAATAGGACATTTTCATTTGACGTGAATCGTCGACTGTCCAGCACTTTCCATTGGTTTCGAAACAGGAAACAGTCGAAGGAGTCTTAAATCTGAAGAATTGGCGACATGAAGTTATAGTTCGTAGATTAACTTTATAAACCCATTTTGTAGTCGCCACACACACGCTTTTTCTCGCCAAACGAGATCATTTTTGCTGGAAACAAAAACTTAGTCTATCCAAAAGATTGGAATAATAATATTTCCTATGTTATTTATTATGTAAGCGATATCTTGTATTAAAAAATACTACCTAGACTTTTGCTTAGTTTCTGGTATGGTGTTATGGATCCATAATTGTTGTTTTGTTGTTGGAACAGTGCCTCGTATCATCCACGCTTTGCATGTAGTAACAAAACAGCACAATAATTCGTTCGAACTATGGCTGAAAATATCACAGCAATCTTTTGAAGTGGTCAAACGCTTAAAGTATAACTAATTCATGTCAGAAGTATTCATACAAAATGTGATGTATCAGCTCAATTCTAAAGGTATCATGTCACTTTCATTAAGTTGTGTGAAGCTGGCACCCCGGAATACCATTTTTTTAATATACATACATAACTATGTGGTTCGTTTTCCCAAGATCAACCCAGGACAACCACATTTTTTTCCCATTCCTGGAAGAAAATTAATTCCCCTAAACAAATTTTGAAGTCGCAAACCCCCTATGGTGAAAAAAGCAAAATAATTATTTCGGTCAATTAAAAAACCATAAACTAGTCTTTCGGTTTTCCATTATCACCTATATTTCATCTACTGTAGGGTATTTCCATTTCAAGACAACCGGTCGTCCCTGGACATGATTTTAAATATCGCTGAAGCCGAAATATGTTATTCCCTGGTCCATTTAATAGATATTTAAAATAAAAACTTTTGGCAGAAAAAAAAAAAAAATTTTAATATTTGGGGAATAAAATTGAAACAACTCGACATCAGGACGGATAAGGCGGCAGCTGTTTTGATTATACCTTGTAAATTCAAAAATTGCTTGCAAAAAATGCGTGAATGCTTTTAAAAGTAAATGGACAATCCCCGCTTTGCAATTACAGCCACTTATCATGGATAGGTGTTGTTGCAGAAAAAATTGTTTTTTTTTTTAACAATGGAATTAAAATTACAAGGTATGCTGCTTTAAGCGACTGTCAAATGTCAAACATAAATCTAACCCCGTTTTTAGTACCTCTGTTTAAGTAAGAATTCAATGGGAGTTATCCGTTGGATAGCTTCGTTTAACACTCTCAATTTCGCCATTACAGGGTGAGTACACCCCAGTTAAATCTATAATTGTGATAATTGTATATCACAAATGGAAAAAAAACCAGCAAATATCTGACTTTAATTTATACTTTTTTTGTTTTACACTGGACTGACAGTCGGTTCTTTAGTTAGTTGCTTATCTGATAGATAGTATTTAAAAGCACATGGAAATAACAAGAATTTCAGTAGCTTCTAGGTCAAGTGCTTACAGAATGTTGTGCAAATGTCAGTTGCTGCTGACTAGAGCAATGTTGCATTTAGAGCTAAATTCAAAAAGTCTAAAATATATCCAAACATCCTCGTACTTTTTGTAGCAAAAATCTTCATAATAAATTTAAATTGGAAGTATAGTAAACAATTTTAAAAAGTTGTTGACATTATTTCTAGTATTTATTTTGCTGCAACTACAACAGCCTCCGGTCATCGATGAGCTAAACCAGCACACCAAAGAATTTAGTATCATTTTTTGATAAACAAAAATAAAAGATTCTGTTACCGCTGAAATTTTAATAAGTGATTGAGGAAGCCCTAATGAAAATTTGATGTTTTGTTTTAGATATAAAAATAATAATTACAAGAATAACTATGAAGCATCTAAAATACACCAGCGTACGCGAAAATAAAAGTGATAGTTTCTATGCATTTTCTGCCACTGTAAGCTTCTCAGGGAAAACTCATCTACCTTGCATATGCCATTCGGAGTAGGCGTAAAACATGTAGGTCGCGTGCCGCCTATTTGTAGAAAAAATTAAAAAAAAAAGTACGACGGAAATTGGAAGAGAAGCTGGGCCTATAAACTTGTTGGAAGTTATCCCTCCTAGCATTTGTTTTTATGTTTTTGAAAATACATCAATTGAATTAATTTAATGCCTCTTCTTTTTAATTTCGATGATGAATTCAGTTAATTTTGTTAATGAAACTATGCAAACCAATTTTAAGAAATTTTCGAAAAAATTTGAAAACTAGAGGAAGTTTTACGAAAAATTGGATTTTTTAATTTTGATTTTACAATTGTTTTTGTTTTTATCGGCCTATTGATAAATGATTCAAGGTTCGATTCTAGCTCAAGGCCAGAACAATAATTTTTTTTTTCTAATGATAATTATTGTTATTTTTTAATTTTTCTAAATTTGAAAAATTGTATTTTGTTTTGGAATAGTAAGTAGAAAATTTTTCAGACAACCTGCCATAGCTGCGCAGATAGATCCATTTCGAAGGGTGCTAAGCCTTCATCATCAGTACGCTTTAGGCATGCTGCGCTAACCATTTAGCTATACAGCGGTGGTTTGTTTGACTGGCAAATTTGCTACTTCTATTCCTTTTTACCAACTATATTTATTCAGTGTTGCGCCATCTGGTGCAAATCACTGATAATGCTGGATTTTTGTTTATTGTCAATTACTTTGTTTGACATTCCCAAGTGCTCATGGTTTATTAACAATTGTTTTTGTTTTGGCCTTGAGCTCGAATCGAGCCTTGAATCAATTTTGATTTTATTTTTAAATTTTTAAGTAAGGAGCTTTGTAGCCAAATCAGTTTTATTATTGATATTAGAGTTTAGTTTTATTATTGATATCAATAACAAAACAATTGTATAAAGTAATCAAATCAGTTTTAGTTTAACACAGTACAAGTTAGATGTCTCCAAAAGTTCGCATTTATTTTTAACGACTTTTTCCGAAGGGTGTTTCAGAATTTCTTTTGAAATAAAAAAATCGAAATTTTCTCGAACATTCGAATTTTTCGGAAATCGTTTTTCTTAAAGCACAAGAAGAGTTAATTTGATGAAATTCGTGTTCGCTGCTGTATTTGTTATTGAGGCTGCAGACGAGAATGATGCTCCATAGAAATAAAAATTATCTTGGTCGATATACTTAAGAGCAGGCCGCGCTTCTTTTTGAATTTTTGGCTGAGAAGTTTTTCATGGGGTATATAATACACTCGGATTGTTTGTCAGACCACGATTGAGTGTCTCGTGACACGCAGCCACAGCAAGCATTTTTAAGGCACCACATTCTTCATAACAAAATATGTAAACACATATGAATATTCGCAAATAAAATATGTACCTACTCATCATTTTACTAATAATAGAAAAAACTCCCAGAATTTTTAAAGCCAACAATAGTTTTTAAACGGGAAGACAGCTGAAGAAAAGTCTGAATAGCCTTCGTCTCTAACGAGATTGGGTGCAGAAAGCAGCTAAGCGCTGATCCAATTAACTGCCTTACAGCTAAGGCAACATACAAAAGTCACAGTAGGAAAGATAGTCATAATAACGACGGTAACAAAGGCACTTGAAATATAACAATGCATGCATTATGCCAAAAGGTTGCCACTTGTATACCTACAGTAACATACATATGTACGTGCATTAGGGTGGCTGAACAAAAAACGGAGTTTCCTAATTTAATACGAAGCTTAAATCGAAACCGGCTGGCGTGTTATTAACTCAACTGTATCAAAGTGTTAACGGTTTGTTAACCTTGAATTACCGGTTTGTTATCGAGGGTATATGTACGTGTTATCTATTTCCTATAGGTTTGTTATCGACGAGAGATAGACATAATATCGATTTGTTATGGAAGTCTTAAACTCGCTTTGTTATTGATTTCTTCGAAAAGATATTGATTTGTTTTAAACAATTTGTGGATTTATCATCGAAAAGTTGTCCATTTAATGTCGAAAAAGTATTCCATTATACCTCGAAAAGTTATCGATATTTTATGAAAAATTTTCTATTTGCTATCGAATAGTTGGTTTCGCCACAGCTGCGATGGTATATCTGTAAACCATCGATACCAAGCTGGTAAGAAAAATATAAATAAATAAATAATAAATAAATAATAAATAAATAAATAATAAATAAATATAATATATAACAAACCGATAGCTCTCCGTTAATGTCGCTTTCGATTTTTGGCCGTTAGTAAAATAGTAAATTTTTGGTATCTGTTGTTTCCGATAAGAAGCTGATGAAGCTCTTCTCAATTAACCCTAAATTATTTGCTTCCTGTAAAGTTACCTCTGTTGTGTAAATTTCGAACTCTGACAAACTCTGGTTAATTAAAAAACATTTGTTTTCTAGACATACACCTGAATATATACTTCGAACTTCATGAGTGTATGGTACTCACGCTTCTTTTTGCATATGCTGTTTAAAAAAATGTTTGTAGTTTACAAGGGTTGAATGGGACATAGACAATCGCGACCAAAATCTATATGTTATCTATTACAATACTTTTGATATTTAGGACCACCCTGACATACATGTAATATATTTATTTTCAAGCGAGCTCATTGAAGTTCTTGCCGCCTAACAGCTGGTTAGACAACTGCAAATGAACGAGTACTTAGATGAGGGTAAATTTCATGATTGCCGTGGGCAAAATTTGACCATATCAAATACAACATTTGTAATATGGATACAACAATTGTAATACTTGTGTGACTGTTGTTGTTCTTACAGTTCACACTGACCGAGATAGCACTTTCTTGGACATAAATCCAAATTTAAACATCTCGCTGTTTCAAGAACGAAAAAAGCAAATTTGAAAATGGAAGCAGAGATAGAGAGGACGGCCCCCACTCCGTTGGAAGGACCAGGTGGAAAACGATTTAAACTCCCTTGGTGTGACAAATTGGCGCCGGTTGGCGGAGCGAAGGAGCGAGTGCCGCGCCTTGTTGGATGGCCATAACCGTTTAGACGGTTAAGCAGCAATTAAGTAAGTAAGAAAATGGGATTATGGTGGAAGTGGGGTAGTGAGTTTAACAATCTAAACGACAGGAAAATTTGTTGGTAAAATATCGGGTCCAAATTAGAAGGGCCTGTGAGCAGCCTATATGTACAGTAGCGCACAGAAAAGTGGCAGTGGCTATATTTATCACATTTCAATGACTTTCGAATTTTGAATTTTGCAAGGCAAATTCAGTACAATATGGTGTTATGCCATCAGTTGGTTGCTTCTTCTTAATAATTACCAAGCAAAGCCTCGATATAAAAAGATGTCAGTTATTCGAAATCAATGGTAATTTTCTTTTGACCTGACACTCTTCTGCACGGCGACTTGGGTGGAACTCGATTTGCCATCACCTTGTATGCCTGGATTTTTTTTAGTGGGACTATGCAAACCAGTGTCAAACAAGTTTTCGAACAAAACTCCTAAAGTTCGCATTGATTTTTGACCATTAAATTTTTTCCGAATGGTGTTTTAGATTTTTCTCCATACAAAGTGCGAAATTTTGTTTATATGAAAGAAAATCTGAAATATCCTTTGGGAGAAACTTAGTCAAAAATCAATTCGAATTTCTTCAGACCTATATCTTGTACTCTGTTAGATTAAAAATGATTGCCTAAGAAAAGGTTTTTTTCCTAAAATATTGAAAATAAGGAAAAGAAGATTTTAACTGACGATGTTTGAAAACAATTGCTAATGCTACTTTTCTGTTCGCTGCTGTATAAATTCTCCTTGCGTTTGTGAGTTTGCAATATATCCATAATATCGTAAAAGGTAATCATTTGAAATATTAATCTTTCCATACTAAAAATTGTTAGAGCAGTTAGGCAATTTTTTCCCATCGTTGACCATAGATACGTTAAATTAGTTACAATTTGCTGACTGAATTTTCGTAGCTTGGAATTGATGTTGTGATAGTCAGGACTATTTGAAGTGCCACCCTCAATCCTGGACCTGGACAAACATATTCTTCTGACCAAATTAAAATAAGAAATGCTCTTGTAGTTTTGGTTCACGGTGATGAATATTATAAAGTATCGCACATCACTATGCAATTCCCAACTCACCCACGTTTATAGGAACGCTCTTGAAACAACAACGACAACGAAAAACGAGATAATGAAATCAACAGATCCATGTGAACAAATGCAAAAGAATGAGATGAGGACGATTCTAGAGGAATGCAGAGGCTTTTAATTGCTGAGCCTATGTGCTTAATTGAGAATTTGTACTCCTATGATTAGTGATTAATAAAGGGCCAATTAATGGTGACTTATCCATAACCAGATAAAACAGCTGATCGAACCAACCTTATGGAAATCAATGTAATCGATTACTGGTGCCATACCATAACGCTAACGCCATAACCATACCACAGCCATACAATTGGTTTTTGGTTTTTCGCCATATCCATAACCTAAAAATATTTGAGTTGGTGAATTTATTAATTTTTGTATATTTTATTTATTGTTTTGGATACGGTTTGACTAAAAGACTTATTGTCTGTCGAATATGTTTGTAATTTTTTGCGTTTTCCCCATTTTTATGAAAATATCAGCTGCTTTAGGTTATGGCATCATTAATCGATCACAATGGAGATGTTATGGATATGGGTATGGTTACGACTATGGCGTTAGGGTTAAGGAAGTTTCAATTTCCCTTAAAGCGAACCATTTTGTTGTAAAATTAGCGAACCGATAGCAAAAAATCGAGAAATTATAAAATTCGTCAGAAAATATTTACTACAAAAAGAATAACATTATTTTTAAATTTTATGCAAACCAATGCAATTCGTCCCAGTGTGCAATCCATTAAGCAAATATGTTGCAAAAAATTATAAATGACTTTTGAGTATATTCATATAATCACAACAACTGTCATGAGCATGTTAATATCTTGGGATGAAAATTTGAAAAAGGACACAACAATTTGAAATTTCGGGTCATATGACATATGTATGTATATTTGCATTTGTTTTTGAGCTTTCATACATATGTACCTTTTTGTTTATTTATGTGACCCCCTTCTTGCATGTGGTGTTATACCACATATTTATATGTATCCTTCGATCCGTTTGTCATTGCAAAATGCTTTGAGCGCCAATTATATAATCTGTTTATGTCTATTGCAGTACTCAGCCCGTAATTACATATCATTTTGAAATATGTCAAAAAGTTGAGCGGAGATGGTGTTTGTGAAGGTAATGGTAAACTCAAAAAATAATGAGCCTAAAACAGCATTGAAGCTGTGTTTGTTGGTTGACAGCAAGTCCATAACGAATATTCATTCAGTAACGGGCTATAATAGGAAGCAGTTTAATATTGTCTTGCTCAAAAATGCTATCTAAAAAACATTGAGAAAAAGAAGTGGAGACTATAAGAGTAGCATCAATAATTTTTGGGTTCTTTGACAATGGATAGCCACTATCGAATTGGATACCTAATAGCAGTTTTATAGCCATTATCCATCTGGTGAACAAGGTGACCGTAAACACAGTCGACGACTATGTAAAGCTTCGCCTAGTGGAAAATAGTTTATTTTGGATAAAAGATACCTGTCGCCATTAGGAAGCTGTCAGTATTTCCTTTTTGTGGGTAAGAAAGTTTCCGATACATTAAAGTTAAACGATCCGGGAGATATGACACAAGACTTATTTAATGCTTTTTGTTTTAGATTTCTGGTGACCACGAACAACTTTGGCACAACACCTCTTCAGCCTAGCGGATAATAACCGACATCCCATAACAAAATGGAGATCTCTCTAGGGATATGTTAATCTTTTAATATTTCGTTTTATTTTCAAATGTTTTCTCACTATCACTGAGGTCGTTTAGTATGAGGCGCGATAGCCTCCGAGATTTAAGGTCGAACTTCTCATCCAATTTGCTCCTTTGAATTTGTCCTACAAACTGGTGGGACTGGTCCTACATGTTTTACGCTGGCTCCGACGATGCAGATGAGTTTTTACTGAATATTTGCCAAATCACTGCCGAGGGGCGACCCGCATAGTAAAACTTTTTACGAATTGAAAAAATTTGTTTATAAATTTTGGATACTGCTTTTCCCGGGCTTGAACCCAGGATATTCGGTATGGTAGGCTGAAAGCGCTACCACCACACCACGGCGGCCGCCCAAAACTGTTATTTTGCGACCAAAATATGTTTCGGGAATGGTAAATATCTTGTCTGCTTTGTTAGAATTAACATAATATAGGGTCTGCAAATAATTGTTTTTTCTCAAAACTCAATCCAGAAAAACAATACTAAGTCCCGACCGTATAGTTTTGGGCTCATACAAAAGCTATTTTCAGGACCAATTTCAGATATTTTCTGGACTGCTGAAGGTATTTATTTTGGGATAATTTGGAGATTTTTTTGTAGTAATGTTGGGATAATTTCCGAACTATTTTGAGATAACTTCGGAGTTGATTTAGGCACCATTTCGAGACAAATTTGGATATGTGATAGGGAACGTTTCGGAACAATTTGCATGATTACTTCGAACCTGTTTCAGGACTACTTTGAGATCGTTATAAAATTATATTGGGATCATTCTGGAGCCTTTTCAAAATTATTACTTGATTATGTTAGCATCTATTTTGGGATTGTTTTGGTCTATTTGGGAATCATTTAGCAGGGTATGGAAAAATGCCTTAAAGAATGCAAAAACCTTTCGGGCTGTTATTGTAGTCGCATTGTTATCGGCATATTATTGGGTTATTATCGACGAGCTATCCGCTGTTATACATCAAAACTGCTCGCGAGATGTCAGTATACCATCGGCCAATTATCCACGTGTTATCGGTTTATTATCGAAATAAATATAGATTTTTTATCGAAAAAATATCGACATGTTATAAAGATGTTATCGATGTGTAGTCGACAAAATATCGATTTGTCGTCCAAAAGATATAGACTTGTTGTCGAAAAAGTGTATGCCGATAGCTATGCCTTAACATTCTCATGAAAGTCAGGCATTAAAGTGTTTTCTAAGGAGTAGTCTCGAACATACATGAAATGGGATAGACCGATTAAAAATTGTTGTGCGTCTTGATTTGTGTATCTCATCTCAGGACAGCAATGTCCATGAGAAGTGGAACGCTAATCCGCCAAATGCTGAAATCCTAGTTCCGATTTAATTAAAAGGCGGTTCAATCGTAGAACCAGACACCTAAGAAATGAAGATTACCGTCATTTTCCCATTTATGGTAGTTTGGATACGCCTCTCACAGCGCTATAAGCCAAACTGATGCCATGCTGTGTAAACTTATATAAGCGTTATCAGATCAGACTAATTGGAACGGGATGTCTTCTTATGAACCCGTGCCTACACAGCCATTTGATCCAGACAGGCATACGGAGATCCTAGACAAAATTCACATGGACTCGGTAAACGCCCTTGCTAGGATGGGCCCAGTGGACCCCGTTATCATTAAACACTATCCGACCCTTGCAAAAGAAGAAATCATACTACGAAGGGAGACACGAGTCACCCTGACCCAACTTCGTTTTGGATACTGCAACAGGTTAAACTCTTATCGAGAATAAACCCCAACATTTGTAATGTATGCCCTGAGTTCCCACATGACACCAACCATCGTTTCAATGGTAAGGTGGATGCAACGCCTATAAAGGCGAGTTTCCTAATGTCCACCCGTTAGAGGACTTTGATGACAATTTGTGAGTGGTCACACATATTGAATGGGGTGAAGCACTGTTAACATAACAACAACAACGGATTGGCATTCGTTTAAATGCTATAATACTCACTCATAATTACGAGACATAGAATACCATGATATCAACCAAAAAGTTGAAAACCCTTCAAAAATAACTTTTTTTATCTTCCTATTAGCCGGATTATTAGGCGGCCACCGTGGTGTGATGGTAGCGTGCTCCGCCTATCACACCGTATGCCCTGGGTTCAACTCCCGGGCAAAGCAACATCAAAATTTTAGAAATAAGATTTTTCAATTAGAAGAAAATTTTTCTAAGCGGGGTCGCCCCTCAGCAGTGTCTGGCAAGCGCTCCGATTGTATTTCTGCCATGAAAAGCTCTCAGTTAAAACTCATCTGCCTTGCAGATGCCGTTCGGAGTCGGCATAAGACATGTAGGTCCCGTCCGTCAATTTGTAGGGAAAAATCAAGAGGAGCATGACGCAAATTGGAAGAGAAGCTCGGCCTTAGATCTCTTCGGAGGTTATCGCGCCTTACATTTATTTTTATTTTTTTATTAGCCGGATACTAAGGACGAAAATAACAGCCTTGAATATTTGCTAACGCTGCTGCTGGACATATGCGTTCGTCAGTCTAATGAAATGGCCGACACAATTGGGAAATTTTTATGGCAGGGAAGTTTGTTTAGACAGAAATAGGCGAAAAAAGTCACACCAACATTGAATAGAAAGCCGGCAAGAAAGGAATGAATAATACAAGCCATTTATGACCAGGCTAAGCGCCATCAAAATAGCAAAAGGACACAGCAATGAAAACGAAAACAACAAAAAAAAAAAAAAGAAACACAAACAGTATGTATGTGCAATATGTTTTTACATGTAAATATAATATGTATGATGGGATCAGCCTACAAAATCTCTGGGCGTGAATGCATAACAACAAAGCGTTGACGAATGAATAAAAGGCAAACAAATAAACAAACGCTGGATTCATTGAGGCCTCATACCGAAATTTTTTTTTATATGTAAAAAGGTATATGTTATACCGTATATCTACATACATGCATATGTGGCATTGGGAAGAAAAAAATCAGTTCAAGTGTGTATTTAACAATCAACGTCAAACAACAATTAAAATGACAACAGTCAGCCCAGCAATTGACAACAAGCAAAAAAAAACAACAAACATATAGGCAAAAGAGATTCAAACAAATAGGAATTTGAAGGTGAGTTGGTTGGGAAATATGCAGAATGTACTAACTGCACACATATGTATGTATATACACATTTTAGCAAATAAGTGTGCGTATAGGTATTAATCCACATTAGGGTGTTTCATTTTAGGCCGATTTTTTTTCTTTGTCCTGCCTGAAAACCTGATTTTCTGTATGGGTACACCTCATAATAGCGACATTCAGAGTTCCGACAAGACATAATCTCCAATATTTTTATAAATTCAGACAAGACACAATTCTTTGGCCAACATCTTTACAACACCGTGGTTCGTTAAATAAAAATACCGAAAACTCTAGGTCATGACAAGACACAATAAAAAAACTGTCTGTTATAAAAGACCATATACCGGAGGGCGAATATTGAAAGAACTTCTCAACATAAGGTTTACATTTTTTCAGGCCGGGCTTTGGTCGGGTTTTCGGAGTGTGTGGATTATGTATTTCCGGATTCTACATTTGACGAATATGTATTTCGAGATAGCAAAGGCAGACTAAAAATTATCGTCAACAAACAGATTTTGAGTTATTTGTAGATTTTGAAAAGGAAGTGCTAGGTATTCCATTATTTAATTTTAAAGAATATACTGACGGAATGCTAAATGATTCCAAATGTCGTACATACTAGCATAAAAGCTTAATGTAAACAATTTTGTAAATCTTAACTTTTCCAATTAGCATTGATAATTACGCTGTAGGAATGTCTGAGACTCGGATAACACATCTGAACATGCATTACAATGTTGGAAAGTACGTATTTCCAATTCCCCTCTTTTCCAGCTAATGGGTAGACAGTTACTTATTTACCTAAAATACGCTTAACCCTATAAACGATTGGGCCAACTGGCGCCAATTGGTAACACCACTGAAATTTAAATCGTTTTCCGCCTGGTCCTTTCAGCGGGTTGAAGGCCGCCCTTTTCCAATTAAACGCCTAAGCAATTTTTGCCGTTTCGTTACAAGTCATGCCAATTATCCCTATTTCGCGCCGCTAATTAGAAGCACTAATCGGCCTCTCCCAACTCAGTGCAGGTATCCCCCATCCTTCGCTTCCAGGCTGCGGTGTCGACTCGAAAACTTTCTTGGCCGAAGCGTCTTTGTATATGACCTAGCCATCGGAGCCTTTGGATTTTTATTCCCTGCACCATCTTAATACCTGCGTAAAGCTCATACAACTCATCAATATTCCTCCTTCGATACTCGCCGTCGGCACAACGGATAGAAACATTAATCTGCCGGAGAACTTTCGAACACTACAAGAGCTATCTCATCTTATTTCGACACCATCAAAGGTACGAAAGTGCCGATTATTTCTTCAATGATAGCAATTACTTCGTCTTGTCCTCATTTACCGTAACACCCACTTTTTTGCCAATTTATCTTCTAATTCAGAGTAGGCAGGGCTCAAAACGCATTTTTTGCTTTGCGCCAATAATGTCAATATTGTAGCATAGGCCATTAATTCTGCGCTCTTATAATAGGTTTTACTATCAAGGCCGGGATGTTGCCATTCTCACTTCGTCGGTGTCGCGTGCCGGAGCGTGTTTTTCATCATCGGCGGTTGAGTTGTTGTCCTCATCTCCTTCCTCGCTAGCCATCAATGAGGAGAAGTTTTCATAACTCCATAATTTAAGCAAACTCTGTACGTTTGTTACCAGGTCACCATTATCATTCATGCAGGAGTCTTATTCGGTCTTGAAACCTTCAGTAATCTGCTGGATTTTTTTGTAGAACTTTCGGGTATTGCTCCTATCAGCCAGCATCTGACGCCCAACTCAGCTCAATATATATTGGGGCCACCATAAAATCCTTTTAATTTTTCTTCAACAGTTTCAAAAAAGTTACCGAAAATAGGAAAGGTAAGAAAAATCTTGACGGCCACCGTGGTGTGATGGTAGCGTGCTCCGTCTACCACACCGTATGCCCTGTGTTCACACCCCGGGCAAAGCAACATCAAAATTTTAGAAATGAGGTTTTTCAATTAGAAGAACATTTTTCTAAGCGGGGTCGCCCCTCGGCAGTGTTTTGCAGTGAAAACTCATCTGCCTTTCAGATGACGTTCGGAATCGGCAAAAAACATGCAGGCCCCGTCCGGCCAATTTGTAGGGGAAATCAAGAGGAGCACGACGCAAATTGGAACAGGAGCTCGGTCTTAGATCTCTTCGGAGGTTATCGCGCCTTACACCTTTTTTTTTTTAAGAAAAATCTGTAATATAATTAAAGTTAAGGAAGTAGCATTTAATTTTACCTAAATATTTTAGTGAAATCATGTTTCCTACTTTTCGATTAGAATCGGTGACAGGTGTATGGAATTTTTGATTGCTCTTAGTCTTCAGTGCACTTTGACTTTTTATAAAAAGTCATAATTATTAATTTACTTAAAAAAAATGTAAACTTCACGCAGAACAAAGAGAAAATTGTTCCGAAAACGGAACACCCTAATGTACATATGTTACTATCTCGCATGCAACAGCTGCGCGGCAATGCCAATCATAGAAAGCGAAATTACTGCCACAGGACAATGAACAAAGCGCAAATAATATTTGACATACGAACTGTTTGCAATGTATCCTATTTACCTGGAAAGAATGTATGCATTTCTGCCTACACATACATGTACATATGTACATTAAAGTAAATATATAGAAAGGTAAATGAGTGAAGCCGGAGCCACACTGTCTGCCGGATATATGCCTAGACACATGGGCGTGTATTTGGAGGGGGAATTGATTCCTCTATTACACGATCAACACCTGTAGTGCTAGTTTGGGACTACTTCTGAAAGATTTTTGGAACCGGTTTGGGATATGCTCAAGATATGTGAATAATGGGTTTATTATACTCAGTTGAGCAGAGCTCACAGAGTATATTAACTTTGATTGGATAACGGTTAGTTGTACAGGTATAAAGGAATCGAGATAGATATAGACTTCCATATATCAAAATCATCAGTATCGAAAAAAAATTTGATTGAGCCATGTCCGTCCGTCCGTCCGTCTGTCCCTTAACACGATAACTTGAGTAAATTTAGAGGTATCTTGATGAAATTTGGTATGTAGATTCCTGGGCACTCATCTCAGATCGCTATTTAAAATGAACGATATCGGACTATAACCACGCCCACTTTTTCGATATCGAAAATTTCGAAAAACCGAAAAAATGCGATAATTCATTGCCAAAGACGGATATAGCGATGAAACTTGGTAGATTGGTTGGCCTTATGACGCAGAATAGAAAATTAGTAAGATTTTGGACAACGGGCGTGGGACCGCCCACTTTTAAAAGAAGGTAATTTAAAAGTTTTGCAAGCTGTAATTTGGCAGTCGTTGAAGATATCATGATGAAATTTGGCAGGAACGTTACTACTATTACTGTATATGTGCTAAATAAAAATTAGCACAATCGGATGAAGAACACGCCACTTTTTAATAAAAATTCTGTATATAAGTAAATTAAGTCAACATTCAACTCCAGTAATGATATGATGCAACAAAATACAAAAATAAAAGAAAATTTCAAAATGGGCGTGGCTCCGCCCATTTTCATTTAGTTTGTCTAGAATACTTTTAATGCCATAAGTCGAACAAAAATTTACCAATCCTTCTTAAATTTGGTAGGGGCATATGGGGCAAATGGGCGAAATCGTTTGAAGCCACGCCCAGTTTTTATACACAATCCACCGTCTGTCCTTCCGCTCGGCCGTTAACACGATAACTTGAGCAAAAACCGATATACCTTTACTAAACTTAGTCCACGTACTTATCTGAACTCACTTTATCTTGGTATAAAAAACGGCCGAAATCCGACTATAACCAAGTCCACTTTTTCGATATCGAAAATTACGAAAAATGAAAAAAATGCCATAATTCTATACCAAATACGAAAAAAGGGATGAAACATGGTAATTTGATTGTTTTATTGAGGCAAAATATAACTTTAGAAAAAACTTTGTAGAATGGGTGTGACACCTACTATATTAAGTAGAGGAAAATGAAAAAGTTTTACAGGGCGAAATCAACAGCCTTTGGAATCTTGGCAGGAATACTGTTCGTGGTATTGCATATATAAATAAATTAGCGGTACCCGATAGATGATTTTCTGGATCACCCTGGTCCACATTTTGGTCGATATCGCGAAAACGCCTTCACATATAAAACTAAGGGCCACTCGCTTGTAAAACCCTCATTAATACCTTTAATTTGCTACCCATATCGTAAAAACACATTCTAGGGTCACCCCTGGCCCACTTACATGGCGATATCTCGAAAAGGCGTCCACCTATAGAACTAAGGATTACTCTCTTTTAAAATACTCATTACTACCTTTCATTTGATACCCCTATCGTAGAAACACATTCTAGAGTCACCCCTGGTCCACCTTAATGGCGATATCTCGAAAAGGCGTCCACCTATAGACCTAAGGCCCACTCCCACTTAAAATGCTCAGTAACACCTTTCGTTTGATACCCATATCGTACAAACATTCTAGAGTCACCCTTGGTCCACCTTTATGGCGATATCTCGAAAAGGCGTCCACCTATACATCGAAGGCCCACTCGCTTTTAAAATGCTCATTAACACCTTTCATTTGATTCCCATATCGTACAAACACATTCTAGAGTCACCCTTGGTCCACCTTTATGGCGATATCTCGAAAAGGCGTTCACCTATAGAACTAACGCCCATTACCTTTTAAAATACTCATTAACACCTTTCATTTGATATCCGTATCGTACAAAGACATTCTAGAGTCACCCCTGGCCCACCTTAATGGCGATATCTCGAAATGGAGTCCACCTATAGACCTAAGGCTCACTTCCTCTTAAAATACTCATTAACACCTTTCATTTGATACCCATATCGTACAAACAAATTGAAGTGTCAGCCCTGGTCCCCCATTATGGCGATATCCCTAAATGGCGTCCATCCATAGAACTATGGCCTACTCTCTCTTAAAATACTCTTTAATACCTTCCATTTGATATACATGTCATACAACCACACTCCGGGTTTACCCTAGGTTCATTTTCCTACATTGTGATTTTCCCTTATTTTGTCTCCATAGCTCTCTACTGAGTATGTAATGTTCGGTTACACCCGAACTTAGCCTTCCTTAATTGTTTTTAAATATTGTTGGGATGACCTCAGAATATTTTAGTGTGATTGCGAGATTGGTTTAAGTTATTTTACGAATGTGTTTGCGCGACGATAATTTCGGTGAAGTTTTGGCAACAGTTGCGCATCTTTTTCATTTGCGATTACGAACTTATTTTACGGCTGTCTATGAAACGGTTGAGGGTATTGGGCTCATTTATCTGGTTCACAGAACGATTGAAGCCTTTTGGGAAGGTGTAAGTAGGCGTTTTCTTTCAGGATCTCCCACTCAATTGTAACATAATCGTTCGATGTTGAAATACATTTTTATCTATACTTGTACACAGGGTATTATAACTTTGATTGGATAACGGTTGGTTGTACAGGTATAAGGAATCGAGATAGATATAGACTTCCATATATCAAAATCATCAGAATCGAAAAAAAATTTGATTGAACCATGTCCGTCCGTCCGTCCGTTTGTCCGTTAATACGATAACTTGAGTAAATATTGAGATATCATCACCAAATTTGCTACACGAGCTTATCTGGACCCAGAATAAATTGGCATTGAAAATGAGCAAAATCGGATGATAACCACGCCCACTTTATATATATATATATATAACATTTTGGAAAACACAAAAAACCTGATTATTTAGTAAATAATACACCTAGAATGTTGAAATTTGACTTGTGGACTGATATTGAGGCTCTTGATAAAAATTTGAAAAAAATGTTTAAAATGGGCGTGGCACCGCCCACTTGTGATAAAATCAATTTTACAAATATTATTAATCATAAATGAAAAATCGGAAAAACCTATCGTAAAAAAATTTGGCAGAGAGGTTGCATTTAATATAAGGAATGCTTTGAAGAAAAATTAACGAAATCTGTTAAGGACCACGCCCACTTTTATATAAAAGATTTTTAAGAGGGTCGTGAATGAATAAAATAAGCTATATCTTTACAAAAAGAGCTTTATATCAAAGGTATTTCATTCCCCAAGTGGATTTATAACAATAAATAGGAAAAACTTCAAATTTAAAAAAATGGGCGTGGCACCGCCCATTTTATGACTAAGCAATTTTCTATGTTTACGGAGATATAACTCGAAGAAAAATTAGGTCAGAATAGAACCATATCTATATGTATTATTACGCAGCCATGTAACACTATTAAGCACACAAAACAAACAACAACAGCATTTCAAGTGTACAACTGGGTATGCAGTGTTCGGTTTCACCCGAACTTAGACTTCCTTACTTCCTCCAACTGGTTTTGACAAAATGGCAAATGTATTTAAGATATGCGAAGAATTTATTTGAGAAACGGGCAAAATTTATTTTAGAAAAGGAAAATATATTTTAGAAAAATATTTTTATACTCAACTGAGCAGAGCTCACAGAGTATATTAATTTTGTTCGCATTACGGTAATCCGTAACGGCATAAACTAATCCAGATAGATATAGACTTCTATATATCAAAATGATCTGGGCGAAAAAAGAAATTCAGTTAGCCATGTCCGTCTGCCCGTCCGTTCGTCTGTCCGTCCGTCTGTAAACACGATAACTTAAGTAAATTTTGAGGTATCTTGATGAAATTTGGTACTCATTTGGGAACTCATCTCAGATCGCTGTTTAAAATGAACGATATCGGACTGTAACGACGCCCACTTTTGCAGGAACGTTACTCCTATTACTATATGTGCGCTAAATAAAAATTAGCAAAATCGGACGAAGAACAGGCCCACTTTTTAAAAAAAATTTCGAAGAAGGGTTAAGGCTTCGCCCCTGTCCAAGCACACAAATGCATAAAATAAGATGAATCGCAAAAAAAAAATAAAACATTCCATAAAGCTTATGAAAAGCACACACATACAAATACATCTACCCATGCATGAACACTTTAAATTTTTTGGGCTCTTTTACACGCAAATACCCCGAGGACATTTTTTGGCAATAATGTTGAGCACAAAGTAAAAGAATCCAGAAATAAAAGGACAGGCGAAATTGGCGAAACAAAAAATTATAAAAAAGGATATAACAAACGCTGAATGTGAAATTAAAATACCTTTACATAAGTGTTGAGGCTTCCGAAGTAAAAGTATCAACGTTTTGAAATACAAACTTCAGTGAGAGTTTGTACTGGCATATTTTATTTGGCGATACTCCAAGTGGAAGGCTTAGTGGGAATTGCGAAATTCGCTTAACTTTTGAGGAAACTGTTTAACAGCTCAGGAGAAAATAAAAAAAAGGAAAAGTTTAAGACCGGGCTATGCTACGTTTTTCACAAATTAAAAATAAACCAGCTGCTTGGAACGTCGACTCCGAGCCCGCTCCCCGTATTTTACTTCAAAATTTATTTATGGTTTCCAATTGAATATTTATATTGCATCAGTGCCAAAATATTTGATTTTATTAAGCAAAACTGTACAAATTTACAGTCATTTTGATGTACGATCAATGATTGCAATCAAATTTAATTGCATTTTTGCGATTGCAAATAATTTAAAATCAAATAGTGCAATCATATTTAATTGCTTTAAACGTGATTGTGGAAACAGTTAACTTGATTGTAGTCGCTTCATTTGAAATCAACCTGATTACAATAAATTAAGAGATTGCAATCATCAAGTATGAAATGCTTTGGAACTTGAATACATCATCTGCACTTTTGTTAGTTTATACAAATATGCACATTCTCGATTAAGTTAGTTTTCAAACTACAAACGTTTGCTTGTAAATATTGGGATGATTCATTGAACCCCAGCACTACGGTGCACTAACCACCATTCTGGTACCCTATTTACTAAAATAAATTCTACAGAAAGACCAAAATTATTGTTTGCTATAACAATTTTAGTATAATAAGTGATTGTAGCCGAAAAGTGATTGCAATCACATACATACAAATTATTGTAAATTGTAGGTCGCATTCAATAGCTCTAAGTACCAGACTAATCATATATGTTAAAAGCTACTATTCCCGTCCAAAAAGTACTACTTTAGTAATATATTTCTATAGCTTAAATATCATCACCTTTCCCACAACAATCGGAATGAACGCATCGGCGGAATTAAAATCTGTTTGTTTTACTATCTCTTGCTAAAATAATATTGACTGTTTAACATATTTTCCATCTCTGTATATTTTACATTTCACGAGTTAAAATGCATAAATTTATATATAAGAATGTCAAAAATTTATTGGCAAAAACATTTAAAATATTTTTTGATCTTCTTCCGCCAAAAGTCACTATTTGTAAAAGTTAGGATTAATATATATGTGTAGTCATTGTAGACCAGAGGCCGCCCTATTAAAAAAAAGAACATATTTATGTTGTCATCTGTTTGAAATTTGGTATAGGGGTACCTCCTTGACTAGCTTAATATTCGTGAACTTGTACCTAGCGCCTTCGGCGGATCAAAAATTAATAGGCCGGTATTTTGCTAATTATTTGCTAAAAGAAAAAAATTGTTGCGGTTTTCTAAGTGCTGTTTTAGGTCATTTGGTATGTTGACGTGATGGTAGCGAAGCACTCTTGTAAAAACTTAGTGATCGAAATGAGTCTTAGTCTTATGAGTCTTAGCTAGTATCACGTGAACTTAGCAAACCGCCTAAAAGAGCTCTTAGATGAGGTCAAAAACTGTTTTCTATTTGCAACTAATTCGCGACAATATACAAACCTCGTAATTTTTTATATTTTGTTTTCGGAAAGTAGACAAATTTTGGTATTTTTTGAATAAGTCGTATTCGCAGTTTGATGGGGATTAAAAGGGTGGAGAAGGGGATGGTAGAGAGGTAAAGAGAGTAGTATTGGTACAGAGAGGTGGAAAAGAAAGGGGGAAGTAACATATAAAGGGATGGAAGAGGTACACGGTGAGCGATGAAAAGACGGACAAGTACAGGGAAAGACAGAGACGCAATGAGGTTTGGGGAGAAGGAAGAAGGGGATAAGAATCCTAAGCATTTGGGTGCATTCATCCTGCCTTCGTTAGGTTCTGGAATGAGGTTTGGGATTAGAATAAAAAACAAATAAATGTAAGGCGCGACAACCTCCGAAGTGATCTAAGGCCGAGCTTCTCTTCCAATTTGCGTCGTGCTCCTCTTGATTTTCCCTACAAATTTGCCGGACGGGACCTACATGTTTTATGCCGACTCCGAACGGCATCTGCAAGGCAGATGAGTTTTTCACTGAGAGCTTTTCATGGCAGAAATACACCCGGTGCGCTTGCCAAACACTGCCAAGGGCGACCCCGCTTAGAAAAATTTTCTTCTAATTTAAAAACCTTATTTCTAAAATTTTCTGATGTTGCTTTGCCCGGGGTGCGAACCCACGGCATTCGGTGTGGTAGGCGGAGCACGTTACCATCGCACCACGGTGGCTGTATGTATAATTATTGGGACTAACTTCCCTTCCTGCCTTGAGAAGGATGAGATGACGGCTCATTTTTCGATAGTAAATTGTATGAAGAGTTGGGTTCACAGTATAACGCTTGGCTTTACTGCTTTGAGGATGATGAAAAAGTGCAGCATCTGAATCTACCCCGGACTAAGGCTTTTCGGCCAGTTGCTTTAAGAGGTGAACAAATGAGATCTTTGACGCCCAAATTTTACTAAGAAGAAATGAACGCGAATACAATATAATGGACAGTTGGTTGATTGCTGTGCCTCCCGGATATCAAAGATCCGAACACAAGTAGCGCACTGGGCGCCATTTTGATGCACGTTTCTCTTAAAACCAATTGCTACTGATATCGTATGGCTAGTCGGTACTCCGTTTAACCCATTTGGAGTGAAAAATGAACCTGCTAATTTTTTTACAAAGCATTTAGCTACTCTCTTCATTTCCGGCAGTATTTAACTTCTCATAGTTAGACACCGAGTGTGTGCTGAAGTTGGGTATTCACAGAGGTAGTGTGCGATTGTTTTTTTGATGCCCTCTTCGCCGCAGCTCCTGAAAATGCTATTAAAAGGAATACCCGTTCTCTCAACATACCGGCCAAGTGACCAGTTGCCCGTGATTGTGGCAGTAATCATAAAAAATGTTCTTGACCTACTCAGTAGGCCGCCTGTTTTCTTACTGTCGTAATTCGGTAATGTTTGCTTGGTTATCTTCTAGGTGTCCGCGGAGTACCAGCTGGAGACTGCTAAATCCTTGAATCTGATATGTATGTTTATTTTGATTTATGTGAGTGGACAATGAATCTCGACCGCCTCTCCGGCTTCCAGCAATACCATTTCTTCTGCCTTATCGTTGTCCTCGATGTTGCCGTGACCAGGTACCCATATAAGGGCTATGTTTGCGAAGTTTGCTGCGGCGTGAAGATATCTCTTGCAGCTGCTGACGGCATTAGACGAATTGATGCGGGAGCTAAGCGCCATTAGCGTTGCTTGGCTATCTAAGTAATGGGCAGTATTTTGTCTGAGCGTTGAACGTCATTAATGTGGCGGTCGTTTGACATCTTTTAAAGGTATGAAAATTGTGCTGGGTGAAGTCACTTGGGCTCAGTGGCAGTTGGGAATAGCAAAAAGACAGATTTAGCATTCTCGATGTTTTCGATTGAATGATGAGAGCTTGTTCTATGAAAGCTATTATCGTTATCAAAGGCTTGCGACACATTTTTGTGTACATCTTAAGCATATGACAAACATACATTTCTTTTGCCCACAAAAAGACTTTATTTTTATTTTTTCTAGATCTTAACTGTTTGACCCAACCTAATGCCCAAATATATATTCTTCAAGAAAGCTTAGCACATACAACTTATCGCCAATTTGTTTGATCTGCCGCTGGGTGCTCATATTAATGGTTGACAAGTAGTGGTAGCCAACAAGGAAACCTCAGTTGAAGCAAAAAAATAAAATAAAAAAATTTTAAGCACTTCCTTTATATAAATAGCCAAACATCAGCGAAAAATTTCTCCTTATATAAAGACGTATTCTTCCTATACTTTAGTTTTTAAATTTTGACATAGAAATTGCAAAAATATTTATGAGAAGTAAAAATATAAAAGTGGAGCGCGCTGAGCAGAGCTCAGAGAGTATGTTAATTTTGTTCGCATAACGGTAATCCGTAACGGCATAAACTAATCGAGATAGATATAGACTTCTATATATAAAAATGATCTGGGCGAAAAAAGATATTCATTTAGCCATGTCCGCCCGTCCCTCCGTCGGTCCGTTAACACGATAACTTGAGTAAATTTTGAGGTATCTTGATGAAATTTTGTATCTAGGTTCCTGGGCACTCATCCCAGATCGCTATTTAAAATGAACGAAATCGGACTATAACCACGCACACTTTTCGATATCGAAAATTTCGAAAAACCGAAAGAGAGCGATAATTCATTACCAAAGACGGATAAAGCGATGAAACTTGGTGTGTGGGTTGAACTTATGACGCAGAATAGAAAATTAGTAAAATTTAGGACAATGGGCGTGGCACCGCCCACTTTTAAAAGAAGGTAATTTAAAAGTTTTGCAAGCTGTAATTTGGCAGTCGTTGAAGATATCGTGACGAAATTTGGCAGGAGCATTACTACTCTTACTATATATGTGTACTAAATGAAAATGAGCAAAATCGGATGACGAACAGGCCCACTTTAAAAAAAAAATTTAAGTCTAATTTTATCAAAAAATTGAATATCTTTACAGTATATAAGTAAATTATGTCAACATTCAACTCCAGTAATGACATGGTACAACAAAATACAAAAATAAAAGAAAATTTCAAAATGGGCATGGTTCCGCCCTTTTTCATTTAATATGTCTAGAATACTTTTAATGCCATAAGTCGAACAATAATTTATCAATCCTTGTGAAATTTGGTAGTGGCATAGATTCTATGACGGTAACTGTTTTCTGTGAAAATGGACGAAATCGGTTGAAGCCACGCCCAGTTTTATACACATACTTTGTTCACGTACTTATGTGAACTCACTTTATCTTGGTACAAAAAATGACCGAAATCCGACTATGACCACGCCCACTTTTTCGATATCGAAAATTATGAAAAATGAAAAAAATGCCGTAATTCTATACCAAATATGAAAAAGGGATGAAACATGGTAATTGGATTGGTTTATTGACGCAAAATATAACTTTAGAAAAAACTTTGTAAAATGGGTGTGACACCTACCATATTAAGTAGAAGAAAATGAAAAAGTTCTGCAGAGCGAAATTAAAAGCCTTTGGAATCTTGGTGGTATTACATATATAAATAAATTAGCGGTACGCGACGGATGATGTTCTGTGTCACCCTGGTCCACATTTTGGTCGATATCTCGAAAACGCCTTCACATATACAACTAAGAGCCACTGCCTTATAAAACCCTCATTAATAATAATATCGTACAAACATATTATAGAGTCACCCCTGGTCCACCTTTATGGCGATATCTCGAAAAAGTGTCCACCTATAGAACTAAGGATCACTCCCTTTTAAAATACTCATTAACACCTTTCATTTGATACCCATATCGTACAAACACATTCTAGAGTCACCCCTTGTTTACCTTTATGGCGATATCCCGAAATGAATATCCCACCTATAGAACTATGGCCCACTCCCTTTTAAAATATTCTTTAATACCTTCCATTTGATACCCATGTCATACAAACTCATAACAGGGTTACCCTAGGTTCATTTTCCTACATGGTGATTTTCCCTTATTTTGTATCCAAAGCTCTAAGCTGAGTATGTAATGTTCGGTTACACCCGAACTTAGCCTATCTTACTTGTTTTACTTCTCATAAATATTTTTGCAATTTCTATATCAAAATTTAAAAATCAAAGTTTAGCTAGAATATGTCTTTATATAAGGAGACATTTTTCGCTGAATTTTGTCCATTTATATAAAGGAAGTTGAGCGTACAATTTCTCGAACAAGAGATTTCTCGCGAGTCTCGTCTTCTCGCGAGATTCTCGAATTACTCGTAAGGCTCGCGAACTACTCGACATTAAATTTAATCGATTCAAATGCTGTTTTATATATGTAGAGCTTACGATTTCGTCTGGAGCACAAGCGAAAATTTCCACAAAACCACAACTAAAAAACACTGAAATGTATAGAATACTGCCAATGCAGCGGCTGAATTGAAAGTCGAGAAGCTCGCGAGTATTACGAGTATTTCGAGATTCGAGAATCTCGCGAGAAGCCATGTTCTCTATGTCTCATTTAAAAAATAAAATATTGTCAACAAAATCATATTTATAATAAATATGTTTTGAGTTAAATGTCATTGAAAAGCAATATAATAAAAAAAATTCACAAGTAAA